>NC_134121.1:37622195-38263445 GCF_040939455.1 Microcebus murinus
AGTGAGACCCCGTCTCCACTATAAATAGAAAGAAATTAATTGGCCAACTAATATATATAGAGAGAGAAAAAATTAGCCGGGCATGATGGTACATGCCTATAGTCCCAGCTCCTTGGGAGGCTGAGACAGAAGGATCGCTTGAGCCCAGGAGTTTGAGGTTGCTGTGAGATAGGCTGATGTCACGGCACTCTAGCCTGGGCAACACAGTGAGTCTCTGTCTTAAAAAAAAAAAAAAGTTGATCATATAACCTAAAATATGAGATTTGTGTACTGAGTTACTTTTTGTCTACATTTTAAGGTTATGTTAATTTTAAATGAACTGCTACTTAAACCAGTTGTGTTTTTTAGGTTACACAAAACTTCCTTTTAAATGGTTTGACTACCTCAGGGAAACTGGCTCCATTGCAGCACCAGTAAAACTATTTAATAAGGTAAATTTAAATGACAGCATAATAATTATGTGAGGTTTTGTCATACCTCATAAGTGCAAATCATTGTTGATGAAAATGCCTTTGACTTATGTTAGAATTTCTTAGTAAGCATTACTGTATGCAAACATACAGTAATAAAACAATATAGCTGGTCTGAGTGCAGTGATGTTTACAACTAATTGATCACAGCCAGTTACAGTTCTTTTGTTCTTTCTCCATTCCCACTGCTTCATTTGACTAGCCTAAAAAATAAATAAGACAATATATTAGTAAATATTTTCTGAGGAATCAAAGCTTATTTCCAGATTATGTTTCATAATCTGAGTGAAATAGAAATGAATACTTTTCCTGACTAGTTCTTAAATGCTTCACCTTTGTACTATGCTTAGTTAAAGAATTATTTGGGATTTGTGGTTTAAATTATGTTATTTGACTCTGCTGCTTCTGTTTTTTTGATTTCTTGGTAATAGTGGAGTTGTGCGTTTTTCTTCTTTACAATAATGTTGATGTTTTGCTTCTCCATGTCAGG
Source organism: Microcebus murinus (assembly GCF_040939455.1). Classification (NCBI taxonomy): domain Eukaryota; kingdom Metazoa; phylum Chordata; class Mammalia; order Primates; family Cheirogaleidae; genus Microcebus; species Microcebus murinus. The sequence goes on from NC_134121.1 coordinate 37,623,156, forward strand.
ATGTTCCAAATCACGGCTTTCGTGTAGGAATGAAATTAGAAGCAGTAGATCTCATGGAGCCACGTTTAATATGTGTAGCCACAGTAACTCGAATTATTCATCGTCTCTTGAGGATACATTTTGATGGATGGGAAGAAGAATATGATCAGTGGGTAGACTGTGAGTCCCCTGACCTCTATCCTGTAGGGTGGTGTCAATTAACTGGATATCAGCTACAGCCTCCAGCATCACAGTGTAAGTTGGTATACAGAAAAGGTGTCCTTTTATAAAAATCAGCAATTCTCCAGAGGACTATCTCACATAAATCATCTTGTGAGCTCACAGGACAAGAATATACCTAAGTCTGATTGGTTGCCAGGTAAGATATTAAGACTCAACAACAATATCACAGAATCAGACCATGTGTACCATGGCAGTGTGAACTCAGTAATCAGTTACATGATAACTGTAGAAACACAACAGTCACCGAATTAAACTAGACTTACTATTTCAGTAAGCTTAAAATTACAGACTAATAATTTATTGGCATATAATAAGTGCTATTGAGTAAATAGTGGAATCCATCTGTTATTGAGGTCCGTGGTTTTGTAGGAATAAGTACGCTTACTTTCAAAGCATCATGTACTTTCTGTAAGGATAATAGTCTCGGTAAAAGATAGTTCATCTAAGTTGTATCTAAAATTCTAAGCAATTATCTGGTATCAATTTTCCCTTTTTATTTTTCAGCATCAAGAGAAAGCCAGTCAGCATCTTCAAAACAGAAGAAAAAGGCTAAGTCCCAGCAATACAAAGGACATAAGAAAAGTGGGTCACCACATGGCGTTTGCATATATTTTCTGATTGTTAACCAGTTGGGTTACAGTATTCTTGCACAGAAAATAATATCTCTTGTGAGAACTGATGACTTTGCATTATGTATTATGCTTAAAGGTGCAGTATGCTATAAAAGGCAAACCTTTTCAATAATGAGAAATACTTATATTTTAATAGACAGGAGAAATGATTACCATGATATTTAAAGCATACATGGTAAAGAATAGAGCCTATGAATGATTCTTGAAATAATATGTAAACCTACTAAAAGTTAATCCTTTTTTAAAAACTTTATTTTACTTATTTAAAAAAGCAGATGTTTGATACTTACAATAGCCTTGGAGCCTAATAAACCCATCCTTTTTGTAAAGCAAAACTCTCTTTCTAGAATAGTACCTGTAAGAAATCCAGGTTGAGGCTAACAGATTTTTCTAAATATGCTTTCTTTGTTATACTTCTTTTTACAGTGAATGATTGTTGGCATTAATAACCAAAGCAAAAGAAATATAAAATTTCATTCTAAGATAAAGTTTTTTGTTTTGTGAGCTTTCTTGAGACAGGGTCTTGTTCTCTTGCTTTGTCACTCAGGCTGGAGTGCAGTGGCTTGATCATGGCTCATTGCAGCCTCTAATTCCTGGGCTTAATAGATCCTCTTACCTCAGCCTCCTGAGTAGCTGGGAGTACAGGCATGCACCACCACACTCAGCTAAATTTTTATTTTTTGTGGAGATGGGATCTTGTAATGTTGCCCCGGCTTGTCTCAAACTCATGGCCTCAGGCGATCCTCCTGCCTTGGCCTCCCAAAGTGCTGGGATTACAGGCATGAGCCACTGCACCTAGCCTATTATTGTTTAAAGGTATCTTTAAACTTAAAAGGTACACTGGAGGATTAAAGCTGAAACAGATTTTTCCAGCTGACTTGCCAAATATGTGCAATGACTATGTTCAAATAGTGTTGATCTAACAACCAAGAGACTGAAGCAGCATGAAGAATCAAATCTACCCTGTTTTTACCTTTTTTTTTTTTTTATTTCGTGGATGAGGTTCTGGGGCCCCAAGAGAGGGGGGCCCCAGAAGTCACCCTACCTTTTTAATTATAGTTGTTTGTTTATAATTTTTTAAGTGAGGAACTTAAAAATGTCTGCTAGCCACTGTAGTGGTGCTTTGAAAAGCAAGTTTGCCCCAGGCTGAAACCCAGGATAGCCTCATACAAGTAACATCCCCCACAAGCCTTTATTTTGTAGGCATAAAATAGGCATACGCCCAGAATTATTCTGTCCACCAGCTGTTTGTCAAGTCTGATATTCACCTGAAAGAAAGCAGTGCCAGACCAGGCAGACCAAAATAAATGCCTGTTTATCTGGAAATGATTGGAAGAGTTTACATGGGAACTTTATGTCAGTAGACTAACCATAGCAGGTGTGATTGCTAGGCTTTCTGTAAAGCAAATAACACAGCCTGCTTTAGCCTGTGTTTTCACTTTCTGTTGGACAAGACTTTTGATATTTCAGAATTTTCTTTCCAAGACATCAAATTAAGAACTATTTTTTCCTCATGTCCATACAATCAGTGATGATCAGAAAAAGAACAAAAAAAAAAAGAAAAAAATATGTAAAAGAAAAAAAAGAACTATTTTTATTACTCGGTAGCTTTTTAGAACCAATTTATGAGCATCGTGTGCACAATTCACATGCCTCCCTCAGTGTGACCCTTACAGGGTTTGTTTGTGACTTAGGGAGTTTAAATTGTTTTGAATTAATGGGCTGGGGACATAGGAAGAAATATGTAATTAATGAAGTAGTAATATCAGTACCCCGGTTTTATAATTACCAGACTTCTGGATTAGTAGGAAAATGAATTTAGCTGTGCATGTAGCATGTTCCTTAAACGTGACACTTTAACAGCTCTTAATAGTATGACATTATCCCTAATGTCCTTAAATTGTCCCTTGGACATAGAAAAGATCTACAGACCCATAATTCCTCATTAAAAACCCTTGAGGCCAAGTATGTTTTAGAATTCATAATTTTTTGGATTTTAGAAAAGATGCATAACTTATATTATGTAACACCCCTTGCAGACTCTGGGGCATTTTCTGAAGCAAAATAAGTATTTACATTAAATGGGCCAAATAAAAATTATAAATAGTATCAGCAGGTGAGGTATGGTTTTGTTGTCAAAGTTTTGCTAAGAAACTTTTTGAATGTTGGAACTGAGGATAAGGAATTGAAGTGCTGTATTAAGAAGAAGCAGTTTTCGTTGGAAGGGTACTCCTTTTATTTTTCTATTTTACTCAGCAAACAGTTTGCTAGAAATTTTTCTCACAGAACTTCAGTTAACCAAATAAGAAAGAATTTGGATCTTAGAAACCTGCCATCCATAGCAGGCAGACTTATATCAATAGGAAATGGGCTGTAAAACCTTTGGTTTGTTTTTAAGTTTACCTGTAGATATCATATGCTGGCTCTGTTGTTTCATCTTACTGTTCTTTGGTCTTTTTGTAGTTAAAATCATCCCTCAGTGTGTTCTTTGGTTGTGCTTGTTTTTTACAGAAATACACAGTTGATTGGCTTCATTGTTCCAGCTTGCTTTGTAATAAGCTCTGTTCATGTTATAAAGAGATAGCTATTAATTAGCCCTTTTGAAAATAAAGTCCTGCCAAGAGTATCACATATAGATAGATGGTCTGATCTCAAAAGCTTCCTTTTTGTAAGGTGTAGTAATTCTAGAGCAGGAAAAACCAGTACTAATTTCTGCTCTAAATTTTACCATTTTTGGGGACTATTGTAAGTTGTAAGAGTTGGAGATTTCTCTTTGCATTTTTACCTCTAAGTACATAGATAGTATAGTAGAAAAAGTCTAAGAGGTTGCTACTGGCGGTTTTGGTTTGTCAGTTGAAAATTGATTCTATGCTCCCAGGTAGCTTAGTTTCCAGATCATTTTACGTAGGAATACTGTCTGACTTAGATTTATCTTTTAGCATTGACTTTGTAAAGCATAATTTCTGATTGCTCTTACCTGGGTCGTTGTATGCTCTGGTGGAAAATAAACATAACTTACAATCACAAAGATATGTAAGTGTCCTTCAGCTTTCAACCTGATTAATGCGCTGTGCTTGCTTGTTCGGCATTGGCAAAATTCAGAGTATTTTTTGGTTGGCGAAAGCATTGTACAAGTTTTAGGAGGCTTATGTTTGCTTATGAAACCATGGCCAAATGGTGTGATAAATTTGTTTCAAAAGAAATTAGATTGCTCAAGAACTTGCAAGCAATAATCTTTGAATTTTAGAAACACTTTTAAGAATATGAATTATAAGGGCTTTCTTAAAAAGTGGATTGTAAACTATAAGTTTAGGGGAACACATTTTATATCAATAAAATCCTGCCACCCATATAATACATTTAAACTGTTATTACCTTGATTTCTCCATGAAGGCCAGTGTTTGTGTATATATGGGCAGTGAAGTGCTACCCTAAAAGGAGAGTTTAAAGACCCTTTCTCTCTTCCATTGAGTTTTCGCCCTACCTCAAGCAGAGATTTTCTTTCTTTTTTTTTTTTTTTTTTGTTTTGGAGACAGAGTCTCACTTTGTTGCCCAGGCTAGACTGAGTGCCATGGCATCAGCCTAGCTCACAGCAACCTCAAACTCCTGGGTTTAAGCAATCCTACTGCCTCAGCCTCTCGAGTAGCTGGGACTGCAGGCATGTACAACCATGCCTGGCTAATTTTTTATATATATATATTAGTTGGCCAATTAATTTCTTTCTATTTATAGTAGAGATGGGGTCTTGCTCTTGCTCAGGCTGGTTTTGAACTCCTGACCTCGAGCAATCCACCCACCTCAGCCTCCCAGAGTGCTAGGATTACAGGCGTGAGCCACCGCGCCCAGCCCAGAGATTTTCTTGAAAGAAATTAGCCAGCTCTTCCCCACATTTAAAGTTCTTTATAGCTCATTTTGCTTCATTTTGTTTTAAATTTGAGAGTCCGAACTAGGATTATCAGACTCTAAGAGAATAGAAACAATCTCTCCCAACACAAACACAGACTCCCCTTCTCCCCACCTTGTTTTCAGAAATACACACCTTGCATAGTTGGTTCTCTTTTCAGAGTGTCCTATGCAACACAGCTTTCCTAGATATATAATGCACTTTTCTTACCACGCGTGTAAGTAAAAGCTTACTTTAGTCTGACTTGATATTTAGAGAGGAAGATGCCAGTTGGGAAGAAGCCTGTCAGTTTGTCGAGCCTGCCCATGACAGGTGGGGTGCGGAGGAGCTTCTCTGGTGACGAAGAGTTGACTCCTCCTCCATATCGAACCCTTCCAGCACAGACAGCCCTGGAGGCCTTCCCACCTCCCAGCACTAGCCGAGAGTTCAGTCCCAGCCTCAAACCAGGTAACTAGTCACACCAGCACCGCAGGTACTACAGAGGGGAAAAGGTACTGGGTAGGGTGGTGGGAGACTGAGCATGGTCTGGCATAACAGGTGCTGACTCATTAAATTTTTCATTTTCTTTCAACTAAAAAATTCATTTCATTAGTCTTTGATAGACACTTCACTAAGACAAATCACCAGGGAAGGATTTTTATTTTGTTATGAAACATTTCCAAGCTTCAAATCAGGGTGGTTATAATTTCAGTGTATGGAATTGTGAGACAACTTGTAATATTTTGTGGTTTCATTAAAATGATTGAACATTTTGCATTAGAGATTCTATGACTTAGCCTGGGGGAGAAATGTGTTGTTAGGGGTAGATCTGATTAATCAGATCCAAAAAGGAGGCTTTGTTCATAGCATTATATAGTGTCTCATTCATGGAAAGGATGTTTGAATTCCACTGTAATTTTAGTTTTGGTAGTAACATTTACCACAATCTTAGTTGAATAACATAGATTTAGAAATATGGTGCCTATACAATTTTGGCATTGAATTTGAGTGAAATTTCATAATTTCATGTGTATGTATATGTAGTGATTCATTAAGGAAGTGACATTTGATTTGAGTTTAATTGATGAGGCCAAGGCAGTAGATTGTAAGGAAGACAGCAGAAGGTTTTGCCCTTTGTAATTGCTAAGAACAAATGTGGTATCAGAAAGGCTTCACTTGCATATGAAGAACTTCAGGCATGAGTACAGATTATATAGCTTCAAAGCCAATGTTGTATCTGCCTTGGCATATATTCTGCCATATCTTAACTATTGCTTTTAAACTAAATTGTTTCATCTAATCAGCATTCTTTATTGTATGTTGAATGCCTAGATGGGACTTAGTAACTACTTGTTTTCTTCTCATTCTTCTTCTGTTTGCTAATATTTTTGTGCCTGTAATTCTCAGCCTTTTTCGAGGGCACATTTTACGGTATGTTCATTAACTTTTGCTTCCCTCAAAGTGTATTAAGTCATCTTGCTCCTTCCCAGTCTGTTTCTCAGACGATCACTCTGATGTTCTTACATCCAAAAGAAATTACAATACATACTGTCTTTGCATGAAAAACAGACTAGGTTTGCAAATTCAAAGTTACCTGCCCTTTAATGGAAAAACCTTCAGAGTCTATCTAAAGAGCATTCCAGTTTCTTTTCTTCTGTAACTTTTTTCTTTTTGTACTTGTTTATGAAATAGTCTTCTTTTGCCTGGTTAAGTATGGATGTTGTGAGTTCTGAATACATTCGAATTTTTATTGTATTTTGGATGTTTTCTTCAAACGCCAGACTGATTTTGGAGGTATGTGTCACGTTTTGAGAGGTTCCTGATTCATGTAAACCAGAACTTGATTTCTGGGATGGACAGAACTCAAGAACTGAAAGTAGACGTACTAAATGGAAACAACTTCTTCCACCAGTATCTGTAGTGTCTTCTGAGCCAGGGCCACATCTTGTGGGATTTAGTGTGATTTTACTCTGGTGTATGTAGGGATTCATTGCCACCTTCACTATCTGAAAGTTACAGTTTGATTAGCTGTTGAGATTATTATTTATGGGCTTTGTAGCTGAGAAAATGCGTGATTTTGTTTAGTTTATCTCCTGAAATGTTAGTGATTAGTGTCAACAGAGTGACTTCATTTCAAAAACAAGGCTAAGAAAATGCATTTGTGTAGAAAGTAACCTTCAATCACAGGATCTGTTTTATTCCATCCATCATCCATTGAGAATAGTCTGGAAAGGAGAAGTGATTAGTGTGAAAATACCAGACAGGCTTTATTTTAGATTCCATGAAAACAATGAAACTACATTAAAGCATTCCACATGTGAATGAATGTTTTTGCCTTTATCTTGAGTGACATTTAAGCACATCATTTCCATATGACTAGAAGCATAATCCAGAAATTTGTTGTTAGCAGTAGATGCAGATATAGCTTCAGGATGTGCTTTTGAATCTCAACTTACGTTTCTTACATTAAAAAAAATATGTTTGAATGGAACATGTTTGATGTTGGAGCACGATAATTCTTTTCTCATTCATTTAGCCATCTAATCATCATATAACAAGATACCGTTTTAATCAACCTTTTATTGTGGGTACTGCACCTTTAATGAAATTCAGGTTTTGTTTCCTTTTCCATGTGTTTATTTTCATAGTATTGTTCAAATGTCCCTCACACTTAATGCATGTTGGTTAGATTTGAAGGATAATGATTATATGCTTGATACTGTTCTTCGTAAAAGCATTTTTATAATACTATAATTTTTTTTAAAGAAAGGAAGAACTATACAGTCTCATATGCTTTACCTTTCAGTAGTCTGATTGGTGTTTGTTTTGCTATTACACAGTATATTCACTTTTCTGTTTTGGGGCTATTAAGTTTTTGACCACCAATACCAAAATAAGTACCAAAGTAAAATAAAATAAATTGTCATCTCTCAAAAGATTATTCTTTAAATTAGTAAATAAGATGTCAGAGGCCATTATTTTTTAAACCAATCATTTGTAACAAAAATCAAAATGTCAAGGATTTTTCTGTAACCGCACTATTTGACTTTAAAAGTTGTAACCATTTTAATATTATTCTGCCTGGTGATACTGCTTCATGAAAGACTTCAATGGCTTACTATCCATCCAAATACTCTTGAGTCCTAATTCTCTTCATAAACTGACCTTTTTTCCCAGTATGAGCAGTTCCCAATTTACATTCCATATATATGTATCCTTTACTCCAGTTACTAATAAAAAGATACTTAATAGAGAAAAACGAAGAACTTTTCCCTTTCATTTCGAACCAGATACCTGCAGGGGCAGGCAGTTTCCTGCCTGCGTCATGAGCCGCCTGAGTGTGTTGAGCTTTGTGGCAGACAGAGATCTCAGGCTGCCCAAATACAGAGGTAGCAGCCAGTCAGTTCCCACTCATCATAGCTCTGTAAGGATGCTAGGCTCATGTTTTGAGATTCTTATGTGAAATCTCTTGCTTCAAAATATACAGTAAAATTGGCCGGGCGTGTTGGCTCATGCCTATAATCCTAGCACTCTGAGAGACTAAGGCAGGGAGGATCGCTCAAGATCAGGAGTTTGAGACCAGCCTGAGCAAGAGCGAGACCCCGCCTCTACTAAAAATAGAAAGAAATTGGCTGGACAACTAAAATATAGAAAAAATTAGCCAGGCATGGTGGCCCATGCCTATAGTTCCAGCTTCTTGGGAGGCTGGGGCAGGAGGATAGTTTGAGCCCAGGAGTTTGAGGTTGCTGTGAGCTAGGCTGATGCCACGGCACTCTAGCCCAGGCAACAGAGTGAGACTCTATCTCCAAAATATATATATATGTGTGTGTGTATATGTATATATAGTAAAATTTATAAAGAACCCCAGGGCCCACGTGAGGGGGGGGGGTGGAAAGCACAGTTTATGACTTCTGATTTAGCAGATGTGTGTGTGCTGAAGAAGTTGGGGAAGAAAGTTAGCTTTGCTCACTGTGTGATTAGATTCCTTCAGGTGTATTAGCGTAAGTGGCCACCTCGCCTATTCTTTAAATTATTTGAAACTTTAAAAACTCAATTTGGTTAGAAAGTAACTTTTTAAGAAACCTGAACACATCTCTTGGAGGTTGGTAGTTATTGAACGAGGGTTGTTGTTTTTGTTTTGGGGGGGGGGGTTTGTTTTTTTTTTTTTTTTGAGACAGGGTCTTGCTCTGTTACCCAAGCTGGAGTGCAGGGATGCAATCAAAGCTCACTGCAGCCTCAAACTCTTGAGCTCAAGCAATCCTCCTGCCTTAGCCTCCCAAGTAGCTAGGTCTACAGGCATGTACTACCCTACCTGGTTAATTTTTTTTGTAGAGATGAGGTCTCACTATATTGCCCAAGCTAGTCTCAAACTCCTGGCCTCATGCAGTCCTCCCACCTCGGCATCCCAAGTGCTAGGATTACAGTTTTGAGCCATCATAACTGGGCCAAAACTAGTTTGTTTGTTTGTTTGCTTGCTTGCTTGCTTGCTTGCTTGCTTGCTTGCTTGCTTGCTTGCTTGCTTGCTTGCTTGCTTTCTTTCTTTCTTTCTTTCTTTCTTTCTTTCTTTCTTTCTTTCTTTTTTTCTTTTCTTTTCTTTTCTTTTCTTTTCTTTTCTTTTCTTTTCTTTTCTTTTCTTTTCTTTTCCTTACTTTCTTTTCTTTCTTTTCTTTCTTTTTTTTTTTTTTTTTGAGACAAAGTCTCACTCTTTGCTTGCCCGGGGTAGAATGCCATGGTGTCAGCCTAGCTCACAGAAACCTCAGACTCCCAGATAACTGGGACTATAGGCATACACCACCATGCCCAGCTCATTTTTTCTATATATGAAACTAGTTTCTAACACCTAGTTGAGATCATTATGATTAGAAGAAAAAAGTAGTGAAGTAATTTTTTGAAGGCAGAAAGTTCTGTAGGAGGTAGAATAGACTTCAGGGAAAGGATGGAATCTGATGGTTTTGGGTAATTGTGTTGAGGAGGAATAACCAGAGAGGTTTATAAAGGAGGTAGGAAAATCTCAGTTAACTTGGCTTAAAATTTTTGCCTAACACCAGTTTGGGGTCTAGCAAAAATGAAATTCTCCTTCTCTTCATGCTTGCTTGTGGCATTAGAAAGAGACCTCCTGCCACAAAGAATTCTGCCTAGCATGACTTCTGTGGCTACCAAGAAACCTAAGCCCCACATAAAATACTACAAACTGAAAAACAGTTTCCCATAGAAATAAATACCTATTGAAACATGACCTATACATAAATTGAGGACTGCCCATACTGTCGGTTTATTTTCATTAACAAGCGATTTGGCCTGGCGCGGTGGCTCACGCCTATAATCCTAGCACTCTGAGAGGCCAAGACGGGAGGATTACTTGAGCTCAGGACCAGCCTGAGCAAGAGTGAGACCCCATCTCTACTATAAATACAAAGAAATTAGCCAAACAACTAAAAATAGAAAAATATTAGCTGGGCATGGTGGCACATGCCTGTAGTCCCAGCTACTCGGGAGGCTGAGACAGGAGGATTGTTAAGCCCAAGAGTTTAAGGTTGCTGTGAGCTAGGCTGATGCCATGGCACTCACTCTAGCCTGGGCAACACAGTGAGACCCTGTCTCAAAAACAAACAAACAAATAAAAAACGATCATCAGATAAGAACTCAGGCAGTAAATACTACTATTAAGTATCCAATTTGGAAATATTAGTAGATTTGCATCAGTGATTGTCACATTGGTGTCAATAAATTTTTATTTTAGTTAAAATGATTGTTTGATTTTTCCATGATTTTAGTTTTAATATAGGAGTTGTTTTGGTTTTTAGTTTGTTTTTTTTTGTTTGTTTGTTTGTTTGTTTTTTTAGAGTACTTAATATCTGATACCTTTTCCTTCAAGGAGTCTTTTTAATAAAAATATTCCTTGGGAATAATAAGGTTATATTGAAGTTGTGTTTGTTGTGTTGGTACTTACTAAATATTATACTTCAGCACCATGCAGAAAATACATCATTGTTTGTATGAACATTGACATAAAAGTGAATACTTAATCATAAGCAAAATTCTGATTATTTTAGTTAAATTAGTGAGCACTATTACCTTGAACATTTTATCGAAGTTGTCGGTTGTTTAGTGTCCAATATGCCATATTCCTTTTCAGAACATTGCTTAACTGCTGTACACTTTGAAAATTAAAATTGAGTGCTCATACTTCAGGAGTTTAATTTTTAAAAGTTATTGAAGAAAGTCTTATTAACTGTAAAGCTGATTTAACTTATGAACTGTAAAGCTAATTTTAAGAATTATTGAAGAAGTCTTATTAACTGTAAAGCTGATGGAACATAAAGATTAAAGACAATATGAATATTCCAGAAAGGCTTAATAACATTTCATATATATTTCTTTTTCCTGCAGTGACTACATTGCAGCTGAAGGAGGAGTTGCTGGATGGGGAGGATTATAATTTCCTCCAAGGAGCATCTGATCAGGAAAGCAATGGCTCTGCCAACTTCTACATCAAACAAGAGCCATGAATTGGCTCAGAAACTGAGGGTGGGGAAAGGATTTTACACAGGACTGATTTATAATCAATCCAGCTGTACAGTGGGGCTATTCTACTGGGACATTTTGCTAAACATAGAAAATTTCAGTTCCAGATTTTTCAGGTGGGTGGGGAAACTATTTTAGTGGGGGGGGGGAAATTTTTCAATTTATAAAGATGGACAATTTTTGTGTTGTATTTGAAGCTTTTGAAAGAATTTTGTAATATTTTCCAAGTTTGGATTTATGTGCATTGTTAACAAGAACTGAAATTCTAACTTTTTTGGTAAGATTAAAGTTTAGGTAGCAGGATTGAAGGAAATGATTTCAGAAGGATATAGCTGTAAATGCAAATGAACTGTCATTACAAATGAACCTTTTTGGTACCTGTTGGGAGATTTGGGGATTTTAGAAGTTAGGCCAGTCACATCTCCAGCTTCCTTTGCTGCAGAAATATGCAACTGAACCCCTCATGGAGGGTTCATCACCACATAGATCATGGAAGGGGTAATTAATTCTGCTTGTTGGCATTTTATTGCAGCCCATTTTAAATGTGTGTACAGAAATGTTTTTCATTCTGTGAAAATTTATTTGGAGTTCTGTATGAAACTGGAAGAACTCTGGATACTTTTATATGTTCTCTTTTAATTAAAAAATGATTAAAATTATCCTAACACTAAAGTGTTAAACTGGAATGGTTGACAAGATATACAGGATCTCGGTCTACACGTTGAGGGGTTGGAGAAAATGCAATATTGTCTTTATTTTATTTTCCTTACTAAAAAATAAATGCCCCCACAAAAGGGATTCTGATCAGTTCTTTGCCATTTCCCTCCATCTGTGAGATGATAACTTGGTATAACCACACCCAAAAACAGATGTACTGTATTACCAAGCAAATCAAATTGAAAGTTGTCCAAAGGCAAAATAAGTTTAGATTTCAAAAATCATTCCAGCTCTGCTTTTAACTATCCTGGATTTGTGAGAAAACTAATTTGAAGGCGAATTTCATTTTCTTAAAATTCCATATATATATTATGAATTGTCTTTAATTGTATTCAGAATTTATTTTAACAGTAACCAATTTGGACCATTTCAAACATTCCCTGTTTTAAAATTAACATGGCTTCCTTTTAAAAAAGGATACAAGGGTAAATTGGTGAAGTTTGCTCTCTGCATTTTCTAACTTTCTACTGAGTTGTGACTGAATGAGAGAGCTCTAGCGTTTACCAGTGAGGTTCATAAACTAAACTCTCAGGAATTAATTGCATCTGTTCTAGAAGTGCTTCTGGGTCTTAGCCTGGCCTCTTCAGAGTGGTAATTTTGACCATCTCCTCTGGAATATAGGCAGGGCTAATTAGAAATTAATCAAAATGATTAACCTCTACAGTCCTTCAGCCTATGGAATGCTTTAAAAAATGTTAAGGGAAAGCCCCAGGAGACCATTTTAGTAAGATTTTTGTTTGAATTTTAAAATACATAGAACGTTAAAAACCAGCAATTTATTTTCTAAAATATTGCTCTACTTTTGGGAATAATAGCATTGGTAATACGCACAGGTTTACCTCATTCTATGCAAGAGGGGTTAATAACATAAGGTTTTGTAGTAGCTACTGGAAGTAAAATTTATTACTTTATAGTGTAAGAATGTATGGAATCGCATGTCACCATTTCTTAATACTGACTCTTTGGGGGCATAAATGCAGATCACATCAACTCAAGTTGATTCTTATGTGTCAAATGTATGTGAATTCAGCTGTTAAATTACTGGATATTTATCTTAAACAACATTGCTGAGAGGGACCTACTGTAAATGTGACATCCTCACACTTCCCAGATCTTTAACTTTGAAGAATCTTCCCATAAACTTAAAGCCTAGAAGCGTTCCAAAGCAAAGGTTATAGCAGTCGTTATTCTCAGGCTCAGTGAATTAAACCCAGGACTCTGATTCTATAATATGGGCACAAGAAACCTATCGTATGGTATACTCTGCCAGCCCCTTGGGTTTAGGGGTTCTCTATGGGGAATTGAGTAAGCCAGGAGAGAAACGATTTGGAGCCAGTCAGTCCTGGTAATTAATTCTGTGAAATGCTCATTTGTAGCCAGGTTTTATAAGCTTCCAATTCTACAACAAAACCAGGCTCTGAGTGTCCCACCTAGTAATGAAGTGTTTCTTGTCTTGATCCCGTGACCAACAGTTAAAGTTGGTCTGCCTACAGTCTAAACACAGTCTGGGACTGCCTACAGTCTAAACACAGTCTGAAGCCCTCTTCATTGTTCATATTCTGACTCCTACTGCTGATGAACAGAAAATAAGTTAACGCAGGGGAGACTTATGTCTTAGCCATAACTCCAATTGTACAACTCAATAGCCCCATTCTCTTTTATGGTTCAAAATGTACTGCTGACCTTGGGTTTGTTTTTGGTTTTTTTTTTTCCCTGTTAGGATTATTTGGGGACTTTTGGTAGTTTAAACTCTTTAACCTTTTCCTTGCTGTGTATGAGGAAAGCTAAAGCTGTTATCAACTTATTCTACGGATACTAACACGGGTTTTCAGTGTTTGTTTGTTTTTATTATTATTATTAATTTTGCGTGATGTGAATACCCTCTCCCATCAATATTTGTATTATGGTGCTATATATTAGTAATGATCCTTTAATATTGGGAAGGGATTTTAAAAATACTGTGATTAAACTGGGTTTCTTCCTTTGATTTTCATATTTTAAATAAAGCCACAGTCATTTATACAAAAGAAAAGTATCTGTCCCTGGGCAAATCTTTTGAGGACAGAGGTCAAAGTAAACTGCATAAGGTTTTTACATCATTTCTGTATGTATTTGATATATAGATCAATATCTGTACAAATTTAATCTTTTATTTTCTTGGTAACTCGTGATCATTGAGAAAGTGTTTGAAACTTTCTCATGAAGTGTATATATAATGGCGTGAAAAATTCCTTCGGAGAAATTTATGTTCCTTTCATTTTTACCAAATCGCAAATTTTCAGCATGGATGTGAAAAGCATTAAAATTATAACTTTGTGTACAAGATGAAAATAATTCACTAAATTTGCCCTTTTTTACACAAAATAAAATGTTAAAGTTAAGCTGTATTTGAGTGATTCTTTAATATGCTTTGATTTGGGTGGGGGGGAGTATATTGCTTGCCTTCTAGAAGCATACGGAGGCCCCTGTGAAAGCTGGGTCAGTTCCTTCCTCAAGGAACCTGTAATAAGGTAGAGCAAAGCACGTGAGTGCTGTGAGGAGGAATTTACTAGTAGCTGGTGAGGGAGAAAGAATATGGACAAGCGGACATGGTTGTATTGGAGCTGGGATTTCACAGGCAGGGAAAGGGCAAAAACTACAGCAAGAGCAAGCACAGGTGAATGGGTACAGGGACAGTTTACAGGGAAATTAAGTCACTTAAAATATTATGTTTTGGGGGTGGCATGCTTTAGTTACTAGGAGACATTTTTGTTTGTGTTTTTAACTCCATTAACTTCAGCATCAAACTTAGAGTGTAAGTAAAACATCCCAGCTAACTCTTGCCCTTTACATTAAAAGAGAATGCAAAAAAGCTCTCCTTTATCAACAGCTGGCTCTTTGGAAAATTATTCAACTTGTTCTGCAAAAGCAGTTTGTAGCAAATTTTATGAATTGGGAGAGGATATGTAAGATAGTGATGAAATGGATTGGGTCCCTTCAGGGGTTAATTTCACACTTTAGAAAAATATAACAAATTCCAAGAAAAACAAAAGAACCTCATTTCTGTTCTGCTTTCTACCTTAAATGGCTTGAACAGTTGCCCTAGTAAGCTGGAATTCCCAGTTTGGCGCTCATTTAATATCCCATGAGCTTTTTGTAAACCATTATATGCCTCTTGGGAAACTAGTTCCCTGGTATACAGTATGCCCAGAATTAAGAGTAACAAGTGTTTCCCCAAAACAAGTAACTTTTTAACGTTGTGTTATTTATCCAGGCTTGTGAGGTAGGGAGAACAGTTAAACTATTTCCTTTCTACCAACTACTACTAAAGCTAGGATAATCATTTTTTGGCCTGTTAGGAATTCCAAGTCCCACAGGCTGAAATAGGGTTTGCCTCTTGACAAGGAATAGATAATGGAAAAAAGGTAATGCATTTTATTTTATTTATTTATTTTTTTTTTTTTTTTGAGACAGAGTCTCGCTTTGTTGCCCAGGCTAGAGTGAGTGCCGTGGCGTCAGCCTAGCTCACAGCAACCTCAAACTCCTGGGCTCAAGTGATCCTTCTGCCTCAGCCTCCCAGGTAGCTGGGACTACAGGCATGCACCACCATGCCCGGCTAATTTTTTTTATATATGTATCAGTTGGCCAATTAATTTCTTTCTATTTATAGTAGAGACGGGGTCTCGCTCTTGCTCAGGCTGGTTTTGAACTCCTGACCTTGAGCAATCCGCCCGCCTCGGCCTCCCAAGAGCTAGGATTACAGGCGTGAGCCACAGCGCCCGGCCGGTAATGCATTTTAAATAATGCATTTGCTATGTGGTTTTTTCTAAAAGGTTCATTGAAAGCATGGAAGGTTCTGAATGAGTTGTCACTTTCACACCCCAAGCTGATACAGGATTAGATCCTCAACCCACCCTTACCCCAGAGGCAGTTCTTTTAATCTCACCGTACTCTTTCTCATTCAGCTCCACCAAATTAAGTCCTAACGTCCAAAGCCGCCTTCTCAGCTTGCACCACTCTGAATCAACTTCATTGACCCTCCAAACTCATTTCTCATGTCACTGGAAAACTACTTATACGAAGGCAGTAAAGCCTAGTGGCCACAAGCATGGAGTGTGAAACCAGCCCCTTGAGTTGGAACCTGGTTCCTCCTTCACTGGCTGGCTATGTAACTTCTTGGCTAGTTTGCTCAGTCGTAAAATGGGGGTACTAGTGCCAGCCTCCCAAGAGTTGTAAAGGTGCAATGAATTCATTTATGTAAAGTTCTTCAAACAACCCTGTCAGAGTTAAGTCAGTGCTTAACTGCTACACTAGCTCAGCATGTGTAAGGATCACCAGGGAGCACATTTAAATGCAGGTTCTTGAGCCCTGTCCCAGAATCTATCATTTTAACCACTTCAGTACCGGCGTTGACTATAGTCAACAGCCACAGATGAACCCGCACAGTGACTTTAGCTGATAGCCGTGATACAACTTTTCTAATTTTTCATTTATCAAAATAAAATTGTGAACATTTAAAAATAATGTAATGAAAACATTTATGTATATGTTACCTATTCTGATTTACATTATAAGTAAAGCTGCCTGTAAAGTAAAACAAGCTTTCAGTGCTTTAAAGCTTTCCTCATGGCCGGGCGTGGTGGCTCACGCCTGTAATCCTAGCACTCTGGGAGGCCGAGGTGGGTGGATTGCTCCAGGTCAGGAGTTCAAAACCAGCCTGAGCAAGAGCAAGACCCCATCTCTACTATAAATAGAAATTAATTGGCCAACTAATATATATAGAAAAAATTAGCTGGGCATGGTGGCCCATGCCTGTAGTCTTGGGAGGCTAAGGCAGGAGGATTGCTTGAGTCCAGGAGATTGAGGTTGCTGTGAACTAGGCTGACGCCACAGCACTCACTCTAGCTTGGGCAACAAAGCAAGACTCTTGTCTCAAAATAAATAAATAAATAAAATAAAGCTTTCCTCATCACACGAGCAAAACGGATTCATCATCAATGCACAGCACAAACTATCAGGCGGACTATGAGTGAATTACATTTGAAATTGAAAAATAATTTTTAAAATATTAAATTTCCAAAATATATAAATTTTCTATTCATTATTGCCTCGAAACTAGAATCCTGATGTGACTTTTGTACCAACCCATTAAGGCATTTATGTCATTCTGAAGGAAAAAAATGAATTGTTTCTTTTCTACTCTAAAGTCACTGACCTCAACACTTCTGGGCACTCTTGCAAACAGAACATGGGGAATATCTTCAACAACTTTCAAGATAAATGCCATTAAGTGGGACTGAATTTGATACATTCAGGGAGTGTATGTACAGACAGTGCACCTTTCATAACAGGAAAACATGAAATTTTTATTGCACAGATAAAAAAGTATTAACAGAACCAGATGCTCTCATTTCATTGCATCTTGCATCAGCAAAATCTCTGTGCTAAAGCTATTTTAAGTGACGCTTTGCAACAAGTTATAAGTATTGTTAACTATGTTCCTGCAAATGCAACGTGGCATCATCAGTATCATAACATACTAAAGTTGAATGATGAGGTATTCAGTGTGGATTTGCCTTATCATTCTAAAGTGCATTGGTTATCACAGGGACAGGTGTGAGCCAAAATTTTATTTCTGCAAGAACGGATAGTTAAATTCTACAAAGAACAGAATTAGCCATGCAAATTATTAAACGATTTCTACAGGAATGCAGCATTTCTGTGTGACATCAGGTCAAATAAAAATTACTTGAATATTTCTGTGCAAGGTAAAAACTAAGTCCACATATGGTATGTGGCCAAAAATCCAAGCATTTTGGAAAACGCTAAACTTTTTCAAAACACTTTTTCTTCAAAAGGAAATTTTTGATGAACATTTTCTGCAGTTAGCAAAGGTCACTGATGAGCAGGATGATTTATGCGAATCATTTGAGGAATACACAAATGTTATAGACCCATTTATTGGAGAATAAAATGAAAGGGTCGCTGACTTTGAGAATCGTGACATCACACTCAAATTAGCACTTCAGCCTCACCAAGTTGGTGTCACCAAGGCATCTGAAGAACTACAGATGGAACTGTTTGTGCTCTCAGTAACATTTTAAGTCATTGTTTGATAAGGTCTAAATATGGAAAAATGCAGAATACAACTTCCAGCAACATACCCCAAAAACGCTTTCTTGCTTTTCAACCACTTATTGCTGTGAATCTGCATTCTCCTAACACGAATCAAGACACCCTTAAGGTCACAAATGACTGATACTTATCTAGAGCAGCAGTCCTCAACCTTTTGGGAACCAGGGATGTTTCATGAAGACAATTTTTCCATGGGCTTTGGGGGGTGGGTTTGGAATGATTCAAGAGCACATTACATTTATTGTGCAGTCAAACCTCTCTGCTAGTGATAATCTCAGCTCCACCTCAGATCAGGCATGAGATTCTCGTAAAGAGTGCAACCCAGATCCCTCGCGTGCAGTTTACAGGAGGGTTCACGTTCCTGTGACAATCTAATGCCACCACTGATCCGACAACGAGGCAGAGCTGATGCAGTGACACAAGTGATGGAGTGGCTATAAATGCTGCAAATACAGATGAAGCTTTGGTTGGCTTGCTCACATCCTGCTGTGTGGCCTGATTCCTAACAAGCCAGGGACCGGTACTAGTCCATGGACTAGGTTTTGGGGACTTCAGATCTAGAGAATCAACTTAAACTACAGACCTCCATTATGTAAACAAGTATTCAAATATTTTCCAACAAAAAGCAGATATAACAAAGTCATTCAAAGGTTAACTTCAAAATTAACAAATAGTTTTCATTTTTTGAAATTATTAAGTACATAATAGGTAGATTTTTACAAAATAATATACATTTTTAAATATATCTAATTGAAGTTTCCTAAATGTGGCCTTATCTGATTACAGCTAAAGTAACGGGGCCTTCCAACATGTAAAGGTTCCCTACCCCTAGATAAGATCGTTCTTCAATCATCAGCAGGACTGAGTTCTGGACAACGCTGCTGTAGCCAAGGAACCAAGTCACTTCTTTTAGCTTAGTATGAAAAAAGTACAAGGAGACTGCCCAGTTTCCAGAGGCTTTATTGGTAAATATGCTTTAGAAAAGAATGATCAATACTATTGCTTCCAAGTCAGTGGAATGAAGAGCTGTGTCCAGGGACATACTAAGCGGTGCTGAAAGGGACTACAACCTTGTCCACCTCTTATTCATAGATCCAGTCATGAGCACAAGACTTGTAGTCAACCAATTCTTCAGGCTTAAACCATAGGCTGATTTCTTTTTCGGCACTTTTTACTGAGTCGCTGCCATGAATGATATTCCTAAAGAAAGAGAATCATTACCAGTTGCCATGTCTGTTTCATGGGCCAGCAAAGGGTAGCCACTGCCGACCTTTTCTGCCAAATTGCCCCTTGAAGCAGCAGAACCAATTACACCCCAAACTATTTTCTTCTAAAAAGCAATTATAAAGATGCTTGATTAAAAAGATCCCTTGGGGCCGGGCGCTGTGGCTCACGCCTGTAATCCTAGCTCTTGGGAGGCCGAGGCGGGCGGATTGCTCAAGGTCAGGAGTTCAAAACCAGCCTGAGCAAGAGCGAGACCCCGTCTCTACTATAAATAGAAAGAAATTAATTGGCCAACTGATATATATAAAAAAAAAAAAAAATTAGCTGGGCATGGTGGCGCATGCCTGTAGTCCCAGCTACTCGGGAGGCTGAGGCAGCAGGATCACTCGAGCCCAGGAGTTTGAGGTTGCTGTGAGCTAGGCTGACGCCACGGCACTCACTCTAGCCTGGGCAACAAAGCGAGACTCTGTCTCAAAAAAAAAAAAAAAAAAAGATCCCTTGGTTCAACTGTATTATGCTTCCCAAGATTTCCCTTTCAAAATAGTACTTGGTAGATTTCAGTTTCTTGAGGAAAAAAAAAAGAAAAAAAGGAGATAGGTATAATGTGATGTATTCTTTACCGAGGGCCATTTCTGCTGCATTTTCTTGTAACATGGATTTGCAAAGCATGACCACAACGTAACATGCTTATTAATAACAATCCCTTTATCCCTCTGAATCTCTTGTAATTCTGTGGAGTTTTGTACAGATTTTGTACAAGTGAGGGAACCAAAAGATTAATAAGTAACAAATCCACGGACATAATGCCAAAAGGGCACAGGCAAGGCTAGAACCCTTGCTTTCCCCACCCTTACTTTTCTGCTGTGGGACACAGGAACCGCCCCATGCAGCTCCCTCGTGGAGTGTCTTGGTTCAAAGTAAACTACGGAAGCAGCTAAATTTATAAAAGCTTTTATCCAGTGGTAATCATCACCTAATATATAAGTTCCTATTTTTCTGAAATTAGGCTATGCCCCCAAAATGCTTGCTTTCTACTCCATTTAAATGGTGTGGAGTAGAAGTCACCAACACCCCACAGGACTTACCTGCCAACTTGAATGCAGAAGTCCCCACGAATGGTGCCTGGCTTAGAATCCGCTGGATTGGTCTCCCCAAGCATCACTCGGCCTGTCTTCACCACATTCAGCCCCTCCCAGACCTTGGCAGTAAGGAAAAGGAATCCCATCAGATGTGCCACTCAGGACCAGCAGGGACAAACATCTACTCCTCCCTAACAGCACACGTCAATGAAACCAATCAGTGCCGTGATTATCAGCTAATCCCAGAAGACAGCAGGGGCCTATATACAAAAAAATTCTATTCCAAACGTATTGCCAAGATACAGAGAAAAGCCTACCCAACTTGGGGGTTTCCCAGTCCAAGACAGAGATAAACAGACTGAAGAAATTTTAATAAAGCCACAAACACTGACAAGAAACAGTGAAGAGAGTGTAGGGAAAAGCAGTCAGACAGGAAAAGGATCAGTGGGAAGACTGACGCACACGGGGAAAGTAACCCAGGAAAGAGCAGAAGGAAGAAAAAGCCACATTTGGGGAACAGGAAACAGGTCTACTTTCCCAGCAATTTCAGTGCCTCCCTGTTACCCTCTCTCCTTCCATTCTCTTCAATCGCAGTTGGACATTAACACCATCCAGAAGAAAATGCTTCATTTCTAGCACAGCATTAGAGAGTGTCTGCTTCACTTAATATATAATTGGGTGTGAATTTTTCATGAGAAAATTTCTTAAAGTGTTCTTTTAAATCTAGGAAACATTAATGACTAAAACATCTGTCAAACAGAAGAAAGGGAGCATTTTTTTGTACCCACTGAGACTCTATTTAACCCTGGGGAGATTCATGTGAAAGTGTCGTTTTTTGTTTTGTTTTGTTTTGTTTTGTTTTTCTAAGGTCTGATTCCCTTTCTTTTATCCTCCCCAGCTCCTAGTTGCTCAGTTAACTAAACAACTCCAGCAGGCTCCATTTGTGAAACAAAGAATTTAGAGTAGCTGGGGAAGACAAAAAGAACATTGAGCCATCTTCCCTGGTTCCCCCAGTCAGCCCCACAAGCACTCACCATGGCCACAATGGGGCCTGAGTTCATGTACTTCACCAGCCCAGGGAAGAATGGGCGGTCTTTCAGGTCAATGTAGTGCTGCTTCAGGTGTTCCTCAGAGGCCTGGCATTCAAAAGGAGGTACCAGTCAGGAAATTAGTTGGGAAGACTCAAATAAGGCTCCATCCCATCCTCTGAACCCCCCAATTAACATGGTAAGTTCTCTAAAGTAATGTTTGGCTGAGTTTGGTGGTTCATGCCTGTCATCTCAGTACTTTGGGAGGCCAAGGCAGGATGTCAGGAGTACAAGATCAGACTAGGCAACATAGCCAGATCCCATCTCTAAAAAAATAGAAAAATTAGCCAGGCATGGTAGCCCATGCCTGTAGTCCCAGCTACTCAGGAGGCTGAGGCAGGAGGATAGCTTGAGCCCAGGAGTCTGAGGTTGCAGTGAGCTGATGACACCACTGCACTCTAGCCTGGGCAACAGAGTGAGACTTTCTTAAAAAATAAAATAAAAAAATAAATAAAAGCCAGGTTTGATATTTTAGCCCACACTTATAAGTGTGTGTATATATATTAAAAAAAAACCCTCCAAAACATATAATCAATAACCATTTTAGCAGAAAGATTGTTCAAATCATAAAAACACTCTCATAATATCAATGTTACGGATTTTGTAATCCTAAGAAGTAATGGCCGAGGCAGGTGGATCATTTGAGCTCAGGAGTTCGAGACCAGCCTGAGCAAGAGCGAGACCCCGTCTCTACTATAAATAAAAAGAAATTAATTGGCCAACTAATATACATAGAAAAAATTAGCCGGGCATGGTGGCGCATGCCTGTAGTCCCAGCTACTCGGGAGGCTGAGGCAGGAGGATTGCTTGAGCCCAGGAGTTTGAGGTTGCTGTAAACCAGGCTGATGCACGGCACTCTCTAGTCTGGGCAACAGAGCAAGACTCTGTCTCAAAAAAAAAAAAAAAAGAAAGAAATTAGCTGGACAACTAAAAGTATATAGAAAAAATTAGCCAGGCATGGTTGCATATGCCTGTGGTCCCAGCTACTCGGGAGGGCTGAGGCAGGAGGATCCTTTGAGCCCAGGAGTTTGAGGCTGCTGTGAGCTGGGCTAATGCCACAGCACTCTGGCCAGGGTAACAGAGTCTGTCTCAAAAAAAAAAAAAAAAAAAAGCAGAGGGTTTGAGGATCTAGATTTAGAGAGTTATATACCGGCTGCAATTGAAGTATAATAAATATGTCAGGTAATATGCCAGGCAGAGGTCATATTAAACTCCTTTGGCCTACTCACAATGCCCTTTTAAATATTTCAGATGGGAACTGAGAACATCCTCTTCACTCATCAGTTAGGTTGAATTTCAGACACCTGTCCCTTAAATAAGTGTATGGAATCAGATCTATGCCCCAATTTTAATGTGGAAAATACAGTTATTAATCTATGCAAAAGGAAGGGACACGTCACCTAAAACCTCAACCAACTCTAAGTTTCAGGCCAAAGCACAAAAGATTCCAAGCCTCCATTCTGTGCAAATGTAGAGCCGCGTGGGCAGGAGTAGGGGGTCTCCTGCCTCGCGGCGGCGGGGACAAGTCGATGGCCCGGGCAAGTCGGTGGCCGAGGACGGGGCCGGAAGGAATCCAATTCCGGAGGAGTCACGTCACCTCCGCTTAACCTTCCCAAGGTCGGCAGCCCTCCCGAGCCCGGGGCAGGGGTGGCGGCCGGCGCAGCCCCGGGCGGGGCACAGGGCGAGGGGGCTCCCGCGGGCGTGCGACTGGCCCAGGCGGACTGCGGCTCGGGACGAAGACGCGCACCGGCCGCTGCGGGGCGGGGGGACCCCGATATCCGGCTGGGGAGCGGGCGGGGAGACGGGGGCGCGTTACCCGAAGTAACTTCAAGGCCACGAGGCGGAACCCCTTCTGCTCGAAGCGCTTGATGATCTCGCCCACCAGGCCGCGCTGCACGCCGTCCGGCTTGACGGCGATGAAGGTGCGCTCGAGGTTGGCCATGGTCCTGCGTGGTGAGAGGCGCGGTCAGGGCCCGGGTCCCCCGCCAGCAGGGCCACGTGGGCGCCCGCCCGGCCCGCCTCCCCCATCACGCGCGGCCGCGGGGACACGTGGCTTCCCGGACCTTCCGCCCCGCCCCGGGCCGGCGCCCCTCCGCAGCGCCCCGAGCCACGGGGCCGGCGCTGCCGGGGCCCCGCTCCCCCAGGCGCGGAGGGGCCGGGGGGCTGGGGTGGGGCCAGGGGCTGGGGTGGGGCCGGGGGCGCCCGCGCGAGGCCGGAATGGGGGAGGGTGGAGGCCGGGGGCCGGGGGCGCCGGAGCTCGGGCACAGCCTGCGCGGCGCAAGCGGGCGAGGGGTCCCCACCGCCTTACCGGGAGGCTGGCGGGCCGGGCGGCGCTGGCGCTGGGCTGAGTCGCGGAGGCCGAGAGTCGAGAGACCTGCAGCCCCGGGAGCCGCCGGCGGAGGAGGGGCGCGGGGCGGGGCGCCCGGCGGCCACACCCCGGAGGGCCCCGCCATCCAACCCGCGGGGACGCTCACGCGCCGGCCGGCCGCGGCCGCAGGACTCTGTCCCCGCCCAGCGGCCTGCCGGGTGCCGCCCTGGCTGGGGACGGCGCCAGCGAGGGAGCCAGAGGCAGGAAGTGATTTGTGCCCCACCTGGACGTCCCACGAGTAAGACTACGCACGTCCCAAGTGCAGGTCCGCACCTCTCCCGTGGCCCTCACGTACCCCTCCCTGCACACACGCACACGGGCGCAGACACACGAGACCCTGCTCCTGGCCTTGCGTTCACGTGGTCAGTGCCGTCCGCTTCCACCATCCGCCCGAGCACCCTCCCCCTCGTGCACCCGCGGTCCTAATGCTCCCTACCTCTGATCCAGCCTCCCCTTTCCCTTCTCTCTGCTGGAGCCCTGGTTAAGCCCTCAGCTATCCTCATACAAACTTACTGGCAGCCTCCCAAGCGCCGCGACCTCCCCTCTCCCAGCACGCACCGAGCCTTGCTCAGCACCGTCCGCAAACGGCCATCGGATCCTGCCTCTGCTCTGCTGCGATGACTACCCCCCACCCCTACCGCTTACACAGTGATACTCAAACCCCTTAGCTAGATGCCCTTTTTGCAGTACGCCCTGCTCCCTGGGTGCCTGTCTCCCCACCCACATTTCCAGCCCCAACCAGCAGCCCCGTTCCCACTCTGAGTTGGGGCTCCCTGCCCCGCCGGCACTGTTGTGCGGTCAGGTCATCCAGTTCAACCCAGATTCTGTCACAGAGAGCAGGCCTGTCATGGACTTCCTCCTGGGTGCCTGGCGAACGGCCCCCTTTGGTGGTGGGCGGCTTCCCTGGGGGAATCAAGGAGTCCCTTTTCTCAGCGCACCAGCACTTACTGACACCGGCACAGCAGTGCGTGCTGCCCTGGGCTGGGGGAGCCGGTATGCTCTGAGCTGGCCACCTCAATCATGCCATCACGCCTGTAGTCCTGGTGCTGCACTGATCACCTGCCACTGGCCAGATGGATGACAGTCCAGGCCTCTATTCCACCTCGTCTGCTTTCCAAAATTCTGGTTAGAGCATTAATCCACAATAGATTGGCAATGACTGTCACTTGCCCCCATTCTGCAGCAGTGTGTCCTTTGGCCTCAATCTGAAGCACACTCTTATTTGGGTTTCCTTTTCAGAGTTACCAAGTGTCATTTGTGGGAAAGGGTCTGGGAATTTCATGAGCATTTCCCTGTCCAGTGAAGAGCTGTCTACCCCTTGGCAGGATGACCGACACCTACTTAAGGCACAGTCAGTACCAGCCATCTGCCTTTTCCTCTCCTTTCCTTCCTGGAAAGACTGTCCTTAACTGGGAAGGCGCTAACCCTCCAGCCTCACCACATCCACATTCATTCCCCAAAGTCCTGGTACTCTCATCTCACCCCGCAAAACAAACAGGCCATGCACTTAGCCATCAGCTGCCCCTAAAGAAGGTAGCCCAGCCCAATTGGCCTCCTGACAAGTCCCTTCCCTCTATGGCCTCTATCAAAGCCAGGTGAACAGGGAGGATACCAAGAAAAAAACCGGCTAAAGTTTGTGGCAAAATTCATAGTTGTTCCCCAGTAGCCAATCTCACTTCCTCCCTTCTCATAGTATAACTCCTGAGTTTTACCTGGGCTCAAGGTTGCCCGAAGGTTCAGCTTCAGGTAGAAAGAAAAAAAAAAAAAAAAGGTTGCCCAAAGAGAGATAACATTTCCCAGTTTCTCTTGCAGCTTGATGCAGCCATGTGACTGCGTTCTGGCCAATGGAATGTGAGAGGAAGGGAAGTTTGATAAATTCAGAGTTGTCCCTTTATCAGTGAGGGATACTTCCCTTCCCAACTTGCTAGAAGGCAGACGTGGGGTGGCGGTCCATCTTAGGTTGATTAGAAGGAACTGGGTCCAAGGACAATCTCAAGGATCAGAGCCTTACCACCATCACCACCCCTACTGACCAGCTTGGGCTTTTAATCTTTTAGACAGAGAGGGTCTCGCTATATTGCCCAGGCTAGATTCGAACTGCTGGGCTCAAGTGATGCTCCTGCTTCAGCCTCCTGAGTAGGAGTAGCTGGGATTACAGGTGCACCCCACCACGTCCAGCAAGTTTGGACTTTTAAATAAAAGAGAAGTAAACTTCGATCTTGTCTCTGTTAAAGTAACCAAATTAATATCCTAATGAGGCTACTTAAAAAATTTCTCCCACTTTGTTTTAAGGCCATCCCAGGGAACCAGGCCTACTGCCCACATAGCTTTTCTGATTTTTGAAGTAGTTACAACTTCTCACACTCCCCATCCCCTTATTCCCTAAGAGTTTTTCAAGAACAGAATGGGTATCTTTTATTGCTGATTAATCCTCTGTGCCCAGTACAGTCTTAGATACCTAGCAGATGCTCCCTAGATGCTTGTTTATTGGCTCAGGGCCAAGGGTGGATGGGACGATGCAGGGGACAAGGAGAGAGGTAGGCAGAGAATGTATTTGTGTGAGATCTCTCAGGCCAACAGAAATACAGGCAGTCCCCAGGTTATGGGTCACACGACTTACAGAATTCCATACTAAGAATGGGTTTGAAAGACTGCCCATAAAGATAATTTATAATTAAATAATTAAACTAATAATTCAGGGACTAGTTTCTTCCACGCATGTAAACAAACCTGCATGGCATAAGCAGGTTGTTGGTACAGCATTTTTACTCTAACGGCTCATCTCATATAGAGAAGCAGCTGATAGGCACACAAGGACAGGAAGAATCAGTAGATCCAGAGCCAGGAAAGTTTATGACACCAGAATTAGCTGAATCCTTTCGTCTCACTGAAGCAGGATTTGCTAAGCTTGAGGAGAAGGATCCTAACATTGAGCAGTTTACAAACGTTTACCGTGCAGTTAGAACATCAGCTGCCACAAGGCCGTTTATGATGAGAAAAAGAAAACGGCTGTGCAAACAACCCTAGATATCTTTTCCAAGAAACCAACTTCAGTGAGTTCCCTCCTCCAGCAACAGAATCAAACCCTGACTCTCCAGCACCCACTCCATCCTCTCCAGCGCCATCTCCATCGTCACCTTCCAATTAATGTCAACTGCCTTCTTGCCTCAAAAATGCCCCTTCCAGTAAACAAGACATTGCTGCCACATTAGGTGAGTGTTAACCTTTAATATTCTTTTTTGAAGTTTCTTCTATCTCCTAAATAAACTTTTTATATGAGTTTGTTTTTATGTTCTGTTTGTTTGAATTAAAAGAGCACAATCGTTTCTATAATTTATTATTATAGTACAGGGATATTATTATTATTCCAGTATTACAATGTGTATTTATCACATATGAGCCGTTATAGTATTGTTGTTATTATTATTATTATTACCATATATGTGCTGTTAATCAGGGACCCAAGTTACATACAAATCTGACCTAAAGATGGTTCTGTTCTCAGGAATGTATCTGGTCTATAACCCAGGGACCACCGGTAATTTACATGGCATTTACACTCTCTATTAACTCAGGTTACCCAGAGTACATGAAAAGGGGAAAAAATACAAGGCAAAACAGCAATACAAAGTAACAACTCAACAAATCTTACATTTTTTTTTTTCTTTTGAGACAGAGTCTCACTTTGTTGCCCAGGCTAGACTGAGTGCCATGGCGTCAGCCTAGCTCACAGCAACCTCAAACTCCTGGGCTCAAGCAATCCTGCTGCCTCAGCCTCCCAAGTAGCTGGGACTACAGGCATGCGCCACCATGCCCAGCTAATTTTTTCTATATATATTAGTTGGCCAATTAATTTCTTTCTATTTTTAGTAGAGACGGGGTCTCGCTCTTGCTCAGGCTGGTTTCAAACTCCTGACCTTGAGCAATCCACTCGCCTCGGCCTCCCAGAGTGCTAGGATTACAGGTGTGAGCCACCGCGCCCGGCCAACAAATCATACATTGAGATAAAACATTTTAATCTGCTGGTAGCACATAATACTGTACAGGGAGCACTCACAGCTCCAAGAGTTTCTCTCCAAATTATAAGGAAGTTTCCATAAATAACTGGGTTTGCTACAGCCTGGGCAGTGCCCATGGGAAGGAGGGGAGATGGATGGGAGAAGCACTGTGGTCTGCCCTGTCATTCATAGATCCAGTTCTGAGCACAGCTCTTGTAATCCACCAGTTCCTCAGGGCGAAACCACAAGCGGATCTCTTTCTCGGCACTCTCCACAGAATCACTGCCATGAATAATGTTCCTGGGTGGGGAAAGAGACAGCCACGTTACCAAGACCAGAAAGATTAAACTGCCCGGAAGCCCACTTGCACTGCTGATTGCCAAAATCCTACACCCATTACAGCAAAAAGGCCAAAGCTCCATGTACAGTAGACCATGTCAAAAGGAAAAAACTATGGCTGCCATTAATTGAAGCATGAAAAATGCCCTCCCTACATCCAGCCCTCCCAGCAACATGGATGAAGCATTGATAGCTGGCTTGGGGAAGACTCCGGCCAGCAAAGTGTTGTACCAGGTTCTGTGCTTTGTTACAGAGGCACAAGCACAGTGATATTGATGACCAGAGGCAAAGAGCCCTCAAAGCCAAATGCCAACTTAAGAGGGAAGAAAACAATAAACTCTGGTGAAATCAACCCACCTGTGGCATCATGTCCATCTCCATCATCAGAAACCCAAATTCTTGTGGCAACTAGCTCAGATTTTGGAAAAGGGTAAAAAAACCTAAAATCCCACCTGCCAACTTGGATGCAAAAGTCCCCACGGATGGTCCCAGGCTTGGAGTCCGCAGGGTTGGTCTCTCCGAGCATAACTCTGCCTGTCTTCACCACATTCAGCCCCTCCCAGACCTCCAAGGACAGAAGAAGATATGGTCAAGGAAAACCAATCTCAGCAGAAAATCTGGCAACTATTAATCCAAAAAAAAAAGAAAAAGGCCTCTTAAGATGACATTTATTCACTGAACAATTATTTATAGAGTTATCTACTTATTCCTGTACTGGGGATACTGGTTTCCCTGCCCTCACGCTTGCCTTTCTGCAATCCATTCTTGATATGGCAGCCAGAATGGCCTTTTCAAATGCCAAGATCAAAACCTCCCAGAGCTTTCCAACACTCAGGAGGCACATGGCCAACACAGCCCTGCGCAATGTGGCCCCTGCCCAAGCCTCTGAACTCTTCTCTTCCTAACTTCTCCATCACCTATCAGGCTTCAGGTATTTGGACTTTCCTTCTGTACTTCAAAAAGCAAGCTCGTCCCCACTCCGGGTACTTTGCACAGGCTGTTTTCTTGACTGGAAACATTCTTCACTGATTTTGTACATGGCTGGCTCCTCCTTGTCATTCAGATCTTAGTTTGAAAAATGCAGCCCCACAGCTGGGCGCAGTGGCCCACGCCTGTAATCCTAGCACTCTGGGAGGCCGAGGCAGGCGGATTGCTCAATGTAAGGAGTTCGAAACCAGCCTGAGCAAGAGCGAGACCCCATCTCTACTATAAATAGAAAGAAACTAATTGACCATCTAAAAATATATAGAAAAATTAGCCGGGCATGGCGGCACATGCCTGTAGTCCCAGCTACTCGGGAGGCTGAGGCAGTAGGATCGCTTGAGCCCAGGAGTTTGAGGTTGCTGTGAGCTAGGCTGATGCCACAGCATTCACTCTAGCCTGAGCAACAAAGTGAGACTTTGTCTCAAAAAAAAGAGAGAGGAAAAAAAAGAAAAATGCAGCCCTTGACCATCCAATCTAAAATGGTCACTTGCTATCATATTATCCCATTTCCTTTCTGTGTATATCACTAAGGATTAGCTGATACATGTATTTTTTAGTTTCTTTATTGTCTGCCCACATACGGTGGCTCACGCCCATAATCCTAGCACTCTGGGACGCCGAGGCAAGAGGATTGCTTGAGATCAGGAGTTCAAGACCAGCCTGAGTAAGAGTGACACCCCCATCTCTACTAAAAATAGAACAATTATCCAGGCATGGTGGCATACACCTATAGTCCGTGCTACTCGGGAGGCTGAGGCAGGAGGATTGCTTGAGCCCAGGACTTTAAGGTTGCTGTGAGCCAGGCTGATGCCACGGCACTCTAGCCCAGGTGACAGAAAGAAACTCTGTCTCAAAAAACAAAATGTGTAGGCAAAGAAAGCTATGAAAATAGATACCTATGTTGTCTCATTCAGGACCATATACCCAGTGTCTAGAAGAGAGTCTGGCACAAAGATGACAAGTAATACATACGTGGAGAAGTAGCACTGTGATAAACGAGGCAGTCTCCCTGCCCCCCAGGAGCTTACAATCAGGCAGGCCTCTCCTGATCTCTCCTAGCCAGGGGTGCTCAGCTCAGCAAGCAAATGTATCTTGTGTTTGGTGGGTCAGAGAGCCAACTCCTACCCTACCTGTCCAATCCTCCTAGCCCATTTCCTCTGCATCAGTGAGGACCTGGCACTAGAAGCAAGAGCCACAACACTCGCTCTTCCCCATTGCGTTGCGCACTGAGTCATACACATCAACGTCCCACACAGGCACACTCACCATGGCAACCACTGGCCCTGAGCGCATATACTTCACCAGGCCAGCGAAGAACGGACGGTCCTTCAGGTCAACGTAGTGTTCCT
The DNA here is from genome assembly GCF_040939455.1 of Microcebus murinus. Classification (NCBI taxonomy): domain Eukaryota; kingdom Metazoa; phylum Chordata; class Mammalia; order Primates; family Cheirogaleidae; genus Microcebus; species Microcebus murinus. Next base: position 37,653,678 of record NC_134121.1, read on the forward strand.
TGAGCAGGTCTTCGGAAGCCTATTCCACAGAATAGAGAATGAGACTGGCCTCAAAACTATCTAAAAACTAGCAGTCTAGATAATCCCCCCTCACCCATCTGCTATTCAAAAGCTCACTGATTCTATTGTAACCCAATTCATTCTCCATACTACCAGAAGGGAGCGGTGACAGGGAATAAAAGTGCTTCTACAGTTTTGTGCCAACTGTCCCCCTATTGGCCTTGACTGATTAGAATAAAACCACAAACCATTAGAATTAAATCCAGCCATCTCAGTTTAGACAGGAAAATAAAGAATACAGTGAATTTCTATTCCCAAAGCAAATCCCAAATAAAATGTTGGAGGGCAGTGAGGTGATAATCTGAGCATTAGGTGAGCAGCAGACTGAACCAGGCCATTTCCCATGGTTACTGCACATTTATTCAGAGAATAAAGCATGGTGACTGTGTGATTCCCACAGGTATTTACAAACCACCCAAAATACATGACATCTAGCAATAAGAATTTTGCTGAAAAATTAATTAGAATCTCTTATACTGCAAGGCTGGTATGTGGGAACAAGTCAAGTTAGCTAGAGAACAAACCATCTGCTTAGCAGTTTCAACTCAACTTGGCTGTGTTCTCTCTTTGCCACTGCATATGTGCTTGTGAAGGGTCTAACAGGGTCCCATAGTTTTCCTAGTTATGTGGTACTGCATCGTACGAAGCATATTGCATACTTTAACGATATGCACAAATGTGGAGATGAGCTGCTGAAAAGTACACCCAGAACATCCTATCATTCAACTGCTGGTTGATTACCACTTGCCAAAATAAAATTACATGGCCACATGATCACTCCATGATAGGAATTCACCCCTCACCCTGTCCCTTCCTCTCTGGATGGGAGAATTTTGTAGTGGTACTCTCCCAATACACACTGACTTCACCTTCCCTTACCCAGATACTCCTACTAATTGGAACTTCTATTAATCAATCCTATTAATTGGTTCTGATTATCTTCAGTCTGCAAAACAGATCATAGGATTTTTCGGGGAATGGGGGGCAGAGGAAGCTCAAGTTTTCCTTTGTTTCTCACTTCCACACCAGATTTATATAACCCTTTAGAGTCACAGAAGCTATCCTTCCTTCCATTCCTCTCCAAACCCATATCCTTGACAGGAAATTCAATGTAAAGGAGAAAATGTCTGCACTCAGGGATCAGAAAGACCCTAGTGAAAATTCAGCTGCATCACCATGTGATACTACGATCATTAATGATTCTAAGCCTCAGGTTCCTCATCACTAACAACCATGAGAATAAGAATAAGTAGGGCGACTTCCGGGGCCCCCTGCTCTTGGGGCCCCAGAACCTCGTCCACAAAAAAAAAAAAGAATAAGAATAAGTAATTCTCCAGGCTGACATGAGGGCTAGATGAGAAAACATATGTGCCCAGCACATGGTAAATGTGTTCATTTCATTTTACCTTCTGCTATGGTTTGAATGTGTCCATATGTTGGAAACTTAATCCCCAATGCAACTGTGTTTGGAGGTGGGGACTACTGGGAGGTGTTTGGGTCATGAGGGCTTTACCCTCATGAATGAATGAATGTCTTATCTCAGCAATGGGTTTGTTATAAAAGCAAGGTTCAGTCCCTCTTGCTCTTCCCCCCCCCCACACACACACAGGCACTCTCTTGTGCTTCAGCTCCACCATGGGATGACACAGCAAGAAGGAAGCCAGCCCCTTGACCTTGGACACCATGCTGTCTCCTCAGCATGAACATCAGTCTACCCCCTTTTACATAAAAGCAATTTTCTAGAACATCATCCAGAAACTAAATTGCTAATCAAACTACATTTAAAATCCATTAAGAGGGTCCAAAATTGATTCCCTTAATGGGAAAAAAATACTACCCTCTAATTTGTTTGATTTCAGAATTTGAATTCTCATCTCTTGAATTTGTTTGAAAAAGAGTACTTGGCCGGCTGGCCTGGCGTGGTGGCTCACGCCTGTAATCCTAACACTCTGGGAGGCCAAGGCGGGCGGATTGCTCAAGGTCAGGAGTTCAAAACCAGCCTGAGCAAGATGGAGACCCCATCTCTACTATAAATAGAAAGAAATTAATTGGTCAACTAATATATATAGAAAAAATGAGCCGGGTATGGTGGCGCATGCCTGTAGTCCCAGCTACTCGGGAGGCTGAGGCAGCAGGATTGCTTGAGCCCAGGAGTTTGAGGTTGCTGTGAGCTAGGCTGACGCCACGGCACTCACCCTGGCCTGGGCAACAAAGTGAGACTCTGTCTTAAAAAAAAAAAAAAAAGAAAAAAAAAGAGTTCTTGGCCAATCAATCCTTTGCATTTATTGAAAGATTGCTTTGTAAGTGTCTTGCAACTGTGTCCTCTCTCTGCTGTTTTAGGAGAGCCTCTCCAAAGGCAAAACTATAGTTTTCGCCTATAAACTCCTATGGTGCCTAATACATGCTAGACACTAAGCGGGTAGTAAAATTATGAAAAGATTTTCTTGTTGAAAAACAACCTGCCTCAAAGGGGAAAACAAGCACTCTAAAATTATCTGATCAAGAAGCTCAAGACCAGCAGCTTAAACATGCCCAGAGCTCTGAGTCAGAAATTACGGTGGTGCGGTAATATGTAGAACTCTGCATTGCTAAGGGAAAGGAGAGACTGTTTTCGAAAGTCCCAACTTGGTTTGTTCCAAGATTTAGCCCAGATGCTAGGTCACTGAAGAGTTTCCAGGTTTCAAGACATCTGTGTTCACCCTATGAAGGAGAAGTCTAAAAAAGAGGGGAGGCCAGGTGCAGTAGCACACTCCTATGGTCCCAGCTACTAGAAAGGCTGAGGCAGAAGGATTACTTGAGCCCAAGAGTTCCAGGCTGTAGTGCACAATGATTGCACCTGGGAATAGCCACTGCACTGCAGACTGAGCAACATATCAAGACCCCATTTCTTAAAAAAAGGGGGAGGGAGGGGAGAAAAAGGTTAATCGGCAGGGTCCCCTTATACTACAGAGAAGTCAAAATAGTAAGAATGAAGTCTGCTTACCTGCATAAATTTCAAACTAACAAGGCGGAATCCCTTCCGCTCAAAACGTTTGATAATCTCTCCCACGAGACCCCGCTGGACCCCATCAGGCTTGATGGCAATGAAGGTGCGCTCACTGTTGGCCATGGTCCTGGGGATAGGCAGGTGGGGGAATGGAATGGCACTGAATCTCCTGCTACATCTTTATCCTTCTCAAGCAGATTACCCCATAAAGCTGGTTTAATCTCTAATGTCAACTCCATGTCTCCGTCTGGTAAAAAACCATTACTTCCCAGCCCTCTCATCTATTAACTAATATCCCAAAGAAGAGAAAGGTCCAAAAGGAGGGGCTGTAATTTCTATTCCATTTGATTTAATAAACTTCTATGAAGCATCTACTGTGTGTGTACCCAATACTGTGGTGGAATCAAGATAGGGATATAAAAATAAGACACTGTCTTTCTCAATAGTCCAGGTTGGGGAAAACCACACCGATGTGTAGTTTTACTAATGTCAAAGTGACATACGGTACCAGGCAGTATGAAATACAGTTTGATTGACTGTCACAGCCATGGTATTAGAACTGGAAGGGGTTTTAGAGAATATATCATTATGTTTCTTCATTGTATCCCTCTTGATTATACAAATGAGGAAAACAGGACCAGAGCAGCAGGAAGAGGACCAAAATCCAGATTTCCCAACCCTATGCAATTTATGCTACACCTTAATATAATATGTAACAATTCTGACCAGCCCATAAACAGTGGATTATGGGAGAACTAAAGTCATTACTAATATCTGATATGGGACATCATGTTGGAAGGAAGCCTAGAGAGCATAACCCCTGATTTCACGAAAAAGACTGGATTCATAACCTGCCCCGTCTCACAGTATGAGAAAGGAGGAGCCCCATTCACCTTGAAAGACAATCCCTAGAGTGGACAGCCACACTACCTCTTGGCTGTACCTTCCTGTACTTTAATTAACCATTTATCACAGCCCCTTAACATTGTAGTCCAATTATCCGTTTGTGTGTCCACCTCCCTACTGGTCTGCGGCCTGCATACAGGGCTGGTTTACTCCCGTGTCTGTCTGCAGTACCTAGTGACAGAGCCTAGCAGTCACTAAGAGCAAAGACAGTGCATCACCCTGCTCTTCCAAGAAAAAGAGACAAAGCTTAAAGACTGGCTCGAGAACCCCCGATGGAGCGCGGGGCAAGCATGATTCTCCAGGAGAAAATAGAGATAAAGCGCTAGAAATAGCCCCTATAAATGCCCCTACACAGCGATCCCTGACACACCCGTCATTCATTCAGCAAGCACTTTCTGAGACTAACTCCGTGCCCCGCACTCTACTCGACAGAAACAAATAAGGCACAGCCCTGTTGTCGCGGCCTCATGGGAAAGGCAGGCACGGACAAAGGCGAGTCCACGTGGCGTGGGACGTGTGCTGACAGGTATGCACCTGCCGACAGGCACACCCCAGCCCTTCCATCGGATCCCCCTCGCCATCTCTTAGAGCGGAACTCACCTCTTCACTAAACCTCCCGACCTCTCCCTCTCACCCTACCCCATTCTTTTCCCTTTCCTCTCAGGACATGAACCCCTCTCACCCCTTCTGTTGCTTGGGCTTCAACTCGTGCTGCTGCCGGTCAAACCGAAAAAGCATCCGCGCCCCACGTGGTTGCAGGCACCCGCATGCACGGAACGCTTCTGCGCAGAATCGCTGCCGGAGAGCCCATTTTGTGCAACACCGCTAGGCCACGCTTCCTTCTTGTGGGTAGGGAGTCATTCTATGGAGCAACCTTCTAATGTTTAGCTTCCGGTATTAGTTTTTTCAGGCTTTTCCGGCTAGATGCTGTCTTTCTTTTTTGTTTTTTCCCCCCACTAAGATTCTGTGACTCACTTCCTTCGTCCGCAAACGAATAAGCTTCCCGAGAGGTGGCGCTCACACGTTGCATGAAATCCAAACAAGCGCCTGATCTAGAAGTAGATTTGTTGCTCCCGTTCTGTTTATTCAGTCCTTCTAGCTTGTCATGCAATCTTTTATTTATTGAGTACCGCCTATGTGCCAGGTACTATTCTAGGCCCCGGGGTTATAACAGTATGCTCTTCTGGAGCTTCTGGTAGGGTTGGGAGTAGAGGCAAACAATAAACAAATTAGTATGTAATATATCGCATTTTGTAAGTGCTGTGAACAAAAAGCAGGGTGGGAGGAAAATAAGGTTGGTCGAGGAAATCCCAAGTGAGAATAGACTTACGTGAAGTGAGGAAGCAAACCGGGTAATTATCTGAGAGCCACGTATTATAGTGGGCATCAAGTGGTAAAAAATATGGTTGGAATGGGACCAGATTATATTATGATGGGATGCCAATAGAGATTTTTAACGAGGCATAACATCATCTGATATACGTTTTTGTTGTTGTTTTTTTGTTTTTGTTTTTTTGGTTTTTTTTTTTTTGAGACAAGAGTCTAACTTTGTTGCCCAGGCTAGAGTGAGTGCCATGGCATCAGCACTTTGTTGCCCAGGCTAGAGTGAGTGCCATGGCATCAGCCTAGCTCACAGCAACCTCAAACTCCTGGGCTCAAGCAATCCTCCTGCCTCAGCCTCCTGAGTAGTTGGGACTACAGGCATGCACCACCATGCCTGGCTAATTTTTTGTATATATATCTTAGTTAGCCAATTAATTTCTTTCTATTTATAGTAGAGATGGGGTCTTGCTCTTGCTCAGGCTGGTTTCGAACTACTGACCTTGAGCAATCCTCCGACCTCGGCCTCCCAGAGTGCTAGGATTACAGGCGTGAGCCACCGCGCCCGGCCCTGATATACGTTTTTTAAAAAATCATTCTGACTACTGTACGGGAATGGATGGGAGAAAGGTACAAAAGTGGAGTCAGGGGCCTTTTTCCACAAATAATGCTGGAGAAGTTGAACAAATATAGACCAAAAATGAACCTCACACCAAAACCTCACACTTTGTACAAAATTCACTCAAAATGACTCATAGATTTAAATGTAAAATGTAAAACTATCAAGAGTTTAGGGAGGAAATAATATAAATATCCTCAGGCAATAATTTTTACACTTAACACCAAAAGCACAATCTATAAAAGGAAAAAGTTGATATATTGAACCTTATTGAAATTAAAAATTTTTGCTCTGTGAAAGACCTTTTGAAGAGGATGGAAAAACAAGCTAGGGTGGAAGAAAATGTTTGCTAACTACATACCCAACAAAGGCCTTACATTTAAAATATATGCATACTCGTTCCCCCTTCCTACTACTGCACTTGACTAGTCGTAAAAATATATATTTTTAATAAATAATAAAATATATGAAGAACTCTCAAAACTCAACAGTTAAAAAAATCCAATTAATAATGGGCAAAACAGGCATGGTGGTGCATGCCTGTAGTCCCAGCTACTCGGGAAGCTGAGGCAGCAGGATTGCTTGAGCCCAGGAGTTTGAGGTTGCTGTGAGCTAGGCTGACGCCACAGCACTCACTCTAGCCTGGGCAACAAAGTGAGACCCTGTTTCAAAAAAAAAAATGGGCAAAAGACAAGAACAGACATATCACTGAAGAGGATATACACATGACAAGAAAGCACATGAAAAGATATTTGACATCATTAGTCATTGGGGAAATGCAAATTAAAACCAAAATGAGATATTATTACACATCTATCCAAATGTTAAAATGAAAAATAGTGATATATCAAATGCTGTCGAGGAGGCAAAGAAACTGGATCCATGTTACCAGAGGGAATATAAGATTGTATAGCCACTCTGGACAAGTTTGACAGTTTCTTATAAAACTAAAACATGTGCTTCTCCTATCAGCCAGCAATTGTACTCTTGGGCATTTATCCAACAGAAATGATGACTTATGTTCTGTTCACACAAGAACCTATGCACAAATATTCATAGCAGCTTTATTTGTAATGACTAAAACAGGAAACAACCCAAATGTCTTTCATCAAGCAAATGGTTAAACAAACTATGGTACAGCCATACCATGGAACACTATTCAACATAAAAAAAAGAATAAACAATTAATACATGCAACAACTTGGATAGATTTTAAGGGAATTGTGCTAACTAGAAAAAGCCAATTGCAAAAAGTTACATCCTGTATTATTGCATTTATATAACATTCTTGAAAGAATAGAATTAGAGATAGAGAATAAACTAATGGTTTCCAGGAGATGGGGAGAGGCATGTGTATGTTCATAAAGGGGTAGCATAAGGGAATCTTGTGATAATCCAACAGTTTTGTATCTTGATTGTGATGTCAATTACCGAAATGTACACATGACAAAGTTGCATAGAACTATCCATACATGAACACAAATGAGTGCATGTAAAACTAGTGAAATCTGAATAAATTCTGTGAATTATACCAATTTCAATCTACTGGTTTAATTTAATTTAATTTATTATTTATTTTTGAGACAGAGTCTTGCTCTGTCGCCCAGGCTACAGTACTGTGGTGTCAGCCTAGCTCACAGCAACCTCAACCTCCTGGGCTCAATCCTTCTGCCTCAGACTCCCAAGTAGCTGGGACTACAAGCATGTGCCACCACAAGCATGTGCCACCAGCTAATTTTTCTATTTTTAGTAGAGATGGGATCTCACTCTTGTTCAGGCTGGTCTCCAATTCCTGAGCTCAAGCGATCCTCCTGCCTGGTTCTCCCTGAGTGCTAAGATTGTAGGAATGAGCCACTGCACCCAGCCAATTTCCTGGTTTTAAATTGGAATATAGTTATGTATGATGTTACCATTAAGGGACACTGGGTGAATGATATACGCGACTTCCTTATTCATAGATATATTTTTTGCAACTACCTGTGGATCTATAATTATTCATTTTTTAAACAATTTAAGCAGAGCTTTAGGCAGTGGCAATATCGTAGCCAATGAGATTTATCTGAGGTGCAGTTATTGATAATTGAAAACTTTTTCCAATACCCCACTGTAAGGACTTGCAATATAGTCGGCATTGGCAATTTTTGACAGTCTCTACAGAGACTGAATAAAAGAAAATTTAAGGCTGGTCTGAAGGTAGTGAGTTATCTCACTTGATTTTTCACAGTCAGTTACAGATTGAACTCCTTGTGCTACTACTTTCCCCCTTCTGCACTTGACTAGTCTAAGAAAAAAAAATTTAAGCAGAATCGGAAAAACTGGTTGAGACTACAGTAGTAGTACACATGAGAGATGGTGGTTTGGAATAGGTGGTGACAAAAGAGATGGAGAAAACTGGTTAGTTACAGGATATATATTTAAGGTTGAACCCACAGTTTCCTAATGGATAGGATGTGGAGCATGAGAGAGAGAAGAAAATGACTCCCAGTTTTCTTTTTCTTCTCATTTTCTTCTTCTTTTTCTTCTTCTTCTTCTTCTTCTTCTTCTTCTTCTTCTTCTTCTTCTTCTTCTTCTTCTTCTTCTTCTTCTTCTTCTTCTTCTTCTTCTTCTTCTATTTTTTTTGAAGGAGTGCATTAAATGTCAGTTTGATAGAGTTATTCACAAAGTGCTTTTTTATAGAGCTTGGGGTCCACTGTATCAGTGCTTCTCAAACCTCTATGTGCAAACGAATTACTTGGAGATTTGTTAAAATGCAGGTTTTGATTCAGTAGGTCTGCAATGGAGCCTGAGAATTTTCTGATTCTGATACTGTTGAATGGTAGATTCTGTAAGACTATTTCGAGAGCCAGGTTCTTTTTTTTTTTTTTTTAGTGTATTATGGGGGTACAAGTGTTAAGGTTACATATATTGCCCATGCCCCCCTCCCCCCTTGAGTAAGAGCGTCAAGCATGTCCATCCCCCAAACGTTGCACATCTTACTCGTTGTGGTTGTATATACCCATCCCCTCCTCCCCCACTCCCACCTCCCAACACCCGATAAATGTTACTCCTATGTGTCCACTTAGGTGTTGATCCATTAATACCCATTTGCTGGTGAGTACATGTGATGCTGGTTTTTCCATTCTTGAGATACTTCACTTAGTAGAATGGGTTCCAGCTGTATCCAGGAATATACAAGAGGTGCTGTATCACCATTGTTTCTTAAAGCTGAATAGTATTCCATGGTATACATATACCACATTTTATTAATCCACTGATGAATTGATGGGCACTTGGGTTGTTTCCATAGCTTTGAGAGCCAGGTTCTTTTAAACGGATTATTTAAGCTTTACTGGGGGGGAGAGTTTTGTCCAGGCAGATGCTGGTGAGGGGGATGAGCACTAGAAAACAGGAAGGTCTTGTCTCTTCCCGGAAGCCATCCTAACTATATCATTCCACCCTAACCCTACACACAACCCTTGAAACTTCCACAGGTAAATGTTTCTGCAGACCAAATCAGAAAGCTATACGAATTTAAAGCTAAAAGTAATTTTTATGGGTATATGGGCCAATTCTCTCTCCAGAAACCCTAGTAATGGGTTTTACCCTCTGCTTGAAACCTCCAAGAATGGGAACTCACTACCTCAGATGGCAAATCACTGGCTTTTCCCCCTCCCCTTGCTAAATATTTAAAAGTGTTAATCAAATATATTCACCACCCAAAATAACATCAGAAGTAAGGGTTAGTGAACTGCACTAATGATGTCGACAATTATCTAGAAAGGGTGGTCACTGAGCTCCCTTGTAATAAGGGGGAAATTTTATAGAGGAGGTAGGATTTAGATGCAAAAAAAGAAAATGGCACATAGATGAGCCTGTAGGTACTGAAGGATCATGAAAATAGCCAAGGGCAAAGGATGTAAGCAGGAAAAAGTAGGAAATGTTTGAAAAACTGATTAGCCACTCATAATAGGAAGAGTGGGAGAGAGATAAGACCACCAGATGAGTGACAAGCCTTGAATACTAGTCTAAGAAGTTTAAACCTTAAGCCATAGGTAGTTAATGGGACAGCCACCGAAGTCTTGGGAATAGGACAGTGACATGAGAAACACCTTAACATTCTAGAACTCAAAAAAACAGTTCTTTTTTCACTCACTTTACAAATAAATAAACAGATCAAAAGAGATGACCCAATTCATTCAAGATTACAGTAGGTACATGGGGAGAGCTATGTTTTAGATCGTGAAAAATCTAGCTACAGTATGGAGCATAGATTGGACAGGGAGAGGCCAGAAGCAAAGAGACTTAATAGGGAGCTGCTGACATCATCAATAATTAAGGTATAAGGGTATCAGTTCCTCTGGATTAAAATGGCCAAAGGGCAGAGTGCTGTGGTGACTCACACCTGTAATCCTAGCATTCTAGCAGTCAAGGATCCCTTGAGCAAGAGTGAGACCCCTATCTCTACTAAAAATATAAATATTAGTCTCTACTAAAATTAGAAAAATTAGCCAGGCATCATGGTGCATGCCTGTAGTCCCAGCTATTTGGGAGGCTGAGGCAGGAGGACAGCTTGAGCCCAGGAGTTTGAGGTTGCAGTGAGTTATGATGACACTACTGCACTCCACCAAGGGCAACAGAGAGAGAGTCTGTCTCAAAAGTAAAATAAAATAAAATAGAGTGGTCAAGGGAATATGTTTATCACAGAATTCCTAAGATAAATTGACAACATTTGAGATAGAGAGGCACTACATCATAGCAATGCTAGTGCTTAAGAGCATGGGTCTGTTTTCAAAACATGTGGTGGCTGGCTCACTCCTGTAATCCTAGCACTCTGGGAGGCCAAGGCGGCCGGATCGTTCAAGGTCAGGAGTTCGAAAACAGCCTGAGCAAGAGCGAGACCCTGTCTCTACTGAAAAGAAATTAATTGGCCAACTTCTATATATAGAAAAAATTAGCCAGGCACGGTGGCGCATGCCTGTAGTCCCAGCTACTCGGGAGGCTGAGGCAGGAGGATCGCTTGAGCCCAGGAGTTTGAGGTTGCTGTGAGCTAGGCCAACGCCACGGCACTCACTCTAGCCTGGGCAACAAAGCGAGACTGTCTCAAAAAAATAAATAAATAAATAAACAAACAGAAATTAATTGGCCAACTAAAAATATATATATTTAAAAAAAACATGTGGGCGTGATTCTTGGCTCAGCCACTTGTTGGTTGTATGACCTTGGACACGTTATTCAACCATCTCTAAGCACCAGTTTCTAGAGTTGTTAAATGGGGGTAATGATAGCCCCTACATCATAAAATTGTTGTGAAGATTATATATAAGTAATCCAATAAAAATTTAACACAGTATCTGGTGCATAGTAAATGATAAATGTCAGTTGTTGTTTTTTTATAGCTTTGGGTGACAAAATTTTACACCTAAGAAACTGTGACAATAATAATATTAATAGAAATAAGGAAGGCCAGGGGGAGCCAGCCAAAGGACTATGCGTTTGATGTCATGTGAATGATGGAGGATGATACAGACAGTGTGCAGTAATCAATTAAAGACATTTATCTGGGGTTCAGAAGACAGGCTAGGCCTGAGGAAAGATATGTGGGAAGTATCTGCATTAAGGGGATTTGTAGATCTAAAAAGTATTAAAAAGAAATGATAATTACCATTCATTTGTTACACAAAAATGAATAATAGCCAACATGTATTGAAAGCTTGCTCTCTGCCAGGCACAGAGTATCTTACTTGTATAAACTTGTTTAATCTGCAAAACTACTTTATGAGTAAATACTACTTTTATCCTCATATTTCAGGTGAGAAGCAGACTCATGGAGGGAGAATAACTTGCCCAAGTTCAGACAGCTAGCAGAGGTAGAACCAGAATTTAAACCAGTCTCCAGCTCGAGGCCTGGGCCCTTTATCCCCGTGTATGCTGCATCATAACTTGCAAGGTTTATTCCCAGGTCTCCTTTCCACGAGAGGATCACTGCAGGGTAGAAAGAAATCATAATGAGCGACAAGGAAATGACATAATTGTTTTTTTTTTTTTTTTTTTTGGGACAATGCAATGAGTGCAGACATAATTGTTTTTAAATGCAACTTGAGACCAACAAGACAGCTAGCTCTACTACTGAGCAAAGAATGGAATTGATTCTGGATGTGACTGTCCTGTTATTAATGATTTAAGGAATCAGAGCAACGAATGCATTATGCCTGTGTGCGGAAAACAGAAAGGCATCTTGGGAAGCAGGGCAAAGAGAGAACATTCATAACACTAATTGAGAATGAGCCCCCAGGGAATCTTCATTGCCCATAATCAAGAATGAAGTATGAACCCTCCCACCTTTGACTCCAGAGTCAAACAACAAATCAAACAGCAGGATCATCTGGTGAAGGTAATTGCCTGTGGGTCACAAAACCCACACACAGGTTATCAGTCTGCTTCTGGCTGTAGAATATGCATAGGGGAACTGCCTCCACAATGCTTCTGCAGCTCTGATTCCTGAGGAAGGGAGGAGGAGAGTTTGTTGGGAAATGTGCATTACTTGCTGACTGGGGAAGGAAGTCCTGAGCGAGTGCTCACATAGACTGGTGCAACAACCATATGAGGTGGGCACTGCTCTTATACCTATTTTACAGATGGGAAAACTGAGGCACAGGAAGGTTAAGTAACATGCCCAAGGCCACAAAACTAATCAGTGGCAGAGTCTGGCTGTGACTCCATCTTATTCTTGCTCCAGAGCTCCCATTCTTAACCACCATACTGTGCACCATAGGCTATGATTTTCCCAGAAATCATAGACTTTCCTGGCAGAATGAGACCTTAACTATTGCAATTCAACCCAAATTATATCAGTCATCTTTTTTCTTTCTATTCAAGTACGTTGCCTTCCTTTGACACCTATGCATTTTCTGCTCTTACCGATGAACAATGATTCTAATATCATTGATCTTTTCTCCCTAAGCTCCTCCACCATCTCCCCATTTATTTTCACATTCCCTTACAACCTTCTTGTTGTTACCACTTTCTCTCTTTTTTTTTGACACAGAGTCTCACTCTGTTCCCCAGGCTAGAGTGCTGTGGCATCAGCCTAGCTCACAGCAACCTCAAACTCCTGGGCTCAAGCGATCCTCCTGCTTCAGGCTCCCAACTAGCTGGGACTACAGGCATGCGCCACCATGCCCGGCTAATTTTTTCTATATATTTTTAGTTGGCCAATTAATTTCTTTCTAATTTTAGTAGAGACAGGGTTTTGCTCTTGCTCAGGCTGGTCTTGAACTCCTGACCTTAAGCGATCCGCCCGCCTCAGCCTCCCAGAGTGCTAGGATTACAGGCATGAGCCACTGTGCCTGCCCATTTCCACTTTCTGAGTTCAGGTACAATAAAGCCTTTAGCAAAACTACGGGCTCTTTGCCTATAACAGTCTCTACACTTACCTTGACCCTGGTATAGTCTTTTAGAATAAACCTCTCTGGAGGAATGAATTAGGTAGATGAAGAGGCTCAACATTCAGAGTAGTGATTTAGCATTAATCTGTTCTTGCTTTGATGTGGTTTGATCCTCCAGCACTCCTGCTGGGAGTCTTTGACACAGGCCTCTTATCCATTGTCTTTACCAAGGGCTATTCTGGTAAAGACAATGGTTCAGCACTTCTTCCTTCTTTCAACCTCTCCAGCTTAGAGCTGAACATCATGTAATCTATAATTTCTAGAACAGTATTGTTGTAGTGCCTTTTGTATTAGTCAGGATAGGCTAGGTTATGCTGCTGCAAAAAAGAAATCTCAAGTTTCAATGGTTTTAACAAAACCAAACATTCTCATTCACCCAAAGTCTGCTGCAAGACCAGCACCTCTCCAGTTAGCTGCCCGCTGCAATGAATTCCAAGAGCCTGGCTCTTTCCAACAGGTGGCTCTGCCATCTCAGTACAAGGCCGAAGTGCACCACAGCAGTGCAGAGAGAGCTGGAGGGCTGCACAGTAGTTCTTAAATGGTTGGTTTGGCCTGGGGGTGACACCTAACTCTTCTCCTTCCAGCCCATTGACCAGAACCAGTCAAATGGCTCTGCCTAACTCTAAAGGAGTTAGGAAATATGGGGAAACACATTCTGTGAGCTGGAGATGTCTTTGTCTTTTTCTCATTAATATATCACACCCTGCAATCCTGTCTCTTCCTTTCCCGGTTTAGTCAAAGCTCATCCACTTGTACTTTGTACTTTTAACCTTCTATCTCTAAACCAACTAATTATTGCTCAATCCAATTCTTGTTCTTTGCAGCGTTTTAACCTCCTGCCAGATGACCCTGCCTCTGTTCTTTCACTTGCATGTCTCGAGGTTGGAATGTTTTCTCCCTCTTCTCCAGGCCCACTTTCGAATCTTGTCATTTTCCAGGAGCTATCCAGCTGAAAATGGTATGGAAAAATCCCCTAAACTTTCTGAAATTGGCATTATTAAGAGCGAGAAACACTCTTTCTTTGGAGTGTGGTGAAGAAACGAAGACAGGAGAAACACTAAAGGAATAAAAGCAGGTTGAACAAATCTTCTGGGGAAGCCAGGTCAAGGAGCAATTCCTGGTCCACTGTCTTCCTAAGACAGTTTAATAGAGGTCAGATGCAAAGACCTCTAAGAAAGGGCCCCATCACTCTCCGGCAGAAGTAGGTCTTCCTCTCCCACAGTTTACACATGTCTTGGTCAGAATGAGCATGAATGTCATGCTTTTGTTTTTAATTAAACACACTATAAAATCAGTATGTAAGGAAACATAAAAGAAAGGAAAATTCATCCTCCCAACCTAAGAACTATCATTGATTACAACTTCTTTCCAGCCTTTATTTTTTTCCATGTTTGTGATTATACCAAACATACAACTAGCAAATAAGTAATTCCTTCTAAAGGTATGTATGCCTGAGAAGATAATACATAAAGTTAATGACTTAGTCATTTACATCTTAGTAAGAAATAGCTTAGGAAGCTCTTTTCTTTTTTCTTTAATAACTGGTCGGGATCGGTACGCTAAAGGTTGGGTACAGAAAGAGGAGCAGGGGAGGAGGAGAGGGTGAGCCAGTGGGAAATACTGCATATGAGACTATGGGTAGCTTATAGTAGTGATGGCCATTAGGTCTTTGGGAATGGAGGGCAAATGGGGGCAGAATATCAGAATTAGGAAAAGTAGCAAAAAGGGGAAATGGTTGGCTTCAAAAGCAAATTTTGCCAGCCTAAAAATTTTAAGATCACAGATCTAGCAAACAGAACCTTTAAACTCACCTATTCTGACTCCCACCTTGTGTTTACCTTGAGTACATCCCTGCCATGTGCTGCCTAAGCTAAACTTGAAAATGCCAGTGCTGGAGACTCTACTTCCACTATTTCCCAAGATTCCCCTAACCATTTTTAGAAAAAGCCATTGATTTAGAGAAAAAAGTTCTCGGGCAGGAACAGAGGCTCATGAATGTAATCCCAACACTCTGGGAGGCTGAGGCAGGAGGATCAGTTGAGCACAGGAGTTCAAGACCAGGCTGGGCACATAGCAGGACCCCATCTCTACTAAATAAATAAATATAAATATATATACAGAGCGAGCGAGTGAGTGAGAGAGAGAGAGAGAGAGAAAATTTAGAGCTAAGGTTCAGTGCTTAAGGGAGGAGGTTGTGGCATCTACAGGTTCAAGGTGATTTGAGCTCCAGCCAGGATGATCAAGCTTGTTTGCAATGACCATCTGGGGAAGAGGGTCTGCATTAAATGCAACGAGGCAGATGACACCATTGAAGACCTTAAGAAGCGATTGCAGGCTGGTCGCAGTGGCTCCGCCTGTAATCCTAGCACTCTGGGAGGCCAAGGCAGGCGGATTGCTCAAGGTCAGAAGTTCGAAAACAGCCTGAGCAAGAGGGAGACCCTGTCTCTACTAAAAATAGAAAGAAATTAGCTGGACAACTAAAAATATATAGAAAAAATTAGCCAGGCATGGTGGCACATGCGTGTAGTCCCAGCTACTCGGGAGGCTGAAGCAGAAGGATCGCTTGAGTTCAGGAGTTTGAGATTGCTATGAGCTAGCCTGAAGCCATGGCATTCTAGCCTGGACAACAGAGTGAGACCCTATCTCAAAAAAAAAGAAAAAAGAAAAAGAATCTTAGCTTACATTTATTAAATACATATGCCAGGCACTATTCTAAGTGCTCTGTGTGTATTACCTCATTTAACCTTCACAAAAATGCTATGAGATAGGTACCCTTGTTCTCAACTTCATCTTACAGAGGAGGAAACTGAGGCATAGAAAGTAACCTGCCTAAGACTTTACAGCTAGTAAGTGGCAGAAGCAAAGGTCACATCCTAGTAACTAACACTGTAACCCTTGCACTCTTTCAATCACTCTTGTTTGTATGCTTGGCTAACATTTTGAACTTTAACATTCATACAAAGCAGTGAAGAATACATCTCTTTGAGTCGTGCTTTCTACTAGTTTGATAGTGAACAGCAGACTGGTATCTCCTTATGTGCAACATTTGCATTACATTAGAATGGGCCTTGGGGAATGAGAAGCATGATGGGGAAAGATAGACTGATCTAAGATGAGCCCTGTAGCCTCGCTCAGGGCCCAGGACCCTCTCCTGGCTCTTAGTGGATCTAATAAAGTATCTGCTTTATTGGTAAAAAAAAAAAAAAAAAAAAAAAAAGAATGGGCCATTAGCGGAGGATATATGCTTTCTAGGTCCTTCCAGACCTAGGGACTCATGTCAAACACATGATATTATTGGGCTTCCACTCAGGAATTTGGAACACTGGAGGTGCAACGGGGCACTGAGCTGAGAGTCCAACAAACTTACACCTGACTGTGGATGATTTCTCAATTGTAAAATGAGAGAATTGGACTCCACTCAGATAGAGCCGGCTAAGGGACCTCTTAATGCTGAAATCTCATGTCCAAAGGAGTAACTCTGTCCCTGGGAGTTTCCAGCACTGTGGCAGATGGAGAGAGCAAATATATAACTTGAAAGAAGCAGACTCTCTGGTGCCCCTTGAGTCACATATTACGTTGAAATGAATCAATGAGTACTTGTTCCTTCCTTTTGATGTCTGAGGCTGTTGATTGGCAATGGTTACTATGCTTAGGTTTTCAACTGGCTCTGTTGCCCCTGCTAAAAATAAGCCACCAGCATTAGGGCTGAGTCATTTTCATACATGAATATGTGGAGGAAAAAAGTGACAAAGGTCATACAGGCTCTGTGGATTATTTCCCTTCTGACCAGACACCACCCCTTGTTCTCAACCAGCCCCTCTTTTTCTGTTTTATTTCAGATAAGCCATACACCTTAAATAGAAAACATACTCAACAGCATGTTATTGTGCTTCGGTTTGTTCATATCCTGTTCTCTGCTTGTGGATGGGACTTGTCCTTAGATCTGGCTTTTTACTTTTCTCAGGAATAGAGGTTGATGTTAACAACATTTGTAACTGGATTTTACAGTTTGCAAAGTGATTCCATATACACCATTTATTTATTTATTATTTGAGACAGAGTCTCCCTTTGTTGTCCAGGCTAGAGTGAGTGCCATGGCGTCAGCCTAGCTTGCAGCAACCTCAAACTCCTGGGCTCAAGCAATCCTTCTGCCTCAGCCTCCTGAGTAGCTGGGACTACAGACATGCGCCACCATGCCCGGCTAATTTTTTCTATATATGTTAGTTGGCCAATTAATTTCTTTCTATTTATAGTAGAGTCGGGGTCTCGCTCTTGCTCAGGTTGGTTTCAAACTTCGGACCTCGAGCAATCCGCCCGCCTTAGCCTCCCAGAGTGCTAGGATTACAGAGTCTTACTTTGTTGCCCAGGCTAGAGTGAGTGCCATGGCGTCAGCCTAACTCACAGCAACCTCAAACTCCTGGGCTGAAGCAATCCTCCTGCCTCAGCCTCCCAAGTAGCTGGGACTACAGGCATGTGCCACCATGCCCGGCTAATTTTTTCTATATACGTATTAGTTGGCCAATTTATTTCTTTGTATTTATAGTAGAGATGGGGTCTCACTCTTGCTCAGGCTGGTTTCAAACTCCTGACCTCGAGCACTCCGCCCGCCTCGGCCTCCCAGAGTGCTAGGATTACAGGCGTGAGCCACCGCGCCCAGCCCAAAATTAATTTCTTTTTTTTTTTTTTAGAAACTCATTGTTTATTTTCCATCAGCCTTATTTCCATTTTTAAGAATTTGTGGAACTTAAGACCACTCAGTGGTTGTTCCCACCCATTCAGTGGCCTGAGCAGTGGGAGCTGCAGACCAGTCTTCCGTGGCAGGCTGGGCGCTCCAGTCTTCAGTGGGGAACTGCTGAATAGGCACAGAGGGCACCTGCACGCCTTCAGACCAGTCTGCAACCTCGGGCTGAGTAGCAGTAAACTCAGGAGCTGGAGCTGTCCATTCACCCTGAAACTCCTCTTTGGTCACAGCTTTCTCGGCGGCAGCTTGCTCTTCCTTTTCAATCTCTTCGGGATCTCTGTAGAAGTAGAGATCAGGCATGACTTCCCACGGGTGTTCACGGGAGATGGTGCCACGCATGCGGAGAACTTCTCGGGCCAGCATCCACCACATCAGACCCACAGAGTGAGCCCCCTTGTTGTTGCACGGGATGGCAATGTCCACGTAACGCAGAGGAGAATCTGTGTTACACAGAGCAATGGTAGGCAGGTTAACACAAGACGCCTCTGTGAGAGGCTGGCGGTCAGCCCTGGGGTCAGTAACCACCAGAAGACGCGGCTCCCGGAACGCTGCCTGGATCTGGCTAGTGAAGGTTCCAGGAGTGAAGCGGCCAGCAATAGGAGTGGCTCCAGTGGCAGCAGCAAACTTCAGCACAGCTCGCTGGCCAGTATTTCTGGAGGATGTGACACTGACATCAGCAGGGTTTTCAATGGCAACAATGGCACGAGCTGCCAACAGAAGCTTCTCCCAGGTCCTCTTCAGATTTATGATGTAGATGCCATCAGTTTTCCTTTTGTAGATGTATTGTTCCATTTGGAAGTCAAGGTTGGTGCCACCTAAGTGGGTTCCTGCTGCAAGGAATTTGAGGACATCCTCCTCCTTCATTTGCAGGACATCAAGGGCTCCGGACATCGTGAAAGTTTCCCTTTAAGTTACGACGGGAATCCAGAACAACGCCATATGGGCCCCTTC
Source organism: Microcebus murinus (assembly GCF_040939455.1). NCBI lineage: Eukaryota > Metazoa > Chordata > Mammalia > Primates > Cheirogaleidae > Microcebus > Microcebus murinus. The sequence goes on from NC_134121.1 coordinate 37,672,685, forward strand.
CTCGGGTAGCATGGAAAAGCCAAAATTAATTTCTTAACTGTGATGGATTTGCAATGTCATCCCTAGTGAACTCTATCTAAAGACTCTTTTGGATGGGCTCTGGGTTCGTGTGATCTTTCCTAAAATTCTTTCTTTCTTTCTTTCTTTTTTTTTTTTTTTCAGACATAGTTTCACTCTGTTGCCTTGAGTAGAGTGCCGTGGCATTAGCCTAGCTCATTGCAACCTCAAACTCTTGGGCTCAGGTGATCCTCCTGCCTCAGCCTCCCTAGTAGCTGGGACTATAGGGGTGCCAACATGTTCAGCTGGCTAATTTTTCTATTTTTAGTAGAAACAGGTTCTCATTCTTGCTCACGTTGGTCTTAAACTCCTGAGCTCAAGCGATCCTCCCGCCTCAGCCTCCCAGAATGTTAGGATTACAGGCGTGAGCCACAGCACCCAGCCCAAAATTCTAATCTATACCTTTCACATCTATTTACTTAAGAGATTCAAGTGAGGGGGCAAAATTCAGGTTTCCTGGTGGCAAGTCTCACTGGATGCTCACTGGAAGTCTCCTTGCACTTGACTACTCTCCCACAAGGACAATGGAGACTTCCTTGATGACCTTATGAGACTGTTAGATGTTAACCATCTGGGAGATGGAATTATCCAGGCAATTTTAATTTTCTTGTCTGTGCTTTTCTGCATTTAGCAAATTTTCTATAGTGAGTATGTGTTTCTACCATAATTGGGAGGAAAAAACCCAAGCAACCCAACATTTTGAAGACATATCTTTTTTTTTTTTTTTTCAGACAGAGCCTTGCTCTGTCACTCAGGCTAGAGTGTAGTGTTGCCATCATAGCTCATTGCAATCTCAAACTCCTGGCCTCAAGCAATCCTCCTGCCTCCGCCTCTCAGAATGCTAAAATTACAGCTATGAGCCACCTTGTCTGGCCTGAAAACATGTCTTTTATTCTTGGTATGAACTTCAGCTTTATGTGTAAAAACCATGGTGAGAGGTGATGATGGGCTTCCTCTCCATCCACTGAACCCAAGTCAGAAGGAAGTGGAGACAGAAAATAGACCTGAACAAAATATGACCAATAGCCTTGGCTCCATCAAAAATAGCCTTAGGCAAGTACAATAGCTCAGGCCTGTAACCCCAGCACTTTGGGAGTCCAACAAGTTCAAGAGCAGCCTGGGCAACATATCGAGACCTGTGTCTACACAAAAAATTTAAAAATTAGCTAGATGTGGTGGTGTGCACCTGTAGACCCAGCTACTAGGGAAGCTGAGGGTCGCTTGAGCCTAGGATTTCAGGTTACAGTGATCAGGCCTCTGCACTCCGGCCTAGGTGACAGAGGGAGACTTTGTCTTTAAAAAACAAAGGCAAAAACAAAACAGCCTCAGATACCAGAATTCCTGCGGCAGCCATATGTTCAGCCTTCTCTTCTTAGATGCAATTTCTGCTAGTCCAAAGCTCTTGGTGGGGGTAGGTGTGGAGCAAAATGGAATAGTTCTTGTCCAGAAGCCTTCTAATTTCAACTTGAATACCTTTACCCATCTTGTCTTGGCACATCAAAATGGCTTACAAAGGAAAAACTGAGGACTCAGAAAAATACTCTGGCACTTTTCAAAAGTCTGGAATCCCATCTCTAGACTGCCTCACCAAGCATGTTCTAGTTTGTGTGGAGTAATGAATCACTTATCATTTCATACTGCCATGACCAGTGCCTTGCACCCTGGGAGCCCTCTCTTTCTCTTCTTTTTCGGTGACTCTCTCTCTCCAGGTGGGAAAATGTAGTTTGTGAAACCAGAAGAATTGATTCATGTAGAAATAAATGTAAAAGTTCCAGAAGGCTGGACAAACAACAAGACTAGTAATTTCAGCCTTCTGATGATTATAGTTATTGTGCTGAGGAAGAAACTCCTCCCTTCCTACTCTCATTAATTTCTCTCCCACTGCCCCCATGACTGTCTTCACTATTTTTGCAAGGCCAAGGAATCTCTTGACATGGAATTTCCTTCCCTTTAGAAATCAAAAGTAAACACTTAACTCTAAAGTCCATAAAGTACCTAGTTTTTCCTTACCAACTCTTAGTCTTATGGTCTGGTGCATTGGCTCACACCTATAATCTCAACACTTTGGGAGGCTGAGGTGGAAGGATCCTTAGAGGCCAGGAGTTCAAGACCAGCCTGATCAACATAGTGTGACCCTGTCTCTACAAAAATTAGAAAAACTAGCTGGGTGTGGCAGCATGCACTTGTGGTCTCAGCTACTCAGGAGGTTGAAGCAGGAGGATTGATTAAGCCCAGGAGTTTGAATTGCAGTGAGCAGTGAAGATGCCACTGCACTCTAGCCCAGGAAACGGCAACAGAGGGAGACCCTGTCTCATAAAAACAAAAAAACAACAAAACCCTCTTAGTCTTTAATGATAAGCTCAGCCCTTGGAGGTTAGAGGTGAGTCTTGGGAATCTATCCAGCCAGTTGAGTATAGGAGGTAGTATAACTGGCTACATAATTAGGAGTTCACTAACGGGTCTTGTTAGAGGCAAGGACCCTCAAAGACCCTCAACTCCCCTATGACTCGTCCTACGCACGGGCTTCGCCCTGGAAAATTCCAGCTATAGCTCCGAGAAGAATGCATTCCATGACGTGCTGACCACGGGATGCTCCAGGGAGTGCTAACTGCAATTGTTCCCGACCACCTGCCAGGTTGGAGATGAGTAACCAGTCACAAACAGCTTCGATACCGATAAGACGCTGATTGGGGCTGATTAGCCCAAACCCAAGACTCATCGTCACCCCACTCTATTTTTCTGTTTCTACTTCCTTGTTTCTGTATGCTTATAAAACCTACAAAGAATCTAAGTAAAGTAGACCTTGACAACCCTTTGCTTGGTCTCGTTCCTTTCTCTCGCCCATCTCTTTCAGGCACGGTCCCCCTTGACCCCACGAGTAACAGAAGGTCCCGAGGGCCAGGACAGGGTCTAAAATTTCAAGGCCCTGTCTCCTGTCATTCCTACTTACAAGAGAATCTTAGGATTTTAGAATTGTAAGAAACCTTTACAAAATCTCTAATAAACACCTTCATTGTACAGATGAAGAAGCTGAGGCTCACAGTCCCTATAGCAGTGACTGTCAACCTGTAGGTACTTAGCAACTATTAATATTTGCTTAGTAACTATAATATTTGCTCTCTTTTTCCTTGCCTAAGTTATTCAAAATGACCAGTCCATATTACGATAAAAATTTCCCAATTTCAACACCATTTTCTTCCCACTGTATCACATTGAATTTTGTGTTTCCATTGGGTCTACTATAAAGTCATTATAGCCATAAATTTTATTTCACTTATTTTTAAAATGCCTATTGAGATATAATTCACATACCATACAATTCACCCATTTAATGTGTAAAATTAAATGCCTTTTAGTATATTTATTTGTTTATTTTTTGAGACAGGGTCTCATTCTGTTGCCCAGACTGATGTAATGGCAGGATCATAGTTCATGATAGCCTCAAACTCTTGGGCTCAAGTGATCCTCCCACCTAAGCCTCCTGAGTGGCTGGACCCACAGGCACATACCATCACACTCAGGTCATTTTAAAAATTTTTTGCAGAGATGTGGTCTTAACTATGTTGCCCAGGCTGGTCTCAAACACCTGGGTTGATCCTCCCACCTTGGCCTCCCAAAGTCTTGGGATTACAGGTGTGAGTCACCGTACCAGGCCTTCTTTTAGTATATTTAGTGTGTACTCATCACTACAATCAATTTTATTTATTTATTTATTTAGAGACAGAGTCTCACTCTGTTGCCCTGAGTAGAGTACCATGGTGTCAGCCTAGCTCACAGCAACCTGAAACTCCTGGGCTCAAGGGATCCTCCTGCCTCAGTCTCCTGAGTAGCTGGGACTACAGGTGCACACCACTACACCCAGCTAATTTTTCTACTTTTAGTAGAGACTGGGTCTCCCTCTTGCTCAGGCTTGTCTTGAACTCCTGAGCTCAAGCAATCCTCCCAGAGTGCTAGGATTACAGGTGTGAGCCACCGTGCCCAGCCTTGGCACATTTTATTTATCCATTCATCAGTTTATGGATATTTAACTTAATTTTATTTATTTATTGAGACAGAATGTTGCTCTGTTGCCTGGGCTAGAGTGCCGTGGTGTCAGCCTAGCTCACTGCAACCTCAAACTCCTAGGCTCAAGCAACCCTACTGCCTGAGCCTCCTGAGTAGCTGGGACTACAGGCATGCGCACCATGCCTGGCTAATTTTTTCTATATATTAGTTGGCCAAATAATTTCTTTCTATTTTATAGTAGAGACGGGGGTCTCGCTCTTGCTCAGGCTGGTTTCGAACTCCTGACCTCCAGCATCCACCCACCTCAGCCTCCCAGAGTGCTAGGATTACAGGTGTGAGCCACTGCGCCCGGCCTAATTTTTTCTATATATGTTAGTTAGCCAATTGATTTGTTTGTATTTTTAATAGAGACAGGGTCTCGCTCTTGCTCAGGCTGGTTTCAAACTCCTGACCTTGAGCAATCCACCTGCCTCAGCCTCCCAGAGTGCTAGGATTACAGGCATGAGCCACCACGCCTAGCCTGAATTTTATTTTAAACAAGTAAATGTGATCCATGATCACTACCAGAGACTTAAAATCAAGACATAAATATATCTCATAGCTTTCAATGTTGAACTTATAACTGAAGAAGCATACTTATGAAGAACACTTAATTATAATCTCATACTCGAGAATCAACATTTTTTCCGCTGAATTCTATGTGTATGATAATATTGCAGAAAGACAAAGTAAAGCCTTGCCCTAAATTTTCCTCCTCTTCTGACTCCCAAGAAAATAGACGCACACTTATAGATTGCCTGAGTGACAGCCCTCAGGAAGAGAAAAGAAAACAGAAACTCAGATCAAGACTTTTTCTTGTTTTCAAATGTGAGGTTAAGAAGAGAAAGGGCACTTGGGGCTCACACCTAACCAGCTGGTCCGCATTCCTATAACCCAGACATACACACAAACAATGTAAGGGTGGATGTGAAGTGCAGGTGAGAAAAGGAGACAGCACAGGCCACAAATTCAGTCCTGACACTTAGCAGTATTTTCATCTTTGTCCTTTTGCGTTTATATATTTGCTCTCGCTCAACCTCCATACTGTTTTTGTGGGTCTCTAGGCGGGTCATTCGTGGGAGACTTGTTCATGCGTGGTGGGAAGAACTTGAACTTGTAAACACCAAGTTGGGGGTATTTATCATCTGGGGAGGTGGTCGATTCCACCATTAAACCCTTGTTTATACAAGTCCTGACTTCCCTCTCTGAGTCGGGATGGAGAACTCCTGAGTCACCCGAGGCAGAGAGAAGGGACTTTTCAGAGTGTCTTCCTCCTTATATGCAGCAGCTAGATGAGCACACCGGGAAGCGATCCTTGCCTCAGCCTGCCCTAGGCTTGGGTGTGTCACTCCCCACCCGTGATGCTCTTCCCAGCCCGGCGGCGACCTCAATTATCATGGGACTTGCTCACTCCAGTGACTCCACTTCTTTCCTCCTCCACTCCTCAACCTCCCACTTACCCTCTCCGCCTGTCTTCAAGACAAGGGAGAAGAGGGTGGCTGGAACCTAGAAGTGCCACTTTCCCAAATTGGTCAGGAGTAGCAAACTCAGTATCTGGAAAAGTGCAAGATGTGGCATTACAGTTTTGCCTTTCTCCAGAATGCGTTGCACTTGCTGTTTTAGGCTATCCTTACTTTTCCCTATAGCAAGACAATTCTATCTTATTTGAGACCACCTTAAGCAGAACCTCTCGTGGTTACAGTTGCTTCCCCTTCCCCTCTGTTTCTAATTTTTCTTTAATCCGGAATTCTCAGTCAGAACTAGTTTGAGTCCCGGCTCAGCCTCTTTCCCGTTCTAGCTGCGTGACCTTGAGTGAACCACAACTTTTCTGGGCCTAGTTTCTTTGTCTGTGAAACAGGGTCCAAACGTCTACCGCGCCACGCCTGTTGTGAGGCTGAAGTGAGAAAGCTCTTTGTGAGCTGTAAAAAGCAATAGAAATGTTAGCTATGCTAATTATGGACGGCTAGTCACTCTTCCAGAACCCCTCCCTTTCCTTAGGGACCAGCCCTACAAACCCGCCTCGGTCTAACACTTCTCCCCCCTCTCTTCCCGCTGTCTCCCCCACACGCGTCCGCACCGACCGCGCGGCGCCGGATGTCGACGCCACGGCTTCCCTCCGTCGGCGCACGGTGACGCAAGCCCCGCCCCCGGCCGCGCCCGGCCTCCCGCGGCGCCCCGCCCCTTCGGGCCGACGCGGCGCCGGGCCCGCCCCGCGGATGACGTGCGGCGCGCGCGGCCGGGCCGCCCCGGCAGTTGGTGCAGCGGCGGTTGGGGTGAGGGCGCACACCCCACCCCTCCCCTTCTCCGGCCCCGGCCCCGGCCCCGGCCCCGGCCCCGGCCCCCGCCCCGCCGGGCCCAGCCCCAGCGCCAGCCCGGCCCGTCCCGAGCGGGCCCGTGCCGCCCCTCAGCCGGCGACGCCCCGGGCCGCCCGCCTGCCTGCCACCATGGAGCTGGAGGACGGTGTGGTGTACCAGGAGGAGCCCGGCGGCTCCGGGGCCGTGATGTCGGAGCGGGTGTCCGGCCTGGCCGGCTCTATCTACCGCGAGTTCGAGCGGCTCATCGGGCGCTATGACGAGGAGGTGGTCAAGGAGCTGATGCCACTGGTGGTGGCCGTGCTGGAGAACCTGGACTCGGTGTTCGCGCAGGACCAGGAGCACCAGGTGGAGCTGGAGCTGCTGCGGGACGACAACGAGCAGCTCATCACCCAGTACGAGCGGGAGAAGGCGCTGCGCAAGCACGCCGAGGAGGTGAGGGCCGGCGGGCAGGGCGGGGGCCGCGGGATCCGGCCCGAGGGCGGCGGGCGGCCGGGGCCGGGGGTCGCGGCCCGGCTGGGGACTGGAGGCGCACCGGGCCTCCTGGAGGGCGGGCCTGAGGCCGAGGCCCCCCGAGACCGAGCCCGACGGCCTCGAGGTATCCCGGGACCCAGGCCGGCGTTGGGAGCCAAGGCAGGCCAGTGAGTGTCCGGGAGAGGGAGCGAGATGGGGAGGCAAGGCCCAGGCAGGAAGCGACAGCCTGGCATGAGGGCACCTGGGGTTGGCCAAGGGCGGAGATTTTAGGGTGTCTGGTTGCTTGTTGTTCAGGGAAGTTTCCGACCACCGTAGGATAGTCAGATGGCGGCTCAAACTTTTATCCTTGGGGAGGGGGACACTTCTGTCCTGGATATGTAACTTCCGCTGGTTCCAGTACCTTTCCTGGGGGTTGCTGCTGCTTTGGGAAGTTAGAGATCTCCCTCTTTCGGTCAGTTTTTTCTTGACGTTTTAATCCTGTCGAGAAAGAGGTCTTATTTTCTGTTCTATGTGCCTTGGTTGACACTTTGTCAACACTTAGAGGTTGTATAGCAGTGCTCAATAAATACATAGAGTATACAGTTTTATTTTATTGGTATCCCACGCCAAAGCATACCTCCGTATCAGGTGGTAACCTTGGACAGTTCCCTTCAAAAGCCCTTTATTTATGAAATGTGCTGGGAGGGGCGGGGTTGAGGCGGTATAGGTAGGTGACTGTTGGCAACACTTTTCCCCTCTTGAGTTTTCTTCTCAGACTGCATTTGACAGGTGTACTTGCCGGGCTGTTAACTCTAACACCTGAGCAGTGACCTGGGTGTGTGCTCACCTAGAGTCTGTGACCCTTTTGGAGTTCTGAGGTACAAGTGACAGGTCTTTGGCTTCTTGAGAACGTCAAGGATTTTAACTTTCAGCCTGCATTGGCGTTATTTCTGTGGAACTTGTCTAAGGCGGGAGAAGTGTTGTTTGTTTTTGTTTCCTGAGCACCTACCACACCTGGCTAAATACATGGTGATTGAAGCAGGCTAAATAACTAATTATTGAAGGAATTACATGTTATTTTTCAAAAATACTTGGAAAATTTTAGGATGTGAGATTTGTTTAGTAGTTTGTTTCCTAACACTAAATAGTAACACTATTTAAACTATGTTTTGTTTTGTCACATGTACCTTTGCACCTGGTTAAACAGTTTTTTCTTTTTTTTTAAAGCTTGAGTATAGTGATGATTTTTAGTTCTGATTTTGTGATCCAGTTTTCTCAAAGAAATGCCATTGAATATGCCAAACAGAATTGACTTTATTTCAAGAGTATTTCCTTTCATATAGGGAAGGAAGAGTTGAAAAATAAAGTAATGATGGGATCACAATTTCCACTAGTTTATTAGTGCTGTTTATAGAACACAGGTCCAGTGCTATTTCTGAGGTGGCTTGCTGCTTCTTGGTGTGCATACGGGCCCTTGGCAGTGTGTCGATATATATGGAAGAGACTGGGGAATTAACCCCATATACACACAGGTGAAGAGCAGGCACAGCACAACCTCAGGTAAAAGAAATGCTCCCTCCTGTCAGTCCTTGTAGACACAGGCAAAATGCCAAGGTCACACGTGTCGAGAAAACCATCTGCTACAGGTTGCAGAGTCAGAAAATAAAACTGACCAAGTGCTCGACTCTGGGTTTTATATTAGTTTAAATAAATGACTTTTAAAAAATAGGTTATCCAGTGAATTTCTTTGTAGTTTATACTTTTCAGTCCCATGTATAACTTCTCCATAGTGAAACCTTTGGGCAAAGGGCCGTGACCTGAGCACAGAGAACACTAGTGAAATGCTAGATGAGCCAGCTCCCAGGCCACAAACATAAAACCACCTCATTATCAGTCTTCAAGTAAGATCGTAAATCAAGTTTTGCCTAGTACCCAGAAATTCAGTCTCTCTTGGGCCAGTATGTGGAATGAATTCTGTGTTTAATTTTCTGTGAGTGCTTCGTGCCTTTAATATAGAGTCTAACAGTCTGTTATTACAGCAGAAGTGCCTCAGGATGGGAGTTGCTCTGAACCTACTCTTGTTCGGGTGGGGAGAACTGACTGATTTAAAAAAAAAAAAAAAAAAGTGCCTTCAGTATTTACAGCAAAAGTAGTTTGAAAGCATGGAAATTATCCATCACCAGAGAGTGTAAAGTACCTGCTGAGCACCTTTGTGGAAATTTAGGAGGCTATATAAATGGTGAGAATGTTTTAGGAACAGTGTGAGGTGTGATAATTTCTGGCTTGCAGGAATTCTCAGCAAGGAGTTAGAAATTTAATCTTTTTTATAATGATAGGACTTAATTTGAATATCTTTGTCTTTTTCTTTGCTTTTATTTGCATTTCTTTTGTGGAGTTAGTTTTTTGCTGTTTTGGTGATTACTTAACAGCCTTTAAGCAGGGCTGATTATTGATAGATTTGAATCAGTTTCAAATAATAATCAAGAATCTGTCATCTTATCCCCTTTGGGCTCTCTGTGACATTTTTCCATTTCTTAACCAAGACCTGTCCTTCTCCTCACCCATACTGCTCTTTTTTTTTCTTTTTCTTTTTTTTTTTTGAGGCAGAATGTCACTCTGTCGCCTGGGCTAGAGTGCTGTGGCATCAGCCTAGCTCACAGCAACCTCAAACTCCTGGGCTCAGGTGATCCTCCTGCCTCAGCCTCCCAGGTAGCTGGGACTACAGGCGTGCACCACCATGCCCAGCTAATTTTTTCTGTATATATATATTTTTTTTTTGAGACAGAGTCTCACTTTGTTGCCCAGGCTAGAGTGAGTGCCGTGGCGTCAGCCTGGCTCACAGCAACCTCAATCTCCTGGGCTCAGCGATCCTACTGCCTCAGCCTCCTGAGTAGCTGGGACTACAGGCATGCGCCACCATGCCCGGCTAATTTTTTGTATATATATTTTTAGTTGGTCAATTAGTTTCTTTCTATTTTTTTTTGGTAGAGACGGGGTCTCGCTCAGGCTGGTTTTGAACTCCTGACCTTGAGCGATCCACCCGCCTCGGCCTCCCAAAGTGCTAGGATTACAGGCGTGAGCCACCGCGCCCGGCCTGTATATATTTTTAGTTTGCCAATTAATTGCTTTCTATTTTTAGTAGAGACAGGGTCTCGCTCTTGCTCAGGCTGGTTTTGAACTCCTGACCTCGAGCAATCCGCCTGCCTGGGCCTCCCAGAGTGCTAGGATTACAGGCATGAGCCACCTTGCCTGGCCTCTTTCTATTTTTAGTAGAGATGTGGTCTCATTCTTGCTCAGGCTAGTTTCGAACTCCTGACCTTGAGTGATCCGTCTGCCTTGGCCTCCCAAAGTGCTAGGATTACAGGCGTGAGCCACCGCTCCTGGCCTTCAGACTCATTTTATTAATGAATCCCCTCTGTGGTAAGTGTTCAGTGGTTTTTGAAAACCAGTGTCTTGTGGTTTCTTCAGTGGAACTAACAGTTTTTGGCCCAAGCATTGACTCAGGTGCTGACTTAATTTCTCTATTGGTTCAGTTAGAGAAAGGGTCATTGGAATAAAGATCTTAATTTATTCATTCAAATCTAAGTTTTAGAATGCTCAGAAGATATTCTAGTGCTTCATTGATCTCTGTATTACCTACATTATTTTGTACATGAAACCAATTCATCTAAAAATATACTTTAGTCTAGGCGCAGCACCCCATGCCTATAATCCTAACACTTTGGGAGGCCAAGGCGGGGAGGATTGCTTGAGGCCAGGAGTTTGAGACCAGCCTGGGTAACATAGTGAGAACCCTGTCTCTTAAAAAAAAAAAACAAACAAACTCACAAGAGACAATACAATACTGGTTATAGTACCTAACTGGATCTGGTTCGTCTAATCAAAGGGTAGATGAAAGACTACTTGATAGATTGCTGGAGTATGTGCAGTAGGTTACACATCTAATTCTGTGTTGAAGAGACTAGAAGATTCCCGCTTTGGAATTCTTAGTTACCCTTTAACTGCATGTTGCATACTTAAATCATACCAAAGCTTTGGTTCCCAGGAGAACTGGTGTTAGAGCCTAGCCAAGTGTGTTCTGTTGACTAATGGCTGAGTTATTTTAAAACACCTTTTTTGCTCTGCTCAGCACTAATAATGAATACAGCTGTTACCTGAATAAATTATTAGGTTGAAATCAGAAAATTCAACAAAGACCCAGTTTGATAATTTATGTAATGTGTGTATTCAAAAAGCTGATATTTAGCAAGTTATGTATATAAATTCTATTTTACATTTTGAAATCTTGGCCAGTGATATTTAGTTATTGATTTAAATACAGTACTACATTTTATTTATGTATGTATGAATGAATGACTGAATGAGGCAGTCTCACTCTGTTGCCCAGGCTAGAGTGCCATGGTGTCAGCCTACCTCACAGCAACCTCAAACTCCTGGGCTCAAGCAATCCTCCTGTCTCAGCCTCCTGAGTAGCTGGGACTACAGGCATGCGCCACCATGCCCGGCTTATTTTTTCTATTTTTTAGTAGAGACAGGTCTCTTGCTCAGGCCAGGCTGATCTCAAACTCCTGAGCTCAAGTGATCTCCCTGCCTTGGCCTCCCAGAATGCTAAGATTACAGGCATGTGCCACCGTGCTGGCCTTCATTTTATTTTCTTAGGAATTCCAGTGTTTAATAGTTGGCATAATGAGCAGATCCAAAAATGTTTGAACTGAGCCATGGGAATTTACATATCAATCAATGCAATGAAGAAATGCTGAAGTTGATGGCGTTAGGAACTTTAAAATACTAATTTTTTAAGGTTAGTAAACTTTTTCAGCAAATCCTCCCCCACCCGCAGCCCAGCTCCAAGAAATTACGTTAGGAAAATTTTCAAACATACAGAAAAATTAAATGAACATTTGTTATCTGTATGCACATGTTTAGATTCAATAGTTTTATTTATTTATCTGTATAGATACATGTGTGGATGTGAGTATACACACAGGCACATATACATACATACACATTTTTAATTGCTAAACCATTTGAAAGTGAATTGCAGACATCATGACACTTCACCTCTCAGTACTTAATACACTTATTTCCTAAAAAATGAGAATATTCTCCAATATATGCACAATATTATTTATATTCAAGAACTTTTTCTTTTTTATTAATATTTTTTTCTTCTAGATTTGAGAACATTTTCTAATATTACATTCAGTTTATTTATTAATTTATTGATTGAGATAGAGTCTTCCCATGTTCCCCGGCCTGGATTGGACCTACGGGTGCATGCCACTGTGTCCAGCTTCCATTTGAATTAATTTTTAAGTGCATAGTATGTGTCAATTATTGTAGAAATAAATAGGTTGTTAATATTTTTATAATGAATTAATGTAACTCATCTGGAAAGGAGAAAATGATTGGTTGCACTTTAGTTACTTTTCTGTAAGAAATTTCTTCTCTTTTTTTGAGACAGACTCTCACTCTGTTGCCCTGGGGTAGAGTGTCATGGCATTAGCCTACCTCAGAGTAGCCTCAAATTCCTGGACTCAAAAGATCCTCCTGCCTCAGTCTCCCAAGTAGCTGGGACTACAGGCATGCACCACCACGCCTGGCTAATTTTTTCTGTGTTTAGTTGTTGGGCTAATTTCTTTCTATTTTTAGTAGAGACGGAGTCTCACTCTTGCTCAGGCTGGTCTCGAACTCTTGAGCTCAAGCCATCCTCCCTAGCATCCTTCCAGAATGCTAGGATTATAGGTGTGAACCCCCACGACCGGCCCAAGAAATTTCAATTTAATTCCATGAGCAAGGTGTTAGTTTAAAAAAAATTTTAATTGGAGATCTACAAAACTGAATTAAAATCGGTTAGTTTTGTTTTAAAATTATAGCATAAAAAATATCAAGGATTTTTTCCTCCCCTTTGAAACTTTGAGATGCAGAAATTGAGAAACTGACTCTACATTTAACTTTTTTTTTTTTTTTTACTTTACTATTATCATGTATTTCCAAGATACCTTGTTCCTTTTTTTTGAGACAGAGTCTCACTCTGTCGCCTGGGCTAGAATGCTATGGCATCAGGCTTGCTCACAGCAACCTCAAACTCCTGGCCTCAGCGATGCTACTGCCTCTGCCTCCTGAGTAGCTGGGACTACAGGAATGTGCCACTACGCCTGGCCAATTTTTTATGTATATATTTTTAGTTGTCCAGCTAATTTCTTTCTATATTTTTAATAGAAACGGGGTCGCTCTTGCTCAGGCTGGTCTCGAACTCCTGAGATCAAAGGATCCGCCTGCCTTGGCCTTCCAGAGTGCTAGGATTACAGGTGTGAGCCACCATGCCTGGTGGATATCTTGTTTATGACTGCTTGCTTCTGTAGTAGGGTAATAGAGCCTGATAATTTTTTTTTTTTTACTTCTAATTTGAAGGGCTGTTGATAAGTTCCCTCCAGGGAATAGGCCTAGAATTTTTGTGATTCTGGATTCTATTATTGCCCTTTAAAATGTATTTTCGCTTATTTTTCCTGCAGTTTTTTTTAAGGGCTAAAAAGAGAATTCCATCATCTTTTAGTTCTATCTTATCCTATTCCTATAGGTAGATAGAAAAATAAATAGACACATAGATGCTCAGAAAGAACAGATATTTATTGAAATAGGCACAGTTCTTGGTTCTTGGGATATAGCCACAGACAAAAGACAGGGAAGATAGATAGCCTTCGACTTTTTGGAGTTTGTATTGTAATAAAGAGTAAACAAATCAGTTAATTACTGATTGTGATAGATGCCATGCAGGAAATCAGCAGGGTGATGGGACAAAGAGTAAAGAGGCAAGCACTTTAGATGGAACAAACAAGTTTATAAAAGGTTTAATCTGCCCATGCAGCAAATAATCTTTTACGATAATTATTTAGATTTGAAACTTTAGGTGTATAAATTCAGAGTATCTCCTACTCATTATTCTTGAAAATTCAAAAAAGTAAGTTTTCATAAATGTATTTCTTCTGTTTTCCATCATATTTCTTCTCATACTTCTCAGCAACATTTGACTCTTTTGGCCACTCCTTCCTTTGAGAAACATTATACTTAGGTTGTGCAACTTTGAAATCTCTTGATTTTCCTCTTATCTATCTGACCATTGTGTGGATTCCTGTTATTCATGTTAGTGTTGGTGTTCCTTGGTATTCCTTCTAAGATCCTCTTTAGTTTTCACTCTACATACTGCCTTGCTGGTATTATCCATTCCCATGGGTTCAGTTACCATTTGTTGATTATTTCAAAATGTATATCTCATTCATTTAACATATTTATACTGAGTGCAAACTATGTGCCTGGTTCTGTGCCCATTGGGGAAACTGGTGAATAAAATAGACAAGATCCTTCTTTTATGGAACTTACAACCTATTAAGAATTTTTTTTTTGAGACAGAGTCTCACTCTGTTGCCCAGGCTAGAGTGAGTGCCGTAGCGTCAGCCTAGCTCACAGCAATCTCAGACTCCTGGGCTCAAGCGATCTTTCTGCGTCAGCCTGTAGCTGGGACTACAGGCATGTGCCACCATGCCCAGCTAATTTTTTCTGTATATTTTTAGTTGTCCAGCAAATTTCTTTTTTTTTTTAGTAGAGATGGGATCTCGCTCTTGCTCAGGCAGGCTGGTTTTGAACTCCTGAGCTCAAATGATCCACCGGCCTTGGCCTCCCAGAGTGCTAGGATTACAGGCTTGAGCCACTGCACCCACCCCCTATTAAGCATTTTAAGGCTGGCTCGCTGGCGCGCGCTCTCTCTCTCTCTCTCTCTCTCTCTCTCTCTCTCTCTCTCTCTCTCTCTCTCTCTCTCTCTCTCTCTCTCTCCCTCTCTCTCCCTCCCTCCCTCCCTCTCTCCCTCTCTCTCTCTCTCTCTCTCTCTCTCTCTCTCTCTCTCTCTCTCTCTCTCTCTCTCTCTCTCCCTCCCTCCCTCCCTCCCTCCCTCCCTCCCTCCCTCCCTCTCTCTCTCTCTCTCTCTCTCTCTCTCTCTCTCTCTCTCTCTCTCTCTCTCTCCATCCATATTATCATTGTGTTACCTATCCTCGTAAAGGATATCACCATCTACCTCCCTGGAAATCTAGTTACCATCCCTAACTCTTCTCTCTCCCACACCTCCATTGCTACCTTCTTTTGTTTTTAACTTTTAGATATCTCTGAAATCTCTTTACTTCTTTCCAAATCCATTTCTACTACTCTTGTACAGACCACCATCGTCTCTCACTGTGAACACAAACTCCAAAGGGCTGGAACTTTGTCTCATTCACCACCGTATCCCAGTAGCTGGCACATAAGAAGTGCCAAGTGACTATTTCTGAATCCATGAATGGACAACTAAAACTGTCCCATAATTGATCTTTATTCATCTCTCAGGTTTCAATTCTGGAATGCCTTTTGTAATCACCCAAGTATGGATTATACACATCTTATATCTACCTGCAGTGTATTGTCTTCCTCTCATAGCACTTCCAAACTAACCTACTGCTTTTATTCCCTCACCATACTACTAGGATGCCGTAGGTAATTAATAGATTTTTCTTGGTTGGGTGGATGAATATGCTAAAGGTCAAATTACTAAGCCTAGCCATTTAAAGTTCTCTTTGTGAATTCAAATTATTGTTCTTCTGTTGATGCCAAGTTATGCTAAAACTTCCAAAAAGTTTTCAATAAGTCCTTTGACTTGCATATACAGAAAAAACATGACTTATACGGGGTATAATTATTTCAGATACTTTACCTACATTGTCTTATACATAGTATTCTACAAATATTTATGCATTTTAAAAACAGTATATTAAGATTATTGGAATTACTGTCAGTATTGTAGGAATTCTGCATTTGCAAAGGTTGGGCTATGTGATCAAGTCCTTTGTGTACCATGGTTCTCTGATTATTTTGAACTTAGTAGTGGTTCTCTGTTGTATTTTTATTCAACTTAGCCACAAATATTTATTTCTGAGTTACTGGCTGAGAAATAAGTTGGTCTGTGTGAATAAATTTTCTACGCAAATGAAGATTAAGAGCCAAAACTTAATTTTAACTATTTGCATAAAATCTTACATTAGACATTTCTAATTAGAATTTATCAGTTCCCTACAAAATCAAGTAAAATAATTAGTAAAACAACATTTATTTCTGAAGAAAACATTTGTTCTGAAGAAGAATAAACATTTATTTGAGGGGCATTAAAATCTATTAATATATTGGCTGAAAACTTCTGCTAGGTTTTTATGGTATACATCTATTTCTAATTTTAATTATCAGATTTTCAGTTTGAATTTTCTTTTAGTTACCTGTTGTTTTAGCCTTTTTTTTTTTTTTATGGCTATCTATTCAAAAACAAACACCTTTTAAAAAGTTAAACAAGTGTAGAATCAAACCAGTCTTTTGTAAAACCAGAAGAGTTAAGTTTTTAAAAAGATAATTGTCTATGGTGCTACTATGGAAATAGTCTACTTAAACTTGTTTGATGTGATTTGGGAAACATTTGACAGAAATTACCCACTCATTTGTGACTCTGTTTAGTTGTAACTCTCTAAAGAATGCTTTTATTTTGGGATAGGAATTCAGTCAGTAATTTGCTCAGTTTTCATTAAACTAGCTGAGAGCCAGGAATTGAACCAGGATTTCTGAACAGCTGAAATAAATGTTCTAAGCTCCGTGCATTAAAGTTCATGATCTTGACTTACTGAAGAAACATTTAAAGGCAAAATACTTATTTACCCTTATTTTAGATAAAATAGTTTCTTAGCCCTTAATAGGTTATAAATAGCAAATTAAGGAGGGATAAGTACTTATCTCTATTGATAAATATTAGACATAAAGACACATATAAGTACTTATCTCTAATAGTTGACAGCTGTCTCTGAAAAAGGATATCGAAAGTTACAGAAAGTAGTATATATAGTGCAGTGGCCAAGGACAATGTATTCAGCTGGCCTTAGTTCAAAATCCTGGCTCTTTTACTCTTTGACTATGTAATCGAGTTTCTTCATCTGTAAATAGGGAATAATACTATAATACAGGTTTGGTATCCCATATCTGAAATACTTGGGATCAGAAGTGTTTCGGATTTTGAATTTTTTAGATTTTGGAATATTTGCATACATAATGAGATATCTTGGGGATGGACCCATGTCTAAACTTGAAAATTATTTATGTTTTGTTTCATATACACATTATGCACATAGCTTGAAGGTAATTATATATATATATATATATATTTTTTTTTTTTTTTTTTTTTTTTTTTGAGACAGAATCTCACTTTGTTGCCCCAGCTAGAGTGCTGTGGCATCAGACTAGCTCACAGCAACCTCAAACTCCTGGGCTCAAGTGATCCTTCTGCCTCAGCCTCCCAAGTAGCTGGGACTACAGGCATGCGCCACCATGCCCGGCTAATTTTTTCTATATAATTTTAGTTGGCCAATTGATTTGTTTGTATTTTTAGTAGAGACAGGGTCTCGCTCTTGCTCACACTGGTTTTGAACTCCTGACCTTGAGCGATCCACCTGCCTCAGCCTCCCAGAGTGCTGGGATTACAGGTGTGAGCCACCGTGCCTGGCCTTAATATTTTTAATAATTTTTTGCATAAAACAAAGTTTGTGTACGTGAGGTTAGTTAGATGTGGAGTTTTCCACTTGTGATACCATGTCCATGCTCAAAAAGTTTTAGATTTTGGAGCATTTTGGATTTCAAATTTTTGGATTAGGGATCTTCAATCTGTAGTGATAATCTCATAGGGTTATTGTAAGGATTAAACAAGAAAAATCAGTTTTTAAAAGCTCCAGGCATTTAGTTAATAGTTACTAAATGTTTCTTATATATCTGATATCTATCTACCTACTTATCTGTCCCATTTATTCACTTATAAAGCAGATGTTGATTAAATGTTTTGTGCCCAGAGTGTGGGGTCAAGAATGAATAGTCTAGGGTACTGCCTTTGAGTTTATGGTCTACTGGGGTGGCTGATATAAATAATAATTAGGGCCAGGCTCAGTGGCTCACCTCTGTAATCTCAGCACTTTGGGATGCTGAGGTGGGAGGATTGCTTGAGGCCAGGAGTTTGAGACCAGCCTGAACAACATAATAAGACCCCATTTACACACACACACACACACACACACACACACACGAAAAATTAGCCTGATGTGGTTGTGTGCACCTGTAGTCCCAGCTACTTGTGAGGTTGAGGCAAGAGTATTGCTTGAACCCAGGAATTTGAGGTTGCAGCGATCTATGATGATGCTGCTACACTCTAGCCAGGGAAATAGCGTGAGACCCTGTCTCAAGACAAACAAACAAACAAAACAACCACAACAATCTTATGTAATTGTTCTAAACAAGTACTGTATGTTTTGCAAGGTGCTAAGTGGCTAACTCGACCTGAGGGATGGCTTCTAAGAGAAGGGGTGACATTTAACTGGGTCATGTGTCACAGGCAAAGTATGAGAGATTTGAAAATGTGTGTTGTATTCAGAGAATTACAAAAACATGACATTTAATTTTTCAATATATTTAAGTAGCAAGTATTGGTTTTCCATATGTTCTTTCTTTATTTTTTTAAGACAGAGTCTCACTCTGTTGCCCTGGCTAAAGTGCTGTGGCTGTCAGCCTAGCTTACAGCAACCTCATACTCCTGGGTTCAAGCAATCCTACTGCCTCAGCCTCCCGAGTAGCTGGGATTACAGGCATGCGCCACCATGCCCAGCTAATTTTTTCTATATATTTTTAGTTGTCCAGCTAATTTCTTTCTATTTTTAGTAGAGATGGGGTCTTGCTCTTCCTCAGGCTGTTTGTGAACTCCTGACCTTGAGCGATCCTCCCGCCTCAACCTCCTAGAGTGTTAGGATTACAGGCGTGAGCCACTGCGCCCGACCATTAATCCATATGTTCTTTAAAAAAATATGGTAGTTCTGTGACATGCGGGAGTGGCAAGATTTGAGGTTGAATCCATAATCAGGGGCCAGAGAGTAAAGGTCTGTGTTGTCAAGTTTGGATTTTTATCTTGAAGGCATCACAGACTACATAATGCAATATGGTTTATAAGTGTGATTCAGTGATTCAGAGTGATGATTCTTTTTTTTTTTTCTTTTTAGTGCTTTCAGTGTGAGTTGCTGTTTTAAGAATGATGAGTCTTAATTAGTATTAGGTTATTAAGTATGAAATGTCTGATTTCCTTAAGTACTAAGTTTGACAGTTGATATCTCTGACATTTCAGTTTGACACTTACAGTTTTATTATTATTTTATCATTATTTTATAGTACTATTTTTAGTGACAATCTTGCTCTGTCACTCAAGCTTGAATGCATTGGTGCGATCATAGCTCATTGCAGCCTCAAACTCCCAGGCTCAGGTGATCCTCTTGCCTCAGCCTCCCACATAGCTAGGACTGCTGGCACTCATCACCATGCCTGGCTAATTTTTTAAAGACAAGATTTCTCTGTGTTGCCTAGACTGGTCTTGAACTTCTGGCCTCAAGTGATCCTCCCACGTTGGCTTCCCAAAGTGCTGGGATTATAGGTGTGAGCCACTGTGCCTGCCCTCTAAAAATTTTTCTTTTTTTTTTTTTGAGACAGAGTCTCACTCTGTTGCCCCTGTTAGAGTTTTGTGGCATCAGCCTAGCTCACAGCAGCCTCAAACTTCTGGGCTTAAGCAATGCTTTTGCCTCAGCCTCCCAAGTAGCTGGGACTACAGGCATGCGCCACCATGCCCGGCTAATTTTTTCTGTATTTTTTTAGTTGTCCAGCTAATTTCTTTCTATTTTTGGTAGCGATGGGGTCTCGCTCTTGCTCAGGCTGATCTCAAACTCTTGACCTCGAGCTATCCTCCCGCCTCAGCCTCCCAGAGTGATAGGATTACAGGTGTGAGCCACCACGCCCAGCCCTCTAAAATTTTTTAAATTGTAAATTATACAAAACATAAAGTTTACTATTTTAATCACTTTAAAAAAAATTTCAAAGTATTACTGGGTACAAAAAATTTTGGTTAAACTCTCTTTTTTTTATTTGGAAGTATTATGGGGTACAATTTTGTTTAAACTTACCTTTTTTTATTTCAAAGTTTAGTCACTTTTAAGTATATAATTCAATGGTATTAAGTACCACATTTTCATGTAACCATCACTACAGTCCATCTCCAGAATTTTTCATCATCCCAAACTGGAACAATTTATCAATTAAACAATAACTCTAATTCCCCCCTCGTCTTAGCCCTTTGTAACCTCTATTCCACTTTTGGTCCCTATGAATCTGACTATTCTAGGTACCTCATATAAGTGGAATCATAGGATATTTGTCCTTTGTGTGTGGGAGTATGGGGAGGTAAAATTTACCATACCATCATACTGTATTTTGTCCTTTTGTGTCTGACTTACTTCACTTAGCATAATGTTTTCAAGATTCATCCACATTTTAGCATATATCATTATTTCATTCCTATTTATTTATTTTGAGTCTTGCTTCATTGCCTGGGCTAGAGTGCCATGGCATCAGCCTCGCATATAGCAGCCTCAAACTCCTGGGCTCAAGTTATCCTCCTGCCTCAGCCTCCTGAGTCACTGGGACTACTACAGGTGTGTGCCACTGCCCGGCTAATTTTTTCTGTGTTTAGTTGTCCAGCTAATTTCTTTCTATTTTTAGTAGAGATGGGTCTCTCTCTTGCTCAGGCTGGTCTCGAACTCCTGACCTCAAGCCATCCTTCTGCCTTGGCACTCCCTAGGATTGCAGGAGTGAGCCACCACATCCAACATCATTCCTTTTTAAGGCTGAATAATATCCCACTGTATGTATATGTAAGTCAAGTTTTTAATTTTGATGAAGTCCTTGGTGTATATATAAAAAACATTGCCTAGTCTGAGGTTAGCAGGATTTATACCTGTGATTTCTTCTATGACTTTTTATAGTTTTTGCTCTCACATTTTGGTCTTTGACCCATTTTCAGTTAACTTTAATATATAGTATGAAGGTAGGAATCCAGATTAATTTCTTTGCCTGTGGATATCCAGTTGTCTCACAGCATTTGTTGAAGAGACTGTTCTTTCCCCCATTGACTTGTTTTGGTGCCTTTGTTGAAAATCAGCTGACTATTTCTGAACTCTCAATTCTATTCCATTGATCTATATGTCTGTCCCTATACCAGTACCACCCTGTCTTGATTAATGTAGCTTTGTAATAAGTTTTTTTTTTTTTTTTTTTTTTTGAGACAGAGTCTTACTGTGTTGCCCTGGCTAGAGTGCTGTGGCATCAGCCTAGCTCATAGCAACCTCAAACTCTTGGGCTCAAGCGATCCTCCTGCCTCAGCCTCCTGAGTAGCCAGGA
The DNA here is from genome assembly GCF_040939455.1 of Microcebus murinus. NCBI lineage: Eukaryota > Metazoa > Chordata > Mammalia > Primates > Cheirogaleidae > Microcebus > Microcebus murinus. The sequence continues at coordinate 37,693,867 of NC_134121.1, forward strand.
CTACAGGCATGTGCCACCATGCCCAGCTAATTTTTTCTATATATTTTTAGTTGGCCAATTAATTTTCTATTTTTAGTAGAGACGGGGTCTCGCTCTTACTCAGGCTGGTTTCAAACTCCTGATCTTGAACAATCCTCCCACCTCGGCCTCCCAGAGTGCTAGGATTACAGGCGTGAGCCACCTGGTCCGGCCTGTAATAAGTTTTGAAATTGAGAAGTGTGGGTCCTCCAACTTTGTTCGTTTTCAAGATTATTTTGGTTAGTCTGGGTCCTATGACTTTCTTGATCAACTTGTCAATTTCTGCAGAGAAGCTACCTGAGATTTTCATAGGGATTTTGTTGAATCTGTAGACTAATTTGGGGAATATTACCTTCTTAACAATATTAAGTCTTACAATCCATGAACATTAGATGTCTTTCCATTTAATTAAGTCTTCCTTAATTTCTTTCAACATTGTTTTGTAGTTTTCAGGGTATAAATTTTACACTTCTTTTGTTAAATTTATTTCCATGCATTTTATTCTTTCTAATGTAATTGTAAATTGAATCTTTTCCTTAATTTCATTGTCTGATTGTTCATTGCAAGTGTTTAGAACTACTCTTGGAGGCCGGGCGCGGTGGCTCATACCTATAATCCTAGCACTCTGGGAGGCCGAGGCAGGCGGCTTGCTCGACGTCAGGAGTGCTAAACCAGCCTGGGCAAGAGTGAGACCCCCTCTCTACTATAAATAAAAAGAAATTAATTGGCCAACTAATATATATAGAAAAAATTAGCCAAGCATGGTGGCGCATGCCTGTAGTCCCAGCTACTTGGGAGGCTGAGGCAGGAATATCGCTTGAGCCCAGGAGTTTGAGGTTGCTGTGAGCTAGGCTGACGCCACGGCACTCACTCTAGCCTGGGCAACAAAGTGAGACTGTCTCAAAAAAACACAGAACTACACTTGAACGTTGGTCTTGTATCCTGGTACCTCGATGAACTCATTTATAGTTCTAATACTTTTTTGTGGATTCCTTAAGATTTTTATTCATAGTATACAATGTCATGTCATCTGCACATAGAGATGGCTTTACTTCTTCTTTCTTTCCAATTTAGATGCCTTTTATTTCATTTTCTTGCCTAATTGCTCTTTTTTATTTTTATTTATTTTTTTTTTTTTGAGACAGAGTCTCACTTTGTTGTCCAGGCTAGAGTGAGTGCCATGGCGTCAGCCTAGCTCACAGCAACCTCAAACTCCTGGGCTCAAGCGATCCTCCTGCCTCAGCCTCCCGAGTAGCTGGGACTACAGGCATGCGCCACCATGCCCGGCTAATTTTTTATATATATATCAGTTGGCCAATTAATTTCTTTCTATTTATAGTAGAGACGGGGTCTCGCTCTTGCTCAGGCTGGTTTTGAACTCCTGACCTTGAGCAATCCGCCCGCCTCGGCCTCCCAAGAGCTAGGATTACAGGCGTGAGCCACAGCGCCCGGCCTGAGCCACAGCGCCCGGCCTGAGCCACAGCGCCCGGCCTCCTAATTGCTCTTAATAGAACCTCCAGTACACTATTGAAAACAGCAGTGACAAGAGTGGAATTCTTACCTTCTTGTCCCTGAACTTAGGGGGAAAGCATTTAGTCTTTCACCATTAAGTATGATGTTAATTGGCCAGGTGCAATGGCTGATGCCTGTAATCCTAGCACTTTGCAATGCTGAAGCAGGAGGATTGCTTAAGACCAGGAATTTGAGACCACCTGGGCAACAAAGTGATACCCTGTCTCTACAAAAATAAAAACAAAATCAGCTAGGTGTGGTGGCATGTACCTGTAGTCTGTACAGGTCCTAGCTACTTGGGAGGCTGAGGTGGGATGATGGATTGCTTGCTTGAGTTCAGGAGTTGAAGGTTACAGTGAGCTGTAATTGTGCCACTGTCCTCCAGCCTGGGCGGCAGATAAGAGCCTGTCTCTTAAAAAAAAAATCGGCCGGGTGCGGTGGCTCACGCCTGTAATCCTAGCTCTCTGGGAGGCCGAGGCGGGCGGATCGTTTGAGTTCAGGAGTTCTAAACCAACCTGAGCAAGAGCGAGACCCTGTCTCTACTATAACTAGAAAGAAATTAATTGGCCAACTAATATATATATAGAAAAGATTAGCCAGGCATGGTGGCACGTGCCTGTAGTCCCAGCTCCTCGGGAGGCTGAGGCAGGAGGATCACTTGAACCCAGGAGTTTGAGGTTGCTGTGAGCTAGGCTGATGCTACGGCACTCTCTCTAGCCAGGGCAACAAAGTGAGACTCTGTCTCAAAAAAAAAAAAAAAAAAAGAAAAGAAAAGAAAAGAAAAACAAAAGAACTAAAAAAAAAATGTTTGAGGAAAGCAATCTTGATGTTGCTGCTGATGTTGGTAATATCCAGAGTATGTTATAAATCAGCAAACTTGTGTGATATTAATAAAATTATTGGCTATTTAAGTTTCCAAAAAAATTTAAAAAGTATGATGGATGTTAGTTGTAGATTTTTGTAAATGTTCTTTATCAGGTTGAGGGAGTTCTCTTCTATTCCTAGTTTACAGAATGTTTTTTTTTTTTTTTTGAGACAGAGTCTCACTTTGTTGCCTAGGCTAGAGTGAGTGCCGTGGCGTCAGCCTAGCTCACAGCAACCTCAAACTCCTGGGCTCAAGCGATCCTTCTGTCTCAGCCTCCCGAGTAGCTGGGACTACAGGCATGCACCACCATGCCTGGCTAATTTTTTCTATATATATTAGTTGGCCAATTAATTTCTTTCTATTTATAGTAGAGACGGGGGTCTTGCTTTTGCTCAGGCTGGTTTTGAACTCCCGACCTCAAGCAATCCGCCCACCTCGGCCTCCCAGAGAGCCACAGAATGTTTTTTATCATGAAGCAATATTGAATTTTGTCAAATACCTTTTCTGTATCTATTGAGATGATTCAGTGCTATTCAGACACATTTTTAGGTATGGGTGTGATTGTTTTTCTAACATCTGGAAATATTTTGCTTTTGACAAGAAGGAAGTCTAATTTCATAATTAAAGTTAAATTTGAGTAGTATAAAATTAATCTCCCAAAAAAGGCATATGTATGTACCTGAAACTTAAAATTATATGTTTTAGTTTCTGTTTCCAGTCTCACATATGAAACCACCTCTTATTTTAATTTGCTTTTCTGAGATCACTAGGGAGGTTGAACATGTTTTCTTACATTTATTGATGATTCTACTTTTTTGTGAATTGCCTAATCAGTTTCATTCACTCAACTGACAACGTAGGCCTGGAAGTACATAGATAGATTTCAATTATCCTATTTAATGGATTTATACTATTCTATTATATAATTTTCACTTGGGTGAAAAGGACTGGGGAATCTATAGTTTAAAAGAGACTTGTTCCCAATGGTTATTGGAAGAAAGAAAAAATAAACGAAAAAAAATTATTAATTAATTTATTTTTTAAAATATATTAAAAAAAAGAGAGAGACTTAAGAGATATATTATCCAAAGGCAATGTATGGACCTTGTTTGGATCCTGATTGTAAAAGCATTTATGAGACAACCTGGAAAATCTGAATAGTGACTGGATATTCCCTATTATATCATTAAGGGTTTGGAAATGGTGCTATTCTAACTCAATTGTTCCTTTAGCATTTATTATCTAGATTTTCTTATAAAGGAAAACGTCCCCTCATCAACTTTGTAGTTACCCTAAGGTGTAGTTTGTATAAGAAAGAAAAAGTGCTTGATTTTTCAACTCATACTTTAATAATTTCCAAGAGCTCTTTCTTGTTTTTGCTTCCCTCCCCACTCCTTTTTTAAAAATAGCATACTATTCTGGTTTTATGGGAGCAATGACTTTTCTTTGGTTTCTGAGTATATTAATTATAGTTTATATTTGTTCCCTGCTTTGTCTGTTTCTTCAGAGTCCCATTTTTTCCCCCTAATAGTTTTAGTTTCTCTCTTTCAGATTGGAGCTTCAAATGCCTTATAACCCTTAATTATTCCTTCACATTTTAAAAGTGAGGTACTAAAAAAAGAGGGCCAGAAGCTTTGTGTGCCTTGATGTAGTTTACTGCCTATTGGGAACCCAGATTTCAGTATCCCTTGCTCCATTCTCAGACATTTGAGTTTTTCCGGAGAAGTATAATCTCTTTGGGGGATGACTAGTAAAGTGGTAGATAAACCCTAGTAATTTACATTATGGCAGCCTGGGTGAGCGCAGGAACAGAAAGGGGGCTGTCAGTATTATTGTTCGGTATGTAGACTTTCACTTAATTCCTCTTTTCATTTGTGCCTAGAAGGTCTTTAGTCTCAAATCTCTGTGGTTGAGTTTATTCAGAAAACAAACTTCCTAATTCCTCTGTGGATGAGCAAGGAGGGCCATTTGGCCACTTTGAGATGGGACTGGTGATGTACTAGGGATATTACTTTAACTACTAATTTTAGACTTCCACTCAAGCCCCCTGTTTTCAACCCTACCTTTACCTCCATACCAGTTCTCTGTATATAGTTTCCATAATATAAATCTATCTAAATTTTCTTATCTACTATATATAGATGGACATTTATCTTCCAGTTTTGAACTGTTGTAAGTAGCATTTCATCTTTTTTTTTTCTTTTTTGAGACAGAGTCTCACTCTTGCCCAGGCTAGAGTGAGTGCCATGGTGTCAGCGTAGCTCACAGCAACCTCAATCTCCTGGGCTCAAGAGATCCTCCTGCCTCAGCCTCCCAAGTAGCTGGGACCACAGGCGTGTGCCACCATGCCTGGCTAATTTTTTCTATATATATTAGTTGGCCAATTGATTTCTTTCTATTTATAGTAGAGATGGGGTCTCGCTCTTGCTCAGGCTGGTTTCGAACTCCTGACGTCGAGCAATCCGCCCACCTCGGCCTCCCAGAGTGCTAGGATTACAAGCGTGAACCACTGTGCCCAGCCTATAAGTAGCATTTCAATGAGTGTCCTTGTACATGCTCCTTTTTGCACATATATTTGGTCTTTAATGACAGCATGTTTTTTATTATAAAATTTTTTTCGTATAGATATTGCTAATATTCTGTTCCAAATTTTTTCTTTTTTAACTTTTTATTGTAGAACTATCCAAACATTAAAGATTAAAGAGAATAGTATAATGAACTCCCATATACCTATCGTTCAACTTTAGCAGTTATCAACATGAAGCAGCCAGGCATGGTGGCACACGCCTGTAATCCTAGCACTTCTGAGAGGCTGACTCGGGAGGATGGCTCAAGGTCAGGAGTTGGAAACCAGCCTGAGCAAGAGTGAGACCCCATCTCTACTAAAAATAGAAAGAAATTAACTGGCCAACTAAAAATATATAGAAAGACTTAGGAGTTTGAGGTTGCCGTGAGCTAGGCTGATGATGCCACAGCACTCTAACCCAGGCAATAGAGCGAGACTCTGTTTCAAAAAAACCCAAAAAACCCTGAAGCTAATATTTTTTCATGTGTACCTCCCAATTTCCCTTCAGCATTTCCACCACAATTTTAAAGCAAACCAAAGACTATATATCTATATCAGTGTATCTCTAAGAGAGAGGGCTTTTTAAAAACATAACCACAATACTATTATATTATTATACCTAAAAGTTATAAATGATTATTCTTTAATATTATTTAATAATTAACCAATGTTTATATTTCCTAATTGTTTTTATAAATGTAGCTTTATAGTTGGTTATTTTTAATCGGGATCCAAACAAGATGGTCTGTACATTTATACTTTGGTTTAACATGTCCCTTAAGTTTCTCTTAATGTGTAGTAGTTCGTTTTCCTTTTCTTTTTTTCCTCCTTGACATTATTTTTTTATTTTTTTTTTTTTGAGACAGAGTCTCACTTTGTTGCCCAGGCTAGAGTGAGTGCCGTGGCGTCAGCCTAGCTCACAGCAACCTCAAACTCCTGGGCTCGAGTGATCCTTCTGCCTCAGCCTCCCGGGTAGCTGGGACTACAGGCATGCGCCACCATGCCCGGCTAATTTTTTATATATATATCAGTTGGCCAATTAATTTCTTTCTATTTATAGTAGAGACGGGGTTTCGCTCTTGCTCAGGCTGGTTTTGAACTCTTGACCTTGAGCAATCTGCCCGCCTCGGCCTCCCAAGAGCTAGGATTACAGGCGTGAGCCACAGTGCCCGGCCAACATTATTTTTGAAGAAAGCAAATCATTTGTGTTAGAATTTTTTCCACATTTTGGATTTGGAGGGGATCATATCACTTGAGCATTAGTTAATATTGTTTTCTATCCTCTCTTATTTTTTTTTTTTTTTTTTGAGACAGAGTCTCGCTTTGTTGTCCAGGCTAGAGTGAGTGCCATGGCGTCAGCCTAGCTCACAGCAACCTCAAACTCCTGGGCTTGAGCGATCCTTCTGCCTCAGCCTCCCGAGTAGCTGGGACTACAGGCATGCGCCACCATGCCCGGCTAATTTTATATATATATATCAGTTGGCCAATTAATTTCTTTCTATTTATAGTAGAGACGGGGTCTCGCTCTTGCTCAGGCTGGTTTTGAACTCCTGACCTTGAGCAATCCGCCCGCCTCGGCCTCCCAAGAGCTAGGATTACAGACGTGAGCCACAGCGCCCGGCCTTCCTCTCTTATTTTTTAAGAGATACTACATTGAAAAACAATTACATTTGACTGAATTTAATAATAATTATTTAATTTTTGACAGAAATATTTCTCTCATTACTCTGAGAAGTGAGTGGGGGGGAGGATAATATCATGATGGACATTTAGCAGTGTCAGCCTTTTATTTGGTGGTTTTATTTATTTCATTTGTTTATTTAGAGACAGGGGTTCACTATGTTGCCCAGGCTGGTCTTGAACTCCTGGGTTCAAGTGATCCTCCCTCTCATCTCAGCCTCCCAAAAGTTGCTGGGATTATAGGCTCATGCCACTGTGCCTGGCTACAGTATTATTTTTTAGACAAATACTGTAGTCAAAGTAACTATTTAAATGGCTTTTTTTCCTTTTCTTTTCTTTGTTTTGGTCTTCTGCACCTTTATTCCAACAAACAACAATCTCTAAGGATTTTTTTTTTTTTTTTTTTTTTTTTTAATTTTGGGAGCTCATCTTTTCAAAGTATTCATTTATTTTTCTCCAGAACAGTAGGGCAAAACAGTCCCTATAAGCCATCTGGACTTGAAGCGTGCTTCATCACAAAGCTTATTCTTTTTAAATCCTGACGTGAGTCCGTATTGTCCACTAATTTTTTTCCTTCTAAACAGTGTCCAGTTGCTCCCAGGAGAGTTCTGTCTGAAGTTATATCTATGTTATTGATGGCCTGTTAGTTATTAAAAGAGGGGAAATGGGTATTTAATGAAGATGTGTTTATTATATGTGCTGAAAAATCTCATTCATGGGCTCTTCTCCCCTCCCCCTTTAAAAAAAGTGTGTGGGTCTGAGAGAGGGAAACAGGGAGAGAAGGGGAAAAGGATGTGTACTGTATATCAATATACCTCAGGGATCTGACAAACTCTCCTAATCTGTGGGAGTTAGCCAGAATTTTCAGTGGTAACATGGTTTTGTAATTTGAAAAGCTGCCCCCTCCTCTCATGATTTTGCTGTTACTCTAAGCTGTCATGATTATTCTGATGTTTCCCAAGTGTGGTGGAGGGTGACAAACTTTATAAAGTCATGCTACTGACAAGAAGTTAAATCATATTAAGTCAGTTATGAATGTGCATAGACAACCTAAGAACATTCATTTACTTTTCTTTTCCTCCTTCTGAATGTCTCTTGCTAGGGTAAAACCTTTGAAATTCTATTTACTTTGCATAAAAATACCATTATATGCAAATTATAGTAATAAAAGGAAACCACCTAGTCTTACTGGGAACTTTGTTGTAAATACCTTTAAAATATAAGAAAAAATGTAGCCTATACAATGAATCTGTTTTGTACAGTATTTTTTACAGGCTTTTTGGAATGCATCCACATTTCTTTATTCTTAGACCTGAGGTACATCATTCTTGTGTTTTAGCTTTTGACTTCAACAGATCTAATACACTATCATGGCATAAAACATGAATTACATATAATTAAAATGGGATTATCCCTTCACATTGATTTCGGGCTGGTCTTGAATTCCAGACCTCAAACAATCCTCCCACCTTGGGCTCCCACAGGCTAGGATTTCAGGTGTGAGCCACTGCGTCTGGCCCTCAAATGGTATTGTTAATGCTTGATATACTAACCTTTTCAAAGCTGAATTGCCAGTGAATTTGACTGTATATTTAGCTCTTTCACCACCATTTGCATTTCCCTCATTTCCTTTAGTTTTTAAGATATGTAAATCTGTGCTTACTATAAAAGAAAAAAAATCCTTTAGACTATTTAAGGATAAGGCTATAGAAAAAAGATAAAATCACACTAAATTCTACTACTGATAAATAGCTATTACAATAACAATAGAAATAATACATTACATAGCAGTATTTTTTGTTTTGTTTTATTTTTAGAGAGGGTGGGATCTTGCTATGTTGCCCAGGCTGGAGTGCAGTGACTAATCACAGGCTCAATCATAGCACACTATAGCCTTGAATTCTTGGGCGCAAGCAATCCTCCTGCCTCAGCCTCCTGAGTGGCTGGGACCACAGGTGTAGGCTACTCTGCCCAGCTATATGGTGTTTTATTGTATGCCTCCATACCTTTTCCATGGCTTATGCATTCTTCCAGTTTATAAAAGGATCATACTACATATAACATTTTGTATCAAAACCCTTTTAAAAGATTATTTTTAATACATTCTTTAAGGGTTTTTGAGATCTATTGCTAACTTCCAGGTGAGTTATACCAGTGTTACTCCCAGAGATACCTTATTTATAACTAACTATTCCCTATATGCACTTGAATACCTTACAGGTAGCTCTCCTTAATACTGAAAATCAGTTTTATTACCCATACCACCACTCTGATCTGTTTATTATATAACCCATACCTTCTCCCCCCATTAAATAAGTATAGCACTATCCACGCCATTGGTCGTGGATATCTAGAAATCTAGACTTTTTTCCTTACCTTTCTTTCTCTCTCCCTTACATGCAGTTAGTCATCAATCCTGTTTATTTTACCTCCTAAATATCTTAAATTCATCCTCATTGCTCTATCCTCACTGTTACTGTTCTTAATCATTTTTCATTTGGACTTCAGTCTCCCTTGAAATACTCCCTTCTCCCCTTTAACCTCTTGCTGTCCCCCACTGCATTCCCCATATCCTCATTAGATCCAGCTTGTCAGAGTATGAATAGTGTTCAGTATCCTCAGTATGCCAGTGTCCTTTAAGGCCATTAATGATTTGGTCCTTCTCTCTTTTCTAGCCTCATCTCAGTCCATTCTCTCTCCCATGTCTCTAAGGTTGGCCATTCTGGACTTTTGGTTTCTTTTGGCTTCTCTTTACTTGATGAACTTATTAATAATAATTATCTTTCATGTCTCTGTTTAAATGTTTTGGGGATGTCTTCCCTGAATCTTTATATAAAGTTATACACTTTTTACACTTTCTGGGGTTTTTTTTGTTTTTTTTTTAATATTTTTAGTAACTGCTTTTTTTTTTTTTTTTGAGACAGTCTCACTCTGTTGCCCGGGCTAGAGTGCCGTGGCGTCAGCCTAGCTCACAGCGACCTCAAACTCCTGGCCTCAAGAGATCCTCCTGCCTTAGCCTCCCGGGTAGCTGGGACTACAGGCACCACCATGCCTGGCTAATTTTTCTATATATTTTTAGTTGTCCAGCTAATTTCTTTCTATTTTTTTAGTAGAGACGGGGGTCTCGCTCTTGCTCAGGCTGGCCTCGAACTCCTGAGCTCAAACAATCCGCTTGTCTTGGCCTCACAGAGTGCTAGGATTACAGGCATGGGCCATCATACCCGGCCTCTTACTAATTCTTAGTCTTTGCTTGTATACCTAGACAAAATATTTAAATAACTTACTCAGACTTCATAGTTGCTAGGTTTCTATTTAATGTAACTTTATATTATCTGCTTACATTCAGCTGTAGGAAAAGAAAGCTTGGAAGGAGGGAGTAGTGGGGTTCTCACAATCATGTTCCCTTTGCCTGGCACATAGCAGTCAGTAGATGTTTCTTTTTTCTTTTTTTTTTTTTTGGAAACAGAGTCTCGCTTTGTTGCCCAGGCTAGAGTGAGTGCCATGGCGTCAGCCTAGCTCACAGCAACCTCAAACTCCTGGGCTCAAGCAATCCTGCTGTCTCAGTCTCCCGAGTAGCTGGGACTACAGGCATGCGCCACCATGCCCGGCTAAATTTTTCTATATATTTTTAGTTGGCCAATTAATTTCTTTCTATTTATAGTAGAGACGGGGTCTCGCTCTTGCTCAGGCTGGTTTTGAACTCCTGACCTCGAGCAATCCACCCGCCTCGGCCTCCCAGAGTGCTAGGATTACAGGCGTGAGCCACCACGCCCAGCCGGTAGATGTTTCTTGAATGAATGAATAATTTGTCAGTTTGCTCATTCATTTATTTGAGACAGGGTCTTACTCTTTTACCTAGGCAAGAGTGCAGTAGTGTGATCACAAGCTATATGTATCCTCCAACTTCTGAGCTCAAGCAACACTCCAGGCTGAGCCTCCGGAGTAGCTGGAATTATAGGAACATGCCACTACACCTGGCTAACTTAAAGATGAAGTTAACGTAGAGATGAAGTCTCACTATGTTGCTCAGGCCAGTCTTGAACTCCTGGCCTCAAGTGATCCTCCTGCCTTGGCCTCCAAAGTGCTAGGATCATTGCGCCAGGCTGCCTCCTATGTGTATTGAGAGAATCTTTTTTTTTGGGGGGGGGGGGAGACAGAGTCTCACTCTGTCACCCTAGCTAGAGAGCAGTGGTATCATTATAGCTCACTGCAACTTCAAACTCCCCGGCTCAAGTGATCCTCCTGCCTCAGCCTCGTGAATAACTGGGACTATAGGCATGCGCCACTGCGCCTGGCTGATTTTTCTACTTTTGGTAGAGACGGGGTCTCGCCCTTTCTCAGGTTGGTCTCGAACTCCTGAGCTGAAGTGATCCTCCTGCCTTGGCCTCTCAGAGTGCTAGGATTATAGGTGTGAGCCACCATGCCCAGCCTATGGTCATCCTTAGATTAATATTTGGAAAAAAATAAACAACAACAGTTTGGATTTCCCCAGAAGCCTCACAAATATGAAATATTTTTACAGAAAAGTATAGAGCAAGGGTGCCAAACTTGGGGTTGGACTTAAGGAGTCTCTGAGCTCCCTGAGAAAAATAGACAGAATTTGATATCTATGGGGACAGTTTTTCCTGGGGAAACATGGTTCATAGATGTGTCAAATTTCCAAATGGGTTTGTGGACCACTAAATTATTAAGAATCAATGTTTTAGAGGTTGTAGGTTTCAAGCTTCAAAGACCAGGAAAACACTGAATCAAGTGGCTCTTGACAGAAAATAGGCGACTGACTATATTGGGATATTTTCAGTTTTTGATAATAGAAACCACCTCAAACAAGCTTATGTAAAAGAGGAGTTCAAGTGATCTCCTCTTAATGGTATTTAAAGGCATTGGTTTATGTAACTTTAAAAAAGAAAATTCAAAAAACACTGGGAAGATTCTGGCTCCAGGAACTACTGAACCAGGTACTTAAATAGTGTCTTTATGGTTTTTCTTGCCCTTGCTCTTTGGTTTTCTCTATGTTGGCTTTAGTCTCAGGCCTGCTCTTCTATGATGGAAAAAGATGTCAGTCTACAGCGTAAGCCATTAGCTTTTTATTTTTATTTTTTAAAATATGTAATATTTTAAATTTTTTTCCTTTGGTTCTTTTTTCTTTTCCTAGGCATTACAAGGACAGCCATTAGCTTTTTAGAGTTTCAGATTCCCAAGGAAGAGAAGGTAGTATTCTTCCTGATAACTGGCAGGTGTCCCAGAGAGGACTCTGACAAGTCTGGTTCAAGTCATGTGCCCATGCGTAGGGTGATGGAGTCATCACCAATCAAATTACATGGGCTGGATATAATTAGCATGAAACTGGGGAGAGGAAATTCCCCCAAAAAAGGCAATGTATAAGACCAGAAACAATGTCTTCTACAGTGATTGAAAAGTTTGAGAACAGATAAAATAGATAATGGACTGAAAATTTCACGTTAGATACTATCACACTTAAGTTAAAATTACCACACTTAGATACAAGTGGTATCTAAGTTTTTTGCAAATTGTACATTTTTCTATATGAGTTTCAGTTCTTTTACTCTGAAAGTTTTATTCATTTATTTAACGACATTTGAGAACCTACTATATTCTTTCATCATTCTTTGCACTAGGACTACAGCAGTGAATGAAACAAAAATCCCTGCCTTGATGGAACCTACATTCTAGTAAGGATAGGCAGATAATACAGAAGGTAAATTAATAAAATATATAGCATGTTAGGTGGGGATAAATGCTCTGGAGAAAATAAGCAGGGAGGGGAAATAGGAAGTAGCTATTGCAGTTTTAAATAGGATAGCTAAGGATAGTCTCACTAAGAATTGACATTTGAACACAGCATGAAGGAGGTGAGGAGGGAGCAAGCCATTTGGATATCTGGAGGAAGAGGATTTCAGGCAGTAGGAAGCAAGTGCAAAGGCTTGGAGTGTTGGAGGAACTGTGCAAAGAGGCTTGAATCAAAGTGGGACGGAGAGGGGAGGAAGAGAAATAGAGGATGATGTTAAGTAAGACATTGGTTAGGAGCAGATTGTGTAGACCCTGGGTGGGTACGGTAAGGGCTATGGTAAAGAATATAAACCATCAGAGGAATTTTTTTTTTTTTGAGACAGAGTCTTGCTTTGTTGCCCAGGCTAGAGTGAGTGCCATGGCATCAGCCTAGCTCAGAGGGACCTCAAACTCCTGGGCTCAAGCAATCCTAATGCCTCAGCCTCCCAAGTATCTGGGACTACAGGCATGCGCCACCATGCCCAGCTAATTTTTCTATATATATATTAGTTGGCCAATTAATTTCTTTCTATTTATAGTAGAGACTGGGTCTTGCTCTTACTCAGGCTGGTTTTGAACTACTGACCTCGAGCAATCCGCCCGCCTTGGCCTCCCAAAGTGCTAGGATTACAGGCGTGGGCCACCTGGCCCGGCAATCAGAGGATTTTGAGCAGAGGAGCAAATTGATCTGACTGACTTTTTTTTTTTTTTTTTTTGAGACAGAGTCTCCCTTTGTTGCCCAGGCTAGAGTGAGTGCCATGGCGTCAGCCTAGCTCACAGCAACCTCAAACTCCTGGGCTCAAGCGATCCTACTGCCTCAGCCTCCCAAGTAGCTGGGACTACAGGCATGCGCCACCATGCCCGGCTAATTTTTTCTATATGTATTAGTTGGCCAATTAATTTCTTTCTATTCATAGTAGAGAGGGGGTCTCGCTCTTGCTCAGGCTGGTTTAGAACTCCTGACGTCGGGCAATCCGCCCGCCTTGGCCTCCCAGAGTGCTAGGATTACAGGCATGAGCCACCACACCCAGCCTGACTTACTTTTTAAAGGCTCCCCTAACTACTGTATTGAGAATGCATTGTAGAGGCGGAAGGGTGGAAGTAAGGAGACCAATTAGGAGGTGATTGCTGTTGAGGTAATTCAGGCAATAAATAATGGTGGCACAGACCATTGTGGTGGTGGAAATGATGAAAAGTGGTCAGAACTGAAGATAGATGTGCTGTTGGGTTAGATATATAAGGTAACAGAGAAACAGAAGAGTCAAAACTAACTCCAGAGTTTTCAGCCTGAGCAGTTGACCACAGTAATTTAATGAGCTAGAGAAGACTAGGAGAGAAGCAGGTTTCCACATGCTAAATTTAAGCTACTGGAGTTCAGGTCTGGGCTAGAGATAGAAATTTGGAAGTTGTCAGCACATAGTTAGTATTTAAAGCCAAGAAACTGGATGAAATCACCAGGCAATAAGCATAAACACATAAGAGAAAATGTGTCTAAGGACTGAACATGCCGACGTTAAGAAGTTAGGGAGCAGAGGGGGTATCATCAAAGAAGGAAGACCAGGAAAGAGCTGGTAAAGTAGAAGGAAAACAAGGAAAAGTCCTGGAAGCCAAATGGAAAAAAAAGTTTTAAGGAGGGTTGAATGATCATTTGTCAGGTGTTACTGATAGAACAATTAGATAAAAACCGAGATTTGCTGATTGTACTTAACATAATCCACTTGACAACAGTTTTAATAAATTAGATTTGATTAGAGGAGATATTCATTAGCACATGCCCATTTCTTAAGGAATTTAAATTCCAGATCAGATCATCATTTAACAGATATTTATTGATTATTCCATCATTCTTTTGCTCTCTGTTGTACATGTTATGGATTAAAAAATTTGTGTCTTGAACTTAAGATAAATATGCAAGTATACTGGTTAAAGAATTTATGTATTTGTAGTAAGGAATATTTATGATCTTTGAAATGAAGTGGAAACACCTTAATAAATGAATTATTTTGTCATATTTTTCCTTCTATATTTGGAGTTTTTTATTTATTTATTTATTTATTTATTTATTTATTTTTTAAGACTAGTCAAGTGCAGTAGTGAGGAGGGGGGAAAGTAGTAGAACAAGGAGTTCAATCTGTAACTGACTGTGAACAATCACGTGAGATAACTCACTACCTTCGGACCAGCCCATTTGGAGTTTTTTAAACTTAATTTTTACAGAAAAACTAAAAGTCAACTCAAAGATGGAGTCTCGCTCTGTCACCTGGGCAAGAGTGCTGTGGCATCAGGCTAGTTCACAGCAACCTTAAACTCTTGGGCTCAGGTGATTCTCCTGCCTCAGTCTCTCATGTACCTGGGATTACAGGTGCTGGCCACCATGCCCAGCTAATTTTTCTGTTTTTAGTAGAGACAGGGTCATTTTTGCTCAGGCTGGTCTCAAACTCCTGAGCTCAAGCGATCCTCCCGCCTTGGCCTCCCAGAGTGCTAAGATTGCAGGTGTGAGCAAACGTGCCCAACCCTGAGATCTTTTTAAGTAAATACTATCTGTGATTATTATTATTATTATTTTTTTTTGAGACAGAGTCTCGCTTTGTTGCCCAGGCTAGAGTGAGTGCCATGGCGTCAGCCTAGCTCACAGCAACCTCAAACTCCTGGGCTCAAGCAATCCTACTGCTTCATCCTCCCCAGTAGCTGGGACTACAGCATGCTCTACCATGCCTGGCTAATTTTTTCTATATATATTAGTAATATTAGTTGTCCAATTAATTTCTTTCTATTTATAGTAGAGACGGGGTCTCGCTCTTGCTCAGGGTAGTTTCGAACTCCTGACCTTGAGCAATCCACCCGCCTCAGCCTCCCAGAGTGCTAGGATTACAGGCGTGAGCCACCGCGCCCGGCCTTATCTGTGATTATTGATACTGAGAAACACAGGAGTTGAAAATGTAAAAAGGGTTTCATTTCTCTGATGAAATATATATTGTTCTTCTTTATTAGAAATTCATTGAATTTGAAGACTCTCAAGAACAGGAAAAGAAGGACTTACAGACCCGAGTGGAGTCTTTAGAATCTCAAACAAGACAACTTGAACTCAAAGCAAAAAACTATGCTGACCAGAGTAAGTAAAAATACCTCTCCTCATAAAGTTCACATTAAAGAGTAGACTCTAATAGCGCAATGACTCATCCTGACCATCTGACTAGAGTTCCAAATATGTACTTGAGATTTTCATCCCAGACTCAAGAGTGAGACCTGGAGCTAGGGTTAGTTCTTTTTCATTCACATTTTCACGTGGTACCCATGTATACAGAAGTAACTAAAGTTACCCGTACGACTCACTACTTCAATTTAGTTCTCAGCCTTTGTTTATAGTTAACATTATGCTCTATTTATGCAGGTTGTGTGCCTGTGGATCATTTCTTCCAATTTTGATCAAGTACACAAAGTTCCCTTTTTTCTGTATTGCTTTGAAATGTAAAAGTGCAAGAAAAACTCTAGCTTTGAAGTTTGTATAAAAATACTGAAATCTCTTTTATTTCTTTCTAATGGAAAAGTGAGGGCATTTAGGGGAACAGAACATTTTGTGGAATCATTTTATTTTAAATATTTCATTCTTGATTTTTAAAATAATTATTGTTTCAAAACTCAAGGATGATTTTCCCTTTCTGGCTAATGAAAATAGACCTAATTAAGTCAAAATTAGAACAGAAATGGTGAGAAACTTTGGCCTATTTTCATATCTGATACAGGTAGGTAGAGAGTTCTCTGCTTCTTCCCACCAGAGTAAACTTTCAGAATCATGGGGAGCAAAAGATGGCCAGCTCTTTCCGCATTACTCATTAAGGCTACATACATAGTGATACCTGCTGTTAAGTTGCTGTCCTTTGTGATGGATAACCTTCACTGTCAGGTGTGTGTGAGAACTGACTGCTCCCTCTGAAACCATGGAAGGACCTAATAAAGCTAAATCAAAATCACTGGAAATCTGGAGTTTCAGCAATCTAGAATTCAAGGAGAACTCCTATAGCTATTAAGCAGATGTCATAGAAGAGAACCATTGGTGGTTTGGTAACAGATGTTAACCTAAGTAAAACAAAATGAGCCATGTCTCATGTCTGTATTTTTTGGCTTGTAGATACCTAGAGTTTTGTACCCTTCCTTTCTTAAATACATAGAGTGACTTCTATGATTCTACTATAGAAATTTAAGGTCTTTGCTGCATGATGGGACTCCACAATGCATACACTGACAAATACATTATTGGAGTCACATTACTATAAGTACCACTTATGTGGAAAAATGCCAGTTGCAAGCTTTTAGTGTGTTTCAAGAGTTAAGTGTTCTTCATTCCAAAAAAAAGAAAATTTAGCTTTTAGTGATGATATTTTAATCCTAACCTGATTGTGATTTTATATCAGGAATTATATAGTATTTTAGAACCAAACAATAAAGGCACAGTTGGCAGAACTAGCCTAACTTTCATTGTTATACATATTAAATTTTCTTCTTGATTTCTGAAGAGTATCAAGTTTTTGATAAGAAAATTTTCTTTTGACTTAGGAAGGAATTCCTTATCTAACATCCTTTTATGTATTAAAGATAATGCTTCTGTGATAAGGGAGATATTAGAGGAAGAATTACCTTATACTTGAAATTGCAGTTTTGATATTGAAATGTCTTAAAATGTCTCTCACATTCAAAGGAGATACTGCTTCTTTTTTTATAAATGTAACTAACTGGAATAAATTACTGATTCTTTCACAAATGTGTTGCCCCTTTTATTACTAAAATTTTAAAAATCTGTTTCCTGTTCCTTTCTAGTAAACAAAATACAGTAGTTTTTAATTAAGGAAGGTGATCAATTTAGGAGAATATTTTGAGTGTTTCAGATATGTCTTTTTTGGTGTCTCTGATTTGTTATCCAGTCCAAGTGAGTCATATCCAACTTTTTTGGAATTGTCATATTCTGTGGGACCCATCCTCTCGTTCCTCTCTCCAAAAGTATTAATTATAACATTTTCCATTTTATTTTATTTATTTTTTTTTATTTTTTATTTTTTTAATTATTTTTTTTATTTTGGCATATTATGGGGGTAACATTTTCCATTTTAATGCAAAGATATTAAAAACAATTAGGTATCATTAAAAAATAGTTGCTAGTACACTAGAGGAGGGAGGAAGAAATTCTTTACCAAGTATTGGATATGGTATTGAGCTTAATTTGATCTGAAAGCTTTATTTTTGCTATTAATATATTATCTTCCAAAGAATTTCTCTCCTGGAAGTCTGCTATCCCATTCTGAAATAAATCTTGGTGTCTAAATCATTAGAGAACTTAAAACTGTGGTTAGTCAAAATTGACCATTCAGATGCACAAAGTTGATAACATTAAAGTGCTTTTTCCATGAACTGAGGTTATGAAGAGCCATCTTTTATTAAGGCTTTGGAGCTTACTCCCTACTCCTGTCTTTGAGACTTTGGAGTCTTTTCTCTTTTCTATCTAATTGTTTTTCTCTTTCTTCCTTCTGTTTTTTCCTAAGGCTGAACTGGGTTTAATATGAAATCTATGTGTATCTTCAAAATTCTTTCCCAGTCCTTATTTTACCATATTAAAAACATTCCCTCAACATTTTGGGGGGGGGGAAATATTTGACTGTTTTTTCACTTTACTCCCTTAGCTTTTCTTTCCCCAAATCTCCAATATGAATCAAAGCCCTTTAGTTTTTAAAATGGTGCTGATAGGAGGTAATCTTTAAGTGTCATCATTGCCATATAGTATTGGAAAGCCAGGACTGGGAATATGTGCTTTTCAAAAGATGAAAACAAATTTAAATAAATATGTGTCAGAAAATACTCTTTTTTGTATTATACTCTATTTTTGTATTTGTAATAATCTTTTGATTATTTGGGCTAAGTATCTTAAATCTACAATTATTTTTTGTTTTTTAAAGAAAATATATACTGATTTTTGTGAAAGTAACTGTAACTCAACATCTAATTTAAAATAAGCATTTATTTAGGACCACTGTAATTACTGTTGGTGGTACTTGTAGTTGGAAAGGCGTGGGTGCAGTTTTTCCTGTTCATTGCCATTTTTTGGAGTGCTGTATAATTATACCTTGTCCAATTTTCATGATTATGTTTGTGGAATCTGTTAGAGTCTTTAATATTAAAAGACTGAGTATGTCAATTTTGATTGTATGTTTTAGGGCCTAATATCCCTTTTAAAAAGTAGCCACAATATGGGGAATGAGCACGCTTGTCAGGTGGTGCAAAGGCAATTTATGTAACAAAAGTGCTTGCACCCCCGTAATACTCTGGGGAAGAAAAAGGTAGCCACAATAAAAATCCAAGTTCTGCTCTAAAGACTACCTCCTATGTTAAAAGGGGAAATTTTGGTCGCAGTTTTTTGCTATTTGAGAAGCAAGAAAAAGTAAAGAAATAGGAACTGAATTAAAAGACATACTTTGTGGTATGATTTAACAGTGAGAAGTCGAATCTATTAAAAATTTGTTACAATTTTTGTGGTCATGTTTGATTTTGGAGATTTCTGGTTGCTGTCTTTTTAAAATTTGAACTAGCATAAGAAATATTTTTTATTTTCCAATATGAATGAAGCATTTTTTAAAATGCTGTGTTTTACTTATCTGGGAGTTATAACACTTCTCAGTAATTAACATCTTGTTGTGAACCTTAAGGAAGAATAAATATGAAATACATGTGGTGTGGAATAAGGAAGTTGTGAATTGAGAAAGGCCTGTTGGAGTCTCTAATCGACTTTGCCATTCATAGAGTGCCATTCATAGGTTCTTTGTCAAAAAACACTTTTTGTATTTATTTCTCTGTCATATGTTATTTCTGTCTTGTAAGCCAAATATTACCTTAAATGAGTGAAGTAAATATAGACATTTTGATACAGTTAAAAATATTAAACTACTACTACAGTGTGACTAGCATTCTGTTTAGGTATGGTTGGGGTACAGAAGAACATGATATCGTCCTTTTGGTCAAGGAAATCATAGTTTTGGGGAGAAGTGAGGGAAGATTATGTGTATTGCCTTCTAGTCTTTTTTCCACATGTATCATGTTTTTATGTCACAGCAGTTAGAGTATACATATAATTTTGTCTTTTCCTTAACATTATCATAAGTTTTTTCCTTGTTATATATTTAATTATTTTCTAAATGTCTGCATACTTCCCAAATCCAGAAACTATGTTATCTATTAACAATTCTTTTTTTTTTTTTTTTTTTTTTGAGACTGAGTCTCATTCTGTTCCCCTGGGTTGAGTGCAGTGGCGTCATCACAGCTAACCGCAGCCTCAAACTCTTGGGCTCAGACGATCTTCCTACGTCAGTCTCCTGAGTAGGTGGGATGACAGGCTTGTGCCACTAAGCCTGGCTAATTTTTTCTGTTTTTGATGGAGACAGGGTTCATGCTCTTGCTCAGGCTGGTCTTGAACTCTTGGCTTCAAGTGAACTGCCTGCCTCCCAGACTGCTAGGATTACAGGCGTAAACCACTGGGCCTGGCCAGTAATTCTTGCTTTTCCTGAGGAACTATGCTTTCTTCTTTCCTCTAATGAGAATTATTTAGTGGCCACTTAATTTTATATCTTGGTTACCTAGAAACTAAGAATAAACTTTGAAGTGCAGCCATAACAACCAGGTTTGAACCTTATCTGGATGGCATACTTTTTTCCTTGATCTAAATTTTATGCATATATAATGAATATTTTATGTGTTCTTTTAAGCTATTTGAAATCTTTGTGGAATGAAGGAATGAATTGGGGTTAAATTAATGTAAGTAAATGAAAACCAAACAAAAAATTTCCCCTGTTGGTTGGTTGGATGTTTTTTCTAGCGTAGTGAGTCATATTTACAGTAAATATTTTTTACACCTATAGGTTTTCCCCTCTTGATAATTTTCTTAGAATATATTTAAGGAAGTAGCTTAAGGAATATGAACATTTTTGTGGTTCTTGGTATTTAGGGTTTGGCTGTTTCAGTGTGAATAGAATTGGAGAAGTATTAGTAACAAGTTCTAGTATGTTTATGATAACTTATGAATTTGAACCATTATTTACAATATATTATTACCCAGAACCGATATAGAACCGTTTGTTATTTGATTCTCTCTTAGGAAGTTTCTATGGCCCTCAAGCTCTCTGAGTTTATAATAGTTTACATTTTGCTTGAGTATAGAGCCATTGCCTTTTGGTGAGAAGTTGGAATGATTTAGATAGCAGTGATTTTAAGCTACCTAAAGACTCTTCTCTGGTTCTGCCCTTTGTTCCTTTGAATGAATTTTTATTTAAATGGAAAAATGTTGACAACTGAAGACAAATGTGTTAGAGCCTTGTACTCTAACCTTTTATGCTTTCCAATCCCCATGTAACATTCATTTGCTTTTTAAATTTGGTATCAAATACCTTAAAGCCTTCTCCTTGAAATATGATTATTGGAGAGAAAACACTTCTTATTTCTTGGTCATAAGAATAAGCGCTACACTAGATGAAAAGTATTGAGAGGTAGTATAATCATTAACATAAGTTTTATTTTAAAGAAATAAATGACTTAAAACAGACCTTCAAAGCAAGATCTGTATATTAATGATATGATTGACAAATTGAGAATTTTCTTAGCACATAAACTGTTTAAAGTTACCAAGTATAGTTTCGTATCAAAGTTAATATTTGACAGAGCCTAAATATTTTCTGTCACTCAGAAAAAGTTGAATAATACCATAATAGGTCGCTTCTTCTGTTTTAGTTTTATCTTGTCAATAGACAATTTCTTCTACATAACTTTTAGAATGATAAAGTAGATTACTGACTTGTATTTTTGTTGAAAGGATTTTTTTAATAAGGCAACTTTAGTAGTATCAGATTTTTATCTCTTGATTAAAAAAAAAGGCAAGGAAGTTATATAGTTACTCTTAGTGCATATATCCAGAATCTAGTTCTTTGTAAGATTTAGTATATCTGTATGTTGAGTAAACTTTATTTAAGAGCTATTTCTTTTTTAAGAGCCTATATAGGATAGAGAAAGTAGAAAATTAGGCACAAGATAATTTATGCAAATGCTGACATTTTATTCTGCTTTATTAGGTAATACTGTGTGGTTTTCAGTTCTGTTTTATGTTTTATTATCTGTATTTGGGCTCTTTTATTTTTATAGTGTAGTGTCATCTATTGAGAACCTTACAGTTATAGTGTATAATTAACATCTAGAACTAAAGATATCATAGAAAATTAATTTTATGAGTAAGAGTTGAAGGATTTATGGTGATTTAGCTTAGAGAACAGGAAGAAAATGAAGGATTTGATTACTCCTTCAACCATATAAAGGGATGGATAAGGAAGATACCATGCTGTTTTTCTGTAATTTTGGAAGATTAGAGGACGTGAATTTGTTGGCTTTGGTTGGTCATGAGGAAGTATTTGTTGACCATGAGGAAGATACACAGGAATATGTGCTGAGATAGAGCATGGACTCTCCCTACATGGAGACTTAGAAGGATAGTCAGTTTTCTGTTGTGAATGCCTTAGGTAACCTCTTTGAGACAGTGACTGTGTCAGAGTGCTAGAAATTTCTGCTACTGGAATTCTTTGATGTTATCCTACTCGGTTTTAAGGATATGATGATTGATTCGTGACAGCTTTAAAATATTTATAATTTCACATTGTGTCTTTGATTAATAACATACAGTATTTATCTGAATATCTTTTGAAGATTAGAGACTTAGTGAAGGAGTTAGTTGGTAGAGGAGTCGATTTTATTATTGTTTTGATGTGGTCGTCTGAGTGAGATTTGTTTGCTCTTAAGTCATTCTTTGATTTTTGCTTACCTTTTGGGACTTTGATGCTAAATTGTTCAAGGAGAAGTTTCTGAAAGACTAATGTCAATCTTCTGAGGCCTGGTAACAGTTGGATTGTCTGCCTTCCGTGAACCGTAAGAACTGATGATTCCTTTTGAGAAGGCAAATAATGAGTTGGATATGGCATTCTAGCAGGTCTGTTTCTCTTTCTTCCCCCCATAGGCCTATCAGCAGTCTGATGGGGCAGAAGACAACAGAGATGGAAGGTGTTCCAAACTTGGCAAAGGCCATCAATCTAAGGAGGTAAGCTCTGATTTTGAGCCGGCAGAGCAGGTGGCTCTTCCTGCCTTAATCATATCCTCTTGCTCTTTGGAAAGATGGATAGAAAGAGCATTCAAAACAAGGCTGAAGTATTTCTATTAGTTATTATAAGGGGGAGATTTTGGATGAGTCTTTTGATTGTTCTTTTTTCTTGTTCCTCCTCACCTTTTTTCTTTTTAGATGCCATGATTTGATATTTTTCCTCTCCAGAAAATTAGCAGTTAAAAAAATGGCAGTTTAGTTATCTGTTGTTTTGGGCAGGATGACTAGAATCTTGTTTTTTTCCAGTTAGGCTCAGGTTGTAGCTAGTAAAATGATAAGGTTTTAGGATTTTTTTTCTGAGATCATTTTGAAGTTTGGGGTCACATGGGAGCTACTATTAAACAAGAAATGATCATTTAATATACTTCAAATGTAACGCAACAATATAGGCACAAGATAACTTTATAGTACTTGAGGAGGTTTCAGGGTTGTCTACAGTCCTTGCCCAGATGGGCTTTTCTTTCCTGCTTTCCCCTTTCTTTCTACTTCCCTTTTCTTTTCCCTTTAACTAATTCCTTAGTGGCATTCAGGACTTTCAAGAGGTAGCTCTTCCCTATGTTGAAAGGTACTTCTCAAAAGTATTTATGCCATTTCATATGACTTAGACCTTGAGCAAACTAGCTTCATTGGATATGTTGTTGTACTGAGTTATTGTACCTATTTACAGAAAAGAGTGAGAGGTTCTGAATTTGTGTTATATAATCTCAATTAGTGTATGTGTATATAATATATATTCTATGTATTATATCTGTGGTTGCCAACCCCTGGACCATGAACCAGTACCAGTCTGTGGCCTGTTAGGAACCAGGCCACACAGCAGGAGGTAAGCAGCGGGCAAGCTAGTGAAGCTTCGTCTGTATGTATAGCCACTCCCCATCACTCGCATCACTGCATAAGTTCCACCTCCTGTTAGATCAGTGGCAGCATTAGATTCTCCTAGGAGCATGAACCCTACTGTAAACTGTGTATGTCAGGGATGTAGGTTGCATGCTTCTTATGTGAATCTAATGTCTGATGATCTTAGGTGTAGCTGAGGCGGTGATGCTAGCACTGGGGAGTGGCTGCAAATACAGATTATCATTAACAGAGAGGTTTGACTGCACAATAAATGTAATGTTTCTGAATCATCCCACAACCATCCCCACCCCCAGTTGATGGAAACATTTTCTTCCATGAAACTGGTCCCTGGTGCCAAAAAGATTGGGGACTGCTGCATTATATGATCAATTATATGATCATATGATACGATCTTTGTATTATATGTATCTAAAAAGATAATGCTATAATAAAATTTAGAATCACAGTATGGGGTAAAGAAAACATGAATTACAGAAAGTCTTAGATAGTTTCTGTCCAGGTTCTTGCTGTGTGTTTTATAGAGGAGAGATTAAATTGCCAGAATAGCATTCTGAAAATCATCCAGACTAACAAAGACATAAACTATTCTTAAAGCATGATGGGGTGACATACCTTTGATGATTTAGAATACTAACTTTTTTTTTTTTTTTTGTTTTTTTTTGTTTTTTTTTGAGACAGAGTCTCGCTTTGTTGCCCAGGCTAGAATGAGTGCCGTGGCGTCAGCCTAGCTCACAGCAACCTCAAACTCCTGGCTCAAGCAATCCTCCTGCCTCAGCCTCCCAAGTAGCTGGGACTACAGGCATTCGCCACCATGCCCGGCTAATTTTTTGTATATATTAGTTGGCCAATTAATTTCTTTCTATTTATAGTAGAGACGGGGTCTCGCTCTTGCTCAGGCTGGTTTCGAACTCCTGACCTCAAGCAATCCGCCCGCCTCGGCCTCCCAGAGAGCTAGGATTACAGGCTTGAGCCACCGCGCCCGGCCCTAGAATACTAACTTTTAAGAGGACTTTAATATGTGTTTATAAACTGATATAGGTTAGGCTAACTCTAGTTGCTGTAGCCAACAAGTCACAGAAATTATATATAGTGACTCAAGTGTTATATGCTATTTCTTGCTCATGTAAAGTTTAAAAAGTGGATGTTTGGAGTACGTGGGTGGCTTCTTTGGAAACACAGGCACTTTCCAATTTATAGCTTCCAAGTTTGTTATATTCACCTACATTAAGTCAGAGGAAGGGGAAAAGGAGTGGAGGATTACATGTGGAAAGTTTTTATTGGACCAGGCCTAACAGTGGTGCGCATCACTTCTACTTCGATTTCACTGGCTATATAGTTCAGTCAGAGGCTAACATCAGGGGCTGGGATATTTAGTCTACATGTCCAAGAAAAAGAAGAAACTGCTTTGGTTGACATCTGGCCGGTCTCTGCCTCAGCTTAACAACCTTAATAGGTGGTACGTGGCTTTGCTCAGTGTTTTTTTAAAATTTTTAGTTGTATATATTCATGGGGTACAAGTGCAATTTTGCTACACTGATATATTGCACTGTGGTGAAGTCAGGGCCTTCAGTGCATCCATCACTGGAGAAATTCACATTATACCCACCAAGCACCTCCTGTCCTCCTTTACCCCTCGGAGTCTCCACTGTCCACCATTCCACACTCTGCTTCCATGTGTTGATTTTCCTCAAGTGTTGAGGCAAGGGAGTGAATGTACCTAAGGCTTAACAACCATCTCCCTGTTCTTTCGCTGTGAATTATCTGAGGAAGAGAAGAGGGGGACATTTTAATGAAAATATAGCATTTATGATTTGTGCTTATATAATCTGCTTTTTAAAAATATAACTTCAGGGTTCCTCTGGCTTGATTTTATCATTGTTTTAAAAGTCTTTGCTGTACGTTTATTAATTTATTCATCATTTACTAAATGTTGAGATTTTTTTGTTCCCTCACCATTTGACTTTCTTTTTCTTTATTATTAAGAAGTAATTTCTTCATACTGTATAAAGGGATAGGTTTTTTGTGTGTGTGTGACAGGATCTCTCTCTTTTGCCTGGGCTAGAGTGCAGTGACATCATAGCTCACTGCAACCTCAGACTCCTGGACTCAAGTGATCCTCCTGCCTCAGTCTCCTGTAGCTGGAATTACAGGCACACGCCACCATGCCTGGCTATTTAGGCTATTTGAATAACCTTTTAAAAAACTGAAATCTAATACACATACCACAAACTCACCACTTTATTTTATTTATTTATTTATTTCTGAGACAGGGTCTAGCTCTTCACTCAGTATAGAGTACAGTGTTGTCATCATAGCTCACTGTAACCTCAAACTCCTGGGCTGAAGTGATCCTTCTCCCTCAGCCTCCCCAGTAGTTGGGACTACAGGCACACACCACCAAACCCCACTAAAAATCCACCACTTCAGATTGAACAATTCAGTGGTGTGTTTTAGTGTATTTACAAGGTTGTACAACCATTGCCACTATCTAATTCCAGAACATTTCATCACCTGAAAAAAGACCCCCCTATACCTGTTAGCACTTACTCCTTATTCCTTGCTTCCCCCTGCATAAAGTTTATTCATGTTATAGCATTCATGTTATAGCATCTGTACTTCATTCCTTTTCAGAACTGAATAATTTTCCTTTATATAGATATACTACATTTTGTGACACCCCTTTACTTCCAGTTCTAATTGCCTGTATATCCCCCTAGAGCTAGAAACAACTAAAACTCTAACTTAGCTGTCTGAAAATCTATAGTATGTAGTTTTGCAGTTAACTATAATGAACTACCACTGTGGGATGCTATTCCTTGAATTTCCCCTTGGCATCCTGACTTGTTTATTTCTTAGTCCATAAATGGGGAACTTCGTGTTTAAACCATCTTTATAACCCTGTGGTTGCCTGCCAGTAGTAGGTAATATATTATTAATCTTGTTTTGATTTGTATAACTAGTTATCAATGACACATCTGAATATAAGTATACACAATGATAAACCTTCTGTTTAATTTTAATGGGAAAGAAAAATAAATTAGTTGAGGTCCACAGGTTAAGTAGACTGAGATGACTAGGCTATAATTTACTCTTGTACTGGAGTGGAGAGGCGGATGGAAGTGGATAATACTTATGCTAAAGGAGCTGATTATGATTTCTGCGGATTCCAATCTAATTTATGTAGACATTTTAACAATGAGATAACTTGTTTGCTTTTATTTTATTAAATTTTGCGTATTATTAAGCAGGTTAGAACACATATTTATATAAAAATCTGAGGCAGCTTAGTTTAAGTGTGATTATGATTTATTTTGCTTTGAAAACATGGTGAAAAGGTGGACATCATCTGTCAGCATACAAGTTTCTAAAATGCAGCTATACTAGTTGAAAACATCTTTAGGGGGGAGGGGGGAAGCAAAATATATTTAGCCTCAACATTTGTACCCCCATAATATGCTGGAAAAAATAAAAAATAAATAGAAATAAAAAAAATAATTAAAATTTTAAAAAAAGAAAATATCTTTAAATACCACTTTTTGTGGGTTAAGAAAATTAACTTGTGCCGAGAATAGATGTGAGTGTTTAAGACTTGTAATTTTGGCTGGGCGCGGTGGCTCACGCCTGTAATCCTAGCACTCTGGGAGGCCGAGGCGGTGGATTGCTCAAGGTCAGGAGTTGGAAACCAGCCTGAGCAAGAGTGAGACCCCTGTCCTTACTAAAAATAGAAAGAAATTAATTGGCCAACTAAAAATATATAAAAAAACTTAGCTGGGCATGGTGGCGCATGCCTGTAGTCCCAGCTACTCGGGAGGCTGAGGCAGAAGGATCTCTTGAACCCAGGAGTTTGAGGTTGCTGTGAGCTAGGCTGATGCCACGGCACTCTAGCCCGGGCAACAGAGTGAGACTTTGTCTCAAAAAAAAAAAAGAGGACTATGGGAAAGGGGAAAGGTCAGCTTTGGGGGAAACAGTCCAGTTTTGGCTTTGTAGACATCTTAGTGGCATCATATTGTTTGTATTTTTTATTTTTATCAATATATATTCAGTATCCTTCCATTTAGTTCATTCCATGTCAGTACATTTAGATATATATAGCATTTTAAAAACAGTTATCTTTAATTGTTGTATTTTATTTAAAAAACACATGTGTTCCAGGTACTGTTCTATGTTCTTTACAAATATTAACTCTGATAGACTGTTATTATTCCTCATGTGCAAGTAAGGACACTGAAGCCCAGAGAGGTTAATTTACCCAAGGTTGCATAGCAAGAAAGTAACAAGGCCACTGCATTATATTTTCTCATATGACTATCATAATTCACTTAATCAACTTCTTAATGACAAATTTGGAGGTGGTTCCAATTTGGAGGCTATTACAGGATGTGTTGCACAGGACATCCACTTTCATATCTTTGGGCATTGGTACAAGTGTCTGTAGGATAACGAAGAAAGATTATACTGTGTCAAAGGATATACATGTTGCTTACTTAATAGATACCACCAACATGACTTTTTTTTTTTTTTTTTTTTTTGAGACAGAGTCTCACTTTGTTGCCTAGGCTAGAGTGAGTGCCGTGGCGTCAGCCTAGCTCACAGCAACCTCAGACTCCTGGGCTCAAGCGATCCTTCTGTCTCAGCCTCCCAAGTAGCTGGGACTACAGGCATGCGCCACCATGCCCGGCTAATTTTTTCTATATATATTAGTTGGCCAATTAGTTTCTTTCTATTTATAGTAGAGACGGGGTCTCGCTCTTGCTCAGGCTGGTTTTGAACTCCCGACCTCGAGCAATCCGCCCGCCTCGGCCTCCCAGAGAGCTAGGATTACAGGCGTGAGCCACTGCACCCGGCCACCAACATGACTTTTGAAAGAGTAATTCTAGTTTATCTCCCATGGTGCCCATCTTTCTTTCTTTTTATAATTCTACAATTTGACAGAATTTTTACTATTTTCCCTGTAAATTCTAAAGTAAGAGCAGCACAACTTGTTTGTAATGGTTCGGAATAGTCTGTTTAAATCTGTGCCACATGTTGAACTCATAGCAATTGGAATGAGTATTCAGAAGAATGAGTATTCAAGCCAAAGAAAGTGCCTATGTGAATGGATGCACATTGTATTTGGACTTAGGTGGCGAGAAACTGCAGTCAGAAATTTATCAGGTCACTAACTCCTCCCCAACGGTACCACTATCCTGACTTTTTTTTTTTTTTTTTTTTTTTTGAGACAGAGTCTCGCTTTGTTGCCCAGGCTAGAGTGAGTGCCGTGGCGTCAGCCTAGCTCACAGCAACCTCAAACTCCTGGGCTCGAGAGATCCTTCTGCCTCAGCCTCCCGAGTAGCTGGGACTACAGGCATGCGCCACCATGCCCGGCTAATTTTTTCTATATATATTAGTTGGCCAATTAATTTCTTTCTATTTATAGTAGAGACGGGGTCTCGCTCTTGCTCAGGCTGGTTTTGAACTCCTGACCTTGAGCAATCCGCCCGCCTCGGCCTCCCAGAGTGCTAGGATTACAGGCGTGAGCCACCGCGCCCGGCCTATCCTGACTTTTAATACTTCCAGTTAGTTCTACATGTCTTTGAACTTTATATTCTTTTGTTTCTGCTTCTTTCTCTCAGCATCATGTCTGTGAGGTTAGTCCATGAGGTATGTGGCAATAATTTATTCATTCACATTGTGTAGTATTCCAGTACATCAGTATTTATCCATTCTGCTGTTGCTGGATGAGTTGAGTTTTTAGGTTTGGATGATTACAGATAGCACTTCTTTGAACATTGTTTTAAATGCTTTTAGGTGGACACATATATGTACTAACAAGCAATGAAATTATTTTGTCATAGGGCTGGCAAGCATTCAACTTTATTAAATCTTACCAAACAGTTTTCAAAATGGGCATACCAGGACCAGTAGTGTATGAAAGTTACGGTTGTTCCACATCCATGCTAGCACTTGATGTATGGTATTTTTCATGGTAGCTATTCTGATGGGTGGTAGTGTTGCGTTTCGGTTTTAATGTGAATCTCCCTGATGATTAATAAAGTTGGGTACATGTTTTGCTTGATAGTTTGATGTCTTTGTGTCAAAGTATCATGACTGGGTTATTTCCAAAAGAAAATAGGAGTTTTTTGTTTGAAACATACTCCTCCCCACCAAAGTGAAATTGTAAATAAACTCTAATATGAAAAACAGATTATAAGGAATAATTCTTTTTCTTTCTTTCTTCCTTTTTTTCTTTTTTGCCTGGGCCCTCTTGCCTGGGCTAGAGTACTATGGCATCAGCCTAGCCCACTGCAACCTCAAACTCCTAGGCTCAAGCAATCCTTCTGCCTCAGCCTCCCGAGTAGCTAGGACTACTAGTGCTACCATGCCTGGCTAATTTTTTATAATTTTTACTAGAGATGGGGTCTTGCTCTTGCTCAGGCTGGTCTCGAACTCCTGAGCTCAAGTGATCCTTCTATCCTGGCCTCCCAGACTGCTAGGATTACAGGTGTGACCCACAACACCAGGCCTTTTTTTTTTTTTTAAGAGACAAGGTCTTACTCTGTCATCCAGGCTAGAATGTAGTGGTGCAATCATAGCTCACTGTAGCCTCCATATTTTGGGTCAGGCAATATTCCTACTGCAGTCTTCCGAGTAGCTAGGACTACAGACACAAGCCACTGCATCTGGCTAATTTTTTGTAGAGACAGGGTCTCACTGTGTTGCTTAGGCTGGTCTTGAACTCCTTGCCTCAAGTGAAAAAGGAGTATTTCTTGAGAAGCACTATAGCATGGTAATTAAGAACATAGATTCTCTGCCGAGCCTGTAATCCTAGTACTCTGGGAGGCCGTGGCGGGCGGATTGCTCAAGGTCAGGAGTTGGAAACCAGCCTGAGCAAGAGTGAAACCCCATCTCTACTATAAATACAAAGAAATTAATTGGACAACTAAAAATATATAGAAAAAATTAGCTGGGCATGGTGGCACATGCCTGTAGTCCCAGCTACTCAGGAGGCTGAGGCAGCAGGATTGCTTGAGCCCAGGAGTTTGAGGTTGCTGTGAGCTAGGCTGATGCCACAGCACTGTAGCCCGGGCAACGGAGTGAGACTCTGTCTCAAAAAAAAAACCCACAAAAAAAAACCATAGATTCTGAAGCCAGACTCTGTTATAAATCCTTGTTTTGCCATTTACTACCTGTATGACTTTGGGCAAGTTACTGAACCCCAATTTGCCTACGTTTCCTCATCTCTAAAATGAATGTAATAATATTTTCATCATAAGGTTAATGTCAGGTGCAGATAAGTTAATTTATATACAGTTCTTAGATAATAAGCACTATATAATGTTATAATGTTAGTGATGGTGATACAAATTTATTTTGAATTTATTTTTTTTTTTTTTTTGAGACAGAGTCTCACTTTGTTGCCCAGGCTAGAGTGAGTGCCATGGCGTCAGCCTAGCTCACAGCAACCTCAAACTCTTGGGCTCAGGCCATCCTCCTGTCTCAGCCTCCCAAATAGCTGGGACTACAGGCATGTGCTACCATGCCCGGCTAATTTTTTATATATATATTTTTTAGTTGTCCAATTAATTTATTTCTATTTTTAGTAGAGACGGGGTCTTGCTCAGGCTGGTTTTGAACTCCTGACCTCGAGCAATCCGCCCGCCTCGGCCTCTCAGAGTGCTAGGATTACAGGCGTGAGCCACCGCACCTGGCCTATTTTGAATTTATATCCAATTAGCTGGCAAAAATAATGAGGCTCAGCTATTGACTATAAATTTGAAATTGAGGGCTATGAATGGTAGTTGGATTTTATTTTAGCCTCAGCATTCAATTTTTTGTTTTGGTTGTACTTTATCAAAAAAAGATTAATTCACAAAGATGAACCATTGAAAATAGATATGGTTTGTCCAGTAGTCTCAAGATTCCCTTAAGCTTTTGGGATAAGTTAATTGTCAGGAAGTTGATTGACAGGAAGTAATAGAAAATGCTTATTTTGATATTATTACTAATATCTATGATTTGCTTGGATTTCCTGTTTTTAAATGAAAAGCATTATGATGTTTTTAGCATCTTTTGTATTATCTCAGCACATCTGCATAACAAATTTGCTTCTTATCACCTTCAGTCACAGGATAAGATGAGCAGCAGATATACTTGATGCTTGCCTGGCACGATAAGGTGTGCTACTGTGGTACTATAGTATGTGTTTATTCACTGGTGTAAACTTAATGAGCCAGTGACATACAGGCTTGAATTAGAAACAAATCAAAACAAAAAAGAACTACAATTTTCCTCGTTAATCTTTTATTTTCAAGATATTCAAACAAATGACAGATAAAGGGATACAAACCCCAAATGAGTTTACTGGGAGCAGTGCAAGTTGTGTTTTGTTTGGTATCTGGTGTGTTCACATGAAGCATATAAAACATTTATGTGTATTGTTAGAGTATCAGTCACAGGCTATAGATTACAAACAGCCTTACATGTTTGTAACTAGCTCACCCTTACACCAAGAGAACATTTCCAACAAACTGAGGCTTTCAAACGGACTTAAATGAGTATTTTGACAAGCTCCCCTAGCGCCAGTTTTATTTCTCCCTACCAGACTGTCTCCCACTGCTCCTTAGCCAGCATGGGCTCCTCCAGGCTGGTCAGTCTTCCCTCTGCCTCTCCACCGGCATGATTTTGGTTCCCTTCTCTGTGGTAACAGTGTCTGGAACACTCTTATTAACATCTGTCTTGACTACTGTAATTTTTCTGTGGTCTTGCTTGGACTCCACCTCCTCTTTGAATCATCCCTCGTTGCTATTAGTTATTTTTTCCTGAGAAATCCTATGTTGATATTTTGTCTCTTGGGGTTTAAAACTTTCTAAAAAATACCTGAAAGTTGTACTCTTAAAGCTCTACCCCAAGTCAGTGCCATTCACAAAATCTATCAGCAGGGGGAGCTAAATAAAAGAAGACGAGTCCCTGAAATTGAGAAGACCTGAAGCAGGAAATGGTACTTGTAAATAATGACACTTTCACAAACTGCTAGTACTGAAAAAGACTTGGAATAGTGTTAGAAATCAATGATTTGGGCCTTACTCCCAGGTTAAAATTTTTATGAGATGATTTGTAAATGTTTTTGAAAGACGTAGTTCTATAGCATGTTAAAAATCTATTTAGGGGGATGACATGATAAACATAGGCATATTAGAGAACCAATCTGATGTTTGCCCCATTCCCCCCACCCCACACACACATAATGTTTTATTTATTAAGGATGATGAAATGAGGTCACTGCTTTGTAAAGACTTCTTTATGGAGCACTGAGTCCTAAAGTTGCTAATGATTATAGATAAGCCATTCCAAGTTTTAAAGATGGACTTTTTCAAGTAAATTTCTTATATTTTGTTTTGATTAAGTGTATGTATCTTAATTTCAGTTAGCAGACTTGAAGAAAGAGAAGCAGAACTGAAGAAAGAATATAATGCATTACATCAAAGACACACTGAGGTGGGTTCCTGGGTTATTCTTATCATGCTACTCTTGAGACAAATGAACCTTGGAAAGTATGTCTTATTTTTCTTTGAAAATCAGAATAATTCTTGGTGATTATTTCCAGAAAACATTCAATTTCATGAGGCATTTACCTGGTTACCAAATGTCAACTTTTCTTGTTTTTCATTTGGAATTAACCTTTCACATAGTGAATTAATATGCCACAGAATAATAATTCCTTGGCTAGCAAAGCAAAAACTCATGAGCACATAGTGAAAAGTTTGCATGATGCTAAGATAAGAGGAATGAATTTTGTTACCAGTTTGGAAATGATAGATTAGTAAATTATTGGTAAGAATCTATGCATTTATAATCCAGTATAAGGGCTTATTTGCATTAAGCTGATAACAAATAAAACATAAACACAAATTACAATATGTTAAATCAGAATGACTTTAAAGCAGGTTTTCTTCGTGAATTTTAAATTAACAATTCCAGCACATAACCTCTCCAAATAAAATTAGAAAATGTACTTTGAGGTTTTTTTTTAACCTTCTTTTTATGATTCTCTGTCAGCCTTTCATATGTTGCATTTGTTTTTATCTCCTTAATGTGAAACTTGTTTTTGTGTATCACTGTCAGTCTAGGGTTCACATACCCAAATAAAAATAATTATTTCCTTTTTTTCCTTTTCTAGTTCTATCTCCCATGATACAGATGGTTCTAGTCTTAGTTCTCATTTTTATTTCCACTAGTTTATGTGATTTCTTATCCTGCCTCTGGTAGAGACCTACATTGTTGTTTTTAAGGAACAGAAAACCCCACCACACTAAGTTTCATTTGCTTTGGAATAATGTGGTTAATGCTTTCTTGGGGAGGAGTTAGAATTCCTACCTGTTAGCCCTGAGGTTTGATTATTATAATCATAGCTTAATAGTTACATCCAAAGCATGAAGTGTCACAGAATTGACATCTAGTGGTAGAGTGAAAAGATTGGCCGTGAAGGACTGGAACCATTGCGCTCGGGGAAGACAGGAGCAGGTTACACAGAATTTTTTCTGTATGTAAAAAAATACCACATTTTAATAAGATGACAGTTGGTGGATATAAAGTCTATTAAAAAACAATTGGTTTTTAGTAATCCTAGCTCTCTGGGAGGCCGAGGCGGGCGGATTGCTCAAGGTCAGGAGTTCAAAACCAGCCTGAGCAAGAGCGGGACCCCGTCTCTACTATAAATGGAAAGAAATTAATTGGCCAACTGATATATATATGTAAAAAATTAGCCGGGCATGGTGGCACATGCCTGTGGTCCCAGCTACTTGGGAGGCTGAGGCAGGAGGATCGCTTGAGTCCAGGAGTTTGAGGTTGCTGTGAGCTAGGCTGACGCCATGGCACTCACTCTAGCCTGGGCAACAAAGTGAGACTCTGTCTCAAAAAAAAAAAAAAAACAATTGGTTTTTAAAAACCTATTGTTGGGCCGGGCGCTGTGGCTCACGCCTGTAATCCTAGCTCTTGGGAGGCTGAGGCGGGCGGATTGCTCAAGGTCAGGAGTTCAAAACCAGCCTGAGCAAGAGCGAGACCCCGTCTCTACTATAAATAGAAAGAAATTAATTGGCCAACTGATATATATATAAAAAATTAGCCGGGCATGGTGGCGCATGCCTGTAGTCCCAGCTACTCGGGAGGCTGAGGCAGGAGGATCGCTTGAGCCCAGGAGTTTGAGGTTGCTGTGAGCTAGGCTGACGCCACGGCACTCACTCTAGCCTGGACAACAAAGTGAGACTGTCTCAAAAAAAAAAAAAAAAAAAACCTATTGTTGATTCTTTTTCTATCTTTCATTTCAGTGCCTAAACAATGTCTTATACATAGTGTTTACTCAAGTATTGCTTGTCAATGCTTATAATTGCAAATATATTTGGAGAATGTATTTTACTTACTATTATAAGTAAGTGATAGTGATGAGTAATGAAGTAATGAATAATGCTTTTTGTTTTTTCAATCACATTCTAACCTTTGTAATAATTGAGGATTATTAAATTATATGTTAAATTGAAGTATTTATAAAACATATACATTCTTAAGAAATCAACTGTCAAGTGAAATTTCTTATTTTTCCCATGTATTTATTTAATAAAAGTGAAGATAGGTTCCTATAGGAAAAAAACTGACATTAATTTCAAATGAAAAGATATAATAATTTTTCTGTCTAGTCAGGAAGAAAAAAAAAAATCTCAGGAAAATTTTAATTACCAAGTCAGCAAGCTGGGCCTATCCAGTAACCAAGGCAGATTTCCCACGCTGCAGCTGTTTTCATAGGATCCCCTCCCTCAGTCACAAGCAACTTCTACCCTCTGCACCTAACAGGCTCCTTTTATTTCGTTTTGCCTCAGGAAGGTTTATGTAACACAGATATGGCTGCTTTGAAATATGTGTATGCTCTACTCTAGTCCACAATTTTTTCTACTTAAACATCTGGTCTAGAGATGTCATTCAATTAGCAATTATAAATAGCTGTTTAAAGCCAAAGAGCTAGGTACCCTTTAAGGGGAAACTGTGGAAACCTTTGGGGAAAGGAGGTCTGGAAGGGTTTAACCTTAACCATTTCACTATTACTTCCAAAGAAGATAATATCTTTTATAGGCACAAAATAGTTGTTTAAATAGCACTTTTAGGCTGGGCATGGTGGCTCACGCCTGTAATCCTAGCACTCTGGGAGGCCCAGGTGGGCGGATTGCTCAACATCAGGAGTTCTAAACCAGCCTGAGCAAGAGCAAGACCCCGTCTCTACTAAAAATAGAAACAAATTAATTGGCCAACTAATATATATAGAAAAAATTAGCCAGGCATGGTGGCACATGCCTGTAGTCCCAGCTACTAGGGAGGCTGAGGCAGAAGGATTGCTTGAGCCCAGGAGTTTGAATTTGCTGTGAGCTAGGCTGAGCTGTGGCACTCATTCTAGCCTGGGCAACAAAGGGAGACTCTGTCTCTAAATAAATAAATAAATAGCACTTTTATCAAACACATTGTTTGCTGCTTGAGGAAGACCTACTATGGCTCTTTTTGTAACATGAATAACTGTTCTCTAATCAAATCCAAAATTTTGTATACATAACTGAATTTGCTTAAAAGAAGACATGTAAAGAAGGGAGTGGAGGAAACATAAAGGTCAGGTGATTGTGAACCACTCAGGCCACATGTGTGTGTTCCCTTACAACCAGAAAAGGTGAACCCCTTGAAATCCTGGGAATCCTGGGGTGGTCTCACATCAGGGAGTATTTAAATGCATTCTCCTTTCATACTCTGACCAAACTCTATCATCCGTTCCTGTTTTACAGATTGAGGTTTAGAAAGAAACTATGAAATGATTTGCCCCAAATCCCAAACTAGTTAGTGACTGGATTTGAAGCCAGGTTTGTCTCATTTCGTTGCCTGAACTTTTAATAACATTTTGAGGTTCCATGTGCTAAATGCATGAGACATTTTTCTGTGCCTCTTTGCTTTATGGCAGCTCAACAGCTTTCAGATTAGTGGTTTTGTCAGTATATAGGTATGTGATTTGGGGGCTGCATATGGAAAGATTCAAGGCCAAAGTGATTAAAAGGATCCATGCCATTTGTCTCTAAATCTTCATTCACCGTTGTCTTAGTTAATGCTGACTGACAGTCAATGTCTACAGTGAAGATATCTCCAGGGAGGGAAGTTGGGGTTTTACCCAGATCAGGATTTTCCAGGTAGTATGCTTGAGATCTTTCTCAATGACTCCAATTGTTAATTGCAGAATTGAATCCTGAATATGTGTGAACTAATGTGCATACCTGAGAAAATTGAGAATTGCAGTTCTGAGACCAGGAGGGATGGGCCTGGTGGACCCAATAGCAGAGTATCTTAAACCAGAGTTATACTGTGAAACCCTATTATTAAAACTTAAACTTTTATATATAATTTATTTTTTTTACATTTTTGTGCATTTATAAAATATAGTACATATTAATTCTGACATCAGGAAATGCTTTAGGGTGTGGGGTTTTCTTGTGGGTGTGAGGAAGAAAGGACAATGAGCTCATTGCTTGCTTAGAGAATTAACTAAAAGGGCAGATACAGCCTGAGTCCTGCAACGCTTCACTGCTCATATGACCGAGTCAGCTGGACCGGAGTTCTGGCCTCAAAGCCAATGATAGTTTGAAAAGTTAATCACTAACTAGCCAGTTAACTTGGATAAGTGATATTGTGAGGATTAAATGGGGAAAAAAGGCTATAAATGCACTGGCTGACATGTAGCTGGTGCACAAGTGATAGCTGCACTTTTGTTGTTACTGTTCTCTCATATTAAGTGCTAGTTTGGTTGGGTTAGGACCAATTTCATTATATAGACCATTTTGGAATGTCAGAATACTCTATCTGTGATTACTTGATATTACCCATTTGAAGAAGGCTTAGAATTCAGCATTTAAAATTTTTAATCTTAAAGTATTTAAGACAATAGAGAATCGATCTATAGAATGAGCTATTTGGGGGA
Organism: Microcebus murinus; assembly: GCF_040939455.1. Classification (NCBI taxonomy): domain Eukaryota; kingdom Metazoa; phylum Chordata; class Mammalia; order Primates; family Cheirogaleidae; genus Microcebus; species Microcebus murinus. The sequence continues at coordinate 37,731,305 of NC_134121.1, forward strand.
GAACTAATTGTATCTTTGTGTTTTGTTTTTCATTTTTCTATTTGAATGCATAGATTAATTACTATAAAAGTAATCTGGGTGGAAGTTCCCCCCCTCCCCTCCCCTCCCCTCCCCTCCCTCCCTCCCTCCCTTCCTTCCTTCCTTTCTCCTTCCTTTTTTGAGACAGTCCCACTCTGTTGCCTGGGCTAGAGTACCATGGCATCAGTCTTTCTCACAGCAACCTCAAAATCCTGAGCCAAAGGGAAACTGCCTCAGCCTCCCGAGTAGCTGGGACTGCTGGTGTGCACCAACACACCCGGCTAATTTTTGTATTTTAAGTAGAGATGGGGTCTTGCTTTTGCTCTTGGCTCAGGCTGGTGTCGAACTCCTGAGCTCAAGGGATCCTCTCACCTCAGCCTCCCAAAGTGTTAGGATTACAGGCCTGGGGGAAGTTTCTGTTTTCTTTATTTGAATGCTTAAAAGAAACATAGATTCTTCATTTGAACAAATCAATCCCATATGATTACTATCTTGTATATAAGAATTCAATTTAGGCTTTCTGAAACCTTTTCAAAATTTAAATTGAATCGATTAGGCCCAACAATCAAATCAGTTTGATTAAACAAATGTTTTAATATTTTTTTCTGAAAGTTTTTCCTGGTACAAGAAGAAAATAGCTCATTATTTCTAACTTGCTAACACAAAGGCAAAAGCTCTGTTTTTGTAAAACTATTCTTTAAATGGTGGTAAAATCTATAAATTTAAGATAGAAAGGATATAAATTAAAAAAATTTTAAATACCATATCTTTGTGAATCTATATTCATTTTTCTTTGTTAATAGCATTTCTTTTTTGGACTAGTCTTGGGAACAGTCTGATTAATTCATTTTATTTCATACATCATCAGAGTTCAGCTTTTTGTTTATTTGTCAATAAATAACCCCTTAAGGCCAGAGCGAGGTGGCTCATGCCTGTAATCCCAGCACTCTGGGAGGCCGAGGGGGCGGATAGCTCAAGGTCAGGAGTTCAAAACTAGCCTGAGCAAGAGCAAGACCCCTTCTCTACTATAAAAAAATAGAAAGAAATTAATTGGCCAACTAAAATATATATAAAAAATTAGCCGGGCATGGTGGCGAATGCCTTTAGTCCCAGCTACTTGGGAGGCTGAGGCAGGAGGATTGCTTGAGCCCAGGAGTTTGAGGTTGCTGTGAGCTAGGCTGATACCACGGCACTCACTCTAGCCTGGGCAACAAAGGGAGACTCTGTCTCAAAAAAAATAATAAAATAAAATAACTCCTTAAAATTAACTTATTTCTTAATTTTTGTACATGCCCAGTAAAATTTTCATAGCAAATGCATGTTTTTTTAAAGTAAAGTTTTTTTTTTTGTTTACAAAACTAAAGTTTTAAAAATGTATTTAAGATTTTATTTCAGTAGTTATTAAATATGCTACAATGCCTATTTTAAGTTATATTGAAATTGAAATCCTTCTTATTATAGCTAAAGGTTAGTAACTTCCAAAGTTAGTCCACGCTACAGTGTTAAGAATTTAAATAATTTCCCCATGACTTCCTTCAGTCTTTTCTTCTTAATATTTATACTCTTTAAAATACTAACATATCATTTCTTGTTTTTTAAAATTCATATCATGTTAGTATCTCTCATAAAGGTTTTTTGATTTTATGATTGAAATTTGTCATTTTACATATCTTAATTCCAGATTTAGGCAGCTTTAAAGTGAAACTATAGATTGTCAAGAATCAAATAGGGAGCTGGGCCAAGTTGCACACCTGTAGTGCCAGCTACTTGGATTGCTTGAGTCCAGGAGTTCAAATTCATCCTGGGCAATGTAGTGATATCCTGTCTCTTTGAAATAAACAAATAAAAAAAAAATCAAATAAGACACTAGAATTTCTTGATAATTTACATACTTTATATTCTTTTTTTTTTTGAGACAGAGTCTCCCTTTGTTGCCCAGGCTAGACTGGGTGCTATGGCGTCAGCCTAGCTCACAGCAACCTCAATCTCCTGGTCTCAAGCAATCCTGCTGCCTCACCCTCCTGAGTACCTGGGACTACAGGCATGCGCCACCATGCCCAGCTAATTTTTTCTATATATATTAGTTGGCCAATTAATTTGTTTCTATTTTTAGTAGAGACGGGGTCTTGCTCTTGCTCAGGCTGGTTTTGAACTCGAGCAGTCCACCTGCCTCAGCCTCCCAGAGTGCTAGGATTACAGGCGTGAGCCACTGCGCCTGGCCTACTTTATATTCTTGAAGTTTTACTTCCACATTCAGTTTGTCTATTATATGATTCCTTTTCTAAAACTCAGTGCTGTGATTTTTTTTCTTAATTTGCTGTGATTATAGATGATTATATTAAGTAATGATACCAATAAATTAACCTCAAGCAAAGGAGAAAATATTTTAGGATTCTTTCAACTAAATCTACAGCAACAAATAAACATCATGCTATTTAATTAAATTAAGTTGAAAATTATCTTTACTCTGTTAATCCCCTTTAAAAAAGAAAAAAGATCAACACATAAGGGTATGGTTTCTTCTCGTTTCACATTAATTTTTTTGTTGTTTCCCATTTTAGTCAATGAGTTTCTCAAGTGCTATCCATTATTTTTAACCAGTGGTTTCTTATTACCTCCTCACCACTGTCTATATACTAATTTGTTATGTTGATATTATTTCATTTAATAGCATGACATGGTGTTAAAAGGTTTTTGCTATGCTAAGTAAGATATTGGCTACTTTTATGGACACCAGTATCCTTAAATGTAAGCATCTGCATGTTGCTTTGCCATTAAAAACATTTTATTCCTTAATATTCTTTTATGTGGAATTGAGTATTTCTGATAAATATGAAAATTGTACAGATGTGTTTCTCTTGTTATAACACTGTGTTTTTATTCCAGGTATTAGTCTTAAATTTTGTGTATTTTTTTCTTTAAAATAGATGATTCATAATTATATGGAACACTTAGAAAGAACAAAACTTCATCAGCTCTCAGGGAGTGATCAACTAGAATCCACAGCTCATAGTAGAATTAGGTAAGCTTTATTATACATTTTGCCTTGAGAAAAAGTAAAATAAATAATCTGTTTGTTTCTGTTTTTCTCTGTTCTTTAATCCTGGAACAATAGTTAGGCTGATTCAAAAAGCTCTCCACTGTGGTAGAATGCCACAGGAGAGAATAGCATGGGAAAATAGAAACAGCATTCACTATTAAAAAGGCACGTTGTGAGCCATGCCATATAAGCAGCATATTGAGGTATTTTGATTGTTTTCTGATACTTAGTGGAGACTACGCAAGGTTTAAAACATTCTAATTTGTGTGAATCCTGTATAATTTGGTTAAAAGTCCGTTTTGTTACAGAGAGGCTTGTTTGAAAGGGTTAGCTGGCCATCTGTTTGATGTAGGAGTGTGAATAAATTATGTAGATCTCCAGACAATGTAGCCAATAAGCTAAGCCAGGACTCTTAGTGGAGGGGAAAATAGTTAATAGGCTGGCTGTCGCTCTGGCTCTGCGTTGCTGCATAAATGCTAGGAGCAGCAGCTCTATGGTTATGAGGTGGGGAGAGGGGAATGACGTCATCGCTTGGGAGCTGCTGCAGGATGGAGTGGAAAGCTGCTGCTGATGGCATTGTTTTTGTGGCAGCAGCTGAATGACAGATCCTCACTACAAAGATATCCCTTTGGCCCCCGTGTAGGCCTCCTGGTTCGGGTGTTTCACCATGCCAGCACAGCGCCATGAGTCCCGGATGCATGCTGCTGTTTGTGTTTGGCTTTGTTGGCGGGGCGGTGGTCATTAATTCTGCTATCTTAGTATCTCTCTCTGTTTTGCTGCTTGTGCACTTTTCTATTTCTACCGGTGTGCCAGCTCTGACGCAGAATCTACCAAGGATACTCAGGTACTCCAGTCTCTCTTGGAAGCCCTGGTTTAGCTGGGTTTTCTTAAATTTTTAGCTTCATGGGTCGGCTTTGTAACCATTTCTGTCGCAGGTTGAAACAATGGAAAATGGCCTGAAGCTAGTGTTTCAATTTTTATTTATAGTAATTTATATGCCATCACTTAGGAATACGGCTTTGTGCTCGGAAACTACTGATCAAAGAAGATGATTTTCGTATTGTTCTTACACACAAGTACAAGGTCAGTGTGGTCTTGTTTTAAGCAGAATGTTCAAAGAGTAAAAGGAGAGCAAGAGTAGAGCACTGGGTCCAAGTTTCTACAGCCTTTGCGTTTACCTTCCGAGCATTTAGGGGCAAGTATCTTTTATGCTGGGACTTGCAGTTGATTAGACACAGGCCATAGGTTTATTTTGTTTTACTCATCCTTTGACAGATTGAGGTTCAGGCACCACTTTTACAATTTTTGATAACGGCTCATGGGAACTGGCAATTTATATGTTTTCCTTTTGAAACAAAATATATTTTAAAGTGAAAGGATTTAAAACCTTTTAGGGTAAGGAATGCATTTCCCCCATTATTTACACATCAAAGTCGTGAAAGCTTTACAAAGCCTATTCACTATTGTTTTGCTGGATGTCTCCCTTTCTTTTCTTTGTAGTCTTGGGTGACAAATATCCGTGCCTGCTTGTGGGGGTAGTTATTAATCTCTGTAGCTTTACTGCTGTTCACTCCACTTACACCCTATAAGAGCCATCTTTTACATCTTAGACATTTAAGATTTTGGTTTCTTTTGTTTTATAACTCATCAAACTAAAACTATCTGATTTGTTCAGATTTCTGCTTTGTGCATGGTTTTAAATGAAAGTTATAGTATATAGTTTTTATTTATTAAATGTTTATAAGAATATTCAAATCCTTATTTTTGGCCCTCCTCCCCAATATTCAAATCCTAATTGTGGATTTAGATAAATTAAGAAGAATTAAGGTAGTAAATTTCCTCAGTGTGTTCCTTATTCATAGGTCAGTTCATGTTTGATATTAGTTTAAGACCCAGAAGTTAGATTTCATCTGTGGTTTAAAACTAGAGACTTGTTTTCATTTATTTTTTCCTGATTTACAAAAATCAGGAACAATCTTATTTGTATATATTTTGATACATAAAAGATTTGTATATGTATTTATGTATATTTAAGATTCGAAGGAGTTAAAAACTTCTGACCTCAAGAATATGTAGAATGTTAAAATAAGACTAATGTTAAGGGGCTGTTTTAGGTTTAGGTTCCCTTTGAGAGGCCAGTGCCATGCCATGCTGTGTGGTGCGGTGCTGTGCAAGTGGGTACGAGGCTTTGGAGTTGAACTGCCTGGTTGCAAGTGCTCTGCCACATGTGGCTGTGGGACCTTTGGCAAGTTGCTTAATTTCTGCCTTAGTTTCCTCCTCTGAAGGGCCGTACCCCATAGGGTGGTTTTAAAAATCAAGTGAGATTATTATTTTGTATTTAATTATAGTTGTAAGATATATGGTAAATTACACAAGTAACTAATTTTCATAGTCACTTATGCCCCATTTTTAGCAGAACTGTTTTAGCTCCAACTGTTTTATTAATAAAATCTTATGATTAAATTTTAAAAAGTTCCTTGACACCAAAGTTGCTGCTCATCTGATTGAATAAAGATATCAGAGTCTTCAATATTAAGATTAAATTATCAAAAAACTGGTAGTTCCAAGTGGGAAGTCTCAGGGAAAGCACATGGGCCTTGGAGTTGAACAGTCCTGGCTTAGAATGGCAACTCTGCCAATTACTAGTGCCTGAAGTCTCTGAACATCACTTTTTCTACTCTGAATGCTGGGAAAATAATCCCTATTTCCTGATGAGGATTAAATGAAAAAATATAAATAAATCATGTTGCTCAATACCTGCCACATGGTGAATGTTCAACAAATGTAATTTTTTTTACTGCCCTTTATATATAAAGTAGATTTTACTAATTAGTTGTATTATATTAAATGTGAATATAGCCAAAAAGCTGTTTTAAAAATATATTTGCAAAATTAAACACATCAGCTAATATTTAAATACCCAACTAAAAAATGGATATATGGAATGAAGTCAGTTAAATAAAATATTATAACAAGGATTTCGATGGTTGATGATAGGTTTGTTTTCTAGACAGTAATAGTAGATGTTTCAATCTGGGGGTTTAAATCTGCCACTTGATATTTTTCCATATATTTGTTTTTTTTCCTTCTCTAAGTTTTACTGAAGCATTTAATACATAGAGTACCAAATATACATACCAACATAGTACAGGACTAATGTTTACCTTTCAGGGTTTCTTTTCCAAAGTTGGATTCTAATGAACTTGTCTAATTACATGTCCTTCTCCTCACTGCTCCCCAACTCTTAATGTAATTTATCAGTCAAATAAGGAGAGAAGAAGAGTATGAAGTGATATTATTTTTCTAGAGTTGGAACAATGTAACCCAGAGCATCACTGACCCACTTGACAGATAGTTGTCAGTTTCTGAATAGAAGCACCCTCCCTATAGAGTAGTTTCTGAATGATTGGTACAAGCAGGATGAAAAGATGGGAATTCTATTTGTATTTTTGATTATAGATTTAGTTGACTGAAGTAGGAAAGTAAAATTTGGAGTCATAGAAGGAGTCATAGAAAACTCTTTCTTCCAATAGTTTTCAACTTTTCAGTATTTGGTATGTGTGAAAATGAATGTGTTATCATGTATGTTAACTCTAATGACGGGCTTGTATTTTGATTTCTGTTGGCAGTGTGATGGATTCACACGAAGTCTATATTATCTTCCTGGGTGTCTTTGCATTTTTGGGTTAGGGAACTTTTTGTCAGACTCAATCTGATTGAATTCCCAGTCACTTTTAGCTTAAGTCATTAAGGTATGTTAGAATATAAATAAAAGTCAACTAGTAGCTCTTAGACCTCTTGAATTTTCAGATCCTAAAATACCCCCTCCCCCAACTGGAGGATAAATATCAGGTTAACATGTTTTTATTTTATCTAGTACAGACATGAAAAAAAAATCCAGCTACCACTAACTGTCACCATCATTTGATGAAAGAAAGGACATTTTAAGTCAAAAAAGCAGGAAAGTTGTAGTTTAAAATAAGAGTCAATAATTCTCAAGAAAGAACAGGTTCTATGTTGTATGGAAATTTGTATGTGTGCAATGTGTACTATGTTGTCCTCTAAGGAAATAAATAATAATGCCTCTTTTTGCCATGGAATTTAAAAAGTATGTTGCTAACCGGCACTTAGGAATAACTGGTGTAAACAGAATAGTTGACTAGTTGCTTTAATTTTTGTCATTTGGTTGTGCTGGCAGCTTATAATCACAAGATTTGGAGGTGGGAAACCTGCTGCCTTAAGGCAACTTGTGGCATTCTAGGCCCTTAAAGGTGGCCTTTGTACTGAATCCAAATTTTACACAACAAATCCCTTTTTTAAAAGGGGTGCAGCAGAGAAAAATGAAGCTTTTTCCCTCTCCTTTGGTGCTTAAAAAAGAACAATTGTGAAATCAGAAGTCTACAGCTTCCCCATCCCTATTAGTGAAAAGTCCTGCTTTTAAATTTTATTTCCTTGTGCATATAACTTTAATGAAATACAATCTCTCAACCCTTTTGCTTCACCTAATCTATAAAATGTTCTGACAGTTTTACTAATCCCTTTTGATTGTTAGGAATGGAAGAACATACCCTTTGTGTTAAGGGTGAGAGCAGATTACAAAATTGGCTTAAGTTTCTTGGTATAAAAATGAATTTAAAGAATAAAAGACTTATTTAGCAAAACTTAATATTTTCCTTCTTTGATTTACAACTTGACTGTTTCTATTTTAACTTACATTCTTACCAGTAGAGGTATGAATTCTGGGAGGCACCAAACCTTTTAGTGTCTTATTTCTTTCCAATTTCTGCACTTCTGGGTTAGTGACCCATTATGACCTGTTAGTAGGCTTGTTTCTACCCTCTAAAAGCACTCTGATTTGGAATCTTATGTGCATCAACAGAGCATGTATTTCTTGTTGAAATTCTATTATTATTAAAATTGCAACTCTTGTTCATTGAAATTTCCCACAAAGCATTGGAAATTCAGCAGTCTTTTATAGAATTTTTTGGCCTCTGTTTGTGGAAAAAACTGGCGATGGTTTTCTTTTATGTACTGTGCTTGAAAGGAACTCATATAGTGGTTCTGTAGAAAAATAGAGTTTCCTACTTTAGGAAGGATAAAGATCTTTTGAGTTCTTTTTTCCATTTAATCAGGAGCCCTGATTTAGATAATATATTGATTTTCCTCTAGGCAGAAAGGGCATATCCTGAAGAGGCTTCAGTAAACATCCAGGGATTAGTGATTTCAAAAGTCTATAAACAGGGGTTGGGCTCACTTCCAAAGGAAGGGGTTGCAGGTCCTCTTAGGTCTAATCTAAATATGATTAAAAACTCAGCAGGTCTTTTCTAGATCAGACCAAACCATTGACTTCTTCCTGGCCAAGGAACTCATCAGTAACTTATAAGATTTCCTAAACTATTTCTTACTACTTTTCTTAGTTGGTTTCTTGAGGCTAATTTAAGTCTATGAGGCCTGGCAAGGTGGCTCACACCTATAAACCTAGCAGTTTGAAAGTCCAAGGTGGAAGGATCGTTTGAGCCCAGGAGTTCAAAACTAGCCTGTGCAACATAGCCAGACCCTGCCTCTACAAAAATTTAAAAAATTAAAAAAAAAAGAAATTAGCTGGGCATAGTGGCATTCCACTGTAGTCCCAGCTACTTGGGAAGCTGAGGTAGGAGGATCACTTGAGCCCAGGAGTCAGGAGTTCAAGGCTGCAGTGAGCTATGATGATGCCACTGCAGTCCAACATGGATGACAAAGTAAGACCCTGACTCTAAAATAAATAAATATTTTTAAAAATAGGAAATTCTGGCTGAGTATGATGGCCCATGCCTATAATCCTAACACTTTGGGAGGCCAAGGTAGGAGGATTGTTTGAAGCCAGTTCAAGACCAGTTTGAGCAACATAGTGAGACTGCCATCTCTGCTAAATATAAAAATAAAAATTAGCCAGGTGTGGTAGCACTCCTATAGTCCCAGCTACTCTCAGGAGGCTGAGGCAGGAAGATCGCTTGAGGCCAGGAGTTTGAGGTTTCAGCGAGCTATGATGATCCTTGCTGCACTTTAGCCCAGACAACAGAGCAAAACCGTATCTGAAAAAATAAAATAAACCAAAAAATCTTATGAGACTGTGTTCTTTCTTTTTGATAAGTCTACTTGTTCATATGGGCAGACAGTATTATTTAAGGTGATGATTCTAAAGCAGTGACAGTCCAGGCTTGTTATTTATAGTCATGAAAAATAAAAAATAAATGTTTGATTTTTTTCTCCCCTCTCGAAATAGAAAAGAACGCCCTATATCATTAGGGATTTTTCCATTACCTGCTGGAGATGGATTGCTTACACCTGACGCTCAGAAAGGAGGCGAGACCCCTGGATCAGAGCAGTGGAAATTTCAGGAATTAAGTCAACCACGTTCCCATACCAGCCTGAAGGTAATTTATTCTGCTGAAATTGTCAATTTACATTTTATTATAAATTTTTTTATTCTAATCGAAGTACTAGACAACCAAAGCATAATACAATGTAATAGTTTATATACATTTTAGTTTGTAAAATTAGTGTCTTTTAAAATTGGAAATGAGCTCTTCCCAAAGAGTATTATTTTTTACTGTTCTATTTCAAGTTATATGGGAAAACAAAGTGAAGCATTATTACATCTTGATTAGCATACTAGTGACAAAAATTAGTTTCTATTTGATTAAGGCTATATATTATGAATTTAGAGTGGGGTGACTAGTGAGCCTAATTATGTTTTTCAGAACTGAAAAAATCACTATTACCTGAAATCCTTGGTTCACTGTCTAAAGCTTCACAATTTAGTACAGTTTCACTTAAACACTGTTCCTTCCTGAAAACAACTTCCTTCCTTCATAAAACAACTTCATCTCATGTAATGTACAAAAATACATTGTGTTTAGCTAAAAAGATATGATGTTAATTCATTATAGGTTATATTCTTTTTTTTTTTTTTTTTTTTTTTTTTTTGAGACAGAGTCTCGCTTTGTTGCCCAGGCTAGAGTGAGTGCCGTGGCGTCAGCCTAGCTCACAGCAACCTCAAACTCCTGGGCTCGAGCGATCCTTCTGTCTCAGCCTCCCGATTAGCTGGGACTACAGGCATGCGCCACCATGCCCGGCTAATTTTTTATATATGTATCAGTTGGCCAATTAGTTTCTTTCTATTTATAGTAGAGACGGGGTCTCGCTCTTGCTCAGGCTGGTTTTGAACTCCTGACCTTGAGCAATCCGCCCGCCTCGGCCTCCCAGAGAGCTAGGATTACAGGCGTGAGCCACCGCGCCCGGCCTATAGGTTATATTCTTGACAAAGAACTTGTCATCAATGTATAATAGGTATAATCAATAATATACTCTAAGCATGGAGATAAACTAATAATTAAATTTAAATAATATTTATTGCCTGGTAATCTGAAAAAATATTAAAAAGTTATGTTCTGTAATACATATCTTATAAAATGGAATACTTACTTCTAAAGGAAATATTGATATAAAAGATCCTTTGTTACGTTATAAAATCTACCATGAAACAAATAGGCCACCTACAATGAACACAAATGAATTACTTATATCTTATCTCCTTTTTCAGCTTTATTTTTCTCAGTAATACTTATCATGGTCTAAGTATTTTAAAATAGCTCTTACAGTGCTTCTAAGATACTAAGTCATTTACTGTATATATTTGCCTCATGTGTTTCTCTTCACTAAGAACATAAATTCTGAGAGATTGATTTTTTGTTGTATCCCTCACACTTAGAAAAATGTCTAGCATATGGTAGGCACTCAGAACATGTTTGTTGAATGAATTATTTGTTTTACATATTAGAATCTTTTGGAATAATATAAATGGTCTTTCAGCTCTAGAAAATAGAGGCATTCAGAATCATTCTGTTGACTTTGGAAATGTGCTCAAAACAACAAGCAGTGGCCAGGCACGGTGGCTCACACCTGTAATCCTAGCACTCTGGGAGGCCGAGGCGGACGGATCGCTCAAGGTCAGGAGTTTGAAACCAGCCTGAGCAAGAGTGAGACCCCATCTCTACTAAAAATAGAAACAAATTAATTGACCAACTAAAAATATATAGGAAAAATTAGCTGGGCATGGTAGCGCATGCCCGTAGTCCCAGCTACTCAGGAGTCTGAGGGAGGATTGCTTGAGCCCAGGAGTTTGAGGTTGCTATGAGCTAGGCTGACACCATGGCACTCTAGCAGGGGAAAAGAATGAGACTCTGTCTCAACAAAACAGAACAAAACAACAACAAGCAGTCAGTAAATATTTGATAGCTTTTCTCTTTTTTTTTTTTTTGAGACATAGTCTCACTTTGTTGCCCAGGCTAGAGAGTGAGTGCTGTGGCATCAGCCTAGCTCACAGTAACCTCAAACTCCTGGGCTCAAGTGATCCTACTGCCTCAGCCTCCCAAGTAGCTGGGACTACAGGCATGCACCACCATGCCCAGCTAAGTTTTTCTATATATATTAGTTGGCCAATTAATTTCTATTTATAGTAGAGACGAGGTCTCACTCTTGCTCAGGCTGGTTTCGAACTCCTGACCTTGAGCAATCCACCCATCTCGGCCTCCCAGAATGCTAAGATTACAGGCGTGAGCCACCACGCCCGGCCAATAGCCTTTCTCTTAATAAAAACTATTTCTCACAGTAAGGTTTACCTCACCTTTTCCTCCTTCTTGCTCAATTTGTTAGAAGCTAATAGTGCTCAGTATTAGTGCACAGTGATACCACTGGGAAACTCTCTCATTCTTTCCTCCTATGGCCACAATGGCTTTTTTAACCTGCCTGTAGGTTTAATAGATCTTCCAAAACATCTCATCTCTCCATCGCCTACTTGCTGTGCCACCTTTCCCAAAACAAAATTAAGTAGGAGGGATAATTTTAATACATCAAAAATGTATTCCATATGGTAACTATATTTTAATTGCTATTCAAAAGTACACCTTAAGAAAAGATTATTATAATTCTCTTGTTATTTAATCCAGTGACGTGCTGTGGCAGAACTTTACTGGCAAGTTATAAACCGATTAGCAGATTATTAATATAAATTTAAGCAGGGAGTTTTTTGTGTCTTCTCTAGAGATACTAAGGGAAGTATTCCCCAGAGTTTCTAAAACAGAATACTCTCTATCTCTACTTGATCTGGACATGGAACCACTAAATGAGTTAGGCAACAGGTGAGGATTTCCAGGAATGAGGTGGTACGTTACAAAATGGCAAAAGTCCAGTGTTAAGTATGTCTACTGATTAGAACATATGCAGTATTTTATTATTCACCTAAGCTCTTGTCATTAACCACTATCTTTCTTTAACCTTACAAAGGCTGGAAGTCAGGTTTAGGGTTTACTCATGGGCCACATGATATAACAGGAATTGGACTAGACTCTCTCTAATTTAAAATATCCTACAACTCTCGTTTCTCTTGAGGACTTTGGGATGAACTAGCTGTATTTAGAACATGTTTTGACTTCATTATGAAAAAAACAAAAAATGTGAATTATAATTACAATTAATCTTACTAGCACAATTTTTCTGTGAAGTAAGGTTAAGGTAAAAATGTTCTGTGAGAAAGTCACATGATGGGTTATATAACCAAGGAAACAGAGAACAATAGAAAACTTTGTGGCAGAATAGCAGATGAGGAGATTTGCCAGTGATCATAAAGTTAAGGCCCTGCTTTGTTGGTACATTGCAAATTTCTCACTGTGAGAGACCTGTAGTCAGTGAGGTTATAAATAATCCAGTGGATTTTCTAGGAATCATGCACCTAAGAAAGTGTACAAGTTCTCTCTCTCTTTTTTTCCCCAAAGCTCTGTTACCAGGGCTAGAGTGCAGTGGTGTCATCACAGCTTCCTCCAACCTCCAACTCCTGGGCTCAAGTGATCCTCTCATCTCAGCCTCCTGAGTGGCTGGGCCACGGGTTTGCACTACCATGCCTGGCTGACTTTTACATTTTTTGTAGGGTCACGCTATGTTTCTCAGGCTGGTCCCCAACTACTGGGTTCAAGCAGTCCTCCCACCTCGGCCTCCCAAAGCCCTAGGATTACAGGTGTGAACCACCTTGCTTGCCCTCAAGTTCTTAGAAAGGAGTATTTATTTGTCCATATTGTTTCTTCTTTTTTTGGTACATATAATTTTTTTTTTTTTTTGAGACAGAATCTTGCTTTGTTCTCAGGCTAGAGTGAGTGTTGTGGTTTCAGCCTAGCTCATAGCAACCTCAAACTCCTGAGCTCAAGCAATCCTGATGCCTCAGCCTCCCAAGTAGCTGGGACTACAGGCATGCGCCACCATGCCCGGCTAATTTTTTCTATATATATTAGCTGGCCAATTAATTTCTTTCTATTTATAGTAGAGACGGGGTCTCGCTCTTGCTCAGGCTGGTCTCGAACTCCTGACCTAGAGCAATCCGCCCGCCTTGGCCTCCCAGAGTGCTAGGATTACAGGCATGAGCCACCGCGCCCAGCTCATATTATTTCTTTATATCACACTTATGTAGATTGACAAACAAGTACATGAATAAATAAAATAATAGAATTTCAAGTATTGTTATGTGCTATTAAGAAAGCAAGGTAAGCTAGAGAGTAATTAGTAGGAGTGGGTGCTTATTTTAGGGTGGTGAGGGAAGGCCTTGGAGAAGGTGACTTGCACCTGACATGGGGACATACATGTGCATGAAAAGGTCTGGAGGAGTTAAGTGTTTGAGGAAGATAAGATATTAATAGCAATTGTAAAGGCCCTGGGGTAGGGGTATACCGGCATGTTTGAAGAATGATGGTTTTCTCTTCATCCCACTCTTCAGGCTTTCAGTCCTACTTACTGCACCAACATGCCTTTTGTCAAGGTTGTCCAAAGCACCCGTTTTTCCAAATCTAATGGAACATTCTCAGTCCTCATCTTTCTTTTGGCAGCATTTGATGTATTTGAATATATTCAGCTTTTGAAGTGCATCTTCCTTTAGTTTGCTACTACCGCCTGCCCCCGACTAGTTTTCTTCACTGCTCCTTCTCTATTGCTGGATTCTCTTCTACTTTTGGACCTGTCAATGTTGGGGTACCCCAGGGCTTAAACCTCAGCCCCACTCTTAATCTGGGTAGATCAAATTCCATTTCTGTAAATGCCATTCACACATCGAGGTTCACAAATTTAGATCTCTAACCTCGATCCCTTCCCTGAACTCCAGGCCTCTGCATCCAATTGCTTTTCTTTGTAGTTTCCCCAAATATATATGTTTTACCTTGCTTAGGTACCACCAATAGAAACATTCTCTTTCAAGGCGTATCCAAATGTCATAGTTCACATAAAGCCTTGCCTGATACCCTATTGATAGTCCTTGAATTGAGCTTAGAGATCAGTTCAAGACAGAAAGCAGAGGATTTTTTTTTATTTGTTTTAAACTTTTGCTGGCATTAAATTGACCAGCTTTATTTATTTATTTTACTTTTTTTTTTTTTTTTTTAAAGAGAGGAGGCACCACTGTGTTGCCCAGACTGGACTAGAACTCCTAGGCTCAAGTGATCCACCTCAGCCTCCCAATAAGCACATCCCACTGCACCTGGCTGGAGGAGTTTTATATTGCATCATTAAAAGAAATTTTTTTTCTGGGGGATGTCTAGTGAAATTGATAAAAAGAAACTCGTTATGTTAAATGACCGAAACTGTTCTGTTAAAAAAAAAAAGTGCTAAGGCTGGGAATGGGCAAAATGTTAAGGTGGGACTATTCAGTTAACTGAATTATATTCATAAACAAGCTGCAAATAAAGAAGGAATTGGTGAACAAAAGGGCAAGTATAACCAAGACAATCCTGAAGAACAACAAAAAGTACAAGAACTTGCCTTACCAGATATTAAGACTATAAAGTTTTAATTATTAAGATTGTATAGTATTGCTTCATCTTCCCTTCCTCTTTCCTTTCTGCACAATTCAGTCCTGAGGCCACAGGTAGGGCAAAGCAAGGTTAGGCTCTGCAGGGCGAGGCAGGAGTGGGATTGGTATCACAACCAAGCAAGATTAGGAGGGTATCCATGATGGTGTGGCCCGGTGTGAAGGACATCCCTACAGAGGGGCAGCCTGGCTTGAGGGGTATCATATTCTAAACAGGGTGATGGGACCCTCCCCAAGGAGAGGTGCCAGGCATAGGGTATGAGCCTGAGCAGGTGAGGAAGGCAGCATCTGTGTGTATGTGGAGGGTGGAAGTGGGGAGGCTGGAATGGAGGAGAAAGAAGATGCATAGGAAGAGAAGGGCATTGGTAGGGAGTTGTAGTGGCAGAGAGAAGAGACCATTAGATACTTCAGGCCTGGAAGTCAAGGGCCAAGAGGGTTCTATAATGGAAGGAGTTATCAGCAGGGTTAGATGATAGTGGAGGAAAGAGTAGAATGAGGAATAAATTTGTACATTTGTAAGTGTAGGTTTGAGTCGTTAGAGTTGTAGGACCAATAACGGGAGTGAAGATGCATTATAAAAGGAGGAAGTAGCAAGTATGGACTACTTAAGAAAGATGGTGGTGGGAGGAGAGAAAAAGGATAATTAAGGTAAAAGTTGGCAGGGTAGATGTACTTTTAGAATGGGAGAGACTAGGTTGTTTGTGTGCTCAAAAGAGAATTGAATAAAAGGAAAGAGAGTGAAGAAAGATAATTGATACATCAATTAAAAGATGGGCAGGGGGAAAGGAATCATGTATTCCAGCTGCAATTCACGTCTTCTTCGTTGATGGGACACCATCATTTTTCCTAGTCTTTTGCTATTACAAATAATAATGTGGTGAACAATCAACCAAGGCCTAGCAAACAGTGTGAAATTATATGGATGGGATAATGCAAGCACACACACATGTACAATACGTATACATACTCCAAAAAAATTTTTTTTTTTTTTTTTTGTGACAGAGTCTCGCTTTGTTGCCTAGGCTAGAGTGAGTGCCATGGCGTCAGCCTAGCTCACAGCAACCTCAAACTCCTGGGCTCAAGCGATCCTTCTGTCTCAGCCTCCCAAGTAGCTGGGACTACAGGCATGAGCCACCATGCCCAGCTAATTTTTTCTATATATATTAGTTGGCCAATTAGTTTCTTTCTATTTATAGTAGAGACGGGGTCTCACTCTTGCTCAGGCTGGTTTCGAACTCCTGACCTCGAGCAATCCACCCGCCTCGGCCTCCCAAAGTGCTAGGATTACAGGCGTGAGCCACCACGCCCGGCAAAATTTTTTTTTATTTGAAGAGCATCCTGGTTGTTGATTATTAGTAGAATGTGACTTTTATTTATTTTTTATTTTTTGAGACAGAGTCTCATTCTGTTGCTCTGACCTAGAGTGCCATGGCATCAGCCTAGCTCACAGCAACCTCAAACTCCTGGGCTCAAGCTATCCTACTGCCTCAGCCTCCCAAGTAGCTGGGACTACAGGCATGCACTACCAATGCCTGGCTAATTTTTTTAGAGATGGGGTCTCGCTCTTGTTCTGGCTGGTTTGGAACTCCTGAGCTCAAACGATCTGCTCGCCTCAGCCTCCCAGAGTGCTAGTATTACAGGTGTGAGCCACCGCACCACCCTGGATGTGATTTTTAGAACTAAGAAAAAAAAATTTTTAACTAACTAGAAAGCAGTTAGGTAGGTACCTACTTATGAAAATTTTAAAGAGTTCTTTGAAAACCATATGACTTGAAATATTTTAGTAGAACTATGGTGAGAAGTTCTTGTTAGCATAGTTTGGTATGTAAAGCCAGTGGTCAGTGTGTGCTGCATTCTTCAGGGGATGTGCTTAGCATACACAGTAGGAAATGTCCAAACAGAGCCAGCATTCTTATTGAGAAGAATTTTCCATCCTCCTCCCTTTGTGGTTAAATTCTAAAATTGTTCCTGAGTTTTCCCAAGCTTGAATTCTCTTGAATTCCCAAGTTTGAATTTTTATAGTAGTTGAATTGTATTTCTGTATTGTCTGTTATTAAAGATTTCTATTATAAAATGCTTTAAATTTTATTTTAAAAACTATTATAAAAAACTTTAAATTTTAAAACAGTTAAAGCTCTCAGTTTTTAAAAACTAACTTCCTTCCTTCCTTCCTTCCTTCCTTCCTTCCTTCCTTCCTTCCTTCCTTCCTTCCTTCCTTCCTTCCTTCCCTTCCTTCCCTTCCTTCCCTTCCTTCCCTTCCTTCCCTTCCTTCCCTTCCTTCCCTTCCTTCCCTTCCTTCCCTTCCTTCCCTTCCTTTTCTTCCTTTCTCTCTCTCTCTCTCTCTCTCTCTCTCTCTCTCTCTCTCTCTCTCTCTCTCTCTCTCTCTCTCTCTCTGTCTCTGTCTCACTTAGTCGCCCTGGCCTAGAATGCAGTAATGTCATAGCTCACAGCAACCTCAAACTCCTGGGCTCAAGTGATCCTCCTGTCTCAGCCTCCTGAGTAGCTGGGGCTACAGGTGCACATCACCACGCCTGACTGAATTTTCTATTTTTTTATTTTTTTCTATTTTTTTGTAGAGATAGGGTCTTGTTCTTGCTCACGCTTGTTTCAAACTCATGACCTCAAGGGATCCTCTCACCTCTGCCTCCGAAAGTGCTAGGATTATAGGCAAGAGTCACTGTGCCTGGCCTAAAAACTTTTTGAAGTAATTTTAGACTTATAGAAAAGTTGTAAAAATAGTACAGAATTCTCATATACTTTTTACCCAGCATCCCCTAATGTTAGCTAACCATAGTATAATTATCTTAGTAAAATTAAGAAATTAACATTGGTACAATACTGTTAGCTAAACTGCAGACTTGTATTCAGGTTTCACCAGTTTTTCCACTAATGTTCTGGGTTTTTTTTGTTTTTTTTTTTTTGAGACAGAGTCTCACTTTGTTGTCCAGGTTAGAGTGAGTGCCGTGGTGTCAGCCTAGCTCACAGCAACCTCAAACTCCTGGGCTCAAGCAATCCTCCTGCCTCAGCTTCCCGAGTAGCTAGGACTACAGGCATGTGCCACCATGGCAGGCTGATTTTTTCTATATATTTTTAGTTGGCTAATTAATTTCTTTCTGTTTTTAGTAGAGACGGGGTCTCGCTCTTCCTCAGACTGGTCTCAAACTCCTGAGCTCAAATGATCCGCCCGCCTCAGCCTCCTAGAGTGCTAGGATTACTTGTGTGAGCCACCACACCCGGCCTCCACTAATGTTCTTTTTCTGTTCTGAGATCCAATCCAGGATCCTACATTGCATTTAGTCATTATGTCTCAGTCTTTTCCATTGTGTGACAATTCCTTGATCTTTTCTTGTCTTTCATGACTATAAAACTTTTTAATATTAAAGAGTACTGGTTAGTTATTTTGTAGAATGTCTCTCCATTTGGGCTTCTCTGATGATTTCTATTGATTAGACTGAGGTTATACATTTTTGGTAAAAATACCACAGAAGCCTACATCTTTTCTTATTTACACTTATGTCAAAGAGTAAATGATGTTTGTAAGTCTTACTAGTAGTAATGTTAACTTTGGTCGCTTAGTTCAGCTTGTTATGTGTCAGATTTCTCCATTGTAAAGTTACTTTTTTTTCTTTTATAATTAAGAAATATCTTGGTGGATATACTTTGAGACTATGTAAAATCCTGTTTCTCCTCAAACTTTGATCCACTGACTTTAGCATCCATCAGTGGATCTTGCCTACAAGAATTATAAATAAAATATTACTAATGGTTATTTTCTATTTTTTTTCATCCATGTACATTAATTGGATTTCTTCTGTAAGAGAGAGCTGTCTTCTTCCCTCCCTTCCTCCATTCCAGTTTGGACTCAGTGGATATATATTTTATTTTGTGGGTTATCCAAACCCATTATTTTTTTTGTTTCTTGAATTGTTCAATTGTTCCAGCTTTGGCCATTGGGAGCTCTTTCAGGTTGTCTCCTGTACTCTTTCGACATGCTCATCCTTTTTTGAGGATTTCCTTCTTTACTGGCACTGTAAGAAGCGCCAAGCTCTTATATTTTCCCTGCCCCAGCCCTAAAAAGTCTACTACTTCTTCAAGGAGCCCTGGCTCGTTTTTTTGAGAGAATGTATTCAGGAACAAACCCTAGCACTTTGGGAGGCTGAGATGGGAGTATTGTTTGAGACCAGTCTAAGCAACATGGCGACCTTGTCTCCGTAATTTTTTTTTTTTTTAAATTAGCTGGGTATGCTGGCGCACACCTGTAGTCCCAGCTACTCAGGAGGTTGAGGCAGGAGGATCACTTGAACCAAGGAGCTTGAGGTTGCAGTGAGCTATGATGATGCCACTGTACTCTAGGCCAGGCAACAGAGTAAGAACCTGTCTCTAAAAAAAACTTTTCTTGGAGAAGAGAGAGTGTAATTAGTTCTCTGTTAGTGGACTTTTTTTTCCTTTTTGCTATATTTATTGTATTATATATTGATCAAGATGCTTACATATGAAAATTGGTAAAAGTCTAAATAACACTGAAAATGATGGTGTTGGAAGCTTATATTTTGAATGTGGCTTCTACAGATGTTCAATCTTTAAGCAAGTTTGTAGAATAGGAAAAGTTGTTTTAAATATTTCCTGTTGAAGAAAATGACCTTGCCTTTTCACTTTCAAAAATATTTATTGATACTCCCTATGTTAGGCACAATGCCATATATTAGAATGTTGTTAGAGGTCTAGATGTTTTATAAAACAGGCTTAATACTTTCTTTTATTTATTTTTTATGTTTTGAGACAGAGTCTCACTCTGTTGCCCAGCTAGAGTGCCGTGGCATCAGCTTAGCTCACAGCAACCTCAAACTCCTGGCTCAAGTGATCCTCCTGCCTCAGCCTCCCAAGTAGCTGGGACTACAGGCATGCACCACCATGCCTGGCTAATTTTTTCTATATATTTTTAGTTGGCTGATTAATTTCTTTCTATTTTTAGTAGAGACCGGGTCTCGCTCTTCCTCAGGCTGGTTTCGAACTCCTGACCTCGAGCAATCCTCCTGCCTGGGCCTCCCAGAGTGCTAGGATTACAGGCATGACCCACCACGCCCAGCCAAAAGTTGTTTTTGAAAGGTTATATTTGTACTCGGGAGACTGAGGTGGGAGGATTGCTTGAAGCCAGGCGTTTTAAGCTACAGTGCAATATAATCGTGCCTGTGAGTAGCCACTGCACTCCACCTGGCCGACATAGTGATGCCCCATCTCTTAAAAAAAGTTATATTCAGTTTCATGATTTTTTTTTTTTTTTTTTTTTTTTTTTTTGAGACAGAGTCTCACTTTCTTGCCCAGGCTAGAGTGAGTGCCGTGGCATCAGCCTGGCTCACAGCAACCTCAATCTCCTGGGCTCAGCGATCCTACTGCCTCAGCCTCCCTAGTAGCTGGGACTACAGGCATGCGCCACCATGCCCGGCTAATATTTTTTGTATATATATTTTTAGTTAGTCAATTAATTTCTTTCTATATTTTGGTAGAGACGGGGTCTTGCTCAGGCTGGTTTTGAACTCCTGACCTCGAGCAATCCGCCCGCCTCGGCCTCCCAGAGTGCTAGGATTACAGGCGTGAGCCACCGCGCCTGGCCTAGTTTCATGATTTTTAATAACTTTGAAGAATATAGATTAAAAATGGAAAGTTTCTCCAACTCTAAATTTCACTCTTTCCCCCCATCGTTGTAATAGTTGATGTATCCTTTGGACTATTTCCTTTACATATGTACATAGAAAGCACATACTTACATAATGTCTTTTAAATGTAAATGGGTTTATATTATAATTGTCTTTCTACAGCTAGCTTTTTTTTTTTCATTTTATAATATATCTTGACAGTCTTTCTACTTTTTACATAGGGAGAACTACCCAATCTTTTACCTAGTTTTTGATTAAATGAATAGTTTAGAATGGTTAAAGATGTTGAGAATCCAGAATCAAAGATCATATAAACAAGCAGTAAGTGCTTTCATCACCGAAAAAAGAGAGGGGGAAAAAAAGTAATTATGTGAGGTGCTGGGTATGTTAATTTGTTTGATTGTAGTAATTATTTCATAGTGTATATCAAAACATCAAGTTGTACACCGTAACTATGTACCATTTTTATTTGTCAATTATATTAATAAAGCTAAAAGAAAATCTAGGCCGGGCGCTGTGGCTCACGCCTGTAATCCTAGCTCTTGGGAGGCCGAGGCGGGCGGATTGCTCAAGGTCAGGAGTTCGAAACCAGCCTGAGCAAGAGCGAGACCCCGTCTCTACTATAAATAGAAAGAAATTAATTGGCCAACTGATATATATATAAAAAATTAGCCGGGCATGGTGGCGCATGCCTGTAGTCCCAGCTACCCGGGAGGCTGAGGCAGAAGGATCGCTTGAGCCCAGGAGTCTGAGGTTGCTGTGAGCTAGGCTGACGCCACGGCACTCACACTAGCCTGGGCAACAAAGCGAGACTCTGTCTCAAAAAAAAAAAAAAAAAAAAAAAAAAAAAGAAAATCTAATAAAGAAGAGGCAGTCTGGCTTCTCTAAAGTCATCATGCCTTGCTAATCTGTTTGGTTTTTTTTGAGAGAATTAACTGAGAGTCAGCAGCTGTGTTAACTGAGAACTAGCAGCCTCAAAAAAGACTTTGATGAATTTCCAGACCAAGAATGTTTAAAATTTGAGTTTGCTTTGTGTTTAAGAGAATTCTGTCTCATAGAGGGAAAATGTATAGATAGAAATAAAGAATATGAATAAATAGATGTTTTTATGAAAAAAAATTTTTAAATTTGTTTTAATATTTTAGTACCTTAATTTTAGAAAAAAGATTTGAATCTTGGTGACCCTTCAATCATTTGTGTTATCTAACAGTTTCAGAAATGATAGGAGGAGAAAGAGGGGTTTAGTAAACTTTTCTAAGTATGCCATACTAATATATAACATATTAATATGTTAAACAGAGTGACTAGAATAAATGTCAGGAAGATACATAGAGTAGAAAAAAGGGTTAAGTGATGAGCTGCTTATCAATAAGTATAAGGGTTGACACTAATCCACACAGTGGCTTCTGAACCATGATATCACTTAAATAAGCTGGAGTTTTTTTTTTTCTCTTAAGACTTTATAAGCAAACAGAGAGTCTTAAAGGAGGTAATCTTAAATAAAAACAAAACAAAACCTTCACATCTTCATTTTAAACATAGTAGTAACATAACAAAAATGAATTTTGTATCCTGGGAGATAGTACAAGCCAAAAATACAAATATGTTAAAACCTAGTAAGTACATAATTTTTTTCTCTTTTGTAATCTTTCCCTCTTCCCAGGTCAGCAATAGTCCTGACCCTCTGAAGGCTATAGAACAGGAGGTGAGAATGGTGTTTCAAAACATATTACATAAAGTAAACAAAAGTGATTAACTATTGGCTACTTCTTCAACTGCAATTCTCAAGACATCTGTTGCTCAGTTTATTGATCTTACTCGCTGAAATAGAAAAGAAAACTATTTCCTTTACAATGATTGCCAGGGCTTTACTGTAGTCTGTAATTTACTCCTCCTCCAAAGTAAGCATTTTAAAATGAAGGATAGAAAATACACGTAAATCCTGTGGAAATTTAGACTATTTCCATTTATCTAGCTCTAGGTAAGAAAACTAGTATACTTTGTACAAATTCCTTCTGCAGGGCTGACTGTATGTAACCTGTACGTATCTGGAGACAGTCCAGTGTGTCATTTTACTGTGGTCTGCTTCCCTAGTTTAATAGATTCTTAGGCTCCAATCGGGCTTTATTCAGCACACACCTGTGAATAGCCTGCTACATGTCAGGCTTGTTGTGCTGGGCTCTGTTAGGTCCAGGGTTGACCCTGGGTCCATGGAAGCTCTCCAGCAATGACAGTGAGACAGTGTCTTCTTGCTTCAGAAATATCCTCAGTGTTAGGACATTGATACCCTTTCCTTTAATAATCTGAATTCTCCTGAACCTACAATACTATTTATATCTAGATGTATTTTACCTAAACGTCAGTGTTTAGAGTTATGGTTTTCATTGTTTTCTTTCGGTCACAGACTTCTTTAGGAATCAAATTATTCGAAACTCTCTAGAAAAACACGTGTATACACAGAATTTGTGACTTTTTATGCCGTAGAATTGTAAATCAGAAGAGTTTAAGAACTGCTTTAGAAACTTATGGAGAAAAAATGTAAATATCAAATTATAAGGTGATGCGTGTTATATAGTAGGGAATTCTATATTGGCCTAGTTATTTGTTTGTATAAAAATTTTCTTTATCTTCATTGGCTTAAAATCTAAGAGATGGATACATTTATGTAACAGAGTTGTTTGCCCCTTTACTTAGCTTATTTTGGATGAAGTTAGGCAAGCTACTTAGGAAAACACTACATTGGAATATGTAGTGTTTGTAAGTTGTCCTTAATGGGATAACTTATTTTCTATGGTTGTATATGTAGTTTATAGTCTGTTAGAAAATAAATAGTTATAGTGCAATGCCAGATAACACATGACATTTATATTCTATATAGCACTAAGTGCATGATACATTCGATGAATGAAATAGTTGAAAATATTTTGAACGGCTTATAGGCTTTTAGCTTGATATCTAAACCAGTAATAAAATAGCACAAAGACCATATTGCTTTTATCACAGTGTCTCAAGTGAAACTAAAAGTAATGACACTTTCTTGTGTGTGTGTGGTAAAACATATACTTACTGTCTTAACCATTTTTAAGTACATAGTTTAGTAGTGTTATCTATGCTCATATTATTATAAAACGTATCACCCAAACATTTTCATCTTGTAAATCTAAAACTCTATATCTATTAAACAATAATTTCCCTTTCCACCCCAACCCTAACCCCTTAGTAACCACCATTCTCCGTTGTGTTTCTATGAATCTGACCTTACACATTATTAATAGATACCTCGTATAAATAGAGCCATTGTAGTATTTATCTTTTTGAGATTGGCTTATTTCACTTAGCATAATATCTTCAAGGTTCATCCATATTATACCATGTGACAGTATTTCCTTCCTTTTTAAGGCTGAATAATACTCCTTGTATGTATACATCATATTTTGTTTATTCATTTATCTGTTGATGGACATTTGGGTTTTTTCCACCTCATGGCTATTGTGCATAATGCTTTTATGAAAATGAGTGTAAAAATATATTTTTGAAACCCTACTTTCACTTTTGGATATATACCCAGAAGTTAGATTGCTGGATAATATCATAGTTCTTTTTTTTAAGACTGAGTCTCACTCTGTTGTCCGGGCTAGAGTCCAGCTCACTGCAACCTCTAACTCTTGGGCTCAAGTGATCCTCTTGCCTCAGCCTACCAAGTAGCTGGGATTACAGGTGTGTGCCACCAGGCCTGGCTAATATTTCCTAATATTTCTATTTTTTGTAGAAATGGGTGTCCCTCTTGCTTAAGCTGCTCTTGAACTCCTGACCTGGAGCATTCCTCCCACCTCAATCTCCCAGAGTGCTAGAATTATAAGCACCAGACCAGTAGTTCTATTTTTAAGTTTTTGAGGACCCTCTATACTGTTTTCCAGAGCAGTTGCATCATTTTACAGTCCTACCAACAGTACACAAGGGTACTGGTTTCTTTACATTCTCACCAATACTGTTATTTTCTATTTTGAGAGTTGTTTTTTTTAATAGTAGCCATACTAATGTGAGTGAGGTGATATTTCATTGTGGTTTTGATTTGCATCTCTCTGATGATTAGTGTTCATCATCTTTTCATATGCTTGTTGGCCATTTGCTTATTATCTTTAAGTTACATCTATTGTTTTAAAACACAATTTAAACATGCACAGGTGTGCACCATTCTTTTATATAGTGCTACAGTTCCAAATCAGATCCTTGCTTTTTTGTGGACATTCTCTAATGACATGCACAGACAATAATGTGACTGTTCCTTAAAGACTTTGAAGAGAAGTGAAATGGGGTTACAAAATAAATAAGTTTGTCAGAAAGAAACTTGACAACTGTGTAAATCCCCATGTTTTTTGTACCACTCATACCATTGAAGAAGATATCTTGATGATGTCAGATATTAGGGTTTGATAGGCTAGTCAGTCTTCAAATAACTGAAGTGGCATTTGCAGTCAAGACTGTTAGCCAAACCAGTACAGCCTGTCATATGATCTATAAAGTCTAATATAATATAAAACAGAAATTTACAGTCTCAAGAAGCCACAGATTGAATGTGAAATAATGGTATACATCTCCCTTGAAACTTGATGTTGAATAATTCATAATAAATGCTTCCAGTTTTCATTTAGGTACTAGTAAGAATTTTCCCTAGTTTTGTGTGTGTAATCATTTGTCGCTTAACAACAGAGACATGTTCTGAGAAATGCTCAGAACAGTCGTTCTTAATCAATAATCAATTAATCAAATAATCAATCGTTAGTTGATTTTGTCATTGTGCAAACATCATAGAGTATACTTATACAAACCAGGATGGTATAACCCTTACACACACTAGTCTATATGGTATGAGCTATTGTTCTAGGCTACACATCTGTACAACATGTTACTCTAATGAATACTGTGGGCATTGGAACACCATGGTAAGTATTTGTGTATGTGAACATATGTAAACATAAAAATGGTATAGTAAAAATATGGTATGGAAAGAATGGATTAATAAAATGTGGTATATGTATACCATGGAGTACTATTCAGCTCTAAGAAACAATGGTGATATAGCACATCTTATATTTTCCTGGTTAGAGCTGGAACCCATACTACTAAGTGAAGTATCCCAAGAATGGAAAAACAAGCACCAGATATATTCTCCAGCAAACTGGTATTAACTGAGTAGCACCTAAGTGGACACATAGGTACTACAGTAATAGGGTATTGGGCAGGTGGGAGGGGGGCGGGGGGCGGGTATATACATACATAATGAGTGAGATATCCACCATCTGGGAGATGGTCATGATGGAGACTCAGACTTTTGGGGGGAGGGGGGGAAATGGGCATTTATTGAAACCTTAAAATCTGTACCCCCATAATATGCCGAAATAAAAAAAAAATATATGGTATGGAAGATTTTTTAAAAAAATGATACACCTATATGGGGCACTTATAATCAATGGAGCTTGCAAGACTGAAAGTTGCTCTGGATGAGTCAGTGAGTGAGTAGTAATTGAATATGAAGTCCTAGGGCATTGCTGTACTTTACTATAGTTTTATAAACGCTGTACATTTAGGCAACATTAAATTTATAAAAGCATTTTTTCTTTCTTTAATAATAAATTAACCTTAGCTTACTATAGCCTTTTACTCTATAAACTTTTTAAATTTCTTAAACTTTTTGACTCTTTTATAATAACTCTTAACTTAAAACACAAACACATTGCACAGCTACACAAAAATATTTTCTTTATGAGCTTTTTTCTATTAAAATTTATTTAATTTTTTTACTTTTTAAACTTTTCTGTTGAAAACTGAGACAAGCACACGTACTAGCCTAGGCCTACATAGGGTCAGGATCATCGATATCATTATCTTCTACCTCCACATCATCTCCTGCTGGAAGGTCTACAGGGTCAATAATCTATATGGAGTTGTCCTCTCCTGTGATGACAGTGACATCTTCTAGAATATCTCCTGAAGAACCTGCCTAAGGCTGTTTTACTGTTAACTTTTTTTTTTTTTAAATAAGTAGAAGCAGGACATTCTAAAATAATGATAGAAAGTATAGTAAGTACATAAACCAGTAACATAGTCATTTATTATCAAGTATTATGCGTTGCACATAATTGTATGTGCTCTACTTTTACATACCTGGCAGATTTGTTTACAGCAGCAGCATCACAAACATGAGTAATGTATTGTGCTGTGACATTACGATGGCTACATCATTAGGCAATAGGAATTTTTCAACTCCATTGTAATGTTAGGGGACCATCATCGTATATGAGGTCCATTGTTGACCAAAACTTTGTTTTGTGGCATATGACTGTATTATCTTATGAGTGTACAGTTGACCAAAAGTAATATATTTTATCTTTTGACAGGTTGATATTTAAACTTGTCTCTCTTCATTCTGTCTTTATTTGGAGGCAGTTAGTGAGGCATAGTATAAGAATATTGTGCCCCTAGCCAAATGCTGTGGCAGACTTCCCATTTAAATTCCTTCTTGCTAATCTTGGGAGCTTTATGTCACTACTGCCTGGGAGACCAAGGAGAAATACTTTTTGAAAACTATTCCCCTAAAATTCAGAACTTTCCCCTCCTCAGCTCTCAAGTACAGCCCACACAGTGAGCTATTTTAAAGAGTGTAAAATATTTTTATGTGGTAGGTATAAAAGGGAAGTAAGTTATACATAAATATAATAAATCTCATGTTATTTGGATAGACCAGGACAAATTTAAAACATCATTTTCTTCTAAGTAGATCCTGATTTACCACTTCCTTGTAGCCTGAAACCTTGGGATCCTTGAGATATTATAGTCCTTTTCCTGTTAGATATTTAGCTCTCCCCTGGTTATTTTATTTCATGCTCCTAGATCTACAAATGAATTTGGGAGGTGGGCTTTTGCCAAACTGTATATTATTGTGGACACTTTAATTACTAAGTACAAATTTTTTTTTTTTTTTTTTTTTTTTTTTTTTTTGAGACAGAGTCTCACTCTGTTGCCTGGGTTAGAGTGAGTGCTGTGGCATCAGCCTATCTCACAGCAACCTCCAACTCTTGGGCTCAAGTGATCCTCCTGCCTCAGCCTCCCAAGTACTGGGACTACAGGCATGTGCCACCATGCCCAGCTAATTTTTTCTATATATTTTCAGTTGGCCAATTAATTTCTTTCTGTTTTTAGCAGAGACGGGGTTTTGCTCTTGCTCAGGCTGGTCTGGAACTCTTGAGCTCAAATGATCTTCCCGCCTTGGCCTCCCAGAGTGCTAGGATTACAGGTGTGAGCCACCATGCCGGGCCCCAAATTTTTTAAAGTGACAATAACCAGAGTTTTTGGGAGGTGGGGGACTGGAATGATAAGAAAAGAAATAATTGTTCTACTTTTAAGAGGCAAATGACAAAAGTCCAAGATGGATCTCAAATTATTTATTTTTTAAGTGGCTTCAAAGGCATATATCATTTTCTCAGTATAGATGAACTTGTTATTCTCTAGGGCTTTCTGAATCTAGTCTTGATGGGCTTAAGCTTTCATCAACACTTTTTGTCAGGAAGATAGACTTTTTAATTAATTAATTAACTTATGAAACAGAGTCTTGTTCCATTTCCCAGGCTAGAGTGCAGTGGCCCGATCATAGCTCAGTGTAACCTTGAATTCTGGGCTCAAGCAATCCTCCCACATCAGCCTCTTGAGTAGCTGTGACTACAGGTATGCAGTAGTCCACCATGCCCAGCCAAGTCTTTAAATTTTTTGTAGAGACAGGGTCTTGCTGTGTTGCCCAGGCTGGTCTGAAACTCCTGGCCTCAAGCAATCCTTCTACCTCAGCCTCCCAAAGTGCTGGAATTGGAGGTGTGAGCCACTGCACCTGGCCTATTTTGTATTTTTAAATGTGTATTAAATTCTAAACCTTTAAAGAAATATTTTTATTTTTTGTAGAGACAGGCCTCTCACTATATTGCCAACACTATTCTTGAACCCCTAGCCTCAAGGATCCATGTATCTGACAACATAAATATGAGTTAGCTAGGCTGTTAAATTAATCAAGATAGTACCACTTTTATTTTTTAATAGAGTACACATCAAAGCAAAGACAAAGAGAGTGGTGCTCAGAGGGACTGGTGGCTGTCTTCACTATAGGCCTCTTTGGCTCCAGAAATATTACTGTCAGTCTTTCTGACTTAAATCCAAACAAGCTAACTTGCTGGACTTAGCAGATTTTTGTCAGATACTTATATATTAGGTGCCAGTTATCAGCTTGAAAAAATAGTTAGCAATTTTATCTTTTAACTTTAAGGGAGGAGGAGGTGATGAAGAATTAAGCTATTCATTTCTTTGATTTGTCTTCCTTCTCACTGAAAATAAGCCCATTAAGAGTTGGGATCTGGCTCTGTCACCCAGGCTGGAGTGCAGTGGTGTGATCATAGCTCACGGCAAGCTCAAGTTCTTGGGCTCAAGGGATGCTCCCAAGTAGCTGGAACTACAGGCATGTGCCACCATGCCCAGCTAATATTTTTATTTTTTGTAGAGACAGGCCTCTCACTATATTGCCAACACTAGTCTTGAACCCCTAGCCTCAAGAGATCCTTATACCTTGGCCTCCTGAAGTGCAAGGATTATAGACGTAAACCACCGTGCCCAGCCAGTCAAAGTCATCTTAAACACAAGGCAATAACGATAGCCCCCAATTCATAACTAGTACGAATGGACTTTTTTTCCTCAAAGCTTTCTCTCATCAGGGTGAGAATCCTATGGCCTTGGGGCCACGTGGCCTTCTGGATGTGGTCTGAATGTGGCCTTTTGACTGAATCCAAATTTTACAGAACAAATCCTTTTAATAAAGGATTTAACTCCCTTTTAATAAAGGGATTTGTTTTGTGAGGTTTGGATTCGGTTGAGGGGCTGTACTTGGAAAGAATAAAAAATATTATAGGCAGGGGAAAAATTTATTTACTACCCATAGTTACTTTATATACTTTTTTAACAACTTTGGGAGCATACTTCATAAATCATTTTATATTCTGATATGTATTTATATTTAATTGATCATACTGTATAAAACTGTTTTAATCCCCACTGTCTTTGCAAAATATTGTGAATATTTTCCATCTCAGTAAATATTCTTCTGCAACACAGTTTTTAGTTGCTGTATAATATTCTGTGTACCACAGTTTACTTACTCTCCTATTTTGGGGCATTCAAGTTTGCAATGTTTTATTTTTTTGTTTTATTGTGATAAGGACCACTTAACATGAGACCTACCCTCCTAAAATTTCAAGTATATAACACATTATTGTTTACTATAGGTATACTGTGATACAGCAAATCTCTAGAGCTTACTTTTTTTTTTCTTTTTTTCTTTCTTAAGGAGTAAGACTGAAGAAGTGCTTATGTATCTTGCTAGGCTAACACTGTATGCCTGTTGATTAATAACTTCCATTTCCCCCTCCTCGTAGCCCTGATAACTGCCATTTCACTGTTTGCTTCTGTGAATTTGTTTGCAATTTTTCACTGTTATAAATGGCAGTGTGTATAGATCTAAAAAATTTTTTTATTTTTAAAGATGAGGTCTCACTATATTGCCCAGTTTGGTCTAGAACACTTGGGCTCAAGCAATCTTCCTGCCGTAACCTCCTGACTAGCACTACTGTTCCTGGCTAGCTTTGATTATTTCTTTGAAAGTATACATATTTTTTCCAATTTAACATGTATTTAAGTAAGTCTTGTACTCTAGCATGGACATACTGGGTTTTTTTTTTGTTTTATTTTATTTTCCTTTTGATGGATTCAGAATCTCAGAGAAGATTCAGTTTTGGTAAATGGGTCATTGTCTGTCATGGATATATATATTTCTTAAAATGATGATGAGTAATAAGATAATCAGTAGCTGACCAATTATTGTACAAGTGCAAGTACAGTATAACCTGTCAGAAGTTGAGAATAGCAAGGATTTACTGGATTGAAGGTCTTCAGTTTGGGGTTTTATCCATTTGCTAGAGCCCAAGCCCACCAATATAGCTAAGGTATTCCAACACTGTGTGTGCCACTCACATTCATTGACTTTCTACATTTCTCATCAATTATTTTTATTTTTTTTATTATTTTTTTTGAGACTGAGTCTCACTCTGTTGCCCGGGTTAGAGTGCCATGGTGTCAGCCTAGTTCATAGCAACCTCAAACTCCTGGGCTCAAGTGATCCTCCTGCCTCAGCCTCCCAAGTAGCTGGAACTATAGGTGCACACCACCACACCTGACTGGTTTGTCTATTTATGGTAGAGATGGAGTCTTGCTCTTGCTCAGGCTGGTCTTGAACTCCTGACCTCAAGCAATCTTCCTGCCTTGGCCTTCCAGAGTGTTAGGATTATAGGCATGAGCCACCTTGCCCAGCCAGTTGTTCTT
The DNA here is from genome assembly GCF_040939455.1 of Microcebus murinus. Classification (NCBI taxonomy): domain Eukaryota; kingdom Metazoa; phylum Chordata; class Mammalia; order Primates; family Cheirogaleidae; genus Microcebus; species Microcebus murinus. Next base: position 37,762,311 of record NC_134121.1, read on the forward strand.
TCCTTAAGACCTAAGTACTCCAAAAGAACTGCCTCATTCTTGGTTGCCATTGGACATTTGTTTTTAATTATTTTGGAGCTACAAACTCCTTTGAAAATCTGATAAAAGCCATACATTCTTTTCCTAGAAAAATACACAAACATTTTTGCGTGTAATTTCAATGTGTATGTACTTGTCGAAGCATATCTGTAGACCCTAAAATGGTAATCAAATTTTAATGAGTATATAAATCACCTGGGTTGCTTGTTAAAATGCAGATTACCTGATCTCATGGCCCAAAGTTTTGTGCATTAAGTCTAGAGTTGGACTTAGAATATATCCCCCCTACCCCTTGTAAGAGACAGAGATCTTGCTATGTTGCCCAGGCTAGCCTTGAACTCCTTGGCTCAGGCTATCCTCCTGTCTCAGCTTCCAGTCCCTGGGACTACAGGTGCACAACACTGCATGGCTAGGAGGTGCCCTTGTAGCAAGCACTTCTAATAACTTACACATGGGATGTTTTAAGACCAAACTTTATGAAACTATCCCAAGATTAAGAATTTGGTTATCCTATTGCTGTTTTAGAGCAGGTTTTGCCAACATCAAGATAATGGCAGGTTCTAAGTGTTTAAAGTAGGTCTTCATTATCAAGTGATTATACAACATTACAACTGCCATTAAAAATTGATGTTGGCTTTAATGTATAATTTTATTGCTAATACCTCCAGTTTACCTTTACTTTCAAATTTTCTGTTGAGAAAAACCTCATATGTCTGGAAAAATACAATTTACTTAAATATTTCTCAATTATTTGCAAATAATCTAGAGAGGTTATTTATTGGTAATCAGTAACTCTTTATTGCCTTTTTTTAAAATAGAACTTTCTCTGGGCAAGTTTATTTCTTAACCCATTTTAAAAGTGATTTAGAATAAATTACTCAGCTAAAATTTTCTTCTTAATTATTTTTATTTGTAGGATGAACTTTCTGATGTTAGCCAAGGTGGATCTAAAGCTACCACTCCAGCATCAACAGCTAATTCAGATGTGGCAACAATTCCTACTGATACTCCCTTAAAGGAAGATAATGAAGGATTTGTGAAGATTACAGATACAACAAATAAATCAGAGATAAGCAAGCACATTGAAGTACAGGTAGCCCAAGAAACTAGAAATGTATCTACAGGTAAATGACCCTAGCTCTTTACTTAGTAGCAAAGTATTTAGTAAACTCAGATGATTCAAGTATGAGAAAATATGTTTTTGTGTGGTGTTACCTGCTTTATATTTATTTATTTATTTATTTATTTATTTATTTATTTATTTTGCATTAATTTCCAAGAAAGCAACCTGCTTTATATTTATAAAATAGTTAGATACAGTCAACCTTCCATAACCATGGGTTCTGCATTCATGGATTCAACCAACCATGGATTGAAAATACTCGAAAAAATAAAATTGTTTCATCTGTATTGAACATGTACATACTTTTTTGGGGTCACAGTCTCTGAACAATACCGTATAACAACTACTTACATAGCATTTTCATCATATTAGGTTTTAAAGTAATCTGGAGATGATTTAAAGTCTACGGAAGGTTTTACATAGGTTATATGCAAATAATGTACCATTTTATATAAGGGACCCATGCATCAAGGATTTTGGTACAGTGGGGCATCCTAGAACCAGTCCCCACAGATTGCAAAGGGATGACTGTAATTCATTTATTCAGTTGTAAATAAGCTTAAAATAGGCAGTGATTAAATCAAGTCTTGGAGATTAAAGTGTTAGGAGCTAGGAGATCAGAGAGCCTAAAAGGCAGGAGGAAAATTCTTTTCTGTCCCCTACCTTGGTTTATTAGTCTTTATCTTTAGGTCCCCCCCCCCTTGAAATAGGAATGAAAAGAAGGCCTTGAATAGACTGTACTGTGTATCCAAAAAAACACAAATGAAAATTTTTATTCATTGCTTATTAGCTTATGATATTGACTGTTAACTGAATACATGACATACCGTGTAATGCTTTGTTTCCTGGAACCCACTTTTTTCCTTTTTTTTAAATGTTCAAATGCTGTTGTCACAACCATAAAAGCAACCATAAAAGGATTTTCATGTTAGGAGCACTATGTAATACACGTATTATTTATTTCATCATGTCCTTTCCTTAGGTAATGCTGAAAATGAAGAGAAGTCAGAAGTTCAAGCAATCATTGAATCCACCCCTGAGTTGGACATGGACAAAGATCTCAGTGGATATAAAGGTTCAAGGTACCATAAATATCAGATTAAGACATCTTATTTTTCTTTTCCCCACTCTCATAAACACTATTCTCTGGTCTCTGACTGGACAAAATGAATTCAGATGTTTTGTTGAAGAAATATAGGTATTATATTCCAGTTTTTATTCTTGAAACTGGACATTGTACATGGTTTAAATTTTTTGTCAAATGATACCTTTGCAGCCTCATGAATCAGTAGCATGAGTTGGAAGGATATGTTTTAGTCAGTTTTGTGTTGCTATCAAAATACCTGAGACTGGGTAATTTATAAAGAACAGAAATTTATTTTCTCACAGTTATGGAGGCTAAGAAATCCAACATCAAGATAATGGCAGGTTCGATTATCTAATGAGGACTGCACTTTATTTTCAAGCTGGTGCCTTGTTGCTATATCCTTAGGAGGCAAGGAACTCTGCGTCCTCACATGGCAGGAGAGTAAGTGAGCCCTAACACTGGGGGAGCTTCTTTGGAAGGGCCCCAGTCCCTACAAGGAGGAGCCCTTATGGTCTAATCACCTCTTAAAGACCCGACGTCTTAATACTATCACATTGGCAATACCTGAATTTTAGAGGAGACACATTCAAAACTATAGCAGATGGAGGAAAAAAGACAGCCAAGAGATATCTCAGGGCAGGCGTCTTGGCCCACACCTTTAATCCTAGCACTCTGGGAAGCCAATGTGGGCGGATTGCTCGAGGTCAGGAGTTTGAGACCAGCCTGAGGAAGAGTGAGACCCCATCTCTACTGAAAATATAAAGAAATTAGCTGGACTGAAAATATATGTAGAAAAAATCAGCCAGGCATGGTGGCTCATGCCTGTAGTCCCAGCTACTCGGGAGGCTGAGACAGAATTGCTGGAGCTCAGGAGTTTGAGGTTGCTGTGAGCTACGCTGATGCCATAGCACTCAAGCCCTAGTAACAAGAGCGAGACTCTGTCTCAAAAAAAAGAAGAGAGATAAGAGATATCTCATACTTTCTATAACTTGAAACAAAGAAGCAGGAGTGAAGGAAGTAACAATTTGAAAAAACTTGGTTCCTTCCCCCAAGATCAGGAAGAAGAGAATATGCTTCTTCCTTCAGAGCTGTAATGATCTCACTATTGGAAAAATTAGTTTCATTTTAGAATCATTTTCCATGGGCAGGCTGTTTAATGGTAGGTAAAAATGTTTAGGCCGGCACGGTGGCTCACGCCTGTAATCCTAGCACTCTGGGAGGCCGAGGTGGGCGGATCGCTCGATGTCAGGAGTTGGAAACCAGCCTGAGCAAGAGCGAGACCCCATCTCTACTATAAATAGAAATTAATTGGCCAACTAATACATATAGAAAAAATGAGCCGGGCATGGTAGCGCATGCCTATAGTCCCAGCTACTCGGGAGGCTGAGGCAGCAGGATTGCTTGAGCCCAGGAGATTGAGGTTGCTGTGAGCTAGGCTGACGCCACGGCACTCACTCTAGCCTGGGCAACAAAGCGAGACTCTGTCTCAAAAAAAAAGGAAAAAAAAAAAAAGGTTTAAATATCATCTTAATTAGGGTTATCTGAAATATATATATATATATTTTTTTTTTAACAATAAATCTTGGTGAGAATATCTGAAATATATTGATGCTCAAGAATGTCAGGAGCTACTGACATTCTTTGAATTCCTTCCATAAATTTTATCCTTTAACTAGTAATGACCATAAAAATACATGGCATTTATAGATCTCTGCTAAGTATTGTGCAGTATGCTACAGTGGTTAAAAGCATGGACCATAGGAGTAAGAAAGACTATGTGGGTTCAAATCCTCCCTCGGATTTGAATCTTAGGTATGTTTTCTTACTTATAAAAGAGAATTATGTTCATATCTCAGATGGTTGTCAGTATTAAATGAATTGCTATGTGAAATCATCGCCAAAGTGCCCCATTCAATAAATGTTAACTAATATTATTGTTTTTATCATCATCATTTTATATAATTTGATCTTAATTACAACCTTAGGAGATAGATGTCTTCATCCCCATTTTATAGATAAGGAGACTTAGAATTTGTGCAAGTAATTTGTCTGAGATTACCAAACTAGCAAGAGGAGGAGCTGGGATTCAAATCTAGGACTCTTTGATTTCAAAGGCTTAGTCTTATTAAAATATTTTTTCCTTCATATTTTTGTTTGTTTGTTTTTTGTTTTTGAGACAGGATTTTACTCTGTTGCCCCAGCTAGAGTGCAGTGGCGTCATCATAGCTCCCTGTAACCTCAAACTCCTGGGCTCATGCCATCCTTCCCCCTCAGACTCCTGAGTAGCTGGGACTACAGGCATGCACCACCACACTTGGCTAATTTTTCTATTTTTTGTAGAGACAGATCTTGCTCTTGCTCAGGCTGGTCTTGAGCTCCTATCCTCAAGCAATCATACTGCGTTGGCCTCCCAGAGTGCTAGGATTATATGTGTGAGCCACTGCACCCAGACCTTTTATTGCTTATTTAAAATTTTAAACAATGCAAAGTGTAAAAAGTGAAAATTTGTTTTTTATTCATCCTTTCCTAAGCCTAGGAGATGGAGCTACTTATTAATAGGTTGTGTAGTTTTATCATTCTGAACCTCTTTTTAAAAGTTTAAATTTTATTCTTATTAGATTAATGCATGTCTGCAGTTTTAAAGTCAGGTGGTAATACAAAACAGGAAGGGTAATAGTCCCTTACCCCTACCAACCCCTCTTCCTACTCCAAAGAGGTTACTTCTTAGCTTTGTCTTACACTGTTTGTCTTCAGGTATCTAAATAACTTGCTTGTGGAGCCTCTTCCTTTATCCTTCCCTTTCTCAGCTGGGGTTCTGTGAGAGAGAGAACTAAGTCCTAGTGCCCTAAGGCTGCGGTCCCCAACTCCTGGCCACAACTGGTACTGGTCCATGGCCTATTAGCAACAGGGCGTGTCACTGCCTGAGCTCGGCCTCCCCTCTCCCACCCCCATCTGTGGAAAAATTATCTTCCATGAAACGTAGATACTGAGTTATACAGCAGGAGGTGAGTGGTGGGTAAACTCTGGGTGAGCAGCGGTAGGTGGGGGTGCCTGGGGGGTCAGGGTGAGCTGTGGGTGAGTGGAGGGTGAGTTATGGGACATTGAGCAAAGCTTCATCTGTATTTACAGCTGGTTTCCATTGCTCACATTGCTGCCTGAGCTCCGCTTCCCCCCCACCCCCGCAACTGTCCCCCCAACCCCATTGGGGGAAAAATAGTATTCCAAACCAGTCCCTGGTGCCAAAAAGGTTGGGGACCTCTGCCCTAAGGAAACCTTGTATATAATGGATTAGCTATATTCCTGTACATCTAGACTAGTCCTGGGTCTGTACTTTCCTTGGGAGAATTGAGAAAGTAGTCACTCAAATCATTTTCTGTGTACTATGGATCAAATGAGGAACCCTGGTTAAAAAAGGCTAAGACATTAGCTCTTGACTTTCTATAGTACAAGGTGAAAAGGACATAACTTCTTCAACTACCATCCTTTCTTTCATCCTCCCAATATCATTACATCTTAATTTTTGTTAAACTAATATTCATTGTCTATATCATTGTGACTCTATAATATTAATCACAGCTTAACCACAGAATATACTGTACTGTATTTCCTTTCTTTTATAGCATTGTGTTCTCTTTTGGAATTAGTAAACATCGTCAGTATGACCAAACGTGAAACCTGTCTGTTTCCTAGGGCTCTCTGTCCTGTGGCCTTCTATTCCCATGCTCCAATCTAAACTGTTGTCATATTTACTCTGATCCTGGAATGTGCCCTCACTATCACCCCGGGTATTCTCTTCACCTCTGTCCTCTGTCGGATCACCTGCTTCCTGGATCCCACATCTTCCTGCTTCTTGATTTATGCCTTTGTTTTAACAGAGCACATCTTTACTAGCTTTTTGAGCAAAAGGTGTATGACAAGTAAATTTTTTTGAGAACTATGAACTTGAGTGTGACAAATGTCATTTGAAGACATGTTTGATAGTTTGGCTAGATATAGAATTATATAGGTTTGAAAACTTCAGAATTGTGGAGACATTGCTTCATTTGTCATGTTGAGTTCAGTTTGGTGCCATTTGGGTTCTCACTTGTTTATACAACCTCTGGAAGCTTTTAAGATCTTCACTTTATCTCCCCTCCCTCTTCCCCTCCCTCTTTTTTTCTTTTTAGAAAATTCATGATGCTATGTAGGAGTCTCCTTTAGTATCTTCTTACACGTAGTAAGTCTTTTCATCTGAAAATCAGTATCTCCCAGTTCTAAGAAATTCTCTTTCTCCCTATTTTTGTTTCTTCCACTCTCATTCTAGAACACCTGTTAGGTATATATTGAAAATCCTGCACTAATCCTGATAATTTCTTTTTCCCTCTCTTTTCTGTCTCTTCTACTTTTGTTCTGATTTCTGACAGATTCCCTTAAGTCATCATGGATTTGTTTTTCTAAGTTTTTCTTTTACTTGGTTGGTTATCTTTTATATCACCCTGTTCTTTTATGGAAACATTACTTATTCTGAAAAAAATTAAGGTTTGTGTTTGATTTTTGCTGCTGCTGCCTTCATTATTGCCTTTTGTTCTTAGTGCTTCTGTCACACATGTTCTCTTTTGTTTTGAGCTCTTTCTTTTGTAATAGAGGGTTGGATAGAGTTCTGTGGCTGTTTTCCTCCTACTTAAGTAGGTAACACTGATTCTCCAGTTTCCTGCCTGTAACATTTAGACATGGTTTCTATTGTTCAGGGAGCTGTGCTGAGAGGAGGGAGGTCTCCCTCTCCTGGAGGCTTGCATCTAGGTCTCGTCCTGCCTCTCATGCAGTCTTTTATCCCATCCTGTGGTTCATGTTCCGCCTGGCATGCTGTCTCCGAAGTTGCTAATGCTTTGAAGTCTGAGGCCTTTCAGGGATCTGGCAGCATACTGACCTCTTCCCTAACCCCTGACGGCTTAGATTTCAGCTTTCTCTGGTCTCTTAAATCAGTTTCTACTGTTTGTCCATCTGTTTTCCATCTTACAGAATTTTGTTCACATTTCATCTGCTGTAATTTCTTTTTCTATTCCCTTTTAGATGTAAGCCTTTTTAATTTCTTAACTGTCATTTTAGTTAGGTTTCAGAATTATTTATTAGGTGATAAATGACTATGTTCAGTTTACAGTGTTTAACTGGAAATCTTGTACAGAGTTTTTATATTACTGTAGCATTGAGGCACAAACATACACACTTCCCCATTCCCTTCCATGCTCCTATGAAAAAGGGCTTACGATATACAGCTTTACAACTTTGTTTTTTTAAACAAAAACTTTAGAGTAATAAGTGTCTTAGTTTATAAAGTTTTATTTTCATGTTTTTAACCATAAAGTTAAAAACTTTGACTTTATATCTGTAACTTATTTCATTTGTTCCCTATTAATGATGGTGTTGGTCATTTCAATTTTTTGCCAGTATTAAAATGTTACTCTGACCATCCTTTACATACATAATTGCCTTCTTGTGACAAGGCTTTTGTAGGACTTTCTTGGCATAAAATTCTTGGGTCAGTAGGTATTTGCATTTACAATTTTAATACTGTCAAATCCTCAATAAAATTGTTTTTCCAAGAAAAATTAAAAAGCCATGCTAAATTATACCAGACAACATATAACATGGTAGTTAAGATCAAAGATTCTGAAACCAAATGGCCTGGGTTTGAATCCTGCCCTTTTCACTCATTTGATCTTGGCAAGCATATTTTTTAACTAAAGTTTCCTCATCTGTAAAATTGGAGTAATAGCAGCACCTTCTTTGTATAGTAGTTGTGATATTAATAGGTAATCTATGAAAAACACTTAGAGTAGCACCTAGTACAGAGCAAAGTAGCTGCCCTTATTGTGTTTGCTGGGGTCTCACAACAGAAACATTCTATAATTTATCAGTTATCTCTGTGGAGCTTATTGGGAATTCCTTAGGAAACCTTTGAGAAGTCTTTTAAAATTTTATTTTATAGTAAATATAAATTATATAGGTAGGAAATTCCTTTGTAGCTTAGCCCACTGTATTCATTTTGAACTGTCAAAAAATCCTTATAATTTGTTGATTTGGTTTTGTTGTTTTTGTTGCATAGCACTCCCACCAAAGGCATAGAGAACAAAGCTTTCGATCGCAATACAGAATCTCTCTTTGAAGAACTGTCTTCAGCGGGCTCAGGCCTAATTGGAGATGTGGATGAAGGAGCAGATTTACTAGGTATGGCAGCTCATCTGAAGAAGTATCATGCTGTTTTAAAAATAGATCTTAAAAATTATTTAATTGAAAATTCCTTTAAAATGTCTTCAGCTGCTCAGTGGTCCAGAGTTATTGCCCTTTTAGGTAATTACTGGGAACATACTCTTTTGAGATCATGAAAGTTTTAAATGGAAGCATCTTCACATATGGATATGCCTAAAATTGAATTGCATTTAAGTTCGTGTTTTGAATTCATATAACACAATTTATTGAACTTCTGCAGTATTCCAAGACAAATATAATACATAGGAACACAGTGCTGTATGTGTGTGTGTGTGTGTGTGTGTGTGTGTGTGTGTGTGTGTGTGTGTGTGTGTTTGGATTGATGGATAGTTAGTTCTTGGCTTAAATAAATTTCATTAAATTCTGTTGACTTTAATTAAAAAATTATAACATTTTATTTTTCTGAGCTTTCACTAAGTATTATGTTTTAGCTCTATGGAAAATATAATCATTTTAAAGTTTGTGTTGTTGAAGAACACATGGTTTGAAAAGAATACTGCATTTGACTCTTTTGCTGTTTGGCTGGTGACCTTTGCCAAATAGCTTACCCTTTCTGGACCTTCGTTTCTTCCTTGTAAAATGAAGGAACTGGACTCTGGTTCAGGCGTCTGGCAAACTGTGCTTCATGGGCCAAATCTAGCTGACCTGTGTATGTGTAAATAAACTTTTTTTCGAACACAGCTACCCTCTTTTGTTTACCTATTGTCTATGGATGTTTTTGCCCAAAAACAGCAGAGTTGAATAGTTTGTAGCAAAGATCAATTGGCCCCAAAGGCTAAAATAGTTACCATCTGGCCCTTTACAGAAAAAATTTGCCAATGCCTGTTCTAGGTGATCTCTAAAGTTCTTTTCATTAGTAATTACATGATTCTTACTCAGGTGAATTAGCTTTGGTATACCTTTCTTAAAAACTTAAGATCCGGCCGGGCGCGGTGGCTCACGCTTGTAATCCTAGCACTCTGGGAGGCTGAGGCGGGCGGATTGCTCAAGGTCAGGAGTTCAAAACCAGCCTGAGTGAGACCCCCGTCTCTACTATAAAAAATAGAAAGAAATTAATTGGCCAACTAATATATATATATATATATATAAAATTAGCCAGGCATGGTGGCACGTGCCTGTAGTCCCAGCTACTCGGGAGGCTGAGGCAGTAGGACTGCTTAAGCCCAGGAGTTTGAGGTTGCTGTGAGCTAGGCTGACGCCACAGCACTCACCCTAGCCTGGGCAACAAAGTGAGACTCTGTCTCAAAAAAAAAACCAAAAAACAAAAAACTTAAGATCCTATAGAAATTAAAACTATAAAGAATTAAAAATTTATGCCTTCAGAATAGATAATAGGCTACAAAGGAATTTTGCACTTATTAGTGTAATTATAGCACAGCCTACACTTTTCTCAAAAGGTACTGTTTCTCAGTTCTTCTGAATAGAGAGTAGAGTGACATTGCTTCCATTAATGTATGTTAAATGTATTGATTGCCAATTATGATGTTGTTAAATATTTTTAGAAGGAAACACATGTTGTGTCTCAAAAGTGTATCTAGTAGAAGAGATTGAAACTATGTATATATAGTGATTTCTAATTAGACATAAAGAGACTGCCACTATTAAAGTCTAAGTAGGCCTGGCGCAGTGGCTCACTCCTGTAATCCTAGCACTCTGGGAGGCCGAGGCGGGCGGATTGCTCAAGGTCAGGAGTTCGAAACCAGCCTGAGCAAGAGTGAGACTCCGTTGCTACTAAAAATAGAAAGAAATTAATTGGCCAACTAGTAGCCATGGGGCATGGTGGCGCATGCCTGTAGTCCCAGCTACTCGGGAGGCTGAGGCAGGAGGATTGCTTGAGCCCAGGAGTTTGAGGTTGCTGTGAGCTAGGCTGACGCCACAGCACTCACCCTAGCCTGGGCAACAAAGTGAGACTCTGTCTCAGAAAAAAAAAAAAAAAAAGTCTAAGTAAAACTTTGGAAGAAATCGAGTAAATTACATTTCTTAAGGAGGGGTAGGAAAGATTAATTCTTAAGGAATACTCCATTTTTACATTTAAATTTACACTTTAATTAACATCAAATTGTACATGAAAAGTTTCTTTTAAGATTTAATTGGTTTAAGAAACTGGCTCCCTGGCAAAATTCAGGGACAGGTACAAATGTTAGAATAATTTAAAAATTTGTATTCAGAATAGTAAAAATCACTCTTTTTGCTGTACAACTTCTTGAGTTTTGACAAATGCATAGAATTGTGTAACCACCACCAGAATCAACATACAGTATCTCCCAACATTCCTTTATGCTGCCTCTTTATTTTAATAAGAATATGTCTGGTCCAAGTGCAGTGGTGTTTACAACTAATTGATCACAACCAGTTACAGATTCCTTTGTTCCTTCTCCACTCCCACTGCTTCACTTGACTAGCCTAAAAATAATAATAATAACAAATTAAAAATTTTTTTAAAAGAATGAAGTACATTTGAATATAATCTGTACACTATGTTGCCTCATAATTCAGTAGTGAGGAGAATTAGGAAAGGTCTTATAACCATGATTCAGCATCATAAAAGCAATCCATGCAACAAAAATTATTTGTACTCTGTAATACTTACAAATACTTTAAAAAAAATAAGGAATTAGGAAGGGCCCAGTGTGGTGGCTCATGCCTAAAATCCCAGCACCTTGGGAGGCTGAGGTAGGAGGATCACTTGAGGCTAAGAGTTTGAGACCAGCCTGGACAACATAGTGAGACCCCATGTCTACAAAAAAATTAATTAGCTGAGCATGTGTACCTGTAGTCCTGATTTCTCTGGGGCTGAGGCAGGAGTATCACTTGAGCCCAGAAGTTCAAGTTTACAATGAGCCATAATATGATAGCACCACTGCACTCCACCCTGGGTGACAGAGTGAGACCCTGTCTCTTTAGGGGGGAAAAATGTGATCTCTTAAATCAAGTATTTTCTGAAAGTCAGAAAATATTAAGCATAATACATTAAAAGCAAAATCCTGATGCTTTAGTTTTCCAGTTTGAAGACAAGAAATAGACTCTAAACTATCTTTTCCATTTTATAGATACTGACATATTTATGCTAGCATATTCCAGATTAGAGTATCTTATTACCTTAAGTTTAGTGACTTACATCTACATGAAGACCTTTAGTCAAAGATTTTTTTTTTTTTTTTTTTTGACTTTGGGTGGGGAGGGCAGAGTCTTGTTCTATCATCTAGGCTATAGTGCCATGGCATCAGCCTAGCTCACAGAAACCTCAAACTCCTGAGATCAGGTAATCCTCCTGCCTCAGCCTGCTATGATGACAGGTGGGAGCCACCTTGACCAGCTTGTCAAAGATGTTAAATGAAGTTTTCAAAGAATGTATTTGTTCCTTGGCTTCTCTTCTGTGCAATTAATTCAGTGATAGCAATTGAGGTAATACTCATGAAATGGAATATAGTTAAGTCAACAAAATTGTTCCCCAAGATTCTTTAATTGCTTCCTTGGGTTGATAAATAAATACACAGTCCATTTCTATGATTCATTCATTTTTCTAACTACCATATTATTATAAAACCTTTCTCTTGTTGCAGGATATTACTTTCTTTTAATCATTTTACATGGATTCAGTACTTAGATTACTTTTTTCTGATTTTAATTTTTTTTTTTTTTTTTTTTGAGACAGAGTCTCACTTTGTTGTCCAGGCTAGAGTGAGTGCCGTGGCGTCAGCCTAGCTCACAGCAACCTCAAACTCCTGGGCTCGAGTGATCCTTCTGCCTCAGCCTCCCGAGTAGCTGGGACTACAGGCATGCGCCACCATGCCCGGCTAATTTTTTTTTTTTATATATATATCAGTTGGCCAATTAATTTCTTTCTATTTATAGTAGAGACGGGGTCTCACTCTTGCTCAGGCTGGTTTTGAACTCCTGACCTTGAGCAATCCGCCCGCCTCGGCCTCCCAAGAGCTAGGATTACAGGCGTGAGCCACAGCGCCCGGCCTGATTTTAATTATTTAAAAGAGATAATCCCAACATTTGTCCTTTATCTTGATTGTTGTCTCACGCCCTGACTTTCTTATTTTCAGTGACCCTTTTCTCCATTTAGTCACTCATTCCACATGGCCACATTCTATAACTTGGAAACCATACATTTAAACATCCTACTCTTGAGATTTTCTTTCCTTTAATTATCTCATGTATTTTTTTTTTTTTTTTTGAGACAGAGTCTCGCTTTGTTGCCCAGGCTAGAGTGAGTGCCGTGGCGTCAGCCTAGCTCACAGCAACCTCAAACTCCTGGGCTCCAGTGATCCTCCTGCCTCAGCCTCCAGAGTAGCTGGGACTACAGGCATGCGCCACCATGCCTGGCTAATTTTTTCTATATATATTAGTTGGCCAATCAATTTCTTTCTATTTATAGTAGAGATGGGGTCTCGCTTTTGCTCAGGCTGGTTTCAAACTCCTGACCTTGAGCAATCCGCCCGCCTCAGCCTCCCAGAGAGCTAGGATTACAGGTGTGAGCCACCGCGCCCAGCTTATCTCATGTATTTTTAATTTCAGTGTCTCTATTGACTTCTTTTTATTATCATTTAAACATGTTTAGGTTTTTCCATTTAAAAATAAAAATACTGCCTACTACCCATCACTCACACACCTCCCATTTCTAGTCAGGCCTTTCCACAACAATATTATTTTGTGTGTGTTTGACAGGGTCTTGCTATGTTGTGCAGGTTAGTGACAAACTCCTGCCCTCAAGTGATCCTCCTGCCTCAGCCTTTGGAGTACCTGGGACTACAGTTAAGCAACAATGGTTAGGTGTCTGTTATGAGCCAGGCACTGATATAGATACTTGTGATAAGTCAGTGAACAAAAAAGACTTCTTGGCCGGGTGTGGTGGCTCACGCCTGTAATCCTAGCACTCTGGGAGGCCAAGGCGGGCGGATTGCTCGAGGTCAGGAGTTTGAAACCAGTCTGAGCAAGAGTGAGACCCCGTCTGTACTATAAATAGAAAGAAATCAATTGGCTAACTAATATATATATATAGAAAAAATTAGCCGGGCATGGTGGCACATACCTGTAGTCCCAGCTACTTGGGAGGCTGAGGCAGGAGGATTGCTTGAGCCCAGGAGTTTGAGGTTGCTGTGAGCTAGGCTGACGCCATGGCACTCACTCTAGCCTGGGCAACAAAGTGAGACTCTGTCTTAAAAAAAAACAAAAAACGAAAAAAGACTTCTTGAAAGTGTGGCTACCTTAACTGGCAGAACTTTACCAGTCCTACTTGCTCTTCATCCTACTATAATCTGGCATTCTCCCCCGTACTCACCTTGCCTGAAACAACCTTCTTGTTTGCTATAGTCAGTAGTTCCTTCTCAGTTATTTCACATGACTTCTCAATAGCATTTGTCTTTAAAACTCTCTTTGCTGGGTTTCTGTGATACTACGCTTGCCTGCATCCTTTCTTACCTCTGACTATTCCTTTTCAGTCAACTTAACAGGATCCACAGCCTCTGTTTCTATCCTAGGCTGCCTTCTTTGGTTTTGGATAACATATTTGCTCTCATTGTTTCTTGGTTTTCATGGGAAACTACTTCCAAGTTTTTATCTCTACCCTAGATCTTTTTCTAGGATCCCAGACTTGTTTCCAAACTGCCTACTAGACACTCCTAAGATGATTTGTAGGGCTTTGCATTTGACATGCCTGAAACTCAGTTTGTCATCTTTACTGTCCTGTCCCCTAAGGCTGCTCTTGCACCAACATGTACTCTGAGTGAATGAGTAGCCTTGCCATACACTCATCTCTCCATCCTAGACCTCTCACTCTTCCCTCACAGCCAGTCACCAAAGCTTGTTTGTTCCCTCTCCTAAATATATGTATATATCTATTTTTCTTGCCTCTGCTTAAATGATACATCCTCCAGGGATTCTGCCTTGATCGTGTAATTAAAGCTCAATTGTCCCTGAAAGTATTCTTATGGTAGTACTGCATTTTATTATGTTGCTCTTTATACTTGACTGTCATTTTTTATGTACCTATCTCACTGGGTAGACAATAAGCTCAATGTGGCCAAGGCAACCATGTCTTTTGCTTTTACTGTTTAGCATGTAGCAGCTAAGTGAATGGGGTTACTAAATAGTTCTGACAGTTTTGTTTCACCTCTAAGTCTGTGATTCTTTACCTTTTGGGATTAAAAGTTCTTTATAAGAGAATTTGTAAGAGAGCAATGTACCATTGGAAAAACACATGTACAGAACTAGATAAAGTGGTACATACATTCTCAAGCAAGTACCAGGTAACTCTGAAGCCCATCTATGGAACTTGCTCGAGAATTGATATTAAAATCCCAATGAGACTGATACAATTTTAGGAACTGCCAGGCAGGGGTTTTTTTGCTTGTTTTTAGTAGGTAACTTTCCCAAATATATTAGATCTAAGTTTATGTTGAGCTTAAGTCTTGAATAGAAATGAGGCCATTTCAAATTGTTTTTCTTATAGTTGTAATGAGTTTGTTTTTATTGGTACTTTTCAAAATGAACATTTTGGATAATCTTATTGATTGGATATTAAATTTATAAACCTAGAGAGAGATTTTTAGAGAACTCTTCATTGGGAATTTGTAAATTGAATATAAACTTTAGAAACTATGCTATAGGATATGTTTCTCATATAGTACAGATTTTAGTCTTTTCCTATTAATATTTACACTTTATTGTATTGAGTTAATGGTTTCTCTACATCTTTTCAATTTCTTTGTCTCCTCTCTCTCATTTTAAGATAAATGAGTTTTGTTCTTGCTTTCTGAAAATAATCTAATTGAGATTCTCATTCATTTTTCTCTTGGGCTGCTTACCTAGGGGAATATTCTGGTGTGTATGCTTTTGAATAATGTTACTGCTTTTTAAGCTAGGTGTTCTTGGCTGCTGTTCTCATTTAGTGCTTTCTCATCATTTTTTTCTGCTCAACTATTTTTTTTTTTTGCCCTACATATATTTTTAGCTTTTATGCTCATCTAAATGCTTGAGTATATTGCAGTTATAATATAAACTTTTTCAGCCAGTCTAAACTCTATTTCTTCTGTCTCTATAACTTTATTAAAAAGTCAACATTAGTGTTTAACGCAAATATCTTGCTAGAAATCATTTTGGAGTTGGAATTTGGAAACTTTTTTAGTTTTGTTTTATTCATTTTTTTTCTTTCTTTTTTTTTTTTAGTTTGTAGAGAATACATAGATGATTAAATAAGCTACTATTTCTGATATTTAATTCTTCCTGGTAGATTCTCCCTGGTCTTTGAGAACATTTGAGAAAATTATAATATAAAACATATGTCCATATGTGAACACTAAATAAAGTTTTAGCATTCTTGGGTTGGTTTTGTTTGCTTTAAATAATTTTTAAATCAATTGGAATATTACATTTTTTTAAATAAAGGAGCATGTTAACTCTTTTGCCTTATGTAGTTTTCTTTAGAAATATTTCCTTCCTGTTTTTATCTGGGTTATGAATATTACTTCTCCCATTGTATGTGATTTTCCAACATTAGCTCACAATTTCTTGGGATGAGGGAGTGGTGGGATTTTTGTTTTGTTTTTGCTTTTTTGTTTGTTTGTTTTCTGAGTGATATGCCCTAGTGTATTATTTCATTTCTTTAGTTTTTTATGAGAAGCAAATTAAATAGCTTTCTTCTCTCTAGGGACACTTCCATTAGATCTTGCATTGAATGCTCTCTATGCCTATCTTACAGTACTCATTAAAATATTAAACACATTTCTATAAAGTAACAACTATTCAGTTGTTGAATGAATAATATTCATTATTTCATAAGTGACACTTTGAAGGAAAGTTGGTATTGATTTTGGGTTTTCAGTCTGATTATATCAATTTTGTTAGAAAGCATTGGCGAAATATTTTTTAGGTATATTAGAGAGCATCCTTACAATGAAGGAAATCATCTTTGTTTCTGTCTTTTGCACATCATTATGCATTAAATCATAATGTGATTCCAGATGTTTTTCATATCATGCATAAAACTTTATAGATTAATAACCTGTTTTCATGCTGTTTCTTACATAAAACATTTCTTGTTCTTTGTTTTTGCTTTACATGGAATGCATGGGCTTTAAGACCATAATTTCTTTGGTAAGGTTTCATCTGCCTTGGGGTTCTGTCTTTCTCTGGCCTTGTTTCTGCCTGTTCTCTATTAGTAAGATCTAATTTTTAGGCAAAAGCCTACAATGTCAACTGTGATTTGGGAACAATTTCTAATCCATATTAATGCTGTTCTTTTTTCCCTAAGTAATGCTAGAATATTGTTAGAATATTTGGCAGAAAAGTCTTGATACTTTTGAAATATTATCTATGAGAAATAAAATATAGACTAACAGATATAAATAATTAGCCAACAAAGTCTTTAGCTTTGTTTTGCGATGCATAATTATTTATAATTTTATAATCCATACAAGTTGATATGTCAAATAAAATTATAGACAAAATAAGATTACTAAAGGACAGATAAAATTTCTAAAATAAAATATATGACTGTAGCTTATTATAAATGTATCTAATTTTGATAAATTTGTTTTCAAAGTCTTTATCCTTTTTCTTTTGATAGGAATGGGTCGTGAAGTTGAGAATCTTATATTAGAAAATACACAACTGTTGGAAACCAAGTAAGTTGTATACGAAATTTTGAAAAGGAACAAAAGATACAGAATTTTCTTCTTGTCCAAGTCAATGGCAGTTCATCAGTTTAACACAGCACTCATGCAGTCTTTCCCCCCTTTTCTGCATGTGTTTACGCATATGCACTCACCCACACAGATAGGTAATGGGACCTACATTGCCCTGATACGGGTATGTTTCATTGCTCTGTTTTTTGCAGACACTCAGATCTTCACCTTATTTCTACTCCACAGGTATTCGTGCCTTTCTCTTAATCTTCTGGATGTGTCCTACACTTATTTTGCTCCCTCTCCTGAAATGTTTCTATTTTCTTACCTCTTTTGCTGGGTTTTCTTGTATTTCTGTACAAATGTTTTGATACATACCTGGCCCACTTCTTCAGAGCTGTCCTCTGTAGTTACAAGCTCTTGGGTGCAATCTGAGGAGTCTTAGGCCTTCAAGCACATTTAGTGGAACAGGTCCTCAGTAATGTGGAAAAGTGACCATGTCCCTTTGCAAGTTTGTTGCGTCACAGCAACTTTGGAACATTTGTGTATATCCAAGATAGAATGTAGCTTTAATGAGGTCCTATGCCCACTGTACTCAGAGGAACTGGATCTTAGATTTTTTTCCTTCACTGTAGACTTTCCAGTTTGGGTTGTTTTCTCATTAATTATTAAAGGTAACATCAAGGAATAACTTTATTGATTGGGCAATATCTTTTCAGAACTTAGTGATAATAGTAGCCTTACGAATGCTATATTTTTTTCTATTTTCCACTCCTGAGATAATGAATGCTATTTTTTAAGGTTAATCTTATTTAATTCTGACTTTTTATTAATTGGTGGTCTGTCTCGCTTTATCCATTTTATTCTTTGTTTGATAAGTGGGAAGAATAACTTAGACCTTAGTTGCTTTATGTTCTTTTTGCCTTTATCTATAAGCATCATCAGGTAGAATGTCTTGAAGTATTCAGTCATTCAGCTTTATGATTGTACAGTGTCTTTAGTCCACAAAGGAATAAGTTGAAAGGTGAAAAGAATATGTATTTGTAATGACACACTTGAAATATGTGTTTCTTAGAAATGCTTTGAATGTAGTGAAGAATGATTTGATAGCAAAAGTGGATGAACTGACCTGTGAGAAAGATGTGCTGCAAGGGGAGCTGGAGGCCGTGAAACAAGCCAAACTGAAGCTAGAGGAAAAGAACAGAGAATTGGAGGAAGAGCTTAGGAAGTAAGTTGTGACTGTTGTTCTAACCAAACTCTTTGTCAGTTGTACCACAGAAGGTTGTAGGTGTAACTCTGAGACAACAGACTTCAGCCCACGCAAGGCTGGAAGTGCCCTGGCTGATTGCCTGTGTTGTGTGTGAGCAGGCCCCTCCAGTTACTAGCCTGTCATCTCGATATTGTCATGTTTTTATGACTGTCATGATATGAAAAGAGTTAGAGAACTGTTGAAACGTCTTTGTTTTGATAATAAGGAAATTTAAAACATTCATATTTTCCTTCACTAAGCTTTCTCTAATACCTGGGTTTTTTTGTTTGGTTTGGTTTTTTTGGTGTTTTTTTTTTCTGAAAACAGTGCTATGATAGCATTCCATTAAATGAAGGCAGCTAAATACCCTGTTTGGAAAAAGAAAAATAATCCTTTAGTGGTAGTTAAAATTGTTGACCTACTCTTTCATTTTTTTGAAAATAGGAACTCAATTCAAATAATATGTTTTGTTTTTTCCCCTCTAGAGCTCGTGCAGAAGCTGAAGATGCAAGGCAAAAAGCGAAAGATGATGATGATGTAGGTTTACAGTTTTGGATTTTTTTTCTTACTTTACCATGTTTTGGTATTTTGGGAAAATCTTGCTAGATAAGCTTTGGATATAGCATTATAAAGATTTTAAAAAGTCAGAAGATATGTTTACGGTCATGAGTGGAATAGCTCATGCTTCTACATGGTATCCACAAGCTTACTTTCTAGCTATATAGGAACCATGCTGATTTTCCCTCTGTGTCTCTGTGCTCTGACCTGTAAGAACCAACTGGGATATTTGGGGTTTTTTCCATTGCTATTGTTTTGTTTAAAATTTTGATTTAGAAATATGAAAGCTGGCCAGGCACGGTGGCTCACGCCTATAATCCTAGCACTCTGGGAGGCCGAGACGGGTGGATCGCTCAAGGTCAGGAGTTCAAAACCAGCCTGAGCAAGAGTGAGACCCCATCTCTACTAAAAATAGAAAGAAATTAATTGGCCAACTAAAAATATATAGAAAAAAAAATTAGCCAGGCATGGATGGGGTGGCGCATGCCTGTAGTCCCAGCTACTCGGGAGGCTAAGGCAGCAGGATTGCTTGAACCCAGGAGTTTGAGGTTGCTGTGAGCTAAGCTGATGTCACAGCACTCTAGCTCGGGCAGCAGAGTAAGGCTCTGCCTCAAAAAAAAAAAAAAAAAAAGAAATATGAAAGCTTAATAATAAAAATTGTGTAATAGTATTAAACATAAAAAGATCAAGTCCAAAACTTTAGCACTAGCCAATTAGCCCATATTATTGTCAATATACATAAACACAAAAGAAATACAAAAGAATAAATACATACTTCTTGCCAATATTGTTAGCATTCTGTCAATTCTGTTGATGGCTAGATTATCATTTTTATATAAGGTGTTTGCAGGTCAAAGGTCAGGCTTGAGATTTTTTTTAATGGATGTTTTAAATACAATAATTGATACGTATAAAAATATAGGTAACATATGTGAGTTATAGACCATAATAAGTTAATATTATGACCCTACCATCCAATCTAAGAACTGGAAAATTACCAAACATTGAAACTACTCTGTGTTCCTCCCCTCCAGAAGAAACCACTATCCTATACTTATCATTTGTTTAACTTTAAAAAAAATAGTTTTATTATATCAAATATATGTATCTCTATAAAGTATGGCTTAGTTTTCATTGTTTTTGTGTTTCATACTATAGGCGTATTTAGTCTTGAAGACTTCTTTTACTCAGTTGTATGTTTTTGAAACTCACTGATGTTGTAGTATATAGTGCTGTAGTTCATTCGTGGTCACTGCTTTATGATATCCCATTATATAAATATTCTATAATTTATGTATCTTTTTTCCTGTTAATATATTAGTATATTTAGTCTTCAGCTTTTTATTATCACAATGCTGTTGTTACAGACATTATAGTACAAGTGACCAGATGTATAGAAGCAATAGCTTTCCCAGAGTATATACCTAGCAGTGGGATAGCTGTGTTGCAAATTGAAGATCCTTTATCATTTTATTTAAAGGAGAGACCAAGTTCTGTGGCAGGAGAACAAAGGAGGAAAACTGCTGAAGGCTAAGCTTAGCCTCTTTCTTTCTGTCCCAGCCCTTTCAGCTTTGATCCCAAATGTACATATTCCATTTAGCAAAATAAAAGTTAGACCCACCTTCTTCCCCAGAAAAGACTTCAGAAATCAGTGTCATAACAAAGTAGACTTGAGCATGTCCCTTTGGGGTCTTACCCCTGTGCTTACCTCATATTCACATCCTTTATTCTAAGAATAATTCTGGTTAATATAGTTTTCTCCATCTTGTTTTATTTCTGTTGGTGTTTTATTGACTCGTATAGTTAGGTACCTTGGTAAGTAGGCAATAAGTTTACCCTTTATGCTGGCCTTGGGTGTGTATATGGATTGGTAGTTTGAGATGAATGAACCTCTTTTGGAACTAACTTGTAACTATTTTCTGAATGACAGTTGTTATAGAATGTGAATTTAAAATAATGTTAGAGCAGTATTTCTAGGTGGAACTTATAAAGAACATATTGATAGGTAACAGTCAAATTTTTTGGTTTTATTTGAAATTTTTATATTCTTTATTTTTTATAATTCCTTTATAATATGTTCAAATATCTGTGTTTACATTCAGAAATTAAATTCCCTACCTTTTATCTTTTCAGTCATAAGTAATTATTTAAATCTCTTTGTCAATTTTATTTTTTTTTTATTTTTATTTTTTTTTTGAGACAGAGTCTCACTTTGTTGTCCAGGCTAGAGTGAGTGCCGTGGCGTCAGCCTAGCTCACAGCAACCTCAAACTCCTGGGCTTGAGTGATCCTTCTGCCTCAGCCTCCCGAGTAGCTGGGACTACAGGCATGTGCCACCATGCCCGGCTAATTTTTTATATATATATCAGTTGGCCAATTAATTTCTTTCTATTTATAGTAGAGACGGGGTCTCGCTCTTGCTCAGGCTGGTTTTGAACTCCTGACCTTGAGCAATCCGCCCGCCTCGGCCTCCCAAGAGCTAGGATTACAGGCGTGAGCCACAGCGCCCGGCCTCAATTTTATTTTTATAAGGCCATTTTTCTTTTCTCTTTTTCTTATTTATAGTAGCATTTATATTTTAATTTTTTAATTTCAAAATGTTAAGGGGGTACAAATGTTTTTGTTACATGGGTAGCTTTTGTAATGCTTAAGTAAGAGATATTAGTGTTCCCATAACCCAATTAGTATTCATTATACCTGTTAGGCAGGTTTTTTACCCCTCTTCTTCTCCCCTCCCCACTTCTTGATTTCCTATAAGGCTGTTTTTCTTTAAGTGATTTATTAGATTAGTAACTGAGGAATATTTAAAAGCCTAAAGATTTTGCTTAAGCCTGAGATTAACACCAAAACATACATAGGCTCCCAGAGTGATCTGTCATCTTCTCATCATTATAGAGTGATATTCCCACAGCCCAGAGGAAGCGATTTACTAGAGTAGAAATGGCCCGTGTTCTCATGGAGAGAAACCAGTATAAAGAGAGATTGATGGAGCTTCAAGAAGCTGTTCGATGGACGGAGATGATTCGGTATGAGAAGTTCTAGAGTATTTTCCTACTATTGGTTTGTAGGTTTGAATATTCACTCAGGACTGGAGTTGTGCCTTGGGGAGTCCAAATCCCTTTCTTTGTTTACTAGGAGACACTTTCTAAAGTAACAGTTGGAATTAGTAACAGTATGATCAAAGTAGGTGCCTTTTAGGCCAGTAAGGGATCTTGGAGGACATTCCCACAACCCCTAAAAGGCAATTGTAATTATTTAGGACTGATGGTCATTTTTCAAAAGAATAGAAATCGATGCTTCCTTTGCAGCAATGTCAGGGAAAAAAATCAAAATTTTATATGCAACACAAGAAAATAAATTATTTTTACTCAGTGTCTTACTATGAAATACTATTGCTTCAATTTTTTCCCTATTTTCAAGCTATTCATTGCAAAGTATACCTTCCATTGACATCTTGCAGTCAATTGGATCTTAAATCTCACCTAATGCTGCCATCTAATGGTCATATTCTTAAAACAGTATTCCTTACTTTAATTTAGAAAGAGCTCATAAAAAGTTTACAAATTAGTTGCCCCCTAATTTACCCATATTTTTGAGTTTGGATTGTCACATCAGATTTACCAATAAGATTGGTAAATATACATTGATAAATATATATAACAATATACATTTTTTAAGTTTATGAGCATATTTTCTAACCTCCAACTTTTACTTTCTTAAGATTACATTATCCATTAGTTTATGGATTCTTTACCAGTGCCATACTAGAACGAAATATTTTGTGTAACACACTTTGCAATTTTCTATAATTATAATTGTTTATAGCTGCTGAGAAGGAAGGAGATCAAATTGGATAAGGAAACTAATAAACTAAGAAGTGTCTTCTTAAATGCATTATTTAATGGATATTAAATACATAATGAATAAATATTTTAAAAACTGAAAGCATATATGCGTACTCCACTTTTCATTGCTATTTTTAACTCGTAGCAGCCAAGTGGTAGTCAACAAGTGAAAGGAAATAGTAGCTTACTTTTAACTTGTTCATTGAATTGAAAGATGTTTTAAATTTAGTTCTTAAAAAAAGTGAAAAGGGAGCTCTGAGCATGATGCAGAATTCTTACCACCTTATTAAATCAGTTTGGAATGTCTTACTATCTGAAATTTTGTGGCATTACCTGTCAATCCAGTTTATCCTCTTCCCTTCCCTGGCCATCTTTTCAGTGATAGAGACGTTTTAGTCCTGTGAAAAATGACCCATCAGAATGGTAAGGTTACAGGCTATTTTGTGAGAGCTGAGAGTACAGATGATATGACTTTTAGATATTTTAATAAACAGAAGAGTTAGAGGATATATTTTTAATAAATGTTTAAATATTATCATTCAGGCACAGTGGCTATCTGTCTAGCACAGATAACAACTTTCAATCATTAGACTGAGCTCTAGAGGGAAGTATGGTATTTTACA
The DNA here is from genome assembly GCF_040939455.1 of Microcebus murinus. Classification (NCBI taxonomy): domain Eukaryota; kingdom Metazoa; phylum Chordata; class Mammalia; order Primates; family Cheirogaleidae; genus Microcebus; species Microcebus murinus. Next base: position 37,785,713 of record NC_134121.1, read on the forward strand.
TATTTTAGTAGCAGTAGCTTTAGCAGATTGACTGACACATGGTAGGTCAAAGTAACTATATTATTTACTGAATTTAATTGTTGACTCTCCTCTGTGTATCCCATGAACTTCTTGGGTCCTTTGTTCTTCAGGTACAAAGCTAGAACACCTCAATGATAACATCTTTCTTTCTTTCTTTCTTCCTTTCTTTTTTTTTTATTTTTTTTCCTTTCTTTCCTTTCCTTTCTTTTTTTTTTTCTTTGTTTTTTTTTTTTGATGTAGGGCATCACGAGAAAATCCAGCCATGCAGGAAAAAAAACGGTCAAGCATTTGGCAGTTGTAAGTATCAAAAAACAAAAAAAAAACCCATTAAACAGCACTTTGAGATAAGATTATAGTCATAATTTATTTTCATTAATGATTTTTGTGTCCATTTTTCTTTAATTTTTTTAAAAATTGGGGGTAAATAGCTAAACTCAATTTTTTCTTTTTGATGTGTAGCGTGCCAACTCGGTAAGGCTGTTCTTGAGGACAAAAGATAAGCTGTCGTAAGCTGCATCATGTTGGTTATGCATTTGGTGCATTCCTCTGCCAAATTTAAATAAAATGATGGGGGAATTATTTATAGATTTGATAATTACCTGAATCCCCATTAAATAAGTTACTGATTCACTGATTATGTGATTGTAAGGAACTTCATAAAGTGAAGATAAGACATTTAGCATTTGTGGGGTTGAAGTAGTATTTGTACATGTTGGACTCGAATTATGTCTGTGTGTGTTTACTATGGTTAAAACTTACCTCTCCCTTTTTGGTGAATCTGCTAATTAATAGAAGTGGCAGTTTTTTAAAAAGTGGACATGAAAGTAGTTATTTAAATTGAGCTTAAGCAGAAAATGTATGAGATGTGTATTAATATCTGTTCTAGTACTTTATCATAATAGACTATTTTCAGAACTGGCATACTAAGCTTCTATTCAAATCATGCAGCTATAACTTCGTTGTTTAACAACCATATTTATATTGCACCTAGTAGGAGCTAGCTAAAGGAATTTTATTTATTAAGTAGAAGTTCCCTGTACTCAGGAGCTTCTTCCTTTCATTATGGAAATTGCTAATTAGAGAACTGCCACCTGCCATTCTAAGCAGTGGTTTCTCTTCCTTGAATGTCTGAGTTTGGCTGTGAATTACTGTTAAGCCTGTAGCATGCAACTACAAAAACTGTTTTTGCCATTTTCTAACTCACTGCCTTGTAAAAGTGCTTTGGAATTTTCTTGAGCATAAAAGTTTGTGGAAAATCATGGATTGTTCTTCACAGTGCATGTCACACGCACACATGCTTTTTTCTGTTTAGTTTCAGCCGACTTTTCAGCTCCTCAAGTAATACAACTAAGAAGCCTGAACCACCTGTTAATCTGAAGTACAATGCACCCACCTCTCATGTTACTCCTTCCGTCAAGAAAAGAAGCAGCACCTTATCTCAGCTCCCAGGGGATAAGTCCAAAGCCTTTGATTTCCTTAGTGAAGAGTAAGTATTTTCCAGACTAATGGTTATGCCCTAAATAACTTAATGGGTCAAAATACTCTTGTCCCTTATCACATCAGCTATAAGGATTCGGATCTATTTAAAAAAAAAAACAAACTATTTCTGTAACTTGACTACCTTTAAGTAAATTTCTTATCAGTATTTTTTTATGAAAATTGCATTTCAGTTTTCATAAAGAGAAGGACATTTTTTAAATACCTCATTTTTTCTGGTATTACAACATTGATAAATATTAATAGAAATGTTAAAGGCTTATATGAGCCTTTATCCTAAAAGTTTGAACATTTCCTTTGACGTCAAAAGGACTTGGTTTTCATCCTAACTCTGCTACTCGTTATGTACATACACTTGGACAAATCAACCTCTCAGAGCCCCAGTTTTTCTGCTTGTGGAAGGAGTCTGACAATTTATCTCAAAGATATTAGGATTAAATTATACAGTATCTGTAAAGTATCTGACATATGGGTAAATTTGTTAGCTGCAGCATACATAGCAAGTCACCTCATCAAAATTTAAATGGCCAAAATAAAGGCAAATTATTTTCAGAATCGTTTTCATAATATTTTATTCTATAGCTCCAAAGGTTACCAAATCATATTTCATTTTTGTCTTTTTTTTTTTTTTTTTTTGAGACAGAGTCTCACTCTGTTGCCCAGGCTAGAGTGAGTGCTGTAGCGTCACCCTCGCTCACAGCAACCTCAAACTCCTGGGCTCAAGCGATCCTCCTGCCTCAGCCTCCCTAGTAGCTGGGACTACAGGCATGCGCCACCACACCCGGCTAATTTTTTCTATATATATTAGTTGACCAATTAATTTATTTCTATTTATAGTAGAGACGGGGTCTCACTCTTGCTCAGGCTGGTTTCCAACTCCTGAACTCGAGCAATCCGCCCGCCTCGGCCACCTAGAGTGCTAGGATTACAGGTGTGAGCCACCACGCCCAGCCCATTTTTGTCTTCTGAAATAAGTTAGTGGGGTCTAAAATTTGACCAATATTATATTCCTAAGCAGTTACTGTTTTATTGATCTTTTAGTCACTTCTGGCACTTTGGCATTAGAAAATTCTCAGTAAATATTTCTTGAATGAATAAAAAAGTAGGAGCCAAAAATACTTAAGAATTTTTCCCTTTCATATGGCCAACATCTAAAACCTAATAGGAATTTGATGGCTGATGATTCAATTGAACATAATAGGCTGCTTGCTAACCTGTTAAAGCTCAGGCACTGCACAAACTTAAAAAGACCAGCTTTAGTGTAACACTTTTTAAAGCTATTTTAGTGTGAATAAATTAATTTGAAAATCATGTAATTTTTTGTGACTTTTGCTATTATGATGAGAGAGGGGAGATAAAGCTGTTGTATTCACTTAATTTGAAAAGGAAATCTTTTTTCCTTTTAGAACTGAAGCCAGTTTAGCCTCACGCAGAGAACAAAAGAGAGAACAGTATCGTCAGGTAAAGGCACATGTTCAGAAGGAAGATGGTAGAGTGCAGGCTTTTGGCTGGAGTCTGCCTCAGAAGTACAAACAGGTAACATGTGAATGTGGTAAGAGCATCCAGCGAGAAATAGCAGGGTGAGGGGAGTGTCTTGGGTGTGAAGGAGTTGCAGTACATGGCCCAGCGCTGCTCTGGCTGCATGGACTTAGCACATGTCTGGAGAAGTGCAGAAGGTGGTGGTTTTCAGCCTGTTTTCTAGCAACATGGAGCTCACATGAAATGCCTCTGAGTCTGTGAGGAGGAGAGAGGTCAACAGGGTGGCCAAGTACGTGGAGCTTGAGGTTCCTGGCTTCGCTTTAACCAGAGCAGCTGTGTTTTAATATTTGAAGATTTCATTTTTTTAAAAAATAGCATCATTGTTTAAAAGTGTTTAAAAACTTTGGCATGGATGGAGCCTTTCAAATTGTTCACTTAAAACTCAGTTCACCTCTTCAGGAATTTTACCTGTCTACTACATATGCCCTACCCCTAAAATATTCACACATCTGTGTACAAACACACATGTGTACCTCTCTTCTGGCCTCCTATAGTATCCTGTTTATTTTATCTAATTGCTACTTGATTTTTCTGTTTATTTTTCAAATAAGAATGACAAAATCAACTTAAAGTTAATTTCAAGGAGTAAATCTGTAATAGCAATGCTTGCCCATGTCTCAGTGGTTCTGTAAGAAATCCACTTTTAGTGAAGTTTACCAATGTGTCTTTTTCTCTCCCCCCCACCATTAGGTAACCAATGGGCAAGGCGAAAATAAGATGAAAAATTTACCTGTGCCTGTGTATCTCAGACCTCTAGATGAAAAAGATACATCAATGAAGGTAAGTTCATTGTGAAGTTAAAGGAGATACTTCCTAAACTGTAGCTAAATTTTTTTTTCCTAAAACCAAAAACATTTAAATACAAAAACATTTAAATTCTATTGGTCATTTTATAGTTTTAGACTATATTAAATACCTATGTGTACAACCATTCATTATTTTAAGTAAAGTAAGAAAACGTGAAAAGTGTTTTCTTCACATTTCTAGATTTAATACCCTTTTCTTTTTCCCCCATCTGAGAAGCTGTGGTGTGCTGTTGGAGTCAATTTATCAGGTGGGAAGACCAGAGACGGTGGCTCTGTTGTTGGAGCAAGTGTATTTTACAAGGATGTTGCTGCTTTGGACACAGAAGGCAGTAAACAGCGAAGTGCATCTCAGAGTAGCTTAGATAAGTTAGATCAGGAACTTAAGGTAAGTGTACATTAACATTTGACCTGGTTTATGAGACTACTAGTCTATAGCTCTTTGGTCCAGAATTTACTTCTGATCCAGCTTCTAATTGGGATTACTATGCCTTTACTTACTCTCCCCCACTACCCTTTTAAGTCAGTTTTATTGTGGTATAATTTACATACAATAAAGTATACACTTGAAATGGGTACAGGTCAGAGTTTTGATAGATGTATACACCTATGTAATCACTACCACAATCACAATGATAGAGTATTTTTTATCACTGACCTGCTCTAATTGCTAGGTTTTTAAGCTACTAATTAATATTGATAGTTGTATTTTTACTCTTCCAAATAATCTGGAAATAAATTTTGAAATAGTATTGCCCTTTACTGTAGCAGCACAGCCGTATGAGTATTTGTACACACATATCATTTTAAACATTCATTTTCCTTACTTTGTCTACTCAGGAACAGCAGAAGGAGTTAAAAAATCAAGAAGAATTATCCAGTCTAGTCTGGATCTGTACCAGTACTCATTCAGCTACAAAAGTTATCATCATTGATGCTATTCAACCAGGCAACATCCTCGATAGTTTCTCTGTTTGCAACTCTCATATTCTGTGCATTGCAAGTGTACCAGGTAAGGGTGAGGCATGCCTCTCTCTGGCCCTTCCTTCTCTTCCCTCCATGCACACCTCCTTCCAGATGGGAACTGATTTGGCTACTGGAGGTGTAGTTATGCACCTTGTTGTCATGGAGTTTATGTTCTAGTTGGGGAAGATTGGAAATAAACTGAAACCATTGAAAAAATAAGATATTTTCAGAGAGTGAAAAATGCCATGAAGAAAATAAAACAATGGTAATGTGAGAAGGTAACTAGGAGGCAGGGGCTAGGGGCTGTTTAGATTGATTAATAAAGGAAGGTTTTCTAAAGTTCTGGATTCAGTATATGATATTAAAACATTAATTTAAAAATTAAAGAGGTTTGTGATACAACCATACAATGGAATATTATTTAGTCATAAAAAGGATTGAAGGGGTTTTTTTTTTATTGTGGTAAGAACACTTAATATGAGGTCTACCCTCTTAACAAATTTTTACATGGACAATACATTATTATTTACTATAGGTAGATGTTCTGGTACACGCTGAAACATGGATGAGCCCTGGGAACATTGTGCTAAAGGAAATAAGCCAGATACAAATGGACAAATATTGTATGATTCCACTTATATACAATACCTAGAATAGGCAAATTCATAGAGACAGAAATAGATTAGTGGTTACTAGGGACTGGGGTGAGGGAGGCAGATAGGAGGAGTTATTATTTAATGGGTACAGAGTTTCTATGTGGGGCAATGGAGAAGTTTTAGAAATAGCAGTGATGGCTACAAAACATTGTGAATGTAATTAATGCTATTTAATTGTATACTTTAAAATAGTTTAAATGGAAAATTTTATGTTATATATATTTTACTATATATATACTTTTACTATATATATACTTTTACTATATATATTTACTTATATATATTTTACTACAATAAAAATTTTTAATGTGATGAATAAAAATTTTCTAAATAAAAAACTGAGGAGGTTTATCTTTATATCATAAATGGTTTTGTTTTTAAATGTTTTACTCATACCTAAGTCACTGTATACACTTAGGATATTTAATTTTTAACAGTAGTGGATAAAAGCCTATATTTCAAATAGTAATCTTGATAGCTAAACATTTTTTCTGCTGACTCCTCAGATATATACAATTAGATTGTTTTTAACCTTTTGGCTGCTGAGGAGCTCACTAAGAACAGAAGTCATTTTTGACATTTTCATGGTGTTTATTTGCGCTTGTATTACTAGAAGAATTATATTTTTAAAGTACCTTTCCATTTTGTGAAGATAAGTTTAAATAAATTTAATACTACCTATATTCAAGTAGCTGTTATCTTACCTGCACACTCTCATTTCAAACCTGTAGTTGCTTTAGTGGAAAAAATGCTTAGCTATTAGGAGTTTACTTAGCTATTAAAGGGTTATCTTCCCTTTTAGGTGCCCGAGAAACAGACTACCCTGCAGGAGAAGACCTTTCAGAATCTGGTCAGGTAGACAAAGCATCTTTATGTGGAAGCGTGACAAGCAACAGCTCGGCAGAGACAGACAGCCTTTTGGGAGGCATCACAGTGGTTGGTTGTTCTGCAGAAGGTGTGACAGGAGCTGCCACTTCGCCTAGTACCAACGGTGCTTCCCCGGTGATAGAAAAACCACCAGGTAAATCTATTCCTCTTACATGCCATCTGTATAGAGACTAAGGCTACCCCAGATGCCTCATTGTGGGCTGAATTTAGATCTTGAGGTAACAAGGATAAAAGAGCTTGAAAGAAGTTGTAATGACTGCTAAATGGCATCAGGAATTCTCAATTATACAGCATAGAGGAGTGGGCAGGCGGAAAGGGATTCTGTAGCAGAGGTCTGTACCCAGAAATTATTGGAGGAGAAAAACTCAAACTAGGAATAGTTAAGAGTGTTTTATTTACTTTGTAGAAATGGAACCAGAAAACAGTGAGGTCGATGAAAATGTTCCAACAGCAGAAGAAGCAACTGAAGCCACAGAAGGCAATGCAGGGTCAGCTGAAGACACTGTGGACATTTCCCAAACTGGCGTGTACACAGAGCATGTCTTTACAGATCCTTTGGGAGTTCAAATCCCAGAAGACCTCTCCCCGGTGTACCAGTCAAGGTATGAGAATGGGTCAACAACTTAGGAAACTGGGTAAAGTGCACAAATAAAAGAAACCAAAATAATCTCAAACAGCTAAAATAGTCCCACTAGTTTGCATTATTGTGGTGGACTGGAAAGGGTTATTTCCTATTCCTGCTTTGTTTTCATTCTCTTCCCTTCATTCTCTCTGGATTATTTTTCCCCATTTCTTCTCTTCCTTTCAACTTAAAAAATCTTGTCCATAAAAGTATAATCATGTGTTGCTTTCTGATAGGGATATGTTCTGAGAAAGACACCATTAGGTGATTTCATTGCTGTGTGAACATCACAGTGTACACTTACACAAACCTAGATGGTGTAGCCTATTGCTCCTATGCTACAAACCTGTACAGCATGTTACTGTGCTGAATACTGTAGGCACTTGTAACACAATGATAAGAATTTGTGTATCTAAACATATCTAAACATAGAAAACGTTCAGCAAAAATGTGGTATTAATATAATCTTACAGAACCACCATTGTGTATGCAGTACATCATTGACCACAGTGTTGTTTCACAACCTATGATTGTATATAAGTCAAAATGTTCTTGGTCATTTTCTCCTCTGTTATGATTTTTTAAAAAAATTTTTGTACTTGTTGGCTTCCATTCTATTAGTAACTTTGCCACTTTGATCTGCACCCCTATTCTCACTTCCACTCCAGTTATCAGCAAAATTGGCCATTGTTTATTAAAGTGGCCATGAAGTTTGAGTTTCTCACATGGGCTTGAATGAACTTATTGAATTTAATTTTCATGCAAATATGTTACTAGAAAACAATTTGTTTTAGGCTCTTCCTTTAAAGGGTTGGTTAACCTAAGCCCATTTTGTGAATTCTTTTATTTTCTTCCCCACCTTTACTAGATTTCTTCTAGATGGGAGTGGAAGAGTCTCTTTAAATTGGATCCTTTAAACTATAAAGTTTCATATTCTTACTGCTATTGTATAAAGCAGCCAAGAGTCAATTAACATTTATTAATTTAAGAATAAAGGTCATATATTGAAGTTTATAGTCCAGTTATGTATCATTTACTAATTGTGCCCTGACAATTCCAAAGAAAGGTTTTGTGACAGAATATTAAGCATATTTCAGTTTATTAATTTAATGAAATTCTTTTGTTTTTTGGAGACAGATTCTGTCTGTTGCCCAGGCTGGAGTGCAGTGGCATAATCATAGCTCACTGTAACTTCAAACTCCTGGGCTCAAGGATCCTCGTGCCTCAGTCTCCTGAGTAGCTGGGACTACAGGTGCATGCCACCACACCTAGCTAATATTTCTATTTTTAGTAGAGACAGGGTCTCTCTCTTCCTCAGTCTGGTCTCGAACTCCTGAACTCAAGCAATCATCTCTCCTCAGCCTCCCAGAGTGCTAAGATTAAAGATGTGAGCCATCATGCTGGCTAGGAAATTCTTTATATATCACCCTCATATGTGTTTGTTGGGGGGGCTTTAAAACAAACCATCCCTCCCTCCTCTCTCACCCCAAGAAGAAAGAAACTATGATACAATTCACAGTAACTAAGGGAGAGCTGTAATGATAGTCTTAGTATTAACTGCTATATTTCATTACCATGTCTTACTGCCTTATTTGTACCTTGGGCCTTCTAGTTAATATTTCTGGTACATTTATTGAAATATATTTGAGGTAAGCATTTAACTTTGGCTTTTCTGGAATTTTAATGTTTGATTTTTTTTTTTTTGAGGCAGAGTCTCATTCTGTTGCCTTGGGTAGAGTGCCGTGGCGTCAGCCTAGCTCACAGCAACCTCAAACTCCTGGGCTCAAGCAATCCTTCTGCCTCAGCCTCCCATGATTTTTTTTTAAACTATAAACTTAAATGTAGAAATGTTCAGTCCCTGAAAACTATAGCTAAGCGTACTCACAATTTTTTCCTTTTGCCTCACCTTCCCAGTAATGACTCAGAGGCATATAAAGATCAAATACCAGTATTGCCAAGTGAACAAGACCTGGTGAGAGAAGAAGCCCAGAAAATGAGTAGTCTGTTACCAACTATGTGGCTAGGAGCACAAAATGGTTGGTAAGTGCCAACACTTTTATTAAAGTATCTTTACTTTTTTACTTTTGATTTTGGAATAAGAAGATAAGTAAAATGTGGTCAACATGAGTACAAACAAAAAGTGAGTATTAACGCAGAGAATTTTATATACCCACAAAATCTAGAATTGTGTTGCAACTACCTCATAAACTGGGCTTGTATTGGTTCTGAATGGTAAAACCATTTTTTTTTTTTTTTGGTCACAGAATGTTCCCTTTACATAATATTCTTGGAAGAAGAGGTAAATAAGATTTTTAAATCTGGGTTATCCAGAAATAGAAGATCCTGAACAGCACAGAGAATGTTTGCTGTATAAGGCTACAGTGTGGGCAGGGAAAGTGGGATTAAACTAATGTGTTTTGCTGCAGGAAGGCCCAATCCCAAACGTAACTATTTAATAGAGTTACTAGGAAAGGCAGAACAAATCACAGTGTGAAAGCTCAGAGGATAATAACATTATATGATTTGTTCACTTTCTAGTAGGACGGGGAGTTTTACAAAATTGTGCGTTTCCAAAGGTTAAACAAGGTTACTACAGATTGAGCTTCCCTAATCCCCAAATCCAAAATCTGAAACTGTTTTGAGTGCTGACGCTCACAGGTCATGCTCAAAGGAAATACTCATTAGAGCATTTTAGATTTTGGTTTTTCAGATTAAGGATACTCAACTGTTATATATAATGCAGATATCCCATAATCTGAAAAAATCAGAAATCCAAAACACTTCTGGTCCCAAGCATTTTGGTTGGGATACTCAACCTGTACTATGTGTTTTCTATATGGATCCAATACTATAAAATGAGGGGTTGGCAAACTTAATGTTGACTGTGTTCCAATATAACTTCATTTATGGGCCCTAAAATTCGAATTCCATATAAATCTCCCCTGTAGTGAAATACTCTTGATTTTTTCCCCAATCATTTAAAAATGTAAAAATTATTCTTAATTTTCAGACTGTGTGAAAACAGGTGGCAGGCTGGATTTGACCTGCAGGCCATAGTTTCCTACTCCTTATGTGGACTACTTTGTCTTCCAAAAGTTATAGTGTAGTGGAGAAGTAAGATAATTCTGAAAGAGGATTTTAGCCAAGGACCCTAAAGCGTGGGGTAGCCTGAAGCTAACTAACTATGCATTTTGCTAGTTCTTGCTTTTCAGTCTTCCTATGTTTCTGTTTTCCTTATGCAACCTATTTCTCTGCCTCGGGCCTACCTTTACTTTCATTTTTATTTTCTGATTATTGTACCAAAGCAGCAGCAAAATCTGTACATTTAACTCTTCTTTCCTCCTGAATGAACTTTGTGGTTATTATGGGGTTTAAGCAGTGTCTTGATGTTCTCTATGCCTTACCAGTCTTGACTTTGTTCTTGCAGTTTGTATGTCCATTCATCTGTAGCCCAGTGGAGGAAATGTCTCCATTCCATTAAACTTAAAGATTCGATTCTCAGTATTGTGTAAGTTTTATTTTTGAAATTCTTCCTGTTAAAACTATATATTTTGGTATAAACTAGATTTTATGACTTTTAAAGCTAAGATGCATTTCATGACAAGTCAGTATCCAGGTTGTTTGTTTTTTTTAAACCCTTTTTATGGCACTAGAGAAGGTGAGTGAGAATGAAATTCTATAACAGAAAGTAAAACAGGCAACTAAGTAGAAGAGAAAACTTGCCAGGTTGGTTCTTTAACCATACTAGTTCTTTAGTACTTCAGAGAGAGAACCAATACCTATTAATTTATATTTGTTGTAAAATATTGATAGTTGTGAATATGTTGATCTAATTGATCTAGTCTTTTTCTATATGGTGACTAGCAAAAATCAGACAGTCCACAGGGCTGACTCTGTTAGTTCCACTCAGTTGTGTGTCTCTGGTCTGCAGAGTTTGTTGACTGTCTATAATGAGAGCAGGAGCTCCGGCCAGAAAATGAAACAGCTGAGATTCCACAATGCTACTTAACTTAGTTCAGCTGACATTTTTTCAAGCAGGATATTCACAATGAAGAAAGCAGCGTATTCATTTATGTTCTGTTGTAAGCTCCTCATCTCGTCACAGATTGCTTCTTTACAAGACTCTGAACTAGTTCAGTGGCATGTAGTCCCTTCTGTATTCCTGAATGGAGAGTTTTGAAATCCCTTTTCCTGTTTGCAGACATGTGAAAGGAATTGTTTTAGTGGCCCTGGCTGATGGCACCCTTGCAATCTTTCACAGAGGAGTTGGTGAGTGGTTATAAATAACTTGTTGCTTTGCAAAGCATTTTCAGCAGATTGACTTTATGGTTTGAAGAAATGATACTTAGTAGAAGAAAGAATAAAGGTTTAATCTGAGTACTAACAATGTATAAGGCCTGGCATAGTGGCTCAAACCTGTAATCATAGCACTTTGGGAAGCCAAGGGGGAGAATCACTTGAGGCCAGGAGTTTGAGACCAGCCTGGGCAACAAAGTGAGACCTTGTCTCTACAAAGAATACACATTGTGCAGGCATAACAGCACCTGTAGTCCTAGGTATGAGAGGCTGAGCCAGGAGGATTGCTTGAGCCCAGGAGTTTGAGGTTGCTGTGAGCTGCAAATGCACCACTGTACTCTAGCTCAGGTGATAGAGCCAAGTCCCTGGCTCAAAACAAACAAACAAAAAAACCACCCAAAAGACCCCAAATAATATGTGACATCAGTAAGTGTATTAGTGCCTATCTGGAGGTATACATTAACAGTATACCTTAGAAAAAGGCTGGGTGAGGTGGCTCAGGCCTGTAATCCCAGCACTTTGGGAAGCCAAGGGAAGAGGATCGCTTGAGGCTGGGAGTTCAAGGCTGCAGTGATCTATGATGACACCACTGCACTCCAGCCTGGGTTTCAAAGTGAGACCCTGTCTTAAAAAAATAAAACAAACAATATACCTCAGGGAAAATATATTTATCACAATGAACAAGCAGTTTAGTATGTTCTGGTATTCTTATATAATGTGCTATAGAAGCATTTGTTTTTCATTTGTACATTTATTCAATTAGGAGAAATTTGGTGTGGATATTTTTTTCTGGTCCTTTGTTTTTGGTTTTTTGGGTTGTTTTTTTTTTCTTGAAACATAGTCTTACTCTGTTACCCTGGCTAGAGTGCAGTGGCATCATCATAGCTCACAACAATCTCAAACTCCTGAGCTTAAGCAATTCTCCTGCCTCAGCCTCCCGAGTAGCTGGGACTACAGGTACAAATGACCATGCTTGGCTAATTTTTCTGTTGTTTGTAGAGATGGGGTCTTGCTCTTGCTCAGGATGGTCTCTAACTCCTGACCTCAAGGGTCAGATCCTCCTGCCTAGGCCCCCAGAGTGCTAGGATTATAGGCGTGAGCCACCGGGGCCCTGCCATAGTCCCATGTTTTAAAAATAGTCTGCATCCACTTACATTTGGAGAGTTTTTTAAAATAATTTTTAATTGCATAAGATTTAATCATTTTCATATCACCTTACTTATATTCTTCCCCTTTAACCATTATTTTATCTATAGATGGTGGGGTGGTGGTATCAGAAAACATACCTTGAATAATTAAGGACATTTAGTACTAACCTTCTAAACTTCTTTGTATATGTTGTCAACCAAAAATGATACTTCATTTCCTACCCACTAGATTCGTAGATCAGGGAAATATGAAATATAAATGATATACTGAATTTGGATTTTAGGAAGACTCTTCCCAGTGTCTCATATCCTTTTGGGCTTGGAGAAATGTGGGGTAGATGATAGTTAGGTGCCTTTATAATTGATTAGTACCTAGATTGCTGGTTAATGACACCATATCATCAAAGGGTAAGAGGGCTCTATTTTACCTTGTTCAGGTAAAATGTTTTACCTTCACAGACTTTATCTGTATCTAATCCTCACAACAACTTATGAATAAGGTTCTATTGTCATCCTCATTTTATAGATGAGGAAACTGTGGCACAGAGCATTTCAGACACTTGTTCGTGGTCACTCAGCTAGTAAGTAGAAGAGCCTAGAAAAAATGGAATAATAAATGTTAAGTAAACTGAATCCAAAATTATATTAACAGAACAAGAAAAACATTCTTGTTTACATTTAATAAGAATCAGTGCAAAGCCCTTTATTTGGGTTCAGAAGAGCAAGATGGGGGAGATAAGACTGAGAATTATCTAAAGGTTGACTCCAAACTCAATATGAGTTAGTTAATACCTTAAGCCTCATGGAAATAAAGTGTCCAAAACAGGCATGGTAGATAAGAGCATATTCAATGGACTTAAACAATATAGATTAGGATGCAGTTTCTATAAACTGTGATAGGTACAAAGCACATGCCAGAGATGCTTGGTTTTGAAAGGAGAAGACATGGGACTGTAACAAAGTAGTTTGGACTGAATTTATTCTTGGGTTTCCCCTGGACAAAACTGCAGACCAATGGGTGATTACCTACAAGGAGGTAGGCTTTAGCTAGGTATGGGGAATATTTTTCAGACATTTATAGCTGTCTGAAAATAGAACAGCTGCTTTGCGAGGTAGCTCTTTCACTGAAATTGTTCAAGCAAAGCTAACAAAACAAAGCAAGCTTCTGGTGGTTGGTTCCCATTCGTATTTCTGTTATCACTAAAAATGTAGTATGCACAATCCCTGAAGTGTTAGTAATGAGTTGCCTCAAAAACATCAAAATGTGAGTGAGATGATGTCCCCCAAATAAACTTAAGTCCATTCTAATTCTAAAAAAATTATTATAAACAGATAACTTATAACTGATATATCACTGCTTTTGAGTGCATTTTTTTTTTGAGACACAGTATCACTCTGTTGCCCAGGCCAGAGTGCCGTGGCATCAGACTAGCCCACAGAAACCTCAAACTCCTGGGCTCAAGTGATCTTCCTGCCTCAGCCTCCCGAGTAACTGAGACTATAGGTGCACACCACCATGCCCAGCTAGTTTTTTCCGTTTTTAGTTGCCTGGGTAATTTCTTTCTATTTTTAGTAGAGATGGGGTCTCACTCTTGTTCAGGCTGGTGTCAAACTCCTGACCTCAAACAATCCTCCCACCTTGGCCTCCCAGAGTGCTAGGATTACAGGCGTGAGCCACCACACCTGGCCTTAAGAGCATTTTTTTTTTTTTTTTTTTTGAGTCAGTCTCACTCTGTTGCCTTGGGTAGAGTGCCGTGGCGTCAGCCTAGCCCACAGCAACCTTAAACTCCTGGGCTCAAGCAATCCTTCTGCCTCAACCTCCCTAGTAGCTGGGACTACAGGCATGTGCCACCATGCCTGGCTAATTTTTTCTATGTATTTTTAGTTGGCCAATTAATTTCTTTCTATTTATAGTAGAGACGGGGTCTCGATCTTCCCCAGGCTGGTTTCGAACTCCTGACCTTGAGCGATCCTCCTTCCTCGGCCTCCCAGAGTGCTAGGATTACAGGCGTGAGCCACTACACCCGCATGAGAGCATTTTGAAAGGAGGTCCAGATACTGGGTTCTGGGTTGGATCCAATGACCTTTGAGGTCTCATCCAACTTTGCAGATTGTAGACTAAGAGAACCCAGTCTCTACAACTAAAAAGTTTACCTAATACATGATATTTTGGATGGTTCATCAATAAATTTAATTATAGAACCAAATAGAATATTTCTTGTGTTGAAATTGAGTAAAAAGTGGTATGCATTAACCATAATCTATTTCTTATTTTAAAGATGGGCAGTGGGATTTGTCAAACTATCACCTCTTAGACCTTGGACGGCCTCATCATTCTATCCGATGCATGACTGTGGTACATGACAAAGTCTGGTGTGGCTATAGGAACAAAATCTATGTGGTTCAGCCAAAGGCCATGAAAATAGAGGCAAGTTAGCTTATGTTTTCTGTACTTACTCAATTTGTATTACTTAAAGACTATACGACTATAACTATTTTCAGCTTCTTTAGAAATTGTTTTCTGAATCTTTCTGTTTTAGGACACTTCAGCAATATATTTGGATATCTTAGCTTTCTGTATTACTTTCAGCTCTTGCCACCTTTGATTGTAAGAGTAGGACTTTTTTTAAAGGAAGGAGGATTCACATATGAATATTTAAATGTGTGTCTGTGTATATATCCATAGATTAATACATGTTTTATTTGAAGACATGGCTCTTGATATGTTTAATTACGTAAGGATTGGTTGAGAAAAAGATTCCCAAGTCCCTACCCCGACCATGTGTATCCAGCCACATTCCACATATGTGTCTCAGACCAAAACATGACACTGCAGTGGGAATTGGTTATAAAAACAAAAATCTCTTAGCATTGTTTTCTTGTAATTTTTTTGCCACAATACACAAATTCATTCTAATTATTTAAAAGATTTATAACAGGTAAAATTCTCCTTCTTGCCTGCCCCAAATGGGATTCCCTTTCTTGGAAGGCCCAAAGTTAACCATATGGTGTTTATTTTTCATATCTATTCATTATATCTAGATATATGATATAGGTTGAGTATTCCTTATTTGAAATTGTTGAGACCAGAATATTTTAAGATTTTAGATTTTTTAGGATTTTGAAATATTTGCATATACATAATAAGATATCTTGGGGATGGGACCCACGCCTAAACATGAAAGTTATCTGTGCTTCATTTATACCTTATACACATAGCTTGAAGGTAATTTTATATAATATTCTTAATAATTTTGTTAATGAAGCAAAGTTAGTATACATTAAACCATCAGAAAGCGAATATATCACTATCTCAGCCACACATATGGATAATCTCTAGTTGTTTGGCATCACTGTCATTCCTGACCCTGAATTTATATGCTACCAGTAAGCAATGATTTTTTTATACTTTTTCACACATAAAAACTTAATGGTAAAAAATAAGGCATACCATTAATACAGTGAAAAAATAATGTGTTCTAGATAATTTATGGTGTCATGTTGGCACTCAAAAAGTTTCTGATTTTGGAGCATTTTGGATTTCAGATTACAAGTAGGATCTTACATCATGTATTGCTCTACATCAACACAAAATCTAGAGAGCAAAATCTTTCTGTTGAACACTGTTACATAGTGCAGATATGCCAGTATTGTGCCAATATTGCTTTTATAAATTGATATTCTGTATAGTGCTGAGGTCCAACATCCTGTAGTTCATTTTGTTTTGCATTCTAGGATGAAAGCAATTGTGTGTGTGTGTGTGTGTGTGTATGTAATCACATGTTTAGTATATAATATTTAAGCTTCTCTTTTAATAAATAAGTCTGCTAAATTGTGCAAATTAACAGTTTGAAAATATGAACTCCTGTGTAACAAAAGTAACTTTGTGATTGGACAATCTCTCCTAGAAATCATTTGATGCACACCCCAGGAAGGAGAGCCAAGTGCGACAGCTCGCATGGGTGGGTGATGGTGTATGGGTCTCCATTCGTTTGGATTCCACACTCCGTCTCTATCATGCTCACACTTATCAACATCTGCAGGATGTGGACATTGAGCCTTATGTAAGCAAAATGTTAGGTAAGCTTCCAAAAAATTTTATCTTTGCCAATCAAAGAGAATGTTTTATTTATTTGCTTATATATTTTTAGAGATGCATTCTCACTATGTTGCCCATGTTGGACTCGGACTCCTGGGTTCAAGGGTTCCTCCTGCCTCAGCCTCCAGAGTAGCTGGGACTACGGTGCACAGCACCACATTCAGCTTTTATTTTATCTTTTTTATTTTGTTATTTATTATATTACATTTTTATTTTTGAGACAGGGTCTTACTCTGTCACCCAGGCTGGAGTGCACTGGCATGGTCATAGCTCACTGTTACCTCAAACACCTCCTGTCTCAGCTCCCAGGTAGCTGGCACTATAGGTGTGCACCACCACACCCAGCTAACTTTTTTGTTTTTTAAAATTTTTGTAGAGACAGGGTCTCATTATGTTGCCCAGGCTGGTCTTAAACTCTTGGCTTCAAGTGATCCTGCCACTTCAGTCTCCCAAAGTGCTAGGATTATAGGCGTGAGCCACTGCACCCGGCTTTTGTTTTATTTTTAAATGGTCTAAAATGCTGTGTATAACCAATGAGTAAGTTGCCTGAGGAATAGTGTACTTTTGTCTCTGAAAGTGTCAAACAGATGCTCCAGTCAATCCTGTGGTTCTTGATATAAACTAGAATCATTTTTGACTCCTCTTATTCCCCACATCCGATCCATCACTGGAAACTGTCAAGTCTGCCTCCAAAAATATCTTAAATCAATTACGTCTCTATCTTGACCACTCTCCCCCTGTGCCAAGCAACCATTCCCCCCACCCCCAGAAAAACCATGAGCCTCCTAACTGGGCTGCATGTTTCCACTCCAGTCTGTTCTCTGCCTAGTAACAAATGTGCAAATATTACCTTGACATACTTCTACTCTTGCTTTTAGGTAAGATGATATTTTGTCCCATGATTAGGAGAACTGACATGGACTGGACCACTCTCCTTGCTCACTCTCTTCTACCCATACTGACCCACAACTCAACAGGCTCCTTCACATTTCAGGATTCTTGCATATGCCGTATCCTCTGCATGGGAAGCTCTTAGTGTCTTTTTACTTAGTTTTCAGATCATAGGCTATGTATCCTTCCAGGAGAGACCTTCACTTAGGTCCTCTCATGCTTTTTCTTTGTGGGCTTGTCATTACTGTGATTGTACTAGTATTATGTGATTCATGTTCACTGTCTTCCCCACAGACCCATGAGGGGTAGAGATCATCTCTGTATTATTTTCTGCTGTATCCTTAGAACCTAACCCAGTGCTGTAGACTATTAGGGATGTCATAAATTATTCACTTAATGATGAAAGGTTGAACTGGATCAGTAGTTTTTAACTTTTTTAGGGTTCCTGCCCTCAGAGAACCTATGACTCTCTCCCTAGACTCAGGCATGTATATACACACAAACACAAACTAATTTCAGGGTTATACTTTGACTGTAGGTTAAAGGTTAGAAACCTTTAAACTGAATGGTATTAAAGGCTCCTTCTAACTCATGGTTCTTTGATCATGCTCTCAGTTGTTGTAAGTAGAGCTTAGGAATGACTAATACTGCCTGTCTTAAATGTATTGTCTGTTTAATAATTTGCCTCTCATGTCACTGAAAATAAGATCAGTTGTAAAAATTCACTTGTAATATTATACAAAAATGCATCCATTTTTCCTAAATTATTTATACCCTAATATTTCTAAATTGCTTTAGAACCTAAATATATAAACAAGGGAAAAAGTATAGGTTTTATTAGCAAAGGTTTTTTGTTTTTTGGGTTTTTTTTTGAGACAGAGTCTCGCTCTGTTTCCTGGGCTGGAGTACCGTGGCGTCAGCATAGCTCACAGCAACCTCAAACTCCTGGGCTCAGGCAATCCAATCCTTCTGCCTCAGCCTCCGGAGTAGCTGGGACTACAGGCATGAGCCACCACGCCCAGCTAATTTTTTCTATATATTTGTAGTTGTCCGGCTAATTTTTAGTAGAGAGGAGGTGTTGCTCTTGCTCAGGCTGGTCTCGCACTCCTGACCTCGCGCAATCCTCCCACTTCGGCCTCCCAGAGTGCTAGGATAGACTGTGAGCACACCGCACCCGGCCTGCAAAGGTTGTTTTTATCTGTGCAAATAAATTTACAGCAAACTAGAACTTTTTCAGCTTTTAAAATCAAAGGACATTTGATTTCCCAATCTAGTAAACTCTGTTGTTGGGATTTTTTGTTTTGTTTTGTTTTGTGTTTTGGTTTGGTTTTCCAGCTCCCAAATTAAATCCTGTGTCATATTTCTTGATATACCTTATTTTCTATGTACTTTTCTTCTAATAATGTAATGCTACCCACTTTTAGAATTTTTTTTCCCCATTAACTCTGAATTGTCAGATAGATGATACAGCCAAATAAGAGTTTGCTTTGATGTACACCTTCAGAAAACATTCATCTAGCTCTGGTCACATTTTTTCTCTGTTATATTAATCCTGCTACTGTAAGGGGCTTGGAATCTAAAACACTGTCTGCTCTAGTTTCTCAATAAAATGTTCCCTCCCTCCCTTACAGGTACAGGAAAACTGGGCTTCTCTTTTGTGAGGATCACAGCTCTTATGGTGTCTTGCAATCGTTTGTGGGTGGGGACAGGAAACGGTGTCATTATTTCCATCCCATTGACAGAAAGTAAGTATATTTTTAGATAACGCCACAGGACAAATGGAGAGTTGCAGGAAATAGTTATGTCTAGAATTTAGGTAGAGGGAATTGTTTATATATTGGCAAATCTGTGATAACTCAGAAATCAAACTGATGGCAAGGATCTAACTGTTGTTACTCTTCTTCATTGTTCATAATTGAAAGTGTTTCATTGTGAGAAGGTATTTTTCTCAATTCAGGAATCACAGTCCTATTTTATCTTCGAAATAAAAATTGAAGTCCATTTTTCTTAAACTTTATTACACCAGTGTCCAGAAACACTACCAAGCATTCATCCTACTTTTACCTGTCTCCTTGGCAGATAGTTTAGGATATTCCATGTGCCTTATTTGAGGTTTAAAAAAAGGTGAAGTTCCTCAGGAGATCAGCAAGCCTTTCCTTATACAGACAAAACATTCTCTGTTTTAAAAGAATGTTTATTTTTTTGTGAACAAAATATACATTGTTTCTCATGTGATGTTCCATTACATTGATCATCCATTAAGTAAGTGTTTTTGTGTTGCAGAATTCATGGAAAGGGAATAGTTTGAAAACAAACGCCATTAAGTCCATAAAATAAGTCAATAAACCCATACCTCAGAATCACCCTACCTTTTTTTAGGGGAAAGGCAGGGAGAAGGACTAGAAGGTGTATCTGGAGCCTTTAAAGAAAGCCACATTCTTTACTCCAGCCGTTTAAGAGTTTCATTTTATGCACTTACCAGAACAGAATTTCTTTAAAAAAAACAACCACACACACAGAAAAATAAAGGAGAAATTTTAGGATTTAGGAAATGCTCTTCATTGTGTTCTCAGTGTTTTGATTCAGATTCACTAAAATTGCTTTATAATTTAAAAAAAAAAACCCAAATCACAGTAAATCAAATTGTCTTTTTTGAACAGAGATATTCTATGGAGGCATTAGTTAAGAGCTATATGTGTTACTTGGTATTATGCCAAGTGGGATCCTGTTAATTTCACTAGGAGCTTTGAGCGCAGGTTACCAGATAGAAGACGCTGAGAGTGGTGGCTCACAATAATTCTCTCCTCCCTGTCGTGCACCTCTCCATGTCCCCTTTCCTCCTTTCTCACTTTAGCCGTAATCCTCCACCAGGGACGTTTACTGGGGCTGAGGGGTAAGTGCAGATCCTGAACCAAACTCTTCTTCCTGGCTTCTATAGCCACTGGGAGGCTGTTCCCACCTCTCTAGAATACCCTCTTGACTGTTCCTAAATGTCATCCACTTGCAGTCACTGCATTGCAGCAGGTGTTGTTGTTTTTTTTTTTTTTTAAATGTTTGTTACATGGCCACCAAACTGCTCAGCAGCTTAGTCTATTTATCATCTTTTGTTGCAGCTGAACTTTCTTTCAGACTTTATTTTCTTTCCAATATAAACATGGAACATTTCTTAAACTGTCATTAATTTACATTGTTTACTCGTATTACTGATCCCGTTTCTTTCATTCACTTACTTGCCCGTGGAATGGGGATGTTTTGTGAGTCTGGTCATTCTACAATAACCCAGCAAACCATCAGTCTCATGTAAATAAGAGCTACTCTATTATAGTGGCTGGATTCTTAAAAGCACAACTTTTTACCACCCCCTCAAGGGAAATATTCTTACTACAGGGGATCAAAATAAGATAAACTATAAAAAAGATTTTATTTAAAAATACATCTATTTACTTTATATAATGGGTAGTTTTCTAAAATGAGGATTAAAAACAAAACAAAACAGACACACCTAAGAGTCAAATCTGTTTTCTTTTGTTAACTAAAATGATTTTTAAAAAATTAATAGATGTATTTAAAAAGCAAGCTTAGTTATTGCTAGACTGGCAAAATCCCCTACTCCATTTACTGGGGTACTTAAAAATAACTAGCATGCTGTATCTTTTTTTCCCCAGCTTTGTCTTGAATTGGCAATGCTGCCCTTGTTTATCTCAACTGGCTGTAGCTTTTAGATAATATCATAAGGATTAACCAGTAACCTTTTGCACCATTACTGTTTTCTAGGGGAAAATATTTGGTATTTGGTTTTTCTGTTGCAGCAAATAAAACCTCAGGAGCACCAGGAAATCGTCCTGGAAGTGTAATCCGCGTATATGGTGATGAAAACAGCGATAAAGTGACTCCAGGAACATTTATACCCTATTGTTCAATGGCACATGCACAGCTTTGTTTCCATGGGCACCGGGATGCTGTGAAATTCTTTGTGGCAGTGCCAGGTGCGTTACATTATTCTGCTGAGGTGTGTAATTGTCTCCTTTCTGTCATCCCTTGGTTCCACTACCTGGTCTAATGCTAAGGACTAGAATTGCATTTAATTTCCATATACTATATGAAGGAAGTCTTGTAACAGAGGTATGAATACAGTGCTGTGTGGATACTTAAATGAAGTTATTTTGGAATATCTCCCCCACCTCCAAAAACAAATATCTTGATTTTTATTTAAGAGACTGGCTTACTTTTGAAAAACAATGGTGTTATTTTGTCACAGCAGAATGCCAAAAATGATCATGACCTAATGAAGGAAGTCACTAGAAAGAAGCCTGTATCACCAATACTGTGTGCAGGAAGAGATGGGAAATATACTCTGGTACCTTTAGCAGTGTATGGACTAGGAGCCCTGGGGTCTGGGCCCCCTGTCTCTGCCACTGACCTTGAGCAAGTCTCTTAACCTCAGAGACTCATTTTCTCATTCCTAAGTGGATGTGATTAATGTCTGCTCTGCCTACCTCATTTGTTGTGAAAATGCTATTGGGAATTATAAAGCACCATGCAGATGAAAGGTGGTAGTGGTAATGTCCAGTGAAAAATGTTCTATCCTTTAATAATACTAAAGTGATATTACCATCTAGAATCAGGACCCATCTTTTTAATTTTTTTTTTCCCATCAGAGGCAAATTTAGGAGTTAGGCAAAGTTCAGATTTGACTTTGCCACACCAACTGTGTGACCTAGAAATGGTGGTGTTTCCCTGTATTAGTCAGAGTTCTCCAGAGAAACAGAGTCAACAGAGTGTGTGTGTGTGTTTGTGTTTCTGTTTGTGTGGAGAGAGAGAGATTTTAAGGAATTGGCTCACATGATTGTGAGGGCTGGCAAATCTAAAATCTGCAGGGCAGGGGGGCAGGCTGGAGACCTGGGGAGAGTTACTGTTGCAGTTTGAGGCTGAAAGCAATCTGGAGGCAACATTTTTATTCATCAGGGATCCTCAGCCTTTTTCTCTTAAGGCTTTCAAGTGATTAGATGTGGTCCACCCACATTAAGGAGAGTAATCAATCTGCTTTATTCAAAGACCCCTCATTTAAATGTTGATCACATTTAAAAAATACTTTCACAGCAATATCTAGACTGGTGTTTGACCAAATATCTGGGCACCATAGCCAAGCCAAGCTGACACACTTAACCAACACATTCATTTTCCCAAAGGTATTCCAAAGATTAAATGATTAAGTGTAGTAGAACAAGGTTATTTATATATTTGTATAGTTACTTCCTTAGGATAAATTCCTAGAAAGGAGATTTATGGTGATAGCAGGTTTGTTTTTGGAGGGGAGACAGAGTCTCGCTTTGTTGCCCAGGCTAGAGTGAGTGCTGTGGCGTCAGCCTAGCTCACAGCAACCTCAATCTCCTAGGCTCAAGCGATCCTTCTGCCTCGCCTCCCAGGTAGCTAGGACTACAGGCATGCGCTACCATGCCCAGCTAATTTTTTGTATATATATATTTTAGTTGGTCAATTAATTTCTTTCTACTTTTACTAGAGACGGGGTCTTGCTCAGGTTGGTTTCGAACTCCTGACCCGGAGCAATCCGCCTGCCTCAGCCTCCCAGAGTGCTAGGATTACAGGCATGAGCCACCACGCCCAGCCTTTTTTTGCTTTTTTAAATAAAGAAATAAAATGTCACAGAGTCCCCCTTGAGTCTCAATTATATCATTGTCTAATCCCATTCTCTCTCCCTTTCTTCTCCATCTGTAACCACTATGTGGAAGTTTACAGGTATCCTCCTGCGTATGTTTTTGTGTTTTTACTATGCTAATATATTTATAAACAAAATATAGTATTTTTTGTGGTTTTCAACTTTACTTAAATGTTGTGTTTTATATGTATTCTTCAACTTTTCACTTTTGTAGATAATATAATGTTCATACACAGAAATCTGGTTTTCTCATATATGAATAAATGTACTATGTTTTATTCATTTTCCTATTGATAGGTCTCTAGGTTTCTTACCCCCCTTTTTTTCTTCCACTATTAAAAACAATATTGCAGTGGACTTTGTGCATATGTGCAAAACTTTTCTGTTGGGAATAAACCTAAAAGTGGGATTGGCAGCGTTGTTTGTTGTGAAGCCAGGTGACCCTAAGGGTTAAACCATTCTAGTTGGCCTTATTTTCATACCCTTGTGCTCTTGCTTCCCTGGCAGAAATAACTAGTCTACTGACAGAAGTTATCTCTAGCAGACTTGATTTCTTCCAAAGTATAATTGAGTAATGTATGAATGAAGCCCTATGGGGATACATCAAACTATCCTATCCACTTTGAATATAAATTAATTTTTTATGGTGTATCGCATCATATGACTGTCCTGCTAGCTCGTGGAGGCATGGTCTGTGTAATTTGATCAAAAGACAGATTCTGGCAAGGAAAAAAATATCCCACAGTCAAAGCTTTCTAAGATGAATGCCTTAAAGATTGTTCATTTGTTCATAGTGTGAATAATATTTAAAGATTTCCCTTTTTCTACCATTTCATGCTCAAGATACCTTAGAACTTAAGCTTTAGAACAAATGGCACATTTTCTGGTAATTTTATTTGCATAATCTAAATTTAAGATAAGATATACTTTCCTTAAATATGAGAGGAAAGCCATGGATTTGGAATAAATGTAAATGTTAATTATAAATATATAAACTCATAAGACTTCAGTTGAAGACTTTTCTTAGTCTCTTAACACAAATAAGCACACTTCTTTTCAGGGAATAGACCTTCCACTATCTCAGATCAAAAGATGTAGTATTAATAGTTTGAAGCAGGTAGCTGAGACCCACCTTGTTATACATATATCTCATACTGGATTTTGGACCTCTTCCTGCTTTGGTACAAAATTGCTTTACTTAGTTAGATGTTCAAATTGGGCTCTTTTAACCTTGATATAGATGTTTTCTGATCATGCAGAGCCTTCTAGCTTACCCAGTACTAAATTTGTACTTGAGAATATTCTTACTTTTTTATTTAACTCTGAAAATATTTAGGAAAAACAATAATTTCCCCTACCTCTATCTGTGATAAGTAATATTCACTTCTGTTCCTGTATAAAATAGGTCAAGTCATCAGCCCACAAAGTGGCAACAGTGGCACAGATCTAACAGCTGACAAAGCAGGGCCATCTTCACAGGAGTCTGGCAGCCAGACGCCCTCGAAGTCTATGCTTGTCATCAGTGGAGGAGAGGGCTACATTGACTTCCGAATGGGTGAGTTGTCTTTGGTTCTGGGAGCTCAGTTTCCATTGTGTTCTGTGACTTGTGTTTTTACCCACAATAAATAAATAATTTAAAAACTCTGATTTCTAGAAGTTCTCTTTGAATTCTATTTTTTTTTTAATTTTTTTTTTTATTTTGAGACAGAGTCTCGCTTTGTTGCCCAGGCTAGAGTGAGTGCCGTGGCATCAGCCTAGCTCACAGCAACCTCAAACTCCTGGGCTCAAGCAATCCTGCTGCCTCAGTCTCCTGAGTAGCTGGAACTATATTTATAGTAGAGATGGGGTCTTGCTCATGCTCAGGCTGGTTTCAAACTCCTGACCTCATGCAATCCTCCTGCCTTGGCCTCCCAGAGTGCTAGGATTACAGGCATGAGCCACCACGCCCAGCCTGAATTCTTTACTTGGGAAAAGATTTTGTATTTCTTTTTTTTCTCTTTTTCATTTCTTTCCTTTTTTTTTTTTTTTGGTATTTTTCATACTAAAGTATATTTGTTTCAAAGAATATTAGAAATAGCAAAGTGTGGTCATATGTTAAGTTTTATGTGAAGAACATAAGATTTGCAGTCAGAAGGCCTTGGGCAAATCATTTATTCTCTAAGAGCTTAGTTTCCTCACCTGCAAAATGGAGAAGTAAAAATATTTCATAAAGGGTAGTTTATATCAAAACTGATTTCATTTGTTCTTTTTCTCATAAATATTTGTTGAGGATCTGCTATGTGTCTGTGAGCCTTAAACTTGAGATAGGGAAACAAATCAAAACCTTCATCCAATAGATTATAGAATAGTGCAGAGATAGAGATGTATTAATAATATTATTATTATTTTTTTGAGACAGCCTCGCTTTGTTGCCCAGGCTAGAGTGAGTGCCGTGGTGTCAGCCTAGCTCACAGCAACCTCGAACTCCTGCGCTCAATCAATCCTGCTGTCTCAGCCTCCCGAGTAGCTGGGACTACAGGCAAGGGCCACCATGCCCGGCTAATTTTTTCTATATATATTAGTTGGCCAATTAATTTCTTTCTATTTATAGTAGAGACAGGGTCTCACTCTTGCTCAGGCTGGTTTCGAACTCCTGACCTGAAGCAATCTGCCCGCCTCGGCCTCCCAGAGTGCTAGGATTACAGGCGTGAGCCACCGCACCCGGCAGAGATGTATTAATATTAATAAATCAAAATGTTATAGATATGCTGTTGATGAGTAGTTCTTTCCAGGGTTGGAGGAGAGAAGAAAGTCAAGAAATGACACTTGAGGTGACTCAGCACTGAATAGTATTAGTCTAAATGATTGAATTAGGAAGGAGCTGGGGAGGGCTGGGGATTGGCATTCCAAGGTGAGAGAATAGCTTGACCAAAGGTGTAAAGATGTGAAACCATCTTAATTGAAGAAAAACTGTTTTAAGATGTTGAGCGCATGGAGTAGAAGAAAGTACGAATTTCTGGTCTAGAAATGGAGGGAGGGGCTGGAGTATGGGAGGTCTTTATATACCAAATTAAAGAATTTGTACTTTATCTTTCAAGCAAAGGAAGACTCTGGGAGCAGTGTGATTAGATTTGTGTGGAAAAATGGGTTGGAGGTTCAAGGCTGGAGATAGGGAAACAAGTTAGGGAAAAATGAATACCTAAGTAAGGTGGTAACAGTGAGAATAGAAAAGAAGCATGATGGGGAATTGGTAACCACCAGGATGTGGGGAAAGAGGGAGAGATCTGTTCTCTTAGAGCTCCTGTAGAACAGCAGAAGCAGATATGTAGGGAGGAGTCCAGTGTTAGACATGTTGACCTTGAAGAACACAGTGGTGTAGGTGGGACATTCCCACTGGGCTTCTAGATATACAGGTCTTATATCTTAGGTAAGAGGGACTGGGGGGCTTTTGGCATGCAGTGGTACTAAAAGCCATGAGGCTTGGTGAGTTCGTCCAAGAAAAGTATGTAGAGGCTAAAAGAAGAGTAGAACCCTGAATTAATACTCCATTTAAAGATCATCAGAGCTTTTTGAGGAATCTAAGAATGAAGGGCCAGAGAGGTACAAAGAAAAGAGAAATTGAAAAGAGAATTGATGATGCTTATGAAAGAGTAGTGCGTTGTAAACTGTAAAGCACTGTGCAAATATAAATTTATTTATTTGCTATAAATAAACAGATCCCGGCCGGGCGCTGTGGCTCACGCCTGTAATCCTAGCTCTTGGGAGGCCGAGGCGGGCGGATTGCTCAAGGTCAGGAGTTCAAAACCAGCCTGAGCAAGAGCGAGACCCCGTCTCTACTATAAAATAGAAAGAAATTAATTGGCCAACTGATATATATATATAAAAAATTAGCCGGGCATGGTGGCGCATGCCTGTAGTCCCAGCTACTCGGGAGGCTGAGGCAGAAGGATCACTCGAGCCCAGGAGTTTGAGGTTGCTGTGAGCTAGGCTGACGCCACGGCACTCACTCTAGCCTGGACAACAAAGCGAGACTCTGTCTCAAAAAAAAAAAAATAAAAATAAACAGATCCCTTGTACTAACCCAAAATCTCAGTGATTCAAAAAGTTCCCAAATATAAGACACTAAATGGTTTTAGGGAATGTAACAATGCTATAAATCAGTGACAAATACTTGCTTTAGATATGAATTCTGTAATAATAAAGTTAAAAATTTAGGGTCATATAAATGACAGTGTACCATATGTGATTAGTGTAAGTCAGAATATCTGATGGAAAAGACTTATTGACACTTTTAAAGGGAGGAGGGTTATTATGTTTAGAAATTAATTTCATCCAGTAATGCAGCAGGAATGGAGTCATTTCGATTGTTTTTAAATAAATTGACTATTGGTGTAGAATTCCTTTATAAAAGAAGAATTAAGGCCAAGGCAGGAGGATCGTTTGAGCTCAGGAGTTCAAGACCAGCCTGAGTAAGAGTGAAACCCCATCTCTACTAAAAATACAAAGAAATTAGCTGTACAACAAAAAATATATGGGAAAAAAAATTAGGCAGGCATGATGGCACATGCCTGTAGTCCCACCTACTCGAGAGGCTGAGGCAGAAGGATTGCTTGAGCCCAGGAGTTTGAGGTTGCTGTGAGCTAGGTTGGTGCCATGGCACTCTAGCCTAGGCAACAGAGTGAGACTCTGTCTCAAAAAAAGAATTATAGGGGCTCCATTTAGCTGGGGTGATTTTTGTAGCTTTTTCTTAGAGTGCAATATGGCAGTTGGAACCATACTAAGGGAGTATGTTAATAAAATCTCTGTGGTTTTTCCATTTCCACTAAAAATTCCTTCCATTGTGAATCCTTAAAATAGCATAAAAATTGCTTAACCAGTTTTGGCATTATCTCTAGTCAATCCAGCCTAAAAAATAGAGTTGTCTTTAGCATAGGCTAATTTTAATATTGAATACACTTTTTTTAAAAATGGAATTTAATCTTTTTTTATTTCATTTTCATTTTTTGTAATATTTTAACAATAAGAAATGGATTCCAACAGTCCCATATTTTTAATGATGTAACTTAAATCTTAGGATGTAGAGACCCTAGGTGACAGGGATTTTTTGTTTTGTTTTGGTTTGGTTGTTTTTGTTTTGTTTTGGTGAGACAGGATCTTGCTCTGCACCCAGTCTACCGGAATGGCATGCAGTGGGGTAATCACAGTTCATTGCAATCTCCAACTCCCAGGCTCACCTGAGTAGCTAGCACTATAGGTGCAAGCCACTATGGTTGGCTAATTTTTAATTTTTTTTATAGAGACAGGGTCTTGTCTTGTTGCCCAAGCTGGTCTTGAACCCCTGGCCTCAAGCATTCCTCCCACCTCTGCCTCCCAAAGTGCTGAGATTACAGGCATGAGCTACCCCTTGTGGCCGATAATTTTTCTTTATAAATAAAAATCTTCAAAACAAAACAACTCAAAAAACAAATGCCACAGCCTTTGCCTCAGCCAATTAATTTGTCATTATCATTGCAAGTTTTTAAAAATTTAAGAGCTTAAATTTTATTTTTTATTTATTTGTTTGTTTGTTTATTTTGAGACAAGCTCTCGCTCTGTAGCCCAGGCTGGAGTGCAGTGGCATGATCATAGCTCATTGTAACCTCAAACTCCTGGGCTCAAGTAATCCTCCCACCTCAGCCTCCTAAGTAGCTGGGACTACAGGCGTGTGCCACCATGCCTGACTAATTTTTTTTTTTTTTTTTAGAGACAAGGGCTCATTGTGTTGCTCAGGCTGGTCTTGAACTCCTAGTCTCAAGCAGTCCTTCTGCCTCAGTCTCCCAAAACTCTGGGATTACAGGCGTGAGCCACCATGCCCAGCCTAAACTTAATTTTTTTCACATTCTAGCCACCTGGTTATATTTCAGTTCAGAAATTAGATTTTGTCCTGAGTGTGCTCTTCTCTATAGTTTGACGTTGCTTTTAAAAGGCCACTAGGGGTTAGGATAAGAGGGTTTAGCCTGCAGAGAAAAATGTTGATGTTTAGGATTTTTTCTCTCCCACTGTTTCTAATCAATGGTGTTAAATTTTTCTTTGTCAGCTGAAATTCACGTAAGGCACATTACAAAATTCTACTAAATCAGTGGACTGTCTCTGTCGCTTGGTATACATGTTTCTAAGATTCTGCTGAAGAATCCACCCCAGTAGACAAGTTGTCACTGAATTGTGCCAAAGTAACCTTGCTCTGTAATAACAAATGTCATTGATGCAAGCTTGTGCAAAGCAGTGCAGTATGCTTCCACTGGGCCTTGGAAGCCAGTGCCTTTGATCAGGACCTCAGTTGTCACACTCAGCTGCCTTGCAGAAGAACCTGTAGCCCAGCTGCTACTCTAGCCTCTCAGTTTCTTCATTTCTACCATATACTGTTAATTTATAACCTATCCTAAACGTGAAAATCATTGAAAGAAAAACCCAGTAATATAGTAGGTGATGAATCTGCCATCTTGTAGTGCTGTAGGGAGACGATTTTAATTTCCACGTGCTTGTGTCAGTTATCTACAATTGGAGAATGTTACACCTGTCACTGATAATCATGAATTATTTGGGTTGAGTTTGTGTGCTCTATACCCATGCTTACACATTTCAGAGCACTATTTAATCTAAATTCTTAGATTTAAATAAATGAGAGTAGGCTGCTCTGTTTATTTTGGATGAACACAGAATTGGACAGCTTTGCCTTCTTAGCTTCCCATTTTTGTTAACATCAATATGCAGACATAGCAGGATGACTTTCCAATGTGGTATAGTGAACTTGATTTTATAAATGTAGTCTGCAAATGAATTAATGTTTCTGAAAGTCATGCAGTGGCTTGGGTGAATATTAGTGAAGATTCTGACTCATGGTATTTCTTTTACTATTTTCTCTGCAATGGAAGTCAGACAAACTTTGTGCATCTTATTCATGGAACCATGAGCACTATGTCTGATTCACATCCTTCTGTATTTTCTGTGTTTAACCTGAGTCTTTTTATCATCCACTAGGTGATGAAGGTGGAGAATCAGAACTTCTTGGAGAAGATCTTCCACTTGAGCCTTCTGTCACCAAAGCAGAGAGGAGCCACTTGATAGTGTGGCAAGTGATGTATGGCAGTGAGTGAGCTCATAGAAAACAGGTGGAGATGGGGAAGCCATCTCTTCTGCATGGTTTATTTTCCCTTTTCCCCTTTATTTAATGCTCTTTTTGTGAAATGAGTTTCACCACATAATGTGTGAGCATTTTTTTCCTGTTAACCTTATATTACAAAATCTGTTCTACCATAACAATACAGAGGAGCTAGCCGTTTTCCTGCACCAGTGTTATAGGCAATTTCAGTATATTATGAACAAATCAAAGAATGTTTACTTTCTATGAACTGGTAAATTATAGAAAGCAATCTAGATGTGGTTTACTCTGCCACAGTCTAATGTCACTCACTTCATTTGAAGGGATCACTTTTTAGCTGTCACTAATAATGGAATTAATGGAAAACACTTAATGATTGAAACTGTACCATTAAGTACAATAGCAAAGTTTTCCCCAATGGATCATAAAATTGACACACACTAATATCAAGTGGATTATCAGGATTTATCTAAATGTCCCGAGAGGGCTAAAAACTAACTGTAAATTACTTTAACTTTCACTTTCAAATCTGACAAATCTTGTTTATATGGTATATAAAACTTTGTTTTCATCAGATTTTGGGGGGGTTTTATATTAAAGAAATTAAGACTATACTATTTAAATAAATGTTTCCTGTTTCTGACTTATTAGAGCTCTAAAGTTTATGAGGCCTGCTTTTCTGAATATTTTGATTTTTTTCTTTTTGAGACTAGTCTCACTCATTTTCATTCTGACGTATCTGAAAGGCTTATTATTTATAAAGCTTAGAAAATACTCTGGGAAGCTTAAAAGATACTTCAGCACTGGGAGGATTTTTTTAAAAAGGAAATTGTGTTTTGTATTCCTTGTTCCAGAGGATGGTGGTGGTTGGTTGAGTTTTGTCCATGTAAAAAATTCACCTGTTGGCCAAATGTGACTGCTCTTACCTGTTACTGGACTGCTCTTACCTGTAAAAGCTGTAGCGGTGATGGACGCTGTCCTAACCTACTGAATGAGGGATATAATTAGAAAACTTATTTTCTTTTGTTCTGTATAAAACTACAGAATAGCTATACACTTGGTATTTTGTATGTAAATAACATAAGGTTTTGCACCCTTTTGAGCTTAAAATGCCATCTTTAAAAGGGGAAAACTAGGAAGGAAAAGAAAACAAAGCCAAGATACCATAAAGCAAAGGGTTGACATTATGTTTTTTTCACTCACAATGCCCATTTAAAAAAACAGTCTGGGTTTAACTGATTTTGTTGTTTAATACGTTTTTAAAAAACCATGATGCTGCAATTTTTTCCCTCTCAAGCTTCTTGAAAATGTGTGATTTACCCTTTCTTATCCATTACTCCTAAGCAAAGCTAAATATAATTTTATGTACTATTTTAACAATATAAACCTATATATTAAAGGCCCCCAATCATTGGAAGGACTACTTTAAAGAAAAGAGGGCAAACACAGGTCTGAAACTGCCTAAGCATTCTTAACACATTGCCACACTAGAAAAAAAATTTTTTTTCCCTTGAGGCCGCAGTGTTTTATTTACAAAAATAGAATAAATTTAATGAAAAAATTGTTATTTTTATTGTTTTCTGTGTTTTTCAATAAAAAAGTAACATAAAAACTCAAAAATTAATAATGTAAAAACTAATGTGAAAACTTGAAAAATAGTCCATAAGGGTAAAGTGTTTTTCTGGACTTGTCAGGCTTAAGTGTAATTTGAAGGTAAACATGAATAGAAAAATGAAATTTTTTGACTTCTATTCATTTAATCCATGTTTTTAGAATTAAATTGTCAATATTAATTGTAACAGTAAGAACATCAAGTTCTTACTGTTAACAAGGAACAAGTGAGATTTTCACAAACCAACTGCAGGCTTTGCCCAGGTTTTGCTTCATGAGGCCCCGGGTTCAAAACTAGCTTGAGTTAAATACAACTCACGTGGCAGTTAATGTATTAAGTACCAGGAATTTTTTTTCTGAACCATTATGCAAAGATGTCTGTGAACAGTACACCAGTGATTTTTATGCATATACATGATTAGGCACTAGATTATAAAGTACAAGGGATTTAATGAGCCAGAGGAGGGCTTTAGATCCATTTGATCACATGTGTCTGTAAGTACATTGTGTACACAAGAAAATTGTGGCCACCGTATGTATTAAAAGAAAAGAACTGTTTTGGTAAAAGCTGTATTAAAAGGATAACTTTTGCTTGAGCTACTTAGTCACTTTTCTTCAAGGCACCAAAACTTAGCCCACTTTTCCATAGCTTGTTTGCTATGTTTTTACCTTATTTTATATCTGAGCCATTTTGGCAGTACCTTAAAAAACATTATTAAACATTTATTAGATATGTATAAATTCACAAGAAAGAGACAGCAGAGTGGGAAATTTAATCCCAAGAAGTAAACATCCCAGAGTCAAACCTTATTTGCTGTTGTTCAGCCATGTTGGTGTGGCTGAAAGTAATTTGGGAAATCAGGAGTTAAAGATGAAAAATGCAAACATGTCACAATGGTTATAATTGCTGTTTTTGAACTTACTGGCTTTAACTAAAGGAATATAGATATATAGTTATTTTATCTAAAAATGTCAGATTATCTGTGGCCCTGTTAATTAACTTCAGGGACAAAAATGCCTGTATAATTTGTTTTAAAGGCTTGTTCTTATGTTTGTAATTTCAATTAAATATTTTCTACAGATTGCCTCACTTCCCCTTCCCCCATGTTCACTTTGGTCAAAGTGGTAACTTTCGGAAGAAAATGCCAAAACGTAAGCTGCTTGCAGGCAGCAAGGGGGTGTGAACTGCCTGTAGCTGCCATGTCAAGGGCAGAGAAGGGGCTTGAGTACCTCAGGTTGATCTCTCCATGTTAAAAAAAAAAAAATACCCCTATTGGAAGAAATGAGTATCTGAGAATTTTCATTTTGTTACACTTGGGTTATGTATGAGGTCAAACCTTAAGAAATAGCCAGTGTTCAACCATTGCTGGTCTACAAAAATGCCTCAACCTAATACTTACAATTAAATGCAAGTTAAAATCTTCTGTGAGGCAAAGGGAGAACATTCCTCAGGAACTCAGTTTTGAGAGTGTTCTTCTCTAACATGTATGGATTTAAATTTTTAAAATAGGAATGAATCTCTTAAGAGCTACAGCTTGTTGAGAGTGTAAAACATTTTGAGCACAAAATATGCAGCACATAACTTTTCAGATTAAATGTGTTTGCATAGAAAAGGTTAAAATACACTTTTCTCAATTGCTGTATTGTTCATTTCTTGTAAAGGTCTTCCTACATTTGAGACTAGACCCTTTAACAAAGGCTGCCTTAGTAAAAGAATAAAGCAAACAAAATGTTTCACAATATTAACTGTCCTAAAGAACATGTGTCTTGCAAATGCTATGGAACTGAATATTTATTCCCTTAAGAGTTTTATCACCGTTACCAAAGGACTTGACCAGGTTTAGGGCTCACTCTTCTTAATTGATCATGTTGAGAAAGGGACTCATTTGATCTCACTTTGTAACATGGGGAAGAATAGGAGACAAAATTAAATGTGGAAATCATAAATGCTTTTCTAACAGGGTTATGCTGTTCTGTAACATTAAATGTCTTTTTTTTCCTTTCTCTTAAAAATTGTTTTATCGTTAATTTTGTCATACATTTCTCAATATTTGAATATATTTTAACCATTTTATGTTCTAAATTTGTTTTTTGTCCAAGACATTTTATCAGAATTTTACTTGCCTCTATAATCTGAAAAATGGGTTCTAGAATGTCCCACTTGCTATCTCTTAGAGGCTGAGGCTTCATTTCTATGAGCAAAAAGCTCATTTAGCAATGTAGTTATTTCAGTATTTATTTCTATTATGGAATCTCTGGGGTTCAGAATGTAACTTTGTACATGAAATATATATAAATATGTATATGAAACATGTATGAAGTCCAGTGTGTTTTTTTTTATTTTGTTTTTTCCCTTTCTTGGGGATCTGAACTTTGTTTTTATTTGAAAGTCCAATAATTTCCCCCATCAAACATGTCATTCTTAGGGTCAGAACTGTTGCCCTTTGGTATGGTCTGGGTGAAGTGGGAAATACTCATTCTGGTCTGCTTGGCTCACGTGTTCAGATGAGCTATGAGTAATAGGCAAGAGGGATTTCTAGAAATGTGGGGAGCACTGAGTAACAGCCCACACATGATACTCAGGCATACCATTTGCCAGATTGCTCAGTAATAAGGGGCAGGTTGTAATGTAGATTTTAATAATACAGTGTGCTTACATGTGACCCACTTGCTTGGGAGAGCCTCTACAAGGAAGGATGATTATAAAACCGATCATGTGTCTGCACAATGTGAATCCACATTCAGCGCAGTGGTATTTAGTGTAATCCAGTGTGTTTTGTTTATGTCTTCAAGAAATGCGGGGTTCTAATGTGATAGTAAAAGTCACCCAGATTGAAATGTTAATAGAACAGTTCACTAGCTGAAGGCCAAGTCATCTGTTCAGTAAGACTGATGCTCTAGAATATAATTAATTAATAGCCTGGTTCGTTCCTAAATTTTATAGGACCTTATCCCACCTGGCCCATAGTCCTCTAGGGCCTGCCAAGTCACATTGTTTTGGAAACTGATTATTTTGAGCCTCATTCAGTTATCTTCCTGATCCTGCCAGACCCTAGTGAGAGGCTAGAGCAGCAGCAGGGTACAGAGAACATTCATTTTAATTTTGTTTAGGGGATAGGCAAGAGCACTGGCCTCATAACTGGAACTGTAGCCTGCAGTCCCAGCCCACCTCCAAGTGTAAGCACTGTCTTTCAGACCCACGTGGACAGATGCTGCTTATGCTTGCAGGCCTCTCAAGTTCAGTATAGGCAGGAAAGCCCTGAGGTCACAGGAGGCATGGACGGAAATCTTCAATAGCAGCCAATTTATTAGGGAAGGTTTTGTAGTTAGGGGACTTCTCAGAATGCCTTAAATATTGGGCAATTAATACAATTTCATTTTAAACTCATTTTCTTTAGAGACATAGTGGTAGACTGGGAAAGAAGGCTGTAGACCTGGGTGCTGTCCAGGCTCTGCCCCTACAGTGACCCTAGGCAAGTCACTTTATTTAACATGGCACCCCAGAATTACCCACAAAGGCATAAATCTCTAACCAAGGCTATTGAATCAGACTCTCTGTTGGGGTCTGGACCCAGCCATCTATAAAGTGTCATAGGTAAGTGTGATGTGTAGCTTAGGTTCAGGGATACTGCTCTTTGGACCTTAGTTCTGTCATGTGTTAAAAGAGAGGATGGTTTAGCTAAGTAATCTAGAAACAAACAAAAAACACCTAGTCTAATGTTCTCTGCTTCTGTGACCTTCACTCTAATTTGCCTGAGTGTGTTGTCTATACACATAAAAACCACACCTGCTTGCAGGTCCAGGGTTGCCTAATCCCCCATGAAACCCAGAGAGCTGGTGGGTGGGATTTGATATCTTAGAATTTCCAATTTATCAGAACAGCATACAAAAGAAGCCAAATAGTTTATCTCCTTGCTTTTAGCCTTGTACAAGCAGAACATTGGCTCCCGCCCATAGACGGGAATTAGGATTTGAGTTGAGGCCCCAAAGGAGAGATGGACAAATGAGCCCCAGCTCAGTGGAGACAGCAATCTCCCTTACAAGCTGTGGTTCTCAGCCAGGCCAGGAAAGTATGGCCAGAATCACCCCGAAATTACTTACTGAATAAATTTTTTTCCTTCCTCCTCTCATCTCAGGAATATCAGACTCTACTGGTATACTCAGAAAAACAGGTACCCGGTGAATCCTGATCCCTTCATTGGGAACATGTTTTCCAGGAGTGCAAAGCTTCATTTATTTCATTCATTCTCAGCCAGTTAGAACCTGTACGTGGTAAACCTACAGACAGGCTCACCCCAATGGTCTTTCCATTTTGATTCATGGACAATTGAAGTTTAGAGTACTTTGAACTTACTGCTACATTAAAAGCTTACAGGGAATATTTCATGTCCTATTAGTCTGTGTATCCACTTGGCAAGGCAGTTTTTCGAAGGCTTTTTATAGAAAAAAGCTATAACCTTTTAGTTGTCACGCCTAGCTTGCATTTACATAACATCTAATAGTTTTTTCAAAGCGTTTAGCCCATAAGTTCATGAGTGATCTGCATAGAAACCCTTTGGAGAGGACTATTGTCCTCAGGTGATCCAGAAGCCCGACCACAGGAGGCCTTGCCCATTGGTAAACAGGTCCAACCGAAACAAAGGCTCACGTGCCTCACTGGGTGGTGTAACCGGATCAGCCATACACTAGAGACTACTGCAGGTGTGTTGGGGAAAGTACTAGATCTCAAACCAGGAGACTGGGTTTGAATCCTGGGTCTACTACTCTAACATGACCCTTCACTAGTCAGTTTCCTTACCGTAAAAAGAGAGTAACACCCCAACGGCTTCTTGGCCAAATGAAACAGTGCATGTCATGGTAGCCAGCACACCACCTGGCCCTACTAGGCACTCAGCAGCAGGGTTTTAAAGTTCCTAGACGTCAGGTGTGTGACAATGAGTAAGATACCCTCAAGGAGACTGGGCCAGTAGGGGGAAGCAGATGTGAGAATGGGGGCATGTGATCAAGCATGGTGGCTGTATGCTAGAAGCAGTAGTGGAACAAATGATATTGATATGGTATCTACTTCTAATATGATTAAAACAAGAGAAAAGCTGCCTACAATACCTATTTAGTGCAGAATATTCTTTCCTCCACTCTATTTATCAGTGTTCTGGGCTGTGTCTGTCCTAACAGAACAGTGTTAGGAAGCAGAGGTACCTCGGGCCACTGGACCTTTCTGGAAATACCTTTCTCTGGCCCTGTCCTGCCCAGTTTCAGGAAAAGGGGCATTCCATGAAAATTAAACACAGGAGAACCCATATTCTCTTTTGCATCTAAGAGTTAATTTCACTCCTCTGCAGGCACATTGAGGAGCGTGTTGAAGCATGAAAGCGTGGTAAAGGTGACATTTTTAGATGTCATGAAAACATACAGTATCTTGCTCATAATGCTTTATGACAAGAATTAACGCCACAGTCGCTGTATATAAATGGGTAGAGAGCAGATATAAAGAACCAAATAAAATGTTAACATCAGATGTACAACAGGGTGTGGAATGGTGGCAGGGACGGTTGTATGCTTTTTTACATGATTACAAAGCTTAGCATTACTCCTCCCAAGCAAGGATGCAAAATTCCATCTGTTAAGGTTTTTGTAGGACTTCTCAGGTGCAAAGACACCTAAAGAGAGTGGAGTGGTCTTTCAAAAACTTAAATTTCTTCATCAGTAGTATTGTAATGATGGTGTGTTATTGACAGGATTGTTAGAAAGAACAAATAGATCATATAAAGAAATATTATGCAACAGTTAACAAATCTTTCTATCCTTCCTCCACTGAGGCCTTGGTTGCTTTCCCTATTGTTATTTCTCATCCAGCTTATTACTTTCCCCTGCCTATGGCTAGCCCCAGACAAGTGACAGTGTTTTTTGAGTTCCAAATCCAGGAGTGAATTTTCAGCTGTTTGCCTTTTGCTGCATTTTGGCCTGGTGTGCTGCTGTACGCGCAGGCTTTTTTATAGTGTAGGCCAGTGGTCCCTTTTGGCACCAGGAACTGGTGTCACGGGAGACAATTTTTCCACGGACTGGGGGTGGGAGGATGGTTTCAGGATGATTCAAGTGCATTACAAATATTGTGCAGTCAAACCTCTCTGCTGATGATAATCTGCATTTGCAGCCGCTCCCCAGCGTAGCATCACCCCTCAGCTCCACCTCGGATCATCAGGCTTCTCGTAAGGAGCACGCAACCTACATCCCTCGCATGCGCAGTTTACAGCAGGGTTCGTGCTCCCATGAGGATCTAGTGCCACTGCTGATCTGACAGGCGGTGGAGCTTATGCAGTGATGCGAGTGACGAGGAGTGGCTGTAAATACAGGCGAAGCTCGCCTCCGCTCACCTCCTGCTGTGTGGCCCAGTTCCTAACAGGCCGAGGACCAGTACCAGTCTGTGGCCAGGGCTTGGGGACTCCAGGCATAGGTCATCTATATTTTTATCTTGGAGCGTTACCTGAGGCTGTTAATAGGTACTAGGAGCAGAAGTGTGTCCTGTTCTTTACCAAAAGAGAGTCCCATGTTGATTCTTAGAGATATCTCAAGCACTTGTCCTTCCCAAAGGGGCCTGGCTGGAGATGAGCAGAAATCCAGGTGCCCGAGGCCAACTCTGGCTGATTTAGAGACTCAGTCCTGGGCTTTACCACTTGAGGGTTTATCAGACCATCCCACTGGCTGTTAAAGCCATGTTCTAGGGGCACTAAGGTGACAGCCCTGTCTTTCAAAGACCCCTCTGGTGTTGTATGATGTGAGCCAGTAGTCAGGGTCTCAACAACCAAGTCATGATAAAGAAATGTAGGTTGCCCCCCCCCCACCCCTCACTGATTCATTAAGAGTCAGCTGTTCTCTCTGGGCCCTCAGTTTTCCTTATCTGCTAAAGCAGGGGCCTGGCTCGATGAGCTCTGGGTCCTGCACTTGCCTTGGCTCATTTCCTTCTTGAACCTGGGAAGGGGTCTCCAAAAGTCAGAGAGCTCCTCCCTAAGGCCCCTTTGGCAACTGAGGTGAATGTCTGAGAGGGGAAGCTTAATTAGGGGGGACCTCTGGCTTCTCAATAGCACCCCTCCCAGGGCAGGAAAGGAGTGGGCGACCGGAGAGCTGCCTTGCGAGAGGCCCAGGCTCTGCTCCCTTTTGGACACAAGGTGGCGCCATGTGGGTATCAGCCGTCCTCGTGCTGGCGCCCAGAGCCTGCCAGCCGCTCGTCCCTCCCCCTCGTCCCCACTGGGCAGCCAACCCCAGCGTGGCAGGCCGGGCCAGACCAGGGAGGCTGCCGCACTAGGAGGCTCGAATTGTGTAGATAAGTAACTAGCTCACGTTGCTAACAAGCAAGCGGAGGCCGACGGTGGCAGCGGAAGCTGGACTAGCATCTTGACTCTCAGCTCAGTGCTTTTTTCCACTAGGCTGCTCCAGATTCCCGCCGTCCTTCCCCCAGGGCAGGGGAAACAGCCTTTCCGCCCCTGTCAGACAGCCTATGGGCTGGGCAGCCGAAGGGCGCCGAGCCTGGGACCATGGCCGAGGGGAACAGGTGATGCGGATGAGAGGAACATTGGCCCTCGGATTAAAGGAGGAAATTTTTGAAACCATCCACACCACCAATTTCTGGTTTTTGAAGTTGCAAAGGAATTTCTGCTGCCGCTGCCTCTGAACAGGCTAAAGGAAATGTCACGGAATCAGCTTAGTGAGTTGCTTCAATGGAAACTTCATCCAAGGCCGATAATAAATAGCAGTTACATAACTCAGCAGGTCACAGCTAACTAAGCCCTTTATAGGCCATCAATCTGCATTTATTTCCTGGATTTTATAACTGCTGCTGAAAAGGAGACGAGGAAGGGCTGAGGACTAGAGGGAGAACAAGTGTGTGCCTGGTCTACACCTCCAGCCTCCCGGCCCACACCCTTCTGCAGCTAACGCAGAGGCGCTGGCCAGTTACAGCCCCCGCCCCCATCCACAGCGGGGCTCCCCGCGGGAAACCCAGACCCCATCCCAAGCTGAGTAGCCCTGAGTAGCCCCGAGCTCTCAGCTGGTCATTTGCTCTCTGGGTCTCGGTGTTCTACTCCGTACAATGACAGGGTTTTTAGGGTCCCTTTCTGCCCCCAGATTCTAAATATTGGAAGCAGAAGAGTGGGGATTAGGTTTGTTGCCCTCACTCCCACCCCCAAAGTTAGTTTTGCAGGAAGCTGTCGGAGCCTCTTGGTGGGAGAGGGGAAGAGTGTGGCATCACCACGTGGATGGGGATTGGTGGCCCCACTCCTAGCCACCTGACACTGGCATGATGCAGGGAGGAGGCAGAGGGTGGAGGCTGCCCTGGCTGGGTGGGGAGCTGGGGAAAGTGCAGGGTAAAAGGCCCTTGCTGCCTCCCTGAGGCCTCCCTGTGGGCAGGACACACAGAGGGGCCAGAGCCAGGTGGGCTGCATGGCGGAAGAGGCACAGGGGAGGGGCACAGGCTGGGAGGGAGGGCGCCTCGCAGTGCGGTCACCACTCTCTAGCCTGGGGAGGTGGATGCCTCATAGGCTTCAGGGCTGCTCCAGACAC
Source organism: Microcebus murinus (assembly GCF_040939455.1). Lineage (NCBI taxonomy): Eukaryota > Metazoa > Chordata > Mammalia > Primates > Cheirogaleidae > Microcebus > Microcebus murinus. The sequence continues at coordinate 37,826,100 of NC_134121.1, forward strand.
TCAGGTGGGTATGAATGCCCAAAACTCCAGCCAGCAGGTCCCAGACACAGCTTCTGTCCCTTGTCCCCCTGGGGTTGGGGAGACAGCTCCCCCCAGGCTTCTCCACCCTTGCCTGGCCTCCTGGGCAGAGCCACAGGCCAGATCCCAGCCCCTGGGGTGTCCAGGCTAAAGCTGGTTGAGGAAGGGAAGGGCCTGGGGAAGAGGCTTCGTGGGGAAGTAGAGGATGTCAAGTGTGTGGCATCCGGAAATGACAGCAAAGCTGGGTGAGAGATGGGGCGGCCAGAGAGATGAGAGTCCTTGGTAGGAACCTTTGGGGAGCAGTGGCCGGGCTCCCTGGCCCCTTTCCTTAGGGTCCTGGCCTAAAACTTGCACGAGGCCCAGGCTGTCCCTAACCAGCTTTGGAGCCCCTGCAGAAGACTGACAGGAGGCAAGGGTGGCCCGCAGCTTCTGCGAGTCCCTGAGAAGAGCCGGGGTGTGGAGCGCTGGTGCTGGGGGCGAGGGGTGGTCACAGTGTCCCGGCCCACTGAGATTGGCAGCAGAGCTGCTGTGGAAGAAGAGATAAAGGTCTGATGTCACAAATCAGGAAGAAATTTCCAAAAAAGACAAAACTGGGCTGGGTGTGATGACTCAGATCTGTAATTCCAGCTCTTTGGGAGGCTGAGGCAGGAGGATCACTTGAAGCCAGAAGTTTGAGACCAGCCTGAGCTGTTAACATAGCAAGACCTTGTCTTTACAAATAATAAAATAAAATAATTAGCCAGGCGAGATGGCACATGCCTGTAATCCCAGCTACTTGAGAGGCTGAGGCAGAAGGATCACTTGAGCCCAGGAGTTGGAAGCTGCAGTAAGCTGTGATTGTGCAACTGTACCCCAGCCTGGGCAACAGGGCTGGACCCTGTCTCAAAAAAATAAAAAATAAAAATAAAGACAGAAATGTTCCCAGGGCAGAGACTCCTGTGGCAGGTGGTAGCTCCTACCTGGATACTGGGGCTCAGTGCTGAGAGCCTTCTCATTGTCCTCAATCATCCTGGTGTCCTTTGGTCCCTTCTCCCCCCCACCCCCCCAGTGCTCAGCGCTCCGCCCTTCCCCCCTTGCTGCTGCTTCCTTTGCAGAAACAGCTGCATGTCTGGGCTTGTCAGGAGTCAGCTGGGTCCCCTCCCCCCACAGCCTGACACGGTCCATCACCGAAAGGTTTGGAAGGCAGTGGAGTCGCTGTATTAAACTGAGACCCCGGGGGCGGGGGAGGGGAGGAGAGGGGGGAGTGCGTTTTAATCTCTGAGACCCAACAAGTGAGCAGTGCCAGAAAGGGATCTCAGGGTCCCATCTGAGATGGGGAGGGCAGGGTAACCACGCTCTGTTAGATGTCACACTGGCGCTGGGTAAGCCAGCTAGGCAAAGCTCAAGGGCCCGGCGGGGATTCCAAATTAGGTACACCAGCCAGTCCTGGGGAGAAGGCGGTGACTTATTTGGGAACCATCTTTGTGGAGGAGGCACTTGACCCCACACTGCTCTGAAGGGACCCAAGAGACCGTGGAGCTGAGTGGCAGGGAGGGCTCGAGGCTCCTGGGCTCAGCTTCACGCCACCCCCAGAGGTTTTCTGGGCCACCCCTGGCCCTGTGCAGGGCAGCTCCTGAACAAATCCTCCCTCCCCCCTGGGGTCTCAAGGCTGCGTCTGAGGGGATCACGGAGGAGGCGTTTTGCCTCCCGTCCTCTCCCTCTCTACTGTCCCTTCGCAAGTGCCAGTGGGGCGGGTCACAAGGAGCCCAGGTGGAGGGCCGGGAGCGCCCAGAGGGGGAGCGGCTCCTCCCAGGGCCTGGTTTCGCCTTGTGGGAAGGGTTGCTAAGTGGGCATGAGATTGTTCTGGAAACTCTGCCCAAGGCCGGGTGGGGCAGGAACAGCAGGATCATTTCAGAAAATCCTCACATGAAGGTGGGAGTCTATGCAGCCCCACCTCTGCCCACCAGCTGCCATGTCCCTGCCCAAGCGACCTTAGCAAAGGAAGGTGCGGTGCAGGCCCGGGGCGTGTGCGGGGCCCAGCCCTGGGTTCTGCACAGACGCGGCCGCCCTTGGGCTGCAGGGCACTGTGGGCGGGGTGTTGCCCGCCACGGACGGCTCGGGGACCAGGGCTCTCGACCTCAGCCTCCGCACTACCGAGGTCGGGCTGCATGTCCCTGGTCGTGCGGTCTGCTCTGTGCACTGCGGGTATTTAGCCCCGGCCTCGGCCTGCTAATGCCAGTGGGACACGCCCCTCCCCAGTCCAGACAACTGAACTGTCTCCAGCCATTGCTAAATGTTCCCTGGGGTCAAAATCGTCCCCATTTGAGAACAATGGTCTTAGACAATAGGTGCCCAAGGACTCTAGGGTGGGCCCACGTTTAACCTGGATCATCTGATTCTAAAGCCTGTCCACCTGCTTTTCTCGCTGCCCTTTATTTGGGGATAAAATCCCCTCTGCAAATCTAATGGCGGCTGTGACCCTCTTCCAGGAACAGGGCTCCGCCTTCCATTTCAAGGAGCGCGGACGCCGTGCGCCTGTCCCAGAGTGCTTGGGACGCCGTGCGCCTGTCCCAGCGCGTGCAGCAAGCTGAGTCGCCGGCCCTCCTCCCTCCGGCGAGTGGGCAGTGGGGACCGGGGTGCGGTGCGTGCGGGGAGAGGGATGGGAGGGCAGGGCTGCCTGCCGTGTGGACACGCCCCTTCGTGCCCTCGGCAGCCACCTGTGCCAGCCTACTGCTGTGCCCAGCTTCACTCTTCACCTTGCAGGTGGGGCGCCCTGACTCAGCCAGCTGGACACAACCTGCAGCTGTCCCGTCCCAGAAAATACTTCCTGTGGCTGAGCCACCCCACACTTACCCAGGCGTACCTGCCCCTGAAGGCAGGGGCATGAGCCTAGCGAACTCAGCTGTGGCCTTTTGTTCTGGGTTCTAGAATGCGAAGATGGGTGCAGGGGGAGTGGAGGAACTTCAAGTCCCTGGCTCTGTCGCATGGAACTCAACACCAGATGTGAGCTTTCCTTCCAGCTCTCTGGGCCTCAGTTTCCCTGTTTGTAAAATGGAGGAGTTGGATTGGACCATCCCTAATAATCCACACCAGTTGGGTATTTCCTATGTGTTACAGTTTCCATTTTGTACATCCTGCCATTTGATTCATGCAGTACCTTATGAGAAAGGGACTGTGATGATTATCCTCACAGCTGAGGAGCTGAGGAAGATGAGACTCAGAGAGGTTAAGCAACTTGCCCGAGGTCACACAGCCAGCAGGTGGTAGAGGCAGGTCACATGCTCAGGTCTGACCAGGTGGCATTGCTGAGGATGGCAGCAGCTCAGGTGAGAGGCTGGCTGACTGAGCAGTGGCAGTGAGCTCAGGAGAGGGTGGAACGGTGACCTGCAGCATGAGGAAGGGCAGAGCCAGGCACCCTGCCCGCTGTGGGGAAGGCTGGAAGATGACTCAGAGGTTTGGAGCCCGGGGGGACCAGGAGGGTGGCAGTGCTATTAATAGCAATGGGGAAGTCAGGAGGAGGAGCAGGTTTAGGGCTCCAACATGATGAGTTCATTCTCAGACATGTTGACGCTGATTTGCTGATAGTGAGACCTTTCGGCCGAGATCCAGCCGCAGTTCAATTAGGGAAAATTGGCACCTACAAAATCAGCCCTTTTACCAAACTCAAGTCCCCAAACCACTCGCACCTCAGGGTCCCCAAGTCACTGGCCCTGGGCTCAGGCTGCCGTGACAGATGAGCAGCGGCAGTGCCCGGGGCTCAAGTTCAAGTCCCGCCGTGACCACTGGGTGTCACCGCTGGTGCGCAGACCTGGCACAGCCGCCCAGGGTGCGCCTGTGGCAGGGCCGACCTTGGGGAAGGGGCACAGCGGTTCTGGGAGCCGGGCGCCCCCTGGCAGGGAGGCAGAGCTCCTTCCTCCTCGTGCAGGGGTGGGGGAAGGCGGCTGTCTCTCCCAGGCTTCTGGCAACACTGCTGAGGGGGGGGGGTCTCGCATGAACCTCAAATCCAGTTCTGAGATTCAAGACCTTAGAGCCAGGAGAGGGCCAGGGAGTGGAGCCCCCTTCCCTGCGTGCTCGTTGGGAACAGCGTCTCTGAGGGCCGGGCCAGGGGGACGTCGTGTCCGGGGCAACTGGGGCCCGAGACCTCGGGCCGTGGAGCCCGGAGCCGGATCCCAGCTGTTCCAAACCGCATGTCTCCCCTGACATTTGCGTCAGCAGCTCTGCCCTTTGACTTTTAATTCCCAGGAGAGGAGGGTGGAGGCAGCCTTGGCCATCAGGACTAATTATTTGCAATTCCATTCAACCAGCAGTTTATTGGGGTTTGGCCTGGCTTCCTGCCGTCCTCTCAGCCTCCCACACCCCGACTTTATGGCCGTGGTCTCCTTCGGAAGCCAGGAAGAACAGAGAGCAGGAGTGGCTCTGCCGGAGACACCCGGTCCCTCTGGGGCTCCTGATCTCTGTGGGAAGACACGCTTATAAAAGTGCTTTGTGCTCCCCAGAGAGAGGTGTCCCCACGCTCATGCCCAGCCCAGGCTCTCCTGGGCCAGCCTCCCAGTCCGCCTGGGCTTGCTGGGACATGTCCCCAGGTGAGCCAGGCCAGGTGAGGGGCGCCAGCCTCCTGGGTACAGGCCTAGAAGTGAGGGGGTGGGGCAGGCAGCCTACCTGCGGGGCTCCCCAGGGCCCAGGTCTCCAGTGGTGTCCGGTGTCCCTCTATATTTGGCCGATGCATTGCTGCCGTGCCCTGGAGGGGCAGGCAGCCAGCCAGACCCATGATGTCTCCTCCAAGGGACTGGCCTATTTTGGAACCAGCCCTGGGGGCTCTGGGGGAGGCAGAGGTGGGGTTTAAGGGAACATTTCCTCCTGGCTCCAGGTCAGAGAGGAGCTGAGGGTGTGTGGCCCGGAGGATTGGCCCTGAGGCCATTCTCAGAATTCCCAGTACAAGTTACTGGGTTACTCGAATGTTCCTTCTGTTCAGGTTTCCTGGGGATGTCTAGTCTGGGCCATGGGGGCTGAGTCTGGACACAAACGCCAACCCCTTCTCCCGCTGGGGTTTTCTAGCTCTTCAGACATCATCCCTCGGAAAACAACTCCCTCCAGGCCAGGTTTCACGGAGAGCCATCGTAGGAGCTCTCGGTGGTCCCCAGTCTTTTGGATCTCTCTAGGTCACTAACATTTCCAAAACCACAACTGAGGATCCGACACAGTCACTGTTTTTTTTTATTTTGCTGAGTTAAGGACACTAAATGGAAATGTCAAAGGAAAGGTCGTTTTGAACATACACACACACGCACACACACATGCATGCATGATCTAACATACATAGCTCCATTGAAAGGGTGATCTTTTGGATTGAGTAGGTCCAGCTGTAGGAAAACCTCACCTCATTGACAACCTCATTGTCCTTATTTTTCTCATTTTGCCGCGGACAGGTGAGAACAGGCAGCGGCTGGCACTAGGAGCCCCACTCCTCTGCCGGGGCCAACGCCAAGGGCAGCGGCTCTGCTCTGGGGGCCGCCTGGCACTGCAGCCCGACCTGACTTCCACTCCTCCACGTGTCCCCCCCGTCATGCGCCTGCCCCAGTGTCTGCAGGAGGGGCGTGGGGAGTGGGCTCCCCACAGCTCCCGGGCTCAAGAGAGCAGAGGCCGGGATCCACTGGGGGAAGTCGCGGCCGCCCACTGCGGTGCAAGGTGCCGGCTCCGGACGGGGCGCAGGGACAGCGGGGCGGCTGCCACTTCCCGGCTGTGGGATCTGACACTGGCCCCAGAGCCTCCCCCCTTGAACTTCAGCCCCTTGTTCTATAAAATGGATATATTAAGCCCTCATCACAGGGCCAGTGTGAAGATGAAGTGGGAGAATATCTGTGAAAGTGCTTTGCGGGCTATAAAGCCCGGGCCGGGGTGGTTATTAGTATTATGGGAAACTAGTAAACGGCTGAAGAAAGAGCAGCCCCAGAGCTGACCTCAGCTTCTGGGTACACAGACAGTCTCACGCCCTCCCCGGGGCTGTGATCCAAGGTCCCTCAAACCCCACCAAGGAGCGACACCTGCCTTCTGCTCAGGAGCCGGGGCGTGGGCCGGACCTCGGCTGTCTGGGGTAAACGGGAGCCGGCCGCCAGGGCTGGCGTGGAGAGAGGGCCGGCATTTGCCGGAAAGGCTTCTGCTTCCCGCGGTGGCCCTGCCCGTGGTCGCCGTGCTGGCCGCCCCCGAGTGGTGGAGGCCAGGGTGCAGGGCCTCCCCGGAAAGAGCCCTTCTGGGTGCCCGGAGGCATCAGGTTGGAGGATTCAGGGAAGGCCGACGCCTGAACTTGGACGTGGTCGCAGAGGAGCACGGCGTGGGGCAGAGTGCGAAACGCGCGGCGTGCCCAGCCCAGCTCCGCCACGCACCCGGCGCGCCTCAGCTTCCTCACCTGCCCAACAGGGACCAGAGCCTTTACCCCGAGGGCGGCTGGATCCCGACAGAAAGCCCCACAAAGGGAACCGAGGGGTCCCTCGGAAGCACGAGCCTGTGGCCTGGGTGCCTCCCCCGCCCGGAGTGGATCCCCGGCCCGCCCTGGACGTGGGCCAGGGGCCAGGGGCCAGGCCTCTTGCCAGCCGGCTCTGTTCCCTGCCCGCCCCCCGCAGCTGCTCGGCAGCCAGTTGTCACGAAGTCATCGCCACCTTCCCCAGCCCGCACCCCGACCCGCCCCCATGCTGACATCCCATTTGGCAAAGAGGTTGGAAAAGCCGCTGACTCTTCCAGACTCTGAGTTCATTGACTGGTCAGGGCCCGCCAGCCGTAGCTGACCGTGTGGGCAGAGGGGTTTGCAGAGTGGGGGGCCTCCAGGCCTTCCTCCCTGCCTCAAGCCCCCACCACTGAGACGCTGCTCCAACACCCACCCACACCCCTACAGGTGCACGCCCACCCCACCCCGGCTGCACGCCCCTCCTTTCCCTCCACATGGAGGGTCCCGCACACCCGAGACACACACTCCCACGTGCAGCCCCCACCCAGCACGGCACACTGGACATATGTATGTGCACACGCTGTTCCCTCACACACAGGTGCAAGTTGTTGGCCACACTAGTGACCCAGGGCCATGGCTACTCCTGACTCCACCTGGCCCGTCCCCTTGGCTGCGCCAGACTCGGGTCCTCTGGAGGGTCCAGAACCACCGGCAGCCGAGGTCGAAAGGGCTTATCTCAGCCAACCCACTCCCTGCTCATGTGGGAAACTGAGGCCCAGAAAAGGCATGGTCAAGTCACGCAGTCAAAAGTCCCCCGAGTGCCTGAGAGCGTGGTGGAAAGGGAGGCTTCCAGCAGGGCGCGGTGGCTCACGCTTGTAATCCTAGCACTCTGGGAGGCTGAGGCAGGAGGATTGCTCGAGACCAGCCTGAGCAAGAGCGAGACCCGTCTCTACTATAAATAGAAAGAAATTGCCAAAACAACTAAAAATAGAAAAAATTAGCTAGGCATGGTGCCCATGCCTATATAGTCCCAGCTACTTGGGAGGCTGAGGCAGGAGGATCACTTGAAACCTCCCCCCCCAAAAAAGGAGGCTTCCAAGCTTCCACAATCACCACCCTCCCAGACCTCCCAGCTCAGCTGGTGCCTACCGCCCACCCCCGCCGGTCTTCCTCCAGGACGACCTTGCAGACTGGTGCTCTGTGAGAGGCTCGCCACCTGCCCCGGGGGGAAGGCCACTTGCAGCTGTGCAGGGAGGGCACCTGCCATCAAGCCTGAGCCCTCGCGTGCTTGGGATGGTAACTCCCTTGGTGTTGGCCTTCCTAGCCGATACTCAGCCCAGGCCGCAGTCCCCATGTGTCCTCAGCCTGGCCCTCTCACTCCCTGACTCAGTCTCCCTCCCTGGGTCTCACATCAAAACCCTCGGCAACCACCTTGAATGTGTGTGGCTCTATCAGGGGACGCCCGGCCCCAGGGATGGACTCTTTCCCTGGGACTGTTGGCGTCACAAGGGTAAGGGCTTTAGCTGTGCCTGGCACCTAGTGGGTACCCAACAAATATGTGCTGAATGAAGAATGGGCCAGTCTCCCCACCCTGGCATCCTTTGGCAAGGCTTCTCCCAGACCCCAATCTGGAGTCCTGGGAGCCAGCAGGAAAAGCCATCAGCCAGAGCCAGGGGTCTGCCATGGATGGCCTTGGGACCTTGATGTGGTCACTGCCCCTCCAGGGTTCAGCTGCCATCCAGGAAGGGAGAACGCAGTTTGCAATGTGCCATTCCAGGGACCACGCTGGGCAGGTGCTCCGGTGGCCAGGGCTGCCTCCTTGCCCCTGGCTCGGGAGAGGGCACCCCTTCGAGCAGCCCCAGGCTGGGGAGCCCTCGTTTATAAATAAAACTGCCACCCAGAATAGACCAGAACATTTGCAACCCGGGAAAGAAGAAAACAAGAGTAGTTCTTGCACCTTCCCCCACCCTCGCTCCACCTCCCACAGCTCACACGTGGCCGGGCTGCCTGCAGGAGCCGCAGGGAGCAGACTCCGGTCAACACCCTGCTTCCCGCAGGGCCTCCCGTGAGGCTGGGCCAGGGAGGGCACACAGAGGGGTGTTTGTTCGCAGTGGGCGGTCAGGAGGAGATGCTAATCGCTGGGGATCGCGGGCCCTGCTGAAGGTCAGGAGGTTATAAATAACCACTCCGCTGGGCTGAGGGCAGCGCTGGACCCGCGCCCCTCGCCGTTGCTGGGCACGGATTGATTGCCGCCCTCCCCGGCCCAACTGCGGGAACCTGAACCCTGAGAGCCGGAGCATGGTGACCTTTGGGGCTGGCGCGCAAAGTCAGACCAGGCCCTGGGCGTCCCGTGTCTCACCAGTGTGTGGCTCCCGGCCCTCTGCTGGGAGTTGGGGGCTGGGCTTGGGGGGCCCTGAGGTGCAGACAGCCCCACCTGCACTGTCACCAGCCCCCCAGGGGCCAGAAGGCAGAGGGAGGCCACAGGACACAAGCCAGGGACCCAGGCAGCCTGCGTCCCTGCCCCCTCCCCTGCACACCAAGCCTGGCAGATGGCAGGGAGGCCCCCCAGCCAGGGAGGCCGGCCTGCAGCTCCACCCCGCCCTGTTTCTGGGCCCTACACGGAGTCCTGACCTGCAATGGCGGGATCTACCCCAGAGCTCGATGCGAACAGAATCCTCGAGTCCGGGGCTTCAGGAGTCTCAGAGGCTGGAGAGGGACTCTGGTGACACAGGCGAGGGGGCACCTGGCTGTGCACCAGCAAGGCCAGGCATCAGCTCTCCCCCACCCCTTGGACAGGAAAGGGAGGGGACTTGACCTGCTCCAGGAAGCATGCCTTTTGTTTCAAGATGTTTTCACTGGCGTTAAGCACACACAGAGGACGTTGCGCACGTCAAGGTGTGCAGCCGGATGAATCTGCACGAGCTGCGCTTACCCATGTAACCGGCTCCCGAGCCAAGACACGGAGCTCTCCAGCACCCAGAAGCACCTTCCCACCTCCTGCCCCCACGGACCTCTGCCCCACTCCTAAGCCCGTGGGCTGCGCTGCCTGCCTCAAACCGCGTGTCAGCCGAGCCGCTCAGTGCTGCTCTTTTGTGCTGTCTGGTGCTCAGCACCGTGTCTGCGAGGCTCGCCGCCCTGTCACCTGCCGGCAGCCAGAGGCCGTGCGTCCCCATTGCCGGTGGGTGGCTTCTTTCTCCCATGTTACTGATGGACAGTCAGGTAGGTTCTAGTTCCTGCGTGTCGTGAACAGCGCCACTGTGAACTTTACAGTTCCCGTGTACTGTGAACACAGGGACGCGTTTCTGCGGGGTGCAGACCTAGGGCGCGGGGCGCGGGGCCCCGGTATGGGTCTGCTCAGCTTTGGGAGCTACAGAAAGTGTCACTTGCTAGTCAGCATTTCAATAGGAATGATTTTTCAAGGTAAGTTTTTTGTATTCTAAAAAACGACCGCTAGGCTGGAAGCGGTGGCTCACGCCTGTAATCCTAGCAGTCTGGGAGGCTGAAGCAGGCGGATTGCTCCAGGTCTGGAGTTCGAAACCAGCCTGAGCAAGAGCGAGACCCCGTCTCTACTATAAATAGAAAGAAATTAATTGGCCAACTAATATATATAAGAAAAAAATATCCGGGCATGGTGGCGCATGCCTGTAGTCCCAGCTACTCGGGAGGCTGAGGCAGGAGGATCGCTTGAGCCCAGGAGTTTGAGGTTGCTGTGAGCTAGGCTGACGCCACGGCACTCTAGCCTGGGCAGCAAAGCAAGACACTGTCTCAAAAAAATAAATAAATAAAACAAAATAAATAAAAAATGACAGGTATACATTATTTTTTTTACAAAAGGGAAATAAACAAATGAAGAAAGAAAAATATCACCCAAAGCTACTATTTAGAGTCAACCATTCAACCAAGCAGTGCACAGATATTTCCTAAGAGCCTCTTCCGCGTCAGGCCCTGGCGGGAGGGAGCCGTGTCCTCCCTTGTGGACTCTGGGGTCTGGGGCCGCGTGGGCAGTGGCGTCCCTGAGGGACGGGTGGGGGCCCTGTCGAGCTCCGAGGTCGCCATCTCCTGCCCCACGCCCACCGTGGCTGCCCCCCAGGAACTGAGGCCAGCAGGCTTGCTGGGCGACTGAGACCCAAGACAGAGGCCCAGGCCTCCGCCCAGCCCGGCTGCACCCCCGGAACTTGAAGGGGGAGTCGGGGATGGCAATGACACAGTGGCAATCAGGCCCGTGAGAGGAGGAGCAGGGGCCGGAGCCCACAGACACACGCGGCAGGGGAAGAGGGCGCTGGAGGTGAGCCAGAGCCGCCGCATCCGCACTCCGCACTTTCTCCTGGGGGTCCCGAAGGGAGTTAAGCCCGGGAGCGAGCAGTGCGGACATAGTTTTAGCAAGATCATTCTGGATCCTTGTGGACACTGGCTCGTGGAGACCAGAGCGAAGTCCATACACCTCTGGAGGCCCTGAGCTGCCGGGGGGCATGGGCCAGGGAGAAAAGGAAGGACAAAGGAGAAGTTTAGGCAAGGACCTGGGGCGAGGCTGGCTCCTGGGGTTGCGGAGGCGAGGAGACTCCCGTGGGACTGCAAATCTGAGAGGAGGTGTTTCCTTCCCATCTTTAGCGCAATAGGCTCCACTTTGGCCTGAGGCCCTGAGCTAGTCCGGGGAACTCCAGCAGGTGGGACAGCGTCATTCATTCACTCCACACTCGGCAAGTATTAATGGAGGGCCGTTCCAGGTGCCGAGGGTACTCTGGGGGACAAAAGAAAGGCCTGGTCCTCACGGAGCTTATATTCCAGTGGGGAGAACTTACATGAATAAAGCAGTGATAAGTCTTAAAAGGAAGCTGGGTAAGGGGGTGGTGAGCGACGGTGAGGAAGGGAGTCTATTTCAGACAGGGCGGACAGGGGTGGCCTCTGAGGAGGGGACTGCAGAGCTGAGACAGAAGGAGGGTCAGGAAGGAGGCACTAGGCTGGGGAGAGCAAGCCAGGGAGAGGGCATGGCAAGTGCAAAGGTCCTGGGGCAGGTGCATGCTTGCTGTGCTGGGGAGGAGCAGCAGGGAGGACCGAAGTGAGGACTAGAGAGTGGAGGGAAGATTCAGCAGCCCAAGGAGAGGACTTTTGCTCTGGGAGGTGAGGGTTCACGGAGGGATGGGCCGATCTTGTTTTTGTTTAAGCAGGGTCATGTGGCTGCCCTGACGACAGACTGTAGAGGCAACATGGGAGGAGGCTCTTACAGAGGCTCAAGTCAGACAACATGGCAGCTTGGATCAGGAGGGGGCTGTCAGCGTGATCAGCCCCGGTCTGATTCCATGCAGATGTAAAGGTTGAGCCCCTGGCACTGGCGGATGGATGAGATGTGGCCTGGGAGAGAAAGGGAGGCAGCAGGAAGGGCCCCCGATGGCGGCTGGCCCTTCTGCCAAGCCATGGGACCAGAAGACGGCCCTGGGACACGCGGCCTCCTCTCCCCTGCCATCATCACTGGGACCCGCCCCTCCCTGCTCTTCTCTCCCTTCCGCCCTCCTCACCCCACCCCTCCTTCTCCATTCCTTTTGCTTCAGGAGCCAGTGACCTCGTCCCCCAAGCCCCACCCTGGGAGCACGTCGGGTGGAGCGACAGCCCGGTCCTCACGCGGGGGCCTGTCCATGCCCCGGGCCCGGATGTCTGCGGTGCATCCCAGCGCAAAGCAAAGCCAGGGCTCTTCGGAAGCTGACCGAGCGCCGCGTGGGCCTCGGGCCAGGCTTTCTCGGAGCTGCCTCCCTCCCCTCGTGGTCTCGTGCCGGCCGCCGGTCCTGCGGTACATTCTGGCCAAGCCCCGGCAGCCTAAGCCCACGGCCTGCGCCCAGGGACAGGGCAGGGCTGGGAGGCGGCTGTCACCGGTCACCTCCAGCCCACCCTCTCCCTGGGCTCCAGGTGGACGCACACAGCTACCTCCCCAACGACTCCGCCGCGTGGACATTGGGCGTCTCAGGTGTAATGTGTCCAGGATGTGACGTTCCTCTCGTCTCCTCCCAGTGCGGCTGACACTGTCCCCTTCCAAGTGACCAGGTGAAGCCTTAGTGTCATCCCTCCTTCTCTCGCCTGACATCCAGGTGAGAGACGTCGGAAAATGCTGTCGGCTGTGCCTTTAGGACACATTCAGGACCTGAGCCCCTCGCGCCCCCCCCCACCACTGGTCCAGGCCAGCATCGGTGCTCGTGGGATTCTCACAGCAGCACCTGCCCTCGCCCCTTCCTTCTGTTCCCAGCACAGCAGCCAGAGTGATTTTATTAAAAAGCGAGTCAGATGGTCTCACTTGTCTGCTTCCTCGGTCAGTCTGAGCAAAAGCCAGTCCTTTATGGTGGACCCCTACACCACCTCTCTGACATCATCTCCATCTCCTCCCACTGCTCATTGGGCTCCAGCCACACTGGCCTCCTTGCTCCTTGATTATGCAATGCACATGCCTGCCTCAGGGCCTTTGCACTTGCCATTCCCTCCTTCTGGAATCCTCTTTCCCCCGCATCCCTAGCCTTTGCTCCCCACCTTCTTCAGTTCTCACTCACATTCCACCTTCTCAGGGAAGCCTTCATTAACCACCAAAATAAGCAATTAAAGGTCACACCCAGCATCCAGGTCTTGGTTTCTAACACCATTCTCCAGCGAAAGGATCCAGGGCTCCTCGGGCAAATAGCTGAATCCGGGACTGGAGCAGGAAACATACAAGATGAGCCGGAGCATCTTGCAGTCCCAGAAAGTGAGGCTGGGCTTAGCAAAAAGAACCACATTGAGGGAGAGGCGTCAAAGGGACAGAGGAGACTGCGGAAAGAGCTCCCAACAGCCAAAAGCTAGAACACTTGAGCCACAAGAGGAAATGTTATTGGATTATAATGCATATGTAAAATAAATATCTGTGAGTCCATTATAAAGAAGTGATTGAATAAATTAATAAGTAGGAGGCCGGGCGCGGTGGCACTCTGGGAGGCTGAGGCGGGCGGATTGCTCGAGGTCAGGAGTTCGAAACCAGCCTGAGCAAGAGCGAGACCCCGTCTCTACTTTAAATAAAAAGAAATTAATTGGCCAACTAATATATATAGAAAAAATTAGCTGGGCATGGTGGCACATGCCTGTAGTCTCAGCTACTCGGGAGGCTGAGGCAGGAGGATCGCTTGAGCCCAGGAGATTGAGGTTGCTGTGAGCCAGGCTGACGCCACGGCACTCACTCTAGCCTGGGCAACAAAGCGAGACTCTGTCTCAAAAAAAAAAAAAACAAAATTAATAAATGGGGGAGACAACACAAATATCCTATGCAGAAGAATTTCAGATAGTTTACGTGGATACTTCACCCTAAATGTGTGAAGTGACTCCCACCCCTTAAGTGTGGGCTGCACACAGCACCTCCCGGCCAAGAGGACGGTGTGGGGAGGGGCGAGAGACCAGCTCTGCAGTGGAGAAACACGGCCAATGCCACATCCACAGGTGACCAAGGTAGACATCAGTATAAGTTACGTTGATGATATGGACTTGTGACACGTGACATATTAATAATAAAAATGTGATCCAGTTCCCCAGAACACATGACCCCAGTGTAATCATGAGAAAAACATGGGGCAGATTCCAGCACAGCAGCACCCTACAATGTGCCTACTGGGCTCTCAAGCTCATCAAAAACAAAGAAAGCCTGAGAAATTGTCACAGCCACGAGGAGCCTCAGGAGACAAGACGATGAAGTAGAACATGGGATGCTGGAAAAGAATGAGGACATTAGGCAAACTAAGGAGATCTGCATCAACTGTAGACTTTAAATAATAATAAAGGGCCAGGCACGGTGGCTCACGCCTGTAATCCTAGCACTCTAGGAGGCTACTCTGGGAGGCTGAGGCGGGCGGATTGCTCGAGGTCAGGAGTTCGAAACCAGCCTGAGCAAGAGCGAGACCCCGTCTCTACTATAAATAGAAAGAAATTAATTGGCCAACTAATATATATAAGAAAAAATTAGCCGGGCATGGTGGCGCATGCCTGTAGTCCCAGCTACTCGGGAGGCTGAGGCAGGAGGATTGCTTGAGCCCAGGAGTTTGAGGTTGCTGTGGGCGAGGCTGACGCCACGGCACTCACTGTAGCCTGGGCAACAAAGTGAGACTCTGTCTCAAGGGAAAAAAAAATTAATAATAATGGATATAGGTTCATTCATTGCAAAAATGTATTAATACCACACTAATGTAAGATGGCAAAGACAGGAGAAACCAGGAGCAGGGGGAGAAGTTTGGGGGAAATCTTTGTGCTGCAGATTTGATTTTTCTGTAAATACAGAACTGCTCTAAAAAAATAAAATCTATTAAAAATTACAACCCCCCTCCCAACCCACCCTATCCCTCTCCTGGCCTTTTCCAATGGCAGCTGTCACCATGTCACCACAAAACTTATTACATGTGGAACATTTTTATGTTTTACTACCTGTGAGTCCTGTAGGACATGAGCTCCCTAAAGGTGCTGTGTCTTCACTGCGCTGTGCCCAGCACCTGGAACAGTCTGACAGTGGGTGCTCAGTAAATATTTGTTGGATGATAAATTTCTAAAGATAGGCCCTGTTAGCTTTTCCAGTTTCTTTTCCCTCTGCCTAAATACATTATTGTTTTAAAATAAACATGGGATTCTAATGTTTTGCTTATCTGCTCTTTGCACGTAACAGCTCCTGATTATTTTTCCTTGTTATTCTCTTACACCATCATTTTCTGGGCCGTGCTGACGTTTGCAGGCTGGGTGAATGGTTGTGATTCAAGAGGCGAAGGCTCCGGGGCGCCTCTTTCTCTCTGCCGGCTCCGCCACGCTGCCATGCCGGCAGGAGGCAGGGAGTGGTGCCAGGAGCTGGCCAAGGCCGCTCCCGCCCTCTGACATCAGATCCGTGGGCACTAGGATCCTGCTTGGTGGTGAACTGGGTGCGTCAGAACCCAGGGATTAAATAGCTTTGGAAATGCACCAGCTTGTCCTTGACCAGACAGAGGGCCAGGGCATGCGCCCAGACCTCCTGCCAGCTCCGGGGCGGTGGAAAACACCATCCGTGCACACATCTGGGGCAGCTGCATTGGGCCACAATGGGCCACAGCCCAGGCCGGAGACACATGGTCGTGGCCCAAAGTGCTCTGGAGAGCTGAGCCCCTGGGGGGCATGGGGTGGGGAGTGGGGGCTGTCAGACCCTCTCTCCAGGCACCTGAGTAGGAACTGGGGAATCCACCCTGCCAGCTGTTTTCCTGGTGGGAAGTGGGTGGCCTGGGCAGGCCCCTGGGGGACCCAAGATGTTGGGGAGGGAACACCGTGGTGGCGGGGGGAACCGGGGTCTCCTTCTTCTGCACCCAGAGGCCATCTGCTTTAAAATCCAGCCACCTGTCCTCCTTCCTGGTAGCAATACGGAGCCATCCAGACTCTGCTAGACATCTGAGTGCTAAAGATAAAAATACTCGCAGGACATATGCCTTCTGTGAACTGCTTTGGACTCCTTCGGCTTCCCTCTAGAACGCGGCGTCACTCCCACCCCCACCGGGCCCACTTCCACGGAGAGGCAGGGAGGCCGTCATGGCCTCAGACACGCGGCGTGAGGACGCAGGTGCGTACCCCGGGCACGGAGGGGCACCTGCGCTCACCCGTGTGCGCTCGCCTGCGCGTGTCCGTCAGTGCGTGGTGGCGTGTGGCGTGCATGTACGTGTCTGCGCTAGCTCAGGCTCATGTGTGTGGACATGTGGGCCTCCATCTGTGCTTCGGCGTGTTTTGTGTGCTTGCCTTCTTGTCAGCGAGCTCCAAGGCTTTGCGTGGGTGTGCGCGGATGTGTGCTCCCCTGCACGGGACTGCTGCCGGGGGTGATGTGTGCGTGCTCTTACGCTGTGCCTGTGTGTGTTCCGTGTCCGCACGTGCTTGTGTGTCCTCGGGTATGGGCTAAGTGTGTGCACGCTCATGCACGTGTGTCCAGGAGTCACGCTCTGAGAAAAGGGATTCACGTCGGCCCCACAGCTGCTCTGGACGACACGCCCCGCCACCCGCCCCAGCAGCCCACAGGCATCTCTTGACAGCAGTGGCTTTTAAAAAATCACTTTCTTATACAGTCACGTGCCACATATCGACGTTTCATCATGGACCACATATATGACAGCGGCATCACAATTATGTGGCGTAGACATGCATTGTTATAATAATGTATAAAACTGTATTTTTACTGTGCCTTTTCTGTGTTTGGCTATGCTTAGCTATGCAAGTATCGCGCTGGCGTTGCCAGCGCCGGAGTGTCCCGCGCAGCGGCGTGCCGGGCAGGCGCGTAGCCTGGAGCCGCCGGCCTGCCACGTGGCCTGGGTGCGCAGCAGGCGGGGCCGCCGAGGTTTGCGTGAGCGCACGCTGACGTGCGCACGCGGACGTCCGCACGACGCCGCAGTCACCCAACCACGCTTTTCTCAGAATGTGTCCCAGCCGTTAGGAGATGTGTGGCGGTGAGACCGTCTGCAGTCGTCCCCGCGGTGCCTGTGAGGGCCCCCCGCCCTGGTGCCCGTCTCCCTCCTTCACTCCTCACCGTTCCGCGGCTCCCTGGCCCGAGAGACGCTCTGGTCGAGGAGGGCTCCTGAGTCAGCACATCTGTGGTGAAAGCTGCACTCCGTCCACCTGCACGTGGCGTCGCCGTGTGGCGCGGCGTGCGAAAGGTCACGGCAAGTGTTGACGTAAAGAAACACAGGGTTTCCTGCAACCAGGAGAGGCCAGAGCCTGTGTGACGCGGCAGCACCTTGACGGAATCAGTGCTCCTCCGCGGGGACGCGCTCGGGCCCTGCGGCGCTGTGGGAGGCGGCTCCGCGGTGCCGGCAGCCTCCGCGCCGCTTCTCCGGCGACCGTGTGGCCGCTTCCAGTGTCCGGTGGATCGGTGCCGCGGGGACAGGCGGGCCGGTCTCGGGAGTGGGGCTCCCCCGTGGCTTGGGAAACACGTCCTGGCCGTCTGCATCTGGGGCCCCTGGGGAGCCCTGGCCTTGAGATGGGAAGCCGAGTCAGGGCCACTTCTCCACATCTGGCTGCGATGAGGCTTCACGCTCAGCTGCAGGCCCCGGGCAGCCCCGGTGGCCTTGGCACCTCCTCCCACCAGCCCTGGCCCCGCAGTCAGGGCAGAGGACCCCACAGGGCTCAAGGACGGGGTATCTTTGGCTCCCCCTCCAAGACCCAGAGCAGCAGCAGGTATAAGGGAGACTCAGCTGTCTGAGCCTCCAGGGACTAGAAGCCAAGGTTCTGACCCCAGGCCAGTGCTCTGCCTTCAGTATTTGCCCTGCCAGGCCAGGTGCCCACCCCTGCCTCAGCCCCCAGCCTTGCAGTAGCCTCCTGATGGTCAGAAGGCCTCAAAACCCAGTGGCCTGACAGCTTGAAGCCTCAGCCTGAGGTGGGGGAGAGGGCAGATGCCTTCTAGCCAGTTCCACTCCTGATCTGACCACTGTTTCCAGAGAATAAGATAGAGTCAGGGAGGCTCCCTGCTGCCCCTCCTCTATCACATTAAAAGCAAATATTTAAAATTATGCAAGTAATAAATGAATAGAGTCTTTTTGTACAATTCAAATAATGCAGAAGTAGAGTTAAAAAGCAAATCTTAGGCTGGGCGCGGTGGCTCATGCCTATAATCCCAGCACTCTGGGAGGCGGAGGCGGGAGGGTTGCTTGAGGTCAGGCATTTGAGACCACCCTGAGCAAGAGTGAGACCCTGTCTCTACTAAAAATAGAAAAATTAGGCAGGGTGTGGTGGCAATCTCTGTAGTCCCAGCTACTCGGGAGGCTGAGGCAGGAGGATCACTTGAGCCCAGGAGTCTTGAGGTTGCTGTGAGCTAGGCTGACACCACGGCACTCTAGCCCAGGTGACGGAGTGAGACCCTGTCTCAAAATAAAATAAAATAAAATGCAAGTCTCTTCAGCCTCGGTTCCCATGCCAGAGGTGAAAGTGTTAACAGTTCCATGTGTCCTTCCACTTCCGTGTTCATGGATTTTTAAAACCACAAGTGGAACCATACTCAGTATTTTTCTGTGACTTGCTTTTTTAAAAAAGAAATTTAGTAATCTGATACATACTAATACATCTTGATCTGCCTCATTCTTTTTTTAATCAGCTACACAGTATGCCAGAGTGTTGATGTTCTCTCATTTTTTCCATCATTTACCCCCTCTTGGCAGACAATTTTTCAGGATTTCAGAATACACAACAGTGCAATAAACATCTTTCAACAGATCTCGGGGCCGGTGGGGCACATGCAAGAAAGATAGATTCCTGCACCTGCTACGCAGGAGTCAGAGTCGGAGAAGAAAAGACGGAGGAGGGGACTGAGGTTCTGACAGGACACCCAGGCTGCTGCGACCAGAATGTGCCCAGCATCTCCCGGTGCCCCCGCTGGCCCCTTGCTCCCCTCCTGCCTCCGGGCTCTGAGGCCTGTGCTCCCCGGGGCCATCCCAGGCCCGCCGGGACCCTCAGCGACTGCAGCCCGCGCCTTATGCCCGCCTGCGGCCCCCGTGGCTGCAGAGCTGCCCGCGCCTCGCAGGAACCAAAAAAAGCCGGCGCGTGGTGCACGCGCGAACGGCGCCGGGCCCTAGCACTGCCGTTTTTAGTGTGCCTGGCGCCCAGAATATAGACTTCATCACCCCCAGGAAACGCGGCCATATATTTTTGGTTGCATAAGCAAACGAAATTAGAAATCTGGAACGCGTTCAAGACCTTTAGATGCGAGCGCAGCAACGAGGGGAGGGGACCAGGGGAGAGACAGATGGGGATTAGGCGAGTTGAGCATCAGGAGAATAATTTCCTCTTTTAATTTGGGTTCCATCGACAAGTAAAACAGCATTAGCGGCCCATTATGTAACCGGCGCCAGAGCCCGGCTCTGATAAGCAGCAAGCCGGCCTGGCCCTTCTCCCGCGCACCCCCTGCCCCGCCAGCCGTCAGCAGCCCCAGGCTGTCGGGCAGGGCTATTGTTAGCTCGGCTCAGCTCAGCAGGTCTCAGAGAGGCGGTGCGCTGGCCCAGGACACACAGCTGGCAACGTGCAGGCAGCAGGACTTGAACTTGGCTTGCTTGAGACAGGCTCTCCACTCCATTGCGCAGGGATGGGGTATTCCTCAGCCCTGCAACTCCGTGGAGTGCTGCAAACCGCCTGAAGATGTCCCTTGCAATATTGCATGAAATAATAAAAATTGGAAGCTACCAAAATGTTTGACCATGGGGAGCATGGTCAAATAAATTATGGCTCATTCATCCTATAGCATATTATAGAGTAGGGTTTTATTTTTTTTTTGAAAGGGACTTAGGTGATGGACAGATGTCCTAGACATAGAATGAAGCCAAAAAGAGCAAGCTGCAGACACATGAACAGTATGATCTTAATGTCAAAAGGAAAAGACAAACCACATAGCACCAGCAAAGCTTTCTTTTTCTTGGAAATCTACAAGGTTCGGGAAAGTAGATGCAGGGCAGTCCTGAACCAATGGAGGCCTTCGCTTTTGGAGGGCGGCAGGGTGTAAAGGAAGGTGGTGGGGGATTTCCCATTTTGTTGTGCATACTTCTGTAGTATTAGAGTTCCTCACACCAGAATGTGCTCTGTGTGCTTGAGTCGTTAAGAAGCAAACCCCCAAAGACTTTGAAGGTTGGGGCAGCCTTGCAGACTGGGGCCGGCCTGGACATCAGCTGCCTTTTCAGAAAGCAAGTAGGAATTATGAAGGTACCTAAACTTAGAGCTGAAAGTGGGAGGCAGGGAGGATCTTAGAGAACATCTGGCCCAGGACGGACAGAGACTTGTCCCAGCATCTCATGCCAGCGGGCATGAGGCAGGTGGAGGCAGAAGCTGTGGGCTGCTAGCCTGTGGTTCCCCCCACCACCACACCAGGCCGCTCTGCCCTGCCCATCCCCAAATGCGCTGGGGTCACAGTGGGGGTCACGGTGGTGCAAGAGAAAGAGGAAGGAAAGGAAAAAGAGGCAGGAAGGAAAGAACTAGCTATTCATGTGGCAGGATAGGTGGGGAGCAATCTGGCATCTCTCTCTTCAACCATCCAGCCAACGAAAAAGGGTTGAGGGTTCTGGTGGTTTTAAAGCATGTCTGCAAATTCTCTGACTCTTTTCCCAGTGAAAGGTGGGGACTCTGCCCCCTCTCCCTGAGTCTGAGTTGATCTTAGTGGCTCACTTGTCATACACAGGGTAAAGGAAAATAAAAATCTCAGGACCACCCCCCAACTCTTTATGCAAAAGAGAAGGTCAAGCCTGGAGGCTGCGTGGGCAACACTGCTGTCCACGTGAACAGCTATTACTAACATTTCATTTGCCAGATCCCCAAGAAGGTGAAGGCCTCAGGCATTTCAAAGGGCTGCCCCACAGGTCATTCATAAGGGAATTCCTTGCTGCTTCCCATAAGCAAGCACATGCAAATGGCAACTCTATAAGTCCAGCTCCTAGAACTGATTTACAAGTTTATCTTTCCAGGTGCAGAACAAAGAGGACAAGACCAATCATTCTTCCACCTACCTGGGGACATCTACATAATTGATTCTTTCTTCACTCCTTTTTTCTCTTCAAACATTCACCTTATCTTATGTAAAAGGTAGCTGTCCTGGGCCACACAAGAATGTAGCCATTGGTCTCACTGCTGACTCCTCCCCTCCACTTTCTTTCCGTGTGCCCTCTCCCCTTAAATACTGAAGTCCCCAAATCCCTCTTGGGAGGGAAGAAACAATCACAGGTGCATCTATGGCTTGTGTTTCCCAGATGAGTCCTCAAGCTGTGGTTTGCCATCTTTGCCTCAGCCACTTGCTTTGAGTGGTCAACAGAATGCAGTGGAAGTGATGCTGCCTGACTGCCAAGGCCAGATCAGACCAGGCTGTGCAGCTTCCTCCTGGCGCTCTCGGGATACTGGCTCTGGGGGAGTCTGACCACCCTGAGATTGCCATGCTGGAGAAGCCACCTGTGGCACTTGGGTGGCAAGCGCAGCTGACTCCTAGCCAGTGGCCCGCGTCGGCTGCAGCTGTGCGTGTGCGCCATCTTGTGCATCCAGCCCCTGGCAGATCCCAAGTGAGAACCGCCTGGCTCAGACGGTCTCCAATTGCAGACCCACAAAACCATGAGCAAAATAAAATAAGCCACTAAATTATGGGGTGACTTGTTACAACGTAATAGAATCTGAAAAGCAGGTTACTCTGTGCCAGGCGCTGGGCACAGAGGGGTAGGACAATGAATAAGCCCGGAGAAGCCAGACACACACGCAGATAATTATAAAATAACGTGGTGCGTGCGCGGGATAGAGTCATGTGTGGGTAATAGGGGAGCAGGGCTGAAGAGTCTGTGATCTAGGCTGGGCGGGGTCTGAAAGGTTTTCCTGGAGCAGGTGACATTGAACTGGCTTGGAAGGGTGAGTAAGGGCTGACCAGGTAAAGAGGTGAGGTTAGGAAGGAAAGGTATTCCAGGCAGAAGGAGCTGAGCCCTGGAGCTGAGCTACAGAAAGATGTCAGGCAGGGGACTCTTTATGAAGTGCGGGACAGAGAGAGCAGGAGATGAGGCTGAGCAGGTAGCAGGGACCCCAGGCTGTGGGAGCCTTGGGAACAGGCCAAGAGCTTGGACTGAGAGCAATTAGGAGGCATCGAAGGTGGGGGCAGGAGACACAGCCTCCTGGGATCAGCACTGGGAGGACAGGTAGGACGGAGAAAAGGAGGCGGATAGAGCAGTAAGGAGGGAGAAACCCAGGGAAGAGAACTTGGGGATCCCAGAGCTCCTGGGGCAGAAAAGGCCGGAAGGAATGAGAGGTGAGAAGAACTTAGGAAATAAATTGTCAGGCCTGGGCGCCCACCTGGGGGTGTCACGGGCAGCTCTTGGGTGACTGGGCCGACAGTGGCACCGTCAGCTTAGAGAGCCCTGGAGGAAAAGTGGGTGTGAGAAAGGGAGGGTCAGATTTGGCCTTTTGCAGCACCCAGGCAGGTCCAGGTGGGGACATTCAGTAGCCCATTAGATGTAGGAATCTCCCATCCAAGTACTAACCAGGTCTGACCCTGCTTAGCTTCTGAGATCAGGCACGGTCAGGGTGGTATGGCCACAGACAAACGCAAGAATCTAAAGCTTGGGGAGGAGTCCGGGGCGGACGTGTGGCGACAGTAGACATCCTTACGATGTGTTGGATGAATGAAGGATGACTGAGTGAAGGTACACATAGGTGGCCGTTGAGCTCATTAAGATAGATGAGGTGGCCTGGGGATGTGGGACAGGCCCTGGGGGCTGGCTCTGCTGCTGAGATTGGGAGGTGTGGGTGGAAGCCAAGTGTGATGACCAAGAGCCTGGTGATCCACGGTCAAAGCTCCTGGGATGTGTGCCAGCAAGTAGGCCACAAGAAAACACAAAGAGGAAATGACAGAAATCTAGGGAGTCAGTTCAGATCCAAGAAACATTCATTTAGTGGCAACTGTATGCTTGGCACTGTGCAACACATTTATTATTTAATCCTTAGGCCAATCCATCCATTAATTCAACAAATATTTTTTAAGCACCTACTATGTGCCAGGCACTGGACTAGATGCTGGGTATCCACTGGTGGATAAAGCAAACACCATCCCTGCCCTTGTGGAGCTTAGGCTCTAGCGGGGGTTATTATTCCCATATTGCAAAAGCTCAGAGAGGTTAAGTAACCTGCCCAAGGTCACATAGCTGGGGAGGGCTGTGCTGTCTGACTCCACGTCCAAGATGCTTCAGGGCATGTGTGCATGGCAGCTGGCAGAGAACAGCAGGGCTGGGGCAGGGGACAACCCGATTCTAGAAGGTCAGGTCTGTAGGGAGTCCGAGAACCATCCAGTGGACTTAGGCTGGGCCAGACCCCCATTTCAGGGAACCTGGGCTCAATCAGAGGAACTTAAAAGGGCAGCCCAATCCCTATCATCAAGAGACACATCTTGGGGCTGGGGCTGAGATTTTAGGGAAATGGACAAAGCCCAGGGTACAGCCTGAATATCTCCTCTTAATAATGATGATGACGGCGACCCCAAGCCTCTACTGCACACAAGGCTCATGGGAAGTGTGTTCCAGGCACTGTCTCATTTGACCCTCAGAGCAACCCATTGCTAGTTGATTTTACACCCCAGGATACTGGGACTGCCAGGGCTACCAACACCCTGCCTGAGACTACATGGCCAGGAAAGTGGCAAAGCCACAGGCCTGGGACCATCGGGCTCCAGAGCTCAGGGTACAGCCACTACCCACTCGCATCAGAGTTGGTACAGGACCTGGGCTGGGCCTGACCCACAGGTGGGGGCTCAGAGCCCAGCTTTGGGGAAGTGGGGGTGGCACAGGCCTGTGGTTCCACCAGGCACAGCCATGCCTCTCTCCCGGCCCACATCCTGGCGCCCAGCTCTCTTCTTCCTCAGGCTTCAAGGGTCTCCTCCTCCCAACTTTTTTTTTTTTGAGACAGAGTCTCACTCTATTGCCCAGGCTAGAGTGAGTGCCATGGCGTCAGCCTAGCTCACAGCAACCTCAAACTCCTGGCCTCAAGCGATCCTCCTGCCTCAGCCTCCCAAGTAGTTAGGACTACAGGCATGTGCCACCATGCCAGGCTAATTTTTTCTATGTATTTTTAGTTGGCCAATTAATTTCTTTCTATTTTTAGTAGAGACGGGGGTGGGGGGTTGGGGGGAGTCTCACTCTTGCTCAGGTTGGTTTTGAACTCCTGACCTTGAGCGATCCACCCGTCTCAGCCTCCCAGAGTGCTAGGATTACAGGCGTGAGCCACTCTCCCAACTCTTAGTGACAGGATGTGGACCCTTTTCTCTCCAATCCCTAGAATAGGAAGGACTCAAGAGATCAGCGTGTCTTACCCTCTCTCACCTTGCAGATTAGGAAACTGAGGCATAGAAAGACAGTATTAGTTACCTGAAGTCACCCTGCAAATTAGTAACAGCTGGGATTCAATTACAGGTCTTGTGAGTTTCAGTCTAATATCCTCCGCCCCCTCTAGGCTCAGGGCAGGGCCTGAGCTCATCACCTGACCCTCCGCACCTGCCCACTGCCAGGGGCTGGGCAGTGTATGGCACCAGCAGCTAAAATCCGTGAGTCTCAGGACAGGTGATCGTAACACACTAGGAAGGGGGGGACTCAAGCTGGCAGGTGTGTCCCCTTCTAAGGGGGTGGCTCCAGCCGACCGCAGCCAAATGATCCAGAAGCTTGTTCAGGGAAACCTTGGTAACAGGTTTACGCAGTCTTCCCCTGACATTAGCAAACAATGTGCTTGGTTTCAAAGACGCAGGTGTGGCAGGACGGCTTGTCCAGGACAGCTTCACTCCATCCCTCGGGGACTCACTGCCTGGCAGGCCCTGATCTGGGAAGAGGAGGAGGACGGATGTTTCCACGAAACCCGAGGAATCCTAATCACGTCTGTTGGCTTTTCCATAAATCCAGGTGTTTGTCAAGCTGGGCAGCGACCATCAGGGGAGCTTTGCCCATCCTGACGCCCAGGCTGCGCCCAGGCCAATTAAGTCAGAATCCTGCAGGGGGAGGGGGGGAGCCCAGCCTTGCTAACACAGCTCCTCGGGGAATCCTACAGCGCACCTGTACAGTCAGCAACCTCAGGTAGCTTGTTAGAAATGCAAATTTTCCAGCCCCACCCTAGACTGGCTGAATCAGAATCTCCGGGGTGGGGCCCAGCAGTCTGTAGTTCAACAAGCCCCCCAGGAGATTCCGATTCTGAAAAAGTGTGAGGGGCACCCTGTCAGACTGGGGGGGTGAGGCACAGGGGGTGCCCACCAGGAACTGGACGCATCTGCAAATACCCAGCTTAAGAAAAGACTTTCAATTGAAAGACACTTTTTGGGAAAAGAAAAAAAAAAACTGACTCTAATTAATTAATTACCAAGGGCCAGGGAACTCTTCAAGTTGGGTTAGTCTCCCTTATTCAAATTGGAAATATTCAGAACTGTGAAAGGTCCTCTTTCTCACATGCTGGAGTGAGAGTCCCTTACCATGCCTCTCATTCCACTGCACGAGGCTGGCGCATAGTAGGTGCTCACTAAACATCAGTTTCTCTCCTTCCCATTTCCCCTGGGAATTTCTAGAGCAGTGGCTTACATACATCCTACTGCTGTTCTGATTTATACTAAAGTTAGCCGCAGTGCCCAAGTGCATCGTGTGGGGGTGGCCGGGTGGCCAGCTGGCCGGGGATTAGGACACACTGGGTCTCGTCCAGCTGGAGCTGGTTGTCCTTAACATTAAAACCTTTGCCAACACCAAGGGATATAAAGGGAAGTAAGTGAAGCAGGAAGCACATTGCATTGATGATTTTATGACATCTCCACAAAATGACCTGTCCTATTTCCTTGATTCTATGACACATCATTGATTCCCCAAGAGATTTTTCTTTTTCTTTTTTTTTTTGGCGGGGAAAAAAATGCAGGCACAATATGGATATACATCAACTATAAAATGCATTTGTGTTTTAGAAACATGAAAAATGTGTATCTCAGAGGCAAGGAAATAGGATTTTCCCTATGAACGACGATTGGAAGCAAGCAGGTGAAAATACAATAAATGATGTGCATGGGTTTTGGGTTACCTTTTGGTCTTTTGAGGTTCTTGTCATGGGTATTGACACGGAGTTTGTGTGATGATTGAAAAATAAAATTTACTAAGGGCAAGAAATTCCATTCTCCACAAGAGCCGGAAAGTCTCCTGGGGGAGAATATCACAACATGTGGCCTTTGGGACATCTGCTAGAAAGTGGTCCTAGTTTTGGCCGGGCGCGGTGGCTCACGCCTGTAATCCTAGCACTCTAGGAGGCCGAGGCGGGAGGATACCCTTGAGCTTAGGAGTTCGAGACCAGCCTGAGCAAGAGCGAGACCCCATCTCTATTAAAAATATAAAAAATTATAAAGGAAGTGGTCCTAGTTTTTAGGGGTTGGATTTATTCCCTGAGCCAGCTTGGGTAAGTCACTTGCTGAGCCTGTTTCTTCATTTGCAAAATGGAAGCCATGTTCCTCTCTACCTGGCCTGGCTCCTGCGTGGTTAGAGAGTCCAATGCAGGGATTACTGAAGGGAAGAGCAGGTGGAAACTAATCTGCTTAGCCCGGGGAGGGGGTGTTTCTGGGACTCCACCCCGTCCCAGAATCCCAAGCGCACAGCCCTGTGGCAGATCCCTTCTCTGCGAAGGCAGGTCGCAGCTGACGCCCTCTGCTTCCAGAGAGGCCCCCCCCCCCACCTTATTTGCAGGGCAAAAACTCAAAGCCTTAGACTGTTGCCCAAATTTCCAATCCACTGGTGCCTGAGGATGCACTGTGGGGGGCAGGCCCGTGTCAGCCAGCACATACAGGTGCCTGGTGCGCCCTGGGGGTGGACAAACGGCCTGAGGTTCCCCCACTGTGGTCTCCCTCTTTGGGGAAAATCATTCCACAGGAAGGTCCTGATAAAAATGCACAGGTGTTATTTTAGCAAGATCAACGCTAAAATTTAGAACAGAGATTACAGCCTACACAGATGGACTTCTTTTGGCCTTCATGGGATTTCTTTTTTTTTAATGTTTGAATTTCCCACAAAGCCATAATCCTTTTCATTCCTGTGGCCGCTGCCTGGGCTGTCTGTGGTAGGACTGGACGTGGCAGTTCCAACCAGGGCCGCCTGGGCCCCAGAGCTGCAAGAGAACTTCCAGGGTGCCAGACCTGCTCTGGAAGAAGAGCCTCGGGCAGCCTCAGCCGGGGCTTCCTGCTGCAGCCGCGTGTGCCTGTGGAAATCCGGGGGGCGAGAGGGCTTCTGCAAAGGGGAGGATATTCTACAACACCACGGTCAGCTTGGAGAGCATTTCCAAGCCAATAAGGAAGAACAGTCACTTGAGAGCATTCATCCACGTGCTCACCCACGTTTCCTGAGTGCCTCCCTGTGCCAGGCACTGTCCTCTAGGGGTGGACATTTAATTCCCCCAACAGCCTTTGCAAGAGGTATTATTGGCCCCACTTACAGATGACTAAACTGAGGCTTGGAGAGACCGGGTCACAGTGGTATCTCTCCCCTTCAGACAACCCGTACCCTAATTGTTCCCCTCTGCTTCCCAGACTAGTGGGGCTGAGGAGGAGGTTATCGGGCCTGTGCCACTCGTTGCCCTTTGGTCCTCTGATTGTTCTAGATGCTCTGGCTGGGGTCAAAATCTCCAGGGGCTCCCTTGGCCCAGGCTCTCTGCCCAGGCAGCCTCACCCAGCCTGCCGAGGTGGGGCTGGCCAACCTTATCGACTGGCCTGGGTGTGCCCCTGCTGGGAGAAGATGGGCCCAGTGGGGGCACACCCACGTGGACCAGCCGACCTCTGCCTTGTCCCCCACACCCGGAGGCTGTGAACAGACCTGCCTTCTTAAGGGCTTCTTAAGAAACGCTCAGGTTTACTGGGGCTCCTCTGCTTACAAAAAAATTATCTGACAGTATTGAAACTTTGGAAAGTAAAGCAAAGTTATGTAAAAGTCACCTGCAATGGCGTCAGCTAGAGATGACCATTGCTGGTATTTGGGAGTGTATTTCTTGTTCATCTCAAAGTTAAACATGAACTACCACCAGATTGTAGTCTTCCATGGGGACAGGGGTCACAGTTGTTTAGTTCTTTGGCTTTTATTAATTCCCTTCCATCATTTTTTATCTGTTTGGGGACTTTTTTTTAATGCTTTCTTTTTTTTTTTTTTCTTTCGGCATATTATGGGGGTACAAATTTTAAGGTTTCAATAAATGCCGTTTCTCCCCCTCCCCCCACAAGTCTGAGTTTCCAGCATGACCATCTTTAATGCTTTCTAGTACGCAGTGCACAGACTTCAGGAAATGCTTATTCGATGAAAGGCTCTGCAGGGCCTGGTGATGGCCGGGGCAGAACGCTGGTGGCTGTAGGCGTGCCCGGCACAGGCTGAGAAGTCTCATCCCTATTCGCCATCCAGGCGTCCCCAGCGACCCTGGCATGCGTGCAGCCCTCGTCCCAACATCACTGGTGTTTGTCCACCTTGAATAAGGGGGAAGTGGGTGGGGAGGAGCCCCGATCCTGGGGCTGTGGAGTCCGACAGGGTCGCAGCCTCTGAGTTAGCAGCCGGAGGAACCAGAGTCAGAGAAAGCAGGAGGGGCGAGGGGGCCGCAGGAAAGCCGCAGGTTCTAAGCGTAGAGGCTCCTCAGCGTGGCCAGCGAGAGGGCACTGGGTTTTTCTTGCCGGAGACTTCCCAGAAAGGTGCTGGGGGAGCACCTCTGTGGACTGGGTCAGGGGCCACCTAGAGGGAAGCCAGAGACTTCAGGAGCCCATGAAGTGAGTGAGGAGGCCCGGGAAGCCTGCAGGGCAGCGGAGGGCGAGGTCACACAGCCAAGCTGGGGCAAGGACGGCAGAGACTTCAGCCAGGGCACGGGTTTCCTTTCCGAGGCTGGGCTGGGCAGGCTCTCTGAGCCTCTGCGGGCAGCCCGTGCGGGGAGGGGCCGGCTCTGGGATTCTTGGTTGGCTCAATCCCCTCTTAGACCCGGGAGCTAGTGGGAGGCTTCCAGTGGGAGGCTTTGGAAGGAGCCGGCCCACTCTACAAAGGTACTTGAGGATTCTTCTTGGAAAACCAGCAGGAGGAGGAAGCAAAGGATGCCAGGCCACCGGCCCAGCCTGGGTGATGGGGGGAGGGGCCGCCGTTGGAATCCAAACTCTGCCACGTCCAAGCAGGGTGACCATGGGCAAGCAGATTTAACTTCCCTTGAGTTTCAGTGTTTTCCACTGTGAAATGAAGATTCACACACACACACTGTCTTCTGGCCCCTTCCCCTACTCAGGGTTGTGGGGAGGGTTATGCAAGATGAAATAGGCAAAAGGGCCTGACATATCTAGGTGCTCAGTAAAGGTCATTCTCCCCTGAACTGCGTTCTCAGAATTGATTGCACACCCGAATTGCCTTGGGGATTTGTTTAAACCGCCAGCTCCTCCCCACCCCCTGCCGGGCAGGCCTGCCTTTTCCACAAGACTCAGGCCGGGGGATTCTGAGGCTGCAGGACCCCAGTTCAGCACTAAAGATGACACAAGGGGGGGGGGCTGAGCAGAGGTGCAGCCTGTCCCCACCCTCACAGCCTTGGCCGCTGCCTTGGCCCCAGCCGGCAGCCCCTCCCCCCGCGGGCGCCGTGGGCCGTGTTGTGAGCTGCCGGTTGCCGGGATGCAGTGTGGGTTTTTGTCTGCCTTCCCCACCCCGTGCCAACCCGCCCAGCAGGCCCCACTGCCTTGGCAACGCATTGCAAAGTCCACACAAAGGGAAACTGCGCCAGGGAGGCTGGTCCTGCCTGACGCCAGGGAAGGGTTTCCATGGCAACGCTGACATCACCAGCTCAGTAGGCTGCAGAGTCAGGCCCTGAATGGAGGCGCCTGGGTGTTGGTGCTGTGGCGACATGGAGGAGGGCGACCCAGGGCTCTGCAACAATGCTGGGTCTGGGGGCTGTGGGGGGTGAGGGGCCCCCTGGGTTCAAAACCCACCCTGTCCCTGACTTGCTAGGTAGACTCAGTCTCCTCACCTATAAAACAGAACCAACAATCTACCTTGCAGTGAGGATTAGACGAAGTCATGGCTAATGTACGGGTATGGGGCAAATTGTAGAGACCTAATGCAGTGCTGGCAACTTCGGGTGGTTTCCAGGGAAAGGTGGGGAGCAGCCTGAGCCCCCCGACTGCTGGGCCCCTTGATATGGGATCCAGGAGGAGAGCCTGGGATTGGGGGAGGAGAAGGCACAGCTGCCTGTCAGCCCCCTGCCCCCGCCAGGTTGCGCCTCCTCTCGGTGGGGAGGACAAGGGTACTTGGTGAGGAAAGTCATGGGCTGGGGAGACTTTAGGGGCCGGATGGGGGCTCAGGGGTTTTGTGAATTCACACCCAGGAAGCAGGTGTGACAGGCCCAAGTTTATACCCTGCACGGTGATGGAGTCAGGATGAGAACAGGGGTTCCCCTCGCCTGGGTGGGCCCTGTGGGTGGAGCCATCTCTGCCCCCTGCACGGTGGCAGTAACCCTGACTCCTCTGCAGGAAATAAACAGTCAGAACCCCGGGCGAGACAGGGTGGGACCTTCTGAGGTCAGCGAAGCTGTAGGTTGGAGTCCACCCACTGTGTGCTGGGCGGAAGCAAAGCCAGGCAGCAGGGAGCTGGGGACGGCCACATGGGCTTGCTCTTGGCTGCCGTCCCCCTGGGAGGCTCTCTGCAGGGACAGGGCGGTATGCACAGAGGGTTCCCTCAGCTACATGCTTTCCCAAGCTCTGCCTAGGGTCACCAACCCGCCCCAGCACACATGGTGAGGGTCTCCCCAGGCCTCAGCCACACGGCGGGGGACAGTTCCAGGAGAAGGCCTCAGGCATCCAGGGAGCCACCACCAGCCTGTCCCCTGGCAGGGCCTGGGACCCGCCCTAGGCTCTCCATCTCCAAGGGAATTGCTGGGGTCTGTCCCCACCCAGTGTCTCAGCCACACAGCGTCTCAGTGTGTCCTGGTGCCCCATCCGGCCAGACTTTGCTCAACTTCCACCCAGTCGCCTACACCCAGCCCTCCCCTGGCCCAACGGACCTCTCTGGGCTCTCAGCTTCCTTTGGGGGAGGGCAGATGCCCCTCCACACCAGCGGGCACGTCACTGGGCAATCGCTCTGGAGGCTGCCGTGCATCGCAGACAGCCCTTCTGGCCTCAGACGCTCCTCCCTGGCCTTAGGAAGGCTGCAGATCTGAGTTCTGTTTCCTCCCGCTCCCGGGGGGAGACACCCTCCTTCACCTCCAGGACCTCCCGGGCCGGGGAAGGCCCTGCCGGCTTGGGTGGAGAGGTCGTGTGCTGCCCTTGAAGCTGCAAAGCTGCAGTTGGGTCACTTAGCTGCCCCTGAGTCCCTGTGGACCCTTTGCTCCTCTTGGCCATGAACCCACTCCTGCTCACGCCGCTGAGGCCTCCTGCTCAGCTGGACTGTGACGTGCCATTGTTTGGCTTCAAACCGGTTCTGTGAGTGTGGCTCCGGTCCAATCTCGGGCGTTGGGGGAAGTCACCCTTGGGGTGCCCTGGAGGAGGCAGGCATCTGGGGACAGGAGCTCTGGAAGGTGGAGGGACAAGGAACGCCCCTTCCTAGGTAGAGGTCCAAGGAGCTCCCCTACCCAGTAGGTGAATTTTGTGCCCACCTGAGACACGCTCTCTTCCTCTCAGCAGAACAGAGCCGCGTTTACCTCCCAAAGCTGCCTGACCCCATGGAAGGTTGGTGGCCAGCCTTGGAACACCAGCCACACCCTTTCCCTTTGCCTCAGAGAGGGAGGATTTGGGTCAAAGTTTGGAAGCACCTGGCAGGAGGCGCCCTCCCCACCCCCAGGTCATGGGCTTCCCCAGGCTGCATCTTTCTGTCCCCTCCCCGCAGCTCAGTGGCCCCCAGTGTCCAAGGCCTAGTGGCCCTCTCACATTTGGGGAAGAGCCCAGCTTGCTGGACACCCGCTCTGGCCTTAGCAAGGTGCCCAGAGCTGGCTAGGTGACCATCATGCTGGGCCAGGCCTTCAGACGCCCAGATGGGGGCGGGGGGTGGTCAATTCTGGACTGTTTCCCTTAAGTGTGCTCAACCCAGCACTGATTTCCATAACACAATAACACGCTTTTGCAGGAACAGCAAGTCTGCCGGTGGTGTGGGGAGAGCCCCGCCTGTGGCCTGCTGTGGGCAGCTGTCCCTGCCCTGCCCTCCCGAGGGCCTGGCTCCCGCCTCCCGTGACCCCTGAAGGCTCCTCAGTAAAGGCCGTCCCCCAGCATGGCATCCAGTGGCCCTGGTGGTGACGGTGCAGGCTGCCTCCTGGGGAAGTCCTGGGGCCTCCCACTCCTGGGAGGCTGGAATCGAGACGCAGGGGCCCAGGGAGCCGTGGGGGGAACTGCTGAGCACCCCTGTGCCCCTGGCCACGCACGAGGTCCTTGCACGCACATGGTGTCACTGCACCTTCACAAGACCTGCCAAGGAAGGGGGTGTAGTTTTCAGGGTACCAAGAAGGAAAGTGAGTCACAGCTAGGACGGGGGGGCAGGGCAGAAGTGGCCCAGGCTTGTCTGACGGCACCTCTCTTGCGTCACATGTCATCTCTGGCTAGGGAGCATCAGGCACCCTGGCACCTTAGGGCTCACACACTGTCTGGGAGGGGGAGGGGAGGCTCCTTCCTCCCCATGTTCTCCAAAAGCTGCAGCGAACTCCCTCTGCCCACCTGGGACTGTGGGCCGGGGTGGGGGTCCTCTTTCTCCCCTGCCTTCCTCTAGAATGTTAGCAACGAGAGGGCAGGGGCAGGGGGCGTGCACAGTGACAGGCTGGCACCACGTCCCGGAGTGGGCAGACAGTCTAAGGGCCAGGACGGGCCAAACCAGCCCTGAACGAAATGAAGAAAGGGCAGGTGGGAAGCCTCGCTCTCCAAGTGGCTGTTGATTTCAAAAGTCTTTTCTTGGGTCCAGCACCCAGACCGGACACGCGGCGTCCTGGGGGTCTCTCGCAGAAGCAGGGGCAGGCCTGGGGCAGCCCTGGGAGCTGCACACGCGCCTGTGTCTTGAGCCGGTGGGAGGCCCGGCGTCCCTGGGCCTGGGCTGCTGCTACACTTTGAATGAGGCTCCTAATCTCACTGACTCTGTTTCCTGGTCTGTGACCCGGGCTGGTAGAACCTGCCCTGCCTTTGTAAGAAGGGCGTTGCGGAGCAGGCGAGATCCCTGCCTGGACCTCTGATCACGCAGGTGCTGAACAAAGGGAGGGCGTGGGCCCCCACCCCGGCACACAAGCCACACAATCGAGGGGATCTAAGGCCCACAAGGGCATTCAAGTCTGTTTGGAGAAACAGGGCTTCCCCGCGGAGACCGCGAGGCGGCCCCACCCCTCCCCCAGCCAGCTCCACCTCTGTGGTGCAGCCACGGCGCACCAAGAAGGCCCGTGACTCATGGTGACTTCGCTCCTCTCTGCTTCAGTTGCTTGTCCTGTAAAATGGGCTGAGCGGCTCTCAGTTACGCAACCTCCCAAGGAAAGGCCCTTGGTGGCTGTGGCGCTCTGTGGTTATGCGCATGGCTGGGAGGACACGGGAAAGGGGCCTCACGTGGCTCCTCCAAAGGAGCTGTCATTTCCACGAACAACCAAAGACAAGTTACCATTTAACCAGCTTGTGGGGACGGGGCCAAACTCTCTCTCTGAATGGCAAACCAGCAGGACCTGTTTGCCCAGGTGCAATAGCTCCACAGGAGCGGGGCATGGCTGCCCCCCTGCGACCTGCCTCCTCCCACAGGGCCCAGGCCTGCTCAGTGACCTTGGCGAGTCTCCTAAGCTCTGGGCCTCATCTGGGGGTGCGGGGGCAGGGTGGCTGGGAGAGATGGGGCCTAGAGGAGGGCACACATTTAAAGGGGTGAGCTGGGTAGCACCCCCACACTCGGCCAGATGCACTGGAGGGTCAGGCTGGGACCGGAAGGGAACAGCAGAGAGAAGCGAAGAGGAGGCAGCTGGCTCCATGCAGAGACCCCAGGCTGGTGGGCCAGGGAGGGGGGAGGGGCACATCTCGCCTCCTCCCCTGCCCCCCACAGCCAGCACAGGGCCCAGGTTAGCCATGGGAAGGTCTCCCCTCTCAGGCTCTTTTCAAAGCAGGGCCAGGTCTTAATCCCCTGGGGTCCCCCACATATCTGATACCCCAACAATGTACAATCACTCCTGATTGGCTGTTTGGTCCTCCTCCCCAGGTCCCCTGACCCTCAGTTTAGCCCCCAGATTCCTGGACTGTCAGAGCAGGGTGGGAGGAGAGTGCTCAGGGCTTCGAGACCATATGGGGGCAGGGGTAAGGGAAGTTACATTTTACTTCACTATTTTAAAAAAATAATTCTATGCCTCAGGCGAGATCAGAGTCTATTTGTTTGCCCTTCTTAACGTTTTAAATAAATCTAAATTATAAAATATTTCAAACATGCAGGAGAGTACGGAGTAATATCTCAGATAGCCACATACCCATCACTAAGCTTGAGCAAATGTTAACATTTCACTATATTCTCATTAGGTCTCTTTCGGTCAAAAATAAAATGGTGGCGGTAGAGCTGAAGTGTCACCCCTGACCCGCCTCCTTCCTCCCTCTGCAGAGGAGGTTGCTAACTTAAAGTCAGCGATGTTTTCAATCTTTTACTACAGATATGGCTCCACAAGCACCCCGCAGTGTAGTTTTGCATGTTTAGAAAACTGGGTGTGAAAATGCGAGTTGCAGGCTGATTTGGGGTGCAGGGTTCTCACCCTCTGTGCCCAGGGCCCTGGCCGAGGAGTGGCCTCCAGGCCGAGAGCGGGAGGAGGCAGGGCTCAGGCCCGTGGCCCTCCCGAAACAGAGCAGCCCCTCTCCCCTGTGATTCATGTGCTGGGGTTCTGCACGAGCTTGCCTTTGACAAACAGGTTCCAGGGTTTGGAAGTTGCAAGTCTAGTGGAAACCCCTCACCTGGCAGAGAACGAGACTGGTGCCCACAGAAGGGAGGTGACTTGCTTTAGGTCACACGGCATGCTGAGTGGCAGAGCCTTCTGATGCCCAGTTCAGGGCTCCCGACTTCCCTCCCTGCCGCCGGCCTGTAAGGAAAGAGAGATGGGTACCCCCGACCCAAAGCACGACTTGCTCTTGGGTCAAGGGGCTCTGGACTGGGGGCCTCCGAGGAAGCCAAATGACGTCCCCTTTGGGGAGTGACAGGGCACAAAGAAAGCTCTAGACCTGCGCTATCCAATGTGATAGTCATGAGCCATGTGGCCGCTGACACTGGAGTGTCTAGAGCAGGTCTAGAGCTTTCTTTGTGCCCTGTCACTCCCCAAAGGGGAGGTCATTTGGCTTCCTCGAAGGCCCCCAGTCCAGAGCCCCTTGACCCAAGAGCAAGTCGTGCTTTGGGTCGGGGTACCCATCTCTCTTTCCTTAGTCCAAACCAAAGAGTGCCACAAGAATAAACTACACACCAGATTTTGAACACTTACTATAAAAAAAAAACATAAAACATACTTACTATACTTACATAAAACATACTTACTATACTTACATAAAACATACTTACTATAAAAAAACTATAAAAAAACATTAAAAAGATGTCATAAATGTTTATATTTGATTGTAAGTTGAAAGGATAATATTCTGGGCGTATTGGGTTAAGCAAAATATATCCCTAAAATTAATTTCACCTGTCTCTTTTTAAAATATGAATGAATATTAAATATTTATTAGTAATGTGTTCATGTCATCAACTGACCATTGTGTTTTGACTTCATAGAGGATTAGATGCACAACATTAAATAGTGACAAGATTTAAGAATAAAATTTAGAAACTGTACAATTTGGCATCCTGCTTCTTTTCTATTTTAAAAGAATGTGACTACTAGAAAATGTTCTCCATACAGCTGGCATTATATTTCTACTGGACGGCCAGGCCTAGACCTTACGCCCAGCAGCCAGGACAAGGCAGCCAGGCCATGCGAACAGGGGCTGGAGGAGAAGGACAGCCTCCAGGAGCCCTAAGCTGGGGCCGTTCCCACAGGCCACCTGTGGGTCCTGATCGGGAGGGAACGGAACAAGCCAGCGCCTCCTCCTCCCACTTCGTGGCCAGGGGTTCCTCTCTCTGGTCCTCAACGACCCAGGCTTGCTCATGTCCTGGCCCCAGAGAGCTGAGTCTGAACCAGAGTTGGCCATCTGCACCTGGTACTTCCACCTGCAGGCCCTCGGCCGCACAGAGGCGGGGAGTCAGGACAGCGGGAGCCCCCTGTCCCAGACATCTCTGGCCTCCCTTTCCTGTCACGATGACAGGGATCTCTGTTGCCAGCCCCTTTCTTCCCCTCCACATCCAAGTTGAGTGCTGGGGCTGGGCTCTTCCTCCTGAACACCCCACAGCATTTGCTCTCAGGGCGAGGGTCCTCCTGGGGCTCAGTATAGGTGCACGGGCTCCCCTACAGGGCAGCTGGCACCCACTAGGGCTCCTGATGGCAAGAAGGGGCCACTGCAGGGCCTGAAGACAGAGAGTCCCTGGCCTGGCATCGGGGAGATGCCCTGCCCACAGCCCTGCCTTCCTCTGGCCTCACTGCCCAGGTCTGCGGTCCCGGCCACTTCTTCTGTCTTCCCCAGAGTTGGCGAAGCGTGACGCTTCCCTGTTGGAAATGCTCCCTATCTCCCTGGGCAGCTGGAAGCTGTCTGTTGGCAGCTTTTCTCTTTTAAGGTAGGGGTGAGAGGGGGAGCGCTCCACCATCTATCAGAAAATGAGAAAAATGTCAGGAGCGTAAGTGCATGTTACAGATAGCAGCCTTTTCTCCCCGTGGGGGAAACAGAACCAGGATTTAAAAACTGTGGAGGTTTTCAGTGTGTTTAGGAAAAAAGATAAAAAGCAATATACACAGTATCCCCCCCCATTAGACATCTATGTACATGTGACAAAAAGAATGCAAATGTGTGCAGTAAAATACTTGAATAACACAAAAGCCACAAAGCCTTTTAAAAGATTGACACACAATTCATCTTTCATCACTGGCCTTTGCAAATCCAAAGGTGAGAGCTGACAGGGAGCTCTGAGACTCCCTCCTGCCTGGTCCACCTTGCTTTGGCATTCAAGATAACTGAATGTCACCAAACACTACCCTAGAAATATGCTTTCTAATTGAGAAAACGTTGCCGATAGAGGCCTCTGCCCCAGGAACCACAGACCATGAAGAATGAGCATACGTGTTGCAAGTTCGCTGCTTTAATCAAATAAAACCTACAACAAAGTTAATCTGACACATAGTTAATGAGATAATCATTGTTGCGCTTCGTGGGAATTAGACATTAATGCAAGCAGTTTTTATAAATGATGGTAATTATATTGTTGCCTTTACTCAGCCAAAATTTAGAAGTTTTTTTTTTTTCTTCTCGTTGTGTTACTTCCCTTGAATATGCCATCAGTTTGGGTGATGAAGTTTCCTGTGGGTTTCTGTGTCATTTCTTCACCGGCTCCACCCCACCCCACCCCCACCCAGACCGCAGGCAGACAACGAAGTCCTCGAGCTCCTACCATGTGCCACTGTATGCAGCACCTGGCTCGGATGATCTCATGTAATGCTCACTAGGGTCTCCAGGAACAGGCATTTTTGGCACACAGATCAAAAAAGAGGAAACTTGGGTTCAGGCTGGTTATGCTGCCCACAAGGACAGAACCGGGCACGGGCCACCCTGGGCGGTGACCTCACTGCCGGAGCAGAACCACCTCCGGAGTGACAGTCTTCTCGCCCCATCTCTGGCTGGCCTTCGTGCCTGGTCCCACTCTCTCCCCGCTCTCGGGGGGACACCCCAGTGCCGGGCGGTCGAGGGCAGCAGGAACGTCACTTGTGCGGAGGGACGCAGGCTGCAGCAGGTGGAAAGGGAGGATCAGGGCAGCACAGGCTTTGCGGCGACAGGGACAAAGTTCAGATCCCGGCAATTCACGCTCTGGCCGTGTGATCTTGAGTATTCAGGAACCCCTCTGAGCCTCGGTGTCCTCATCCATGAAATGGGGAGAAAAGGTCAGGGTTTTCGTAACGATCAAGGGAGCTGATGCTGGCGCAGGCCTAGCGCAGGGCCGGGTGAGCTCCCCAGTCCCCAGACCCGTTGCCAGGAGGGCACAGGAGCAGGGGCAGGGACGGAAGGCTTTGCAGCCACAGTGTCTGGGAGGCCTGGGTGTAGGGACCTGGATCGGGCAGGGAAGGGGGCACAAAGCATGGTTTCCCACTGAGCTTTGATTAGGGGGGCACCCTAGGGGCAAAACCGGCACGAGTTCTCTTTGGGACTAA
The DNA here is from genome assembly GCF_040939455.1 of Microcebus murinus. Lineage (NCBI taxonomy): Eukaryota > Metazoa > Chordata > Mammalia > Primates > Cheirogaleidae > Microcebus > Microcebus murinus. The sequence continues at coordinate 37,864,216 of NC_134121.1, forward strand.
CTGCAGGGTGCTCCGGGTTTTATGAGCAAGGAGCACCTCCACCTTCATCCTAAAAACGAATCCACTATAGAGTCTGAAGTTTCCCCCTTTCGCGTTCCTCTGGGTGATAGAAGGGTTAAGCCATATAGCCCAGCCCGCCCCACGGGAAGGGGGCAGCCAGCAGGAAGCCCCCGCTGGAAAGGGAACAGGACAGAGAGGCTGGAACATAGTCCAAGACAAACTGCTGCCACCTGCCACCTTACCACATTGCCCCGGGCCTGCCCTACCTGTCGTCACCAGCGGGACACAGAGAGAGGTTATGTGTAAAGGGACTTTGTGTTCCTGTGGCCGGGGCCAGTGGGGAACTCTTGTCACCTGGCTGGGATTCTGGGGCAGCTTCTGCGTGTGTGGCAGGGGCCATCCACAGAGTGGGCCCGGGTGGAGCCTGCTGGGGGACCTGGCGGGGTCTCCATCCTCTGGCCCTAGGCCACAGGGGGTCCCCGAGGCTAGAAGGGCCATGGGGGGCAGGCAGAGTGCGGGGATCCTGAGCAGCTGCTCAGCCTGCCTCCAGGTGTGCAGCTGTCCCGGCTGCAGAGAGGGCACAGAGACCGAGAGACACAGCTTTAGAATCAGCTGCACTCTAGGAGTTCCAACTCTGCCTCCTTCCAGCAGCGAGACCCAGAGCAGCAACTGATTTTCTCCGAGCCCCAGTTTTCTCATCTGTGAAATGGGACTGATCGTGGGGCCTGTTGAGAAGACGCCTGTGCTCTGACTCGCGTGCTGAGCACAGTGGCTGACTCAACTGTCAACACCAGCCATTTATAATGACACTGTGAATATAACGATACTTCCTTCCAGAAAGACCTGTCAAGCACCTGCGACAGGCCAGGCACTGTGCAAGGTGCTCTTGGGGATGTGAAGGTGACACAAGTCCCGCCCCTCCTGGGGGACATGCACAGGAGTGATTCTGATCTCAGCCTGAGAGTGCTGAGTGACGTGGAGGGTGGCCTGTAGGCAAGGTCAGCACAGGCATTCAGGTAAGGCTTCCTGGGGGAGGCGGCATTTGAGCTGGGCCTGGGCAGGTGGCTGAGGAAGGGGAGGAGAGGAGCTGCATGTCTCTATGAAGAAGGAAGCAGAGGCGTGAAAGGGCGTGTCAGTTTAGGGCACACGGAGGCTCCATGTGGCTGGAATGCAGTGTCCAGTGGGGACGTTGGGAGCGGACAGCGTGCCAGGTGACGGACAGCATCACTGTCCCCTGAACATGCTGTCTGCCTCTGCCTCGCTGGGTGACCTTAAGCTGGGCACCCCTGTCTCTGAGCCTCAGACTTCTCATCTGTAACATTAAGGGTTTGGGCTGATGAATGTTCCCCGCCTTCCCCAAGGATTTCGGCTAACCCCTTCCCCCCGCCCCACGCTCTCTGCCACACAGGCTGTGTCTCTGTGTGCAGTCACTGAGGGTTTTGACCAAGGCTGCGAATGATCAATCACTGGTGACGTGAAAATCCCCCCGGGCTCCAGTGGGTATGAGGGTGGAAGGGCCCCACATGGTCCAAGGGGTCTGGAGAGGCCGGGGCTGAGGAAGGTGCGAGAAGGTGGAGCAGGCTGCAGGGAGGGGAGGAGAAAACACTCCTAGGACCCAGAGCCCCGGCCTAGAGAATCAGCCAGGGGCCCGAGGGGTCAGAAGGCAGAGCTGGGTGACTGGCGGCCTCGTGCGAAGCCGGGGAGCCAGCCAGAGGGCCATCTCCCCAGGTCCAGCGGGAGGATACATAATGGGTTGGTTTGAGCAGGTGGAATCTGAGGCTCCTCCCAGACATTGGGTGGAGTGTCCTGTCGGGAATGGAGTTAGGAGCAGGAGCTACAGGTCTAGAAGTTACTAGATGGGGCCAAGACTACAAACCCCAGTTGCCCCGTCCAGCTCACGGCTTTGACCTTTTCTGTGGGGATCTGGGGTGCAGAGGTAGGTGGGGGACAGAGAGGAAAAGAGAATGGCAGGGAAGTGACACTCCTGGGCCTCAGTTTCCCCATCTGGGTAATGCAAGGAGGGCTTGGCCAGGGGGCCGAAGGGACCAGCTCTCCTCTGCACCTTGGCTTTAAACCCTGAGAGCTGGTCTGGGGAACAGCCTCTGTTCCCAAGAGCTCACCTCCTTGCCAAGGCACCTGGACTTGGAATCACTTTTTCCCACCCTTTAGGGAACTCCTAAGGCGCCCCTTCCTGCTCCCACTGCCAGTAGCTCTGAATTCTGGTGTTAATTGCGGGCTAGGCCAGCAGCCCAAGAGCAGAGGGGTATTGGCTGGAGTCGGATCCAGTCCCTTGGTGGGCCTGGCGTTGGTAGGAGGGACTGATGATGATGATGTAGGGGCCAAATGATTGACAGATGTGTCAGCCAATGGGACATACGTGGGTGGGCCTACTAACCCAGCAAGACAGGGGGCTGGACAATTACCTGTTCCTGGCTCCCTACTCCCTGCCCTAGACCAGAAAAGAGCAAGAAAGAGACTTGGAGTGGCTTTTTTATCTTTCTAAAAGCCTAACAGAAATAGAACATTTATCTGTGTGAAGGCTACACAGGCTTAACTAAAATGTCAAGATTCTTTGCTGGAATTTTAACAAGGAACACGATACATCTACATTTCTTCAGTAATTACGAATTCAGGATTCTGTTTCATATGAAACAAAATCAGGACATGTCGCTCAGATGCTCTGATTGGTTCTGTTTTGCACGAAATCAGCTCTTGAATTAATAATTATTGGAGGCATTATTATTTGATAGCCTCAAATTTTAAAACAGTGTGTGTGTGGAGGGTTGTTGGGAAGAGCTACAAAGCTGGGACAATAAAAAGGTAGAATGCTCTCATTTTACAGATGAGAAAACTGAGGTAGGCCAGGTGTGGTGGCTCACGCCTGTAATCCTAGCACTCTGGGAGGCCGAGGCGGGTGGATTGCTCAAGGTCCAAGAGTTTGAAACCAGCCTGAGCAAGAGTGAGACCCTGTCTCTACTATAAATAGAAACAAATTAATTGGCCAACTAAAAAAATATAGAGAAAAAAATTAGCGGGGCATGGTGGCACATGCCTGTAGTCCCAGCTACTTGGGAGGCTGAGGCAGGAGGATCGCTTGAGCCCAGGAGTTTGAGGTTGCTGTGAGCTAGGCTGACACCATGGCACTCTAGCCAGGGCAAGAGAATGAGACTGTCTCAAAAAAACAACCAAAAACTGAGGTGTAGGGGTAAGTGACCAGCTCAAGGTCGCATGATGAGGCAGGGGTCACACAGCTGGAGGGCCGGACCCTAGACTTCCTCAGCCCCAGCCCTGGGCTCTCCCTGGTGGACTTGGCAGCAGGTGGGGAGCGGAAGAGTTAACTAGCTATACCTGCAGGCCATGGAAAAAGATAAGGGGAGGGGACCCCTGGGAACAAACAGCCTGTGGACTGGAGAGATTGAGCAAGGCAGGAAAAACAGGTGCAGGTGACAACAGGGAAGGGGGGAGGGGAGCCCGAGACTGAGACAGAGACAAGGAGAGGCAGAGGGGGCCAGACAGCAGAGGAGATGGGGCTCCTGAGACTGGGGGGGGGATGATCCCTGGGCCAGGTCCCAAAGGTCCCAAGCTCCACCCCTGCAGGCTTCTCTATGGTCCCACAGAGAGTTCACTGGGGCCCTGAACTGCAGAACCAGGGGGGTCTGCAGGGAGCACTTGGGCCTCAGCCGGCTCTGGCCGGAGTCGCACACCTGAGGGCCAGGTTGCCCTGGGACAAACCAGCAGCAGCTCTTGGTCCTGCTGCCCTTTCCCCTCCTGGCAGGCTGCCCAGCCCCTGTGGCACACAGTCCCTTTGTCACACAGGCCTGGCCTGGAGAGCTCTTCTTCAGAACCAGACCCACTACAACTCCCTCCCCCAGCAAAGCACTGGGGTGGGGGAAAGCACATAGGGCTAAGAGTTCAAAGTCCAGGCCCCAGCCCTGGCCTGTCACCGACTGCCTGACCCTCTCTGGGGGCTGTTAACACCATCGCCATTCAGAGTAAAGGTCTTGGTGACTCTCTGGGCTGTGGGAGCCTCACGGGTGCTTGGGCTTTGTGGACGGCCTGGCCACGGGGCAGTGGGGACCTGCCCAGGCCCTTTGGTCCTGTGCTCGGGCAGCAAGCCAGCGGCGAGTGCGGGGTGGCTGGGCGTCTTGCCCAGAGCTGGGGAGAAGCTGCCCCCTGGGGACTGGGCCCAGGCCTTCTTGTTCAGCCAGAAATTCCAGCCTTTTAAGGATCAAGGGCCAGAGAGGGGCCCTCTCCACGCTGCCAGGGAGCTGTTTTTCCAGCTTGGCAGTGTCACCGGGGTCTTGCGGGAGGTTTCTCTGATCTTTGATTGGGCTTTCTGGAAAGCCTGTGCCTTGTAGGAGGAGCCAGCAGGCCTGTGGCCACCTCTGACAAGGTGGAGGCTCCGGCCCCTCATCCAGGCTCTTGGGAAGGAATTATTGTTTAAGTCAACTCTATCAACGTCTAACTTACATACAATAAAATGTGCCCATTTTAGATGTACTGTTCAATGAGATGATAAATGTGTATGCTTGTGCACCTGCCACAATAATCAAGTTACAGAACATTTCCACCACCACGAAAGGCTCCCTGTGTCCCTGTTTCCATCAGTCACTCCCCTCCCCTGGCCCCAGGCAGCCACTGATCTCCTTTCTGTCACTAAAGATTAGATTTGCTTGTTTCATATACATTACCAACAGTTTGCATTCTTGCATCTGATTTTTGCTCTCAGCATATTAATTTCAAGATGCATTTGTATTGTTGAATCTGCTGGTAGTTCTTTCCTTTTTATTGCAGAGTAGTCTATTTTATTATATGGATATATCATAGTTTGTTTATCCACTCACCTGTGTCTGGACATTTGAGTTGTTTCCAATAGGAGGTTATGAATATTTGTATATAAATCTTCACGTGGATGTATGTTTTCATTTCTCTTGCATTAGTAACTATTAATAGAAGTCGGATTGCTGGGTTGTATGCTAAGTGTATGTCTCACTTTTTAAGAAACCGCCCAGTTGTTTCCCAAAGTAGTTGTACCATTTTACAGTGGATGAGTAGGAAGGGGTTTTGAATGTAGCCCTTCCCTGTTCTACATCCTGGCATTTTCTCTCCCCCAGGGACTCAGCAGGGTTTTTTTTTTTTTTTTTTTTTTGTAAGGTTGTATGTGCCTCGGGTTAGGAGGGTGGTTCTTTGCCTCACCAGAAAACATTCCTCTGCCTCTTCAAAGACACTGTTCATGGGTGAGGTTAAACATGCTCTGCTAGCCATGCCGAGAGGGCTTAAGAATCTATTTATACCTGAGTTTAAGCAGATACAGGGTTGGCTAAAATGCTACACTTAACTTTCCTTTTGGTAGTTCTTACCATCCCAGGAGAGTGTTTTTAAACACAGCTACTGCCAAACTGGCAGCCTAATCCTATCCCCCTGCCTGCCACCTCCCTGCATTAAAACCATTTCTTCCGAAGGCCAGGGCAGCGGAGTGCTTCTTTCCTAGTCCCCTTGTCATCAGCACAAGCTGATCACTGGGGTAAGCAGTGTAGCTGGAGAACTCTGCTTTTTTGCTGTCCCTGTCCCAGCCCAGCTCTCACCTCCCTGACTGACCCACTGTTCTATCTTGCCATCAAAAACCAGACAGCAGCCAGGTGCGGTGGCTCACGCCTGTGATCCTAGCACTCTGGAGGCCGAGGTGGGTGGATCGCTCAAGGTCAGGAGTTCGAAACCAGCCTGAGCAAGAGCGAGACCCAGTCTCTACTAAAAATAGAAAGAAATTAACTGGCCAACTAAAAATATATAGAAAAAAAATTAGCCGGGCACGGTGGCACATGCTGTGGTCCCAGCTACTTGGAAGGCTGAGGCAGGAGGATTGCTTGAGCCCAGGAGTTTGAGGTTGCTGTGAGCTAGGCTGACGCCATGGCACTTGCTCTAGCCTGGGCAACAGAGTAAGACTCTGTCTCAACAAAAACCAGAGAGTTTTGGGAATCCCTAACTCAAAAGGGTACAGCTGCCCAGAGAGAAAGCACGAAGCTTTCTTCTCATGTTCAGACACCTTGCTCATTGCCGAGAGGTGAGAGAGTACAAGCAGAAGAAAGGGTCTACCATTGGAGCAAGAGTTAAGGGAACCTAACAGCTCCGCACTGAACATCTGCTGAGATAGTCTGATTCCTTCCTCTTTTTTTTTTTTTTTTTTTTTTTTTTTTTGAGACAGAGTCTCGCTTTGTTACCCAGGCTAGAGTGAGTGCCGTGGGGTCAGCTTAGCTCACAGCAACCTCAATCTCCTGGGCTCAAGTGATCCTCCTGCCTCAGCCTCCCGAGTAGCTGGGACTACAGGCATGCGCCACCATGCCCGGCTAATTTTTTGTATATATTTTTAGTTGGCCAATTTATTTCTTTCCACTTATAGTAGAGACGGGGTCTCGCTCTTGCTCAGGCTGGTTTTGAACTCCTGACCTCGAGCAATCCGCCCGCCTCGGCCTCCCAGAGGATTACAGTCGTGAGCCACCACGCCTGGCCTGATTCCTTCCTCTTATTTTAAAGTTTTCATGGCTGGGCCAACAAATGGCCCTTTAGGATAAATTTACTTTATTTTGTTTTACTTATTTTAATTTTTTTAGAGGGTCTTGCCCTGTCACCTAGGCTAGAGTGTAGTGGCACTATCATAGCTCATTGTAACCTTGAATTCCTGGGCTCAAGCGATCCTCCTTCCTCAGCTTCCCGAGTAGCTGGGACTACAGGCATATGCCACCACACCCAGCTAATTTTAAAAAAAATATTTTTTGTAGAGACGGCATCTTATTGTATTGCCCTGGCTGGTCTTGAACTCCTGGCCTCAAGGGATCCTTCTGCCTCAGCCTCCCAAAGTGCTGGAATTACAGGCACGAGCCAACACACTCTACCACCTTTAGGATACATTTAGATTTTTCACTGTAAGATTCTTGGGATATAATCTCTCTCAGATGTCAGGATACCTAAGAAGTCATTCTCCTGTGCTTGGGAAAATACCACTACTCGTGCCTGGAATAGCGCACTTAGCTCTTTCATGCTCTGCCCTCTTTATGACCAGACGGCATCATGTGTGTTCAGGGTGGCATGGCCATAGCTCTGCCTTCTTTAGAAGGCACTTGCTGGCACCCTCCCACTCGGCCCAGCACGTTTTAAACAGATGAAGCAGCCTTGGACTGTCAAAAGTTTGACTGGGATGATAAGCCTGTGATATCATCCTGGTTTGAGCTACCACGACAACATTTAATCCTTCATTGTTACTGCTGCCATTGATTGTATTCAAAGATGGCAAAATAGCTGTGAGGTGCTGAATTTGATACAGGTAGGCTGTCTTGTTAGCTAAACTTTACACCAAGTTGGCGTAATCTAAACCTGTGCTGCCCTGTGTGGTAGCCACTGCCCACATGTGGCTATTTAAATTTAAATTACTTAATTTAAAATGAAATAAACCTAATTTTTTGGTTCCTTTGTTGTAATAGTCACATTTCAAGTGCTCAATAGCCACACGTGGTTAGTGGCTACCATGTGGCTACCATGTTGGACGTGGCGGACCCAGGACATTTCCATCATCACAGGAAGTTCTATTGGGCAGTGCAGGGTTAAACACTTACCATGGATGCCACAGCAGCTCTGTTCCCTGCAACATTTTAGGCACCATCTACAAATGAGCTTTACCTGGGATGGGCCTTAAAGAAAAAAAAAAATCTCAAAGATACGATCTCTGCCCAAAATGTATCTGCAAATCCAGAATGGCACAACGGTGCACAGGATTTAAGAGAGTAGAGGACAAGCATCAGACCGAGGAATGAAGGACGTGTAAGCACGCAAGAGAGGCAGGTACAACTGTGCGAGCAATGGGAGGAGTGAGTGCAGGCTCCCATGGGAGCCGGAAGAGGGGTGGCCGTCACAGGAGTCACTGGGGAAGGAGGTATTCGGACTGCACCTTGGAGCTGGAGAGGAGTTTTCCGTATGAAGACGGCAGAAGGGCATTCAAAGAAAAGGGTATTGCATGTGCAAAGGCCCAGAGATGTGGGTGCCTGGCTGTGTCTGGGATTGTCTGGGAATGTCTGGGAATGTCTGGGATTGCTACAACAGGCGATGTTTGCACTGCAGGAGGATCACTTTGGAGACAGGAGATGGATAACAGGGGGAGACCAGCAGGGAGGATCACGGAATAATCGAGGTGGAAGCTGAGGGGTCCTGAGCTTAAGCCTGGATGGAGCAGGGAGAGAGGAAGGGGCAGGTCTAAGGGACTTCGGGCCCAGCCTGGGCAAGGCGCGCATATCCTATGCCTCAGAACGTTTCTTGCAGGACATGGGACTTCTGGAATCGATTGAATGCTATGGGCTCTAAATTCAGATGAGATAGATCGGGGGCTTCCAGGCTGGTATGGCCGTAGACAGTGGGCTCTAAATGCAAAAGGCTCCTATAATAAACGCCCAAGCTGATGGCTTTCTAGAAGATTAAGGTTGCCAGACTCGGTTCCTTCCGAGTGAAGTGTGAGGGTTCTCTGAGCTTTCTGTTAGAGTCAACGAGGCAACAAACCTATTGTTGGAAAATGGCATCCTCCGGGGAGGGGGGGCCTGGGCTGCTTATAGCACAGAACGCGCAGCCGTGGGTGGTCCACACTCTCCACTGGCTTTATTTATAATCCTAATTACACCCTCTAGGAAGAACAATTGCTGATCAGCCCAGTTACAAATTAAAGTTAATAAAATGAAGAGACAGCAAGGAATGATCAATGCAAATGCGGCCAAATGCCGTGATGAGCCCCAGAGGAGCCTGTGGTGATGATCGGTGATGCTGGGCCCCAGTTTCCTTGTCTCCTCTCTGGGACGCTGGCGGCCCTCTCCCCTCCCCACCAGCATCACCTCCTTCCCTCACTGGCTCAGTCAACCTGTTGTCATCTCCCATCAGGAGCCAGTGGGCTTCAAGTTCCCAGGTTCAGAAACTCATGCCACCTCCCTCGGCGCCCGCCAGCCTCTCCCTCTGCCTTCCCAAGGGGCCACCTCCGCTGTGGGTGCCACCAAACGAGGCTGCTGTGAGCAGAGCTGTGACAATCCAGGGACTGGGAACAGGGCCTTCCCTTCTTCCTGACCTCCTCTGGTTCTCCCTTTCACGTAAGGTGTCTCTCCCTCCCCTTCACCTTTCTCTCCACCCACCTCCCTCGCCCCACTGCTGACCCTGGATGTTCCCAGAGGGGCCCTGAGTCCCGTGGGTGTCCCAAATGGCCCAGCAGGCCCTGCCTGCTTTGCTCAGCAGCTCGGGCAGTTTCAATACGGCCTCCAGATTTTGCTGACCTTGTTCATTCCTTTTTCTTTTTAAAGAGAGGAAACTGCAGAGGGAAAGTGGGGAACATCCTCTCCTCTCAGGCCCTGTCCTCTGGACACTTGGCTCTTCTCTCCACCTCCCTCTGTCTCCTGCAACTGCCTCCTGCGACAACAATTACAGATAGTCAACTTTCCTTGCCAGCAATCCACGGCACACCGGATGAGTTGCAGTGGGTTACCTGGGAGGCCGCAGGGAGGATGTGGGGACTGGGCCACTTCTCTGCAGCTGTAGAAAAGGTGCACTGGTTGGAGTCCTATCTCTGACCCCTTTTGCCAGCCCCCAGAACCCACCTATCTCGTGTACACCAGCCCATCAAGGAAAACAGAAACCGGCCCTGCCAGGGGTCAGGTGGGGGCAGTCACCCCTGAGGGTTCTGGCTTGTTTTTGCCTATTTCTCCCCAACTCTAAACTCTTGGCTTTGCTTCCCCAGCCCTGGCTCTCTGGACTAGCAGTTTCTATCCAGTTCTACTGGCGTTGGTCTCCTGGGTTTCCCAGATGGGCAGTGATGTGGCCCATCCAACTGGGATGCCCATTTTCTGCAGTGCCTTCCAAAGCCATGTCCTGGCTCTTGGCCTGTGCCCTGGGGAGGCCAGGCTGGACCACCCCAGTGAGGGGGTGGCAGAGCGACCAACCAGAGCAAACCAGCGCTGCCTCCAGAGCTGGTCATGCCAGCGAGGGTGGGTGTCAAGACATCACCATCAGACTCCCAGGCTCTGACTCTGTGGGCGGCCCACCCACCACCCACACCTCTGCGTGTCTGCTTACTCGTGGGCCTCGCCCAGTAGACTGTGGGCTCTCGAGGGCAGGCCTGTGTCTGAGTCACCACTGTGTCCCCAGTGCCTGCTGAGGCTTCTGCTTCTCCGACCAAGTGTCCACTCAACAAAGAAACAGATGGACGGATGACTCTTCCTCCCTTATTCCCTGCCGCGGTTCACGTCCGCCCCATTCACACAGGCTCGGATGAGAAGCCTTAGAGTCCTCCAGCCTTGTTGATTCTACCTCTTAAAATAGCTCTCCGACCAATTCCAGCTGTGTGTTTCTTTCCTGGTTAATGACAACTGTCTTTTGATGATTTTCTGGCTTCCTTTATAAACTCTTCCACCTGTCCATCTTCCCCATTGCCTGCAGATATAACACAAATGTAATCATGCTGCTCTTCTGTTTAAACATCTCCATTTCTCACAAAATAATGCACAATTCCATTAGAACCCTTTGCGATTTGGCCCAACCTACTAATCCAGCCTATTGCTTGCTGCTGTCCTCTGCCGACCCTGTGAGCCAACCCTCTCAAGCCAACCCTTGAAAGGTCCCTTGGGACCTCCCACTGTTCTTCTAGCAAGTTGTTCTGGTTCCACCTCCACAGTTGGCTTGTTCTATGCAAAGGTCGCATTCCACAACGAACCCAACGCTTGTCAATCTACTGAACTCCTACTTGTACTTTAAGACCCAGCTAACATGTCCCCTTCTCTACGACTCCTGAGAAGTCATCAGCTAGCCATCAAGCATTCATTTCTTATGCTTCTTGTCGCCTTGCATGTGTCCCTAGCACAGAGTCCTGGTGTTCTCTGCACCGTGTCTCTCTTGCATGAGCACATAAGCTCCTTGGCGACAGGGCCTGGGTCACATTCAGCTCCACATACCCAAAGCTGGTGGAGAGCCTTGTGTATGGTGGAAGAGGCAGTGTACTACCGGCTCTGTGGCCTTGGGCAAGTCACTTACCCTCTCTGTCCCTCAGCCGGCTGCTCATCTATAAAACTGCTCATCATAACAACAGTTCCTGCCTGAGGATTGTTGAGGATTAAATGAGTTACCACTTGTAAAGCAGGCAGAGTGGTGCCTCTCACATATTAAGCTCTCAATAAATGTTAGCTACTATTATTAACTGTGATTATGAGGTCCTCTGTAAATGTTTTTTGGATGAACAAGCGAATGAGAGCCTACGGAGTCCGACAAGGCACTTTTCCACCCGTAGAGAACATTCGACACCAGACCCCCTGCCAGGGGTCAGGTGGGGGCAGTCACCCCTGAGGGTTCTGGCTTGTTTTTGCCTATTTCTCCCCAACTCTAAACTCTTGGCTTTGCTTCCCCAGCCCTGGCTCTCTGGACTAGCAGTTTCTATCCAGTTCTACTGGCGTTGGTCTCCTGGGTTTCCCAGATGGGCAGTGATGTGGCCCATCCAACTGGGATGCCCATTTTCTGCAGTGCCTTCCAAAGCCATGTCCTGGCTCTTGGCCTGTGCCCTGGGGAGGCCAGGCTGGACCACCCCAGTGAGGGGGTGGCAGAGCGACCAACCAGAGCAAACCAGCGCTGCCTCCAGAGCTGGTCATGCCAGCGAGGGTGGGTGTCAAGACACCCCCTCTGTTAAGCTCATCAAAACAAGACAATGCACCAAGTATGTTACCTGGCTCAGCAGTACCTTGTTCGTGGGTAACGATCTACCACTTCTTCAAGTTGGGCAAGAAACGTTCGGTTGAGGAAAGATGGCTGGGAAAGTGCATCATACTTGCGACGTGAAGGAAGGGAAACAACTTATTCATAACCTCCCCCGGGTTACTTTTGGAAAGGATGTGAACCCATGATTATTCGGCTGCTGAATTATGAGGAACCAGATGGCCAAAGGACCCAGTTTGGGGATATCTCTTAAATGGAAAGAAATTTCTGCATCCAAAACACTTTAAAGACAATTGAATCTCAATCATTTTTTAGAGAGCAATCATTATTTTGACCTTGGTCCAAACTGTGGTCCTGTTGTTTATTATTTGTAAGATCCTGATATGTCTCTGACTCCCACTGATCTGTAACGTGGAAATCTCACGTGGTTGTTGTGAGGTTGAAATATTAAATTAAATAATTTACATGTGATCATATGTAAATCAAATGTATCACATTTACATGTGATAATTTACATGTAAATAATTTACATAATGTAAATGATCACAGCTGTGTACATACTTAGTATCTGAATCAATTTTGAAATTTATGTTGTATCTGAATCTAATAAAAATGCTCACCTTCTAAGTAAGGGGAACAGTTAGCTTTTGTAGGTATATTTCTTATTCTTACATTCTAGCCAGCAAAAAAAAAAAAAAAAAACAATTTTTTTTTAACTGAATATGTATTGTGGGCCAGACTTTTTGTTAATGGCTGGAAAAAACACAGTCATTGCCCTTAAGTAGCTTATAGTCTAGTGAGGAAGATGGATAAGATGACAGACTATTAATGAATCAAATTCTAACGATAGCATGCTGTGTCCCCACCGAGGAGAAGTGCTTAAGTGAAATGGGATGGGGGTGGGGGTGGGGTGGTCAGGAAAGGCCTCTGGAGTAGCAGAAACTTGAACTAACCCTTGAAGGAAGAGTAGGAATATCAGTCAGACACGGGAGCGGGGAGGGAAGCTCATTCCAGGGAGAGGGAGCAGCACGTGCAAAGGTCCTGGGGCACAAAAAGCAGTCTCATTCTAGAAAGAGCAAACTCACCGGTACAGAGTGAATACCCTTAGTGGGAAGGCAAGTGAAGAAACTAGAAAAGCAAGCCAGCCTTCAGTCCTGAAGCAACACTGACGGTCCACAGGGGTCCTGAGTCCATCCCAAGTCAGGATGGAAGCTGCTGGAGTTGCAAGCGGAAGAGTGGCCCGATGGTGTTCATGTCTCTGTCTGCTCACTCTGGCAGATGTGTGGAAGATGGGCTGGGGGCCTAGAGACCCAGAGGAGGCCATTCCAAGAATGCAGGTGTGATGTTCTCACCCGGAGCCTTGCAGAGGCGATAAGGAAGGTGATTCCACAGTCCAGATCCACATGCAAGCTGACAAGTATTCCTTAGCCTGTAGGAGACGCTCATTAAGAAGTGGCATCTGCATACTTCCAGTACCCCAGCCTGGGGGACATATCAGAGGAGCCCCAGCAGGGAAGGGCACCCAGGCAAACTTCGGAATATGGGGAGGCAGGTCCAAGAGACGGTACCCCAAAAATGTTAACAGAGATTATTTCTAGGTGGCAAGATTATGGGTGGTTTGTCTTCTTTTTTGTATAATAAATGTGAGTTATTTATAGATATTTTAAAAAGTGAAAAAATTTCTTTTTTTTTTCTTGGAAGAAAAAGAAAATTTCTTTTTCTTTTCTTTTTTTTCTTCTTTTGAGACAGAGTCTTGCTCAGTCACCCAGGCTAGAGTGCTGTGGCATCAGCCTAGCTCACAGCAGCCTCAAACTCCTGGCCTCAAGCGATCCTCCTGCCTCAGCCTCCTGAGTAGCTGGGACTACAGGCATGGGCCACCATGCCCGGCTAATTTTCTATTTAGACCTCGTCTAGAGACAGGGTCCCATTCTTACTCAGGCTAGTCTCGAACTTCTGACCTCAAGCAATCCTCCTGCCTGGGCCTCCCGGAGTGCTAGGATTACAGGTGCAAGCCACTGCAACAATTTCTTTTTTTTACAAAGAATCAACCCAAGAACTTTGGATCAAAGGGGAATTGGAAGAGCCAGGATGGGGATGAAAAGATGGATAATTCAGAGGTCTAGATCCAGTTTGGGGTCAGTGAGGGTGTGAAGATTTGGGGGAGGGGGGTGAAAGAACAAAATGGGCCCACAGGAGAGCTCGGGCAGGAGAACAAGTCCCTCCATTTCGGGGGAAGCCAGCGCTAGTGGAGTGAGTGCGCCCATCAAGGACGGGGGTGACCGCCAGCCAGGCGTTTGGTAGAGCCCGTGCTCGCACACAGACAGCTTTTCAGTAGGCGGCTGGAAGACACGCGGGGAGAGATTGTGTAACCGAGTTGCGGGGAAGAATAGTGGCCTATTGTTGGAGACCCGATAAACAAATTGAAAGCATTCATCTTGGGGGCGTGGGCCTGAAACGAGTTCCGAGACAGCTTAATGATCCGTCACAGGTCTTCTCGGGGAGTGAGTCACGGGCACATTGCACGAACCCAGTGCCGCCTGCGTGGCCCCAGCGCCCGCAACACGGCACCCGAGACGCGCCCGCGGCAAAGCCTCTGGCCTGCACCGTGGGGAAGAGACACCCAGCCAGCCTCATCAATCATCCTCGGGCAGGCCACAGTCTCCCCTTCGTTCCCATGTTCGGGGGTTTGCATAATTAGGCGCCTTACGGAGGTAAATGTCTCCCCCACCCAAGGTCGTCATCCCCCCGCGCTCCGTCTAGGAGCCGTGGGTGGACAGCTGCCCACGCAGAACAGCAGCAATGCCAGTTAGGAGGAGCCTGACTTTTGCAGAAATGCATTAATGAGGTTGGAAACCGGTGGCCTGGGGATGGGAGCCAATGGCAGTCATGTCAGAAATGGAAATAAGTAACGACTGGAAGAAATGGAGGAGCGGGCAAGCCTCTAACCCGAGGCTCTGAATTTCAGTGTGGGGTCCACTTCTGCAAAAGCCGTGTGATGTTGAGCAAATCCTTCAACTCCTTGGAGCCTGTGTTTCCTTGACTGCAAAGTGGTGGTTACATAGCAGTGCCCCTTGCCCCGGAGACTGACAACAGTTCACGCTTTGAAGAGCTTGCTGTATGTTCTAGGCACTGCTCTAAGGGCGTACGTGTGTGTGAACTCTATAATCGGTAACATCCCTACACAAGGTAGGTGCTATGACTATTTCCCCCACCCCCTCTTAAAATTGAGATAACAGAGGCATGGGGAAGTCAAGAAGCTTGCCTAAAGTCACACAGTATTGCGAGCCTGGCCTTCGCGCTGGGCAGTCAGGCTCTGGCGGCCACGTGCCTGCCTCCAAATGCGGCGGTTCACCCCTCCATCAGCAGAAAAGTGCTTTCCAGCTCGAACTGGGTCTATTCTTTCCAGTTGTTTCTGACATCCCCAGAGTGCTCCTGGCACGTCTGTGGTTGCTAGGGCTCTCATGCAGGACAGGATGGGGGTGACGATTGTGCCTGCCGTGTACTGAGTGCCCGATGCCAATTCTTACACCGCCATGCAAGATAAGGGAGCTGAGACTTGCACAACGAAAGCGACTCCCCACGCCATGGGGCTTATAAGCTCGAGAGCTGGGATGTGAATTGGAGACTCATCTGATTCAAAACTTTCCAGGGCAGGGCTTCTCAGATTTTAAGGAGAAAAGCCAAGTAAATGGATAGTTCAGAGTTTTGCTCTAGAAACTGGGATCAAAGCCCATTTCTGCAACTTCCTCACTGTGTGACCTTGGGCAAGTAACTTTGCCTCTCTGGGCTTTGATTTGCTGATCTGTAAAATGCAGATGACAATAATATCCACCTTGTCAGGTCATGGTGAGATGCATATGGGTTAACACAAGTAAAGCACAGTACGGGGCACATGGTACACTCTCCGTGGTTATCACAGCAATGGCTCCAGGCCTAGGATGAAAGCACAGTATTTGATTCAAGTGTTGCATTGCCTGGGGGGAGGCATGATACCCAGAAGTCAGAAAGACTCGCACGGTGGTGGGGCATTTGTTCAGGGAAGATCTTAGCAGGAAGCGGGCAGGATGGGGCCCAGGAGAGTCAGACGCAGATAAATGGGAGAGTCCAGTTGGACCAGCGAGTTAGTGTCGGGAGCCCAGAGTGGGCAGCGGGTGGCTCTCCTTCCTAGGGTCATCACAGAATTCGGAGGGTCTGACAGTGTCAGCAGGAGGCCCAACCAGGCCGCTATAAGGGTCCGGTAAGGCTTGGGCAGCAGGGAGTAGAGACATAGCCATTGGCTAGGGATTTTGAGGCAGGGTTTTACTTTCTGGGTGGACGGGGTCAGGAAAGAGATTATGTTAGCTGATGGGGCCAGTATCAAGCAGCTAATCTAATGAGCTGGCCGGTTTGTTAGAGTAGGAGCTTGGTAACAGGTAAATCTTATTAAGTCTTTGTGGCTATAATTGGGCCAAGACTATGAGGAGAGTGAGGCACTCACCTCAGGCACAAAATTTAAGGGAGTGCCATAAAACTGAATAATCAAGATAAATAACATTTTAATGCAATTTTTTTTGAGACAGGGTTTTGCTCTGCTACCTAGACTGGAGTGCAGTGGTGCAATCATAGCTCACTGTAGCCTCAAACTCCTAAGCTTAGGTGATCCTCCTATCTCAGCCTCCCAAATGACTGGGACTATAGGTGCATGCCCCCATGCCCAGCTAATTTGTCTATTTTTCATAGAAATGGGATCTTGCTATGTTGCCCAGCTTGGTCTTAAACTCCTGGCATCAAGTGATCCTCCAGCCTTGGCATCCCAAAGTGGTGGGATTACAGGCATAAACCCTGTAATATTTTTTTTAATTTTTTTTTTTTTTTGAGACTGAGTCTCACTCTGTCACCCTGGCAATAGTGCAGTGGCGTCCTCATAGCTCACAGCCGCCTCCAACTCCTGGACTCAAGCAATCCAGGGAGCATATTTTTGCTAAAATCAATGGGTCAGTCTCCCAGCAGTAGTTGAAGGGGATATTTCACAGCAAGGACAAAGAGGGTTGGAAACCGAGGCTCCTTCTACCTTAGTGAGGGAGCCTTTTCATGCACCTCCATAGGAGATGGCAGCTAATCTCATGATATGACTTGCAGCAAGGGAGCCATCGGAACTGGCACTCAGTTGACAGTGGGATAGGTCAGAGCAGGAAGGGCCAGATCAGGATATTTGGCAGAAGTAAGTGGGCAGGAGGCCAAAGCTGGGGAGGCGATAATTAGCATATTTAAAGGTTTAGGATCCGGTTGGCGCAAAGTGCACGCCGCCCTGTTGCTGAGGGTGAGGATGATGATATTGTGTTGGCAGCCAGGATCTGAGTTTCAGGGACAGCATTTCAGTTTCTTAGAACAGACGTGACTAGACTGAGGCTTGATGACCCCATATTTTCCCTCATAAATATGGGAACCAATAATGACAATTTTTAAATTTAGCCAGTGGAGCAATTCTAATAACTAAAACAAAACTAACCTGTCACTTAGCATCACCATGATTTCGTAAAAGGAAAAGCCATCTTATCACCAAAAGTAAAACCATCGTGATCTCAGAATAGTAGCCATTTAAATTGGAAATAAAAATTACAAAAAGCTCATTGACATTCTTTTTCTCAGTTTGCAGCTGATGGACAAACGCTTTGTCACGGAGCAGGGCAGAGTTTAGGTCGTTCCTCTTCCTGGGCAGGGACTCCCATGGGGGCTTGGTTGTCAGAGACATGGCAGAGGCTTGGTAGCCAGGGACAAGGTGTCTGTCCTGTCCCAAGCATTTGTGCTGACCTGGCACATTCATGCCTTACAGCTGGCACCTCTGACGTCCTGTGCGGGTATGCCAGGTCACTCACCCAGGCGAGGGCCTTCTCACTTCCGGCCCCACCTGCTCCCACTCCATTCCAGGGCCACCTGGGCCCTCTCCCACGTTCAGCCCTCCCCTTGCCTTTGGGACCTGACGCCCGAACTTGCTTTCTCCCACTTGCCCCCTGGCACTCTTCAAGGACTTTGGCTGGATCCTGCCTTCCGGCTCCTGCTCCTGCCACCTTTGAGAGGATACCCTGCCCCATCCCCACCCTGGCTCCAGCTTTGGTCCTTGTCCTCAATGGGCCAGAAGCTGCCCGGAGTGTCAGAGTTTAGACCAGCCTTCGCAGCCACTGTGGATACGGACCCATCGCTTCTTCCACTCACATCCTGCCATTGTGCCGTTGGGCTGGAGTGGCCCTACAGGGGTGAGGGAGAGAAGGAGAGGCCTGATCCTCAAGTTGGGACACAACCTGTAGAAAATAACAGGCCCTGGGGCAAGGAGCTAAATGGGCAATTAACCCAGATCTGCGTTGAAGTCTGCCTCTTGGACTTGTCTATAAGCCAAGGCAGGGACATATCCTGATCATATTTTAATCTTTTCTTTCCTACCCACCCCTTAAACCTCCATGCTTACCCCTCCCCTAAAAAACCAACTAGTAAAGCCCACGTGCGACATTTTTGTTGCTTTTGATTGGATTCCTTCATTCAACACACATTTTCTTGATCACTTGCCAAGAATGAGCAACTATGATAAGCACTTTGAGAGATACCACAGCCACTGAGATATGCATGCCGCCCTCACGGGGACTTCAGCCTAACAAGGAAGAGGACACACAGAAATAAAATAGAAAATACGGAATGTTGCAAAAAACGTATGAAGACTGGGCTGAACTGGTTTCACCTCCCAGTGCTTGGGTGCTGTGGCCCTGTGTGTCAGCCCCCCTCAAAGAAATCTCCCCTCTGGGCCTCTAGCTAGTCCCTTCAGCCTTGAACATAGCTCTGAGCTAAGGGAATTGTCAGCACCTCAAGCACTTTTTGTTTTCAGGGGTTTTTTTTCCCTTCAGTTTCCCATTTGTCTTGGTCTCCTGGTCCTAGCCTCCGTGACCCTCCTCCCACATTTATCCCAAACAAGACAAGATCTTTCCTTAAAAACAAGTGCCTTCTCCTCCCATTGCAAGATAAGGCTGCCCTTTGTGTGTTATTTTCATTGATTTATTGATGCTTGTTTTCGTGCTGCCTTTGATTGGCCTTGTACTTACTTTGCCGAAGCCCGAAGGTTGTTTAAGCAGCAGGGCACAAGGAAGAGGGAAAACAATCAAAGAAACACTAAACTCTGCGGAAAAGACTTTTTAATGAATTGATTCAGTATCAGTGATGATGTTTCCCAAGAAGAGAGTCCAGAAATAAATTGGTGGGCAGTCGGGTGTGGTGGCTCACGCCTGTAATCCTAGCACTCTGAGATCTGGGAGGCCAAGGTGGGAGGATCCCTTGAGCTCAGGAGTTCGAGACCAGCCTGAGCAAGAGTGAGACCCCTGTCTCTACTTTAAAAAAAAAAAGAGAGAGAAAGAAGTTGGTGGAGAGGATGTTTCAGGCCAACCAACGATACAGATCTGAGATTTCAGTCACCTGCTTTACTTCAGGCTAAATGACACCAGCAGTGGTCAGACTTCCTCTGGGGCCAGGGGTATGTCCCCAAGGGGTTCTGGGTTGCTGCCCTTTGGTGGCCAGCCAAGCCCGTGCAACTCCTGTGAGGCACCCTTCTGACCTGTGCCCAGACTCCCAAGGTGAGGTTTTCCAAACTTCCACAAGCTTTTGGTGGTAGAACCAACACTTTCTTCCTGCTTTGATTTGAGATGGGGCAGCCTGGAAGCTGGGAGAAGGAATTCTGAATCGGAAGTCCAGAGACATGAGTCCTAGTGTTGATTGCACTCCTGACCGGTACAAATTCCCCAATTTATCTGGAATTATGTTTTCCTGAGTCAGATAGTCTGTAAAGCTCAATGAGGCTATGTATGTTTATTCGGTTTTAATTGTTTAATTATAAATCTAATATATATTCACTATTTAAAAAAAGTGAACATGGTATGGAAATGTATCAAAAAAAAGGTCTCTCATTTCCACCTACCATCTTCAGGAATAACCACCATAAGTTAAGTGAACACCCTTCCGGAAAATTATCTGTGCCCACACAAACACATCACTAGGTGTGTTTAGCAGTTCCCACCTAGTTTCCAAGTCTGTCTAATAGCTGTGGAATTCCCAGCCTTCCGAGATAAGACTCTTGTCTTCTTAACCCATTTTATTCTCTTGGCACCAAGAAAGGTTTATGCTTTTACGAAAATGTAGTCCTTTTTACTACAAAATTCCAGAGATAAGGAAAAGGTGTGAAGTCATCTTGTAGAAATAAACCCAAGAACCAATTATGCATAAGTATTTGGAGCTCCTTATTCAGGGATGTTCCATTTGTAGTTTGGAATCGACTGTGGTAGGAGTATTTACACCATAGACATTGGCAAATGCTACTAACCAGGGTCTCCCCGGCCTGCCCCACCCAGTTTGCCAGCCCACCACTGAGCCTGGGGCAGAACGTGCTTGAACCAGTCAGAAAGGCCAACGAAACAGCAGCTCTGTGTTTCGATGGGCTCTGTGGAGGAGAATTATTTGTAGGCTGTGTCCTTGCTGGGAAAAGCTAACAGATGCCTGGCGAGACCATGGAAACAGATGCCGGCAAAATAATAGGGGGCTTACAGCTGCTCTCCTCTGCTGTCCGGAAGCTAACACTTCATACGTTACATCTCTTCACCCCTATGGCAGATTGTTAAAGGAATGGCTCCGGCGCGTCATGCCTCCTTGTGTCCCACGCCTTTGCAGTACTATGTTGTTGCTCCCCCATCTAGAGGTTGAGGCTATTTTGTTACCTCCTTGAATCTGGACTGGCCTCGTGACGGTTTTTGACCAACAGAATGTGGTGGAAATAGTAATAACAATGCAAATTCTGGGGCTTAGGCCTAAAGGGGTCTTCCAATCACCCTCTCATAACCTTGAAACCACCATATGCTGATGAAGGTCGGTCTACTGGACGAGAGGCCACCTAGAGAGCTGGTGACCAGCACCGGCTGCCAGACACGTGGATGAGGCTGTGTTAGACGCCCCCAGCCCAAGTCAAATGGCTGCAGCTGTCTGAGTGATCCCAGGTGAGCCCAGCAGAACGGCCCAAATAGCCAACACACAGCACTGTGGGAAAAAAATAAACCATTGTTTTAACCCCCGACATTGGGCTGTGGTTTGTTACACAGTAGGTAACTGAAACCACCTCCAAACCTGGAGGAAAGTCAGGGCCTGCCAGGAAAGCTGGCCGTGCCTCCCTGCTCTTCCTGGGCCCATCCTGGGACCCCCTTGGCTATAAACAAATCTCTGCTAGAGTTGATAAGTGGTCAGGATTTAAGGTGTCACTTCTTATGCAGCTTCAAAGGAATAAAGTTCTACCGGAGGGATTTCAGGCCCTTATCAAGGACATATTTATGGTCAGGGCCCCTCCAGCCTGCTCTTGAGAAGTGACAATGTGGCTGCTTCCTTTGGCAGCTTGCAGCTCACCTGCTACAGGTCTGCCTGGCCCAGGCGAGCAGGGCGTGGGGCAGATTGGATTCAGAAGAGACTGAGCCGATTGATAATGTAGAGGAAATATTTAAGAGACTGAGGCACATCCTCCCTTCTTTGTAGCCAAACAAAATAAGCCCAACCCTCAAAATATTACTAGGGAAAAAAAATAAACAAGGATTCCAAAGATGACAGAATATGTCTTATAGGTCATGCATTGTATATGGCATTACATATACTAAAAAGTCAGATGGATTCCACTAGAATTTGACCTCTTCTGAGGTCTTTACATTGCTCTGAAAGTTTCTATTTGTATCTGTTTGTCTCACTAGACTGTAAGTCTCTTGAGAGCAGGGATCCTAAGTTATTCCCCTTTATGATTCAAGAGCCTAGCACAGGGCTTTGCACAGAGCCAGCGCCAATGAGTGACGTTGAGTTGAAGCACAAATTCAAGCCCAAAGAGCAGGGTGGGAAACTTAGAAGTCAATTGGTCCTATGGTTCTGAAACTTGGAAAGGTTTGAAATACCAGTGGAGGAGCCAGGACAGCAGGTGTCTAAGCCCATGGAAACTGCTGGCCGGGCCTGGCGGGCACTTGTCTCCTTTAACCCCACCTCCAGCCAAGAGCTAGTGCCTTCACCTGGGACACCGGTAACTTCAAGGTGAGGCTTCGAATCCTCAGAGTGCGGTGCCACCTTGAGCTTCCACTACCCACCAACCTCTGTTCAGACAGGCGACTTTGCCTGGCTTTGGGCAAAGTGGAACCTGTTGATGCCCCACACCTGGCTCTGGAGGCTGAGGACTTCCAACCCCTCAATTGTTCAAGGCAAAGTAAACACTACAGAAGAAACCCTGGCAGGTGGCACACCCCTAGATGCTTGTCAGCCGCTCTGTCAACTTGTCCTTCTCGCTGACGGGCGCCTGTCCCCTCAACTCCTCCCTCTAGCAGCCACCCTTGAGGCTAAGGTCCCAGGTGCTTTGGGGCCTCCCAGGCACCTCTCTGGAGTGCGGTGGCTCTGGGTAGTGTCACCCTCTTTCTACTACTGTAGCTCTGCTTTACACATCTGGGGACAGGGCCAAGAAAAGGGGTCCACTGAGGCAAATGACCCAATAACCTCTTGTCACTCCCTTTCCAAGCAAAAGGACACTGTCCGGCGCTATCTCCAGAAGGAAGAAAGCAGAGAAGGAGAGATGGAAAAAGGAAGAGAGTAGGACAGGTTGCCTAACACCTTGCCAGGTTCCCCCACAAAGCACAGAATAAAGTTCAATCTGTTTTCGGTATGCACAGCCCTTCCCAGGCTGGGCCCACCCACAGTGGCAGCCTTATCTCTGCCTCTCCCCACGCTGACCCAGGCGGCAACCACGGGAGTCTGCCTCACATGCGAGCAGGTTCTGAGTCTGGAATGTCTTTTTCCCTTCCCTGCCCACAAAGGGACACCCTCCCTTTGGCCCTGCCTGCCTTCCCCCAATCCCAGGCAAAGGCAGCCTGGCCACACCCCACTGCAACTTTTGCCCCCATCACAATCTGTCTGGTAATACAGCTGGATCCTTCATTCGTCCATTCATTCATTCATTGAACCATATGGCCAAGGCTCAGTGCTTGGTTCCCGGGATCCCAGGGCATGCAGCAGACCCAGGCCCTGCCCTTACGGACTTTACAGCCCAGGGGTAGAGACAGCCATTGAGTAGACACCTGGGCAGGAGTGATGGCAGCAAATGGCAGGGGGTTTGCTCTCACAGTGAGGGTGGGGCAGCTTCCCCAGAAGAAGTGGGATGTGGGATGGTAGCAGAAAGCTAAGTAAGGCTTGATGAGATGAGGGCTGGGGCGAGAGGCTGCGGCAGAAGGACAAGTGAAAGGCGGGAAGTGGGAGGGAACAGGGCGCATTGAGGAAGTGAAAGGGCTGAGGGAGTTGTGCAAGCTCTGGGCTGCGGCTAAATGGGCAGGCAGGGACCAGGTCCTCCAGGGTCTGTAGACCACAGTGAGGACCTTTGTCCTTGCCCTAAGAGTAATGGAGGCACCCTAGTGAGGGCAGGGGGATGGGCACATGTCTGATTTGCATTTTTCAGAAGATGCATCCTCAGCCATGGAGTGGGGAATGGGTTAGCAAAGGGGGCAGGAATGAAGGCAGGAAGGCCAGAGGGTGGCTGGTGCGCTGGTCCGGGGAGGAGGTGCTCACAGCCTGGACAGGGGTGGGCACACTGGAACAGCAGGCAGGAGGCCAGGCTGACGGGCCCTGTGGCAGGTTGGAATTAGGGACAGAAGGAGCACAAAGGGGTGTCCCAGAGGATTCCTGGGTCTCTGGCTTGGAAAGTGTCTGTTTCTGCCACTAGACTGAGGCTTTCTTAGTCTCCTGTCCCCACCCCCACCCCACCCTGCGGAGCATCTTAAGAGGAGCCCTCCTGAGAACAATGCTTGTGGGAGGGAAATCCAGACCCACAAAGGGACAAACTCTGTTGAGGATCATGTTAGCGTTGAGCTAAAGCCATTTAAACCAAACCATTTACAGAATTCTTGTAACAAATGTGTATTTCAAAATGCACAAAAATCAGCTCTCTCTCAAAGTGGTAAAGTAATGGTTTGGGAATGTAGACAGATAGGTGGGGTGTGAGAATTCTGTTCTCATTTTTGTAAGAGATAATAGTTTGGACTAAAGGAAGCTTTTGGAAACAAATACTACATAAACAAAGAAGCCCCAAATACGAAGATATCTGTATATGTAAATTATATAAAAATTATATATATTATTTATGTATAACAAAATGTTAGAATATATTTAATATTTTATTTTTAATTGCAAAAGTAGCTGTTCACTGTGAAAAATTCAAGCAATATATAAAGAATAGAGCCAAAAGCAAAGTGCCTTTTCACTCAATCCCAAAGCGACCCCTTGTCAAACATAACCACTTTTTTCCTATGCACCAGAACATGTTTTCCACTTTTAATAAAGACGAGATTATTCTATCTTTTTCTGTGGCTTTCTTATCTTCACAGGACATCATAGTCATATGCAAACATGATTTAAGGTGATAGGTAAAGCCACAGGCCCTAGAGCAAAACGACTAGGGTTCAAATCCCAGCTCTGCCACTCACAAAGCTGTGTACTCTTTTTTTTTTGGAGACAGAGTCTCACTTTATTGCCCAGGCTAGAGTGAGTGCCGTGGCGTCAGTCTAGCTCACAGCAACCTCAAACTCCTGGCTCAAGCAATCCTCCTGCCTCAGCCTCCCAAGTAGCTGGGACTACAGGCATTCGCCACCATGCCCGGCTAATTTTTTGTATATATATATTAGTTGGCCAATTAATTTCTTTCTATTTATAGTAGAGATGGGGTCTCGCTCTTGCTCAGGCTAGTTTTGAACTCCTGACCTCGAGCAATCCGCCCGCCTCGGCCTCCCAGAGAGCTAGGATTACAGGCGTGAGCCACCGCGCCCGGCCAACTGTGCACTCTTGAATGAATGACCTACTCCTACCCTCAGTTCCGTCATCTATAAAATAGCACTAGTTGCGATGGTATCTTCCTTACAGGGTTTTTGTGAGAGTTAAACAGATGCAAATCAGGAAGAACAATGCCTGATACATAGTATTGTCCTCTATCAGTAAGGATCCATCTGATCAACACCTACAGAGTATAAAATGTATACAAATTATTCAACTATCCTTTTTTGATGAACACTTAAGTCGCTTCCATTCCCTTTGCAATTCTAAATGGTTCTGAAGTAAGTGTCTTCAAAGATATTCCTTTCTGCACGGATGTGGACATTTTTGTTCTCACCACAAACGGATATCAATTTCCACTCCCACCCTCATTCTAAATCAGTTTGAATTCCTGTTATAGACCCTTTTCCTCCACTCTTTTGTCAACACTAGTTTAATCCAGTTATATATAATATGCTCTTAATTATTTAATAACCCAAGTTCCTATAATTATTTTCCTATTTCTAAAATTGTCCATTTGCGTCCATTTTCCTTTGATCAGACTTGTAAAAATTTTTATCTACCTTATTGGACAATTAATCAGCTTTTGATTTTAGGCATCTGATCTTTGTTTTTTATTTCATCCATTTCTGCTTTATGTTTATTGATTTGTGTATTCGATTTATTTAGGTCTATTTTCCTTCTCTTTTTCTAGCATCCTGAGTCAAAAGCTTAGATATCTTAGTTTCAGATTTTCTCATTTTCTAATAAATGTGTTTAAGAAATAAATTTTCCTCTGATTATCACTTTATCTGCATTCTATAGAATTTAGTTTATAGTAATCACATTGTCGTTGTTCTAAAACAATCTGTTGCTTTAGTTTTGATTTCCTAACTATAAATTATGTGTAATTTCAGTTTTGATTTCCTCTTTAATGTAAGAGCTATTTGAAAAAGTTCTTTCAAATTGTAAGTAAGTAGATTTTTGCTAAATTTGTTGTTAATTTCTAGTGTTAATGTTCTGTGGGCAGTTTGGGTCATAATTCTTTCATTTTGGAGAATTCATGGAAATTTTCTGACATATTACATGTGCAATTTTAAAACCAGCCCATGGATAGTCAAAAAGAATGTCTACTCTTGGAAAGTCCTATAAGAACACAGATATTTACTAAGTCAAACTTATTAATTATATTAGTCAAATCTTTAATTTTTAAGTAATCGGTATATTAATTTTCTCTCTCTGATCTCTTTTGTTATTTCCTTCCCCTTGTTCTCTCCATTCGTAATTTCTGGAATTCCTATGCTGGTCAATATCAAATCTCTTAGAGCTATTCTACATGCTGTTTAACATTTTTTTTTTTTGAGACAGAGTCTCACTTTGTTGCCCAGGCTAGAGTGAGTGCCATAGTATCAGCCTGGCTCACAGCAACCTCAATCTCCGGGGCTCAGCGATCCTTCTGCCTCAGCCTCCCGAGTAGCTGGGACTCCAGGCATGCGCCACCATGCCTGGCTAATTTTTTGTATATATATTTTTAGTTGGTCAATTAATTTCTTTCTATTTTTGGTAGAGACGGGGTCTCGCTCAGGCTGGTTTTGAACTCCTGACCTTGAGCAATCCGCCCGCCTCGGCCTCCCAAAGTGCTAGGATTACAGGTGTGAGCCACCGCGCCCGGCCTAACATTTTTTCATATTAACCATATTGAGAATAGAAGAACAATGACTTGGTATTAGAATCCAAATGCCACTGAGCATGTGAAATCATCTGGTGATTGTGTAAGTACTGAACAAATAATAAAACCTAACAGGTTAATAAAACAGCACATATTGGGGAAAGCACATTGCGAGGCAAATGACCAAACAGCAGAATGCTGAATTTTATGAAACTTGAAAAGTCAGTTCAGCCAAATATTTATTAAGCATTCTGTGGAGGGCACAGGCACAAGGCAGTAGAAGGAAGCTACTGGCCTGCTCTCATGACGAATCAGGTCTCTTGGAGAAATAGGACATATACCTGTGCAGTATAGTTATCGAACAGGGCATGAATCCTTTGATCAATGGGAGATGTAAGCCAGTGAATAAATTCTTTTCTTCTTCTTTTTCCTCTTCATCTTCCTCTTCTTCTTCTTCTTTTTTTTTTTTTAAGAGACAAGTTCTAGCTCTGTCATCCAGGCTAGAGTGCAGTGGTGTGATCACAGTTCACCATAACATTGAATTCCTGGACTCAAGTGATCCTCCCACTTCAGCCTCTTGAGTAGATTGGACTACAGGCATGCACCGCCATGCCCGGCTAATTTTTTTGTAGAGACGGGGTCTTGCTATGTTGCCCAGGCTGGTCTCAAACTTCTGGCCTTAAGCAATCCTCCTGCCTCAGCCTCCCAAAGTGCTAGGGTTACAAGTATAAGCCACCATGCCAGGCCATCTTCTCTTCTATTAAAGGCAAAATTCTAAATTTCCTAATACAAGGTCCTCGATAACCTGGCTTCTGTCTACCATGTAGCCTCCTCTCTAGATTATCTCTTCTGACCCCTACACACCAGCCACTCTGAACCACTTACCCTTCCTCAGATATTCTGTGTTCTTTCACTGGATTAAGCAGTCACTGGATTAGCAAAGTCATCAATCAATCAATATTGATGGACTGCAAAGCATTATAAAGTTCATATGCAAGGGTACAAAATAGTATAAGATATGGTCCTTGCTCTAAAAAAACTTGGAATCCAACAGAGGACATAAATGCATGGAAAGTTATTATAAATAAACTAAGAATTAAATAACAACATAAAACATCAAGGTGTGAGATTCTGGGAGGCATTTGGAAGATGGAAAGGATAGAGTTGGGGACACTGTTTATGATAGAAGAGAGTGTTAATAATACTGACTTATAGTTTAAAAGCAATATTGAATATACTTGAATTTCTGCCAGATATAAGCAAATAAGGAAGAGAAAAAGAAAGAGGGGAAGAGAGAAGGAGGGAAGGAGGGAAGGAGGAAGGACGTGAGGAAGAAAGGAAGAAAATATTACTATCTATATAGGGCTTGATAGCTCCCAAAGCATTTTCACAGGCATCACCTCATTTGATTCTCACACAACTCTGAGGATAATTATTGCTTCTATTTATTACACAAGGGCTGACACTCAGAGCAGCCATACCCAACTCATATCTGGCAGAGCAAGATGCAAACACAATCCTCTAATATCAAATCCATAATTTTTCTACTATGTTCCACTGAAGCTGAGATACGAAGTGGGAGCCATGCTCGGTCAACCTATGCCAATACAAGAACATGCAAAGTCTTCAAAGTCAGAAGGAAGTATTTCAAGCAGTTACCACTAAACAATGTGAAATGTGGCAGAACAGTCAAGAAGAGGCCTGAGTAAAGATCACTGGAACTGTTTAGTTTTGCCTTTTCGTTTGTAAGCATCCATTGGTAACTTTTGAGTTGGTCAGAATCTTATAAAGTTAAACAGTAGACCAGAAATCAAGGTCCTAGGCATCTAAATCACATGTCTAAAATGTCTGGGTAAGTCTTAGAGTGAGGTTTATGATCAGGATCATGTTCAGCCACGTATTTGATACACAATATGCAATATGTTCATACAAATTGAAGATAAACACAAAGACCTTCGATAGAAACATGGCTAAGGCTGGGCGTGGTGGCTCACGCCTGTAATCCTAGCACTCTGGGAAGCCAAGGCAGGCGGATTGCTCAAGGTCAGGAGTTCGAAACCAGCCTGAGCAACAGCAAGACCCCGTCTCTACCAGAAATAGAAAGAAATTAATTGGCCAACTAATATATATAGAAAAAATTAGCCGGGCATGGTGGCGCATGCCTGTAGTCCCAGCTACTCAGGAGGCTGAGGCAGCAGGATTGCTTGAGCCCAGGAGTTTGAGGTTGCTGTGAGCTAGGCTGACGCCATGGCACTCACTCTAGCCTGGGCAACAAAGCAAGACTGTCTCAAACAAACAAAAAAAAAAGAAAAAGAAAAGAAACATGGCTAAAAGGCACAGAAAAAAATTCACAGAAACAGTAATTCAAGGAGCTGATAAATATGTCAAAACATGTTCATACTACATGTAATCAAAGAAATACAAATTAAAATAGCAGATATCTGGGCTGGGCATTGTGGCTAATGCCTGTAATCCTAGCACTCTGGGAAGCTGAGGCAGGAGGATAACTTGAGCTCAGGAGTTAGAAACCAGTCTGAGCAAGAGTGAGACCCCATCTCTACTAAAATTTAAAAAATTAGCTGGGCATTATGGTGCAAGCTTGTAGTCAGTCCCAGCTACTCAGGAGGCTGAGAGAGGAGGATTGCTTGATTCTAGGAGTCTGAGGTTGCTGTGAGCTAGGCTGATGCCACAGCACTCTAGCCCAGGGAACCGATAGAGACTTCATCTCAAGAAAAAAAAAATATTAGATATCATTTTACCTATCAAATTAGCCAAGAATATTTTATAATTTAATAGGCAACGATGGCTACAAATGTAGTAAGAGTGCAATCAGTATACTCTGGAAGGGTACAATAGTACAATCTCTTTGGCAAGTGGATTGTCA
The DNA here is from genome assembly GCF_040939455.1 of Microcebus murinus. Classification (NCBI taxonomy): domain Eukaryota; kingdom Metazoa; phylum Chordata; class Mammalia; order Primates; family Cheirogaleidae; genus Microcebus; species Microcebus murinus. The sequence goes on from NC_134121.1 coordinate 37,893,303, forward strand.
TTATGTATTAAGAACCTTAAAAAATGTCACTTCTCTTGGACCTGGTAAGTTCACTCATAGAATCTAGCCCAAGGAAATAATCAGAGACGTGAGTAAAGACTTATAATATAAAAATATTGATCAAATATGTTTGTTTTTAATACAGAGAAATTTTCAGCAATTTACCCACCCAGCAATGGTTAATCATTCTAAATCTGTAGAATGGATTACACTATGCCATCATTAAAAATTATGATTATGACAAATGCTTAATGTCAGGGGAAAATAGGAACAATGTAATATTAAGTAAACTGCAGGATACAAAATTGTATTCACAACAGTAACTCATTCAGAAAGAAATGGAACAAGATGGTTAGCACTGCGTGGTGAGATTATAGATGATTGCTATTTTCGTCTTTATTTCTGTGTGTTCCAAATTTTCTATAATAAGCATTTCTAGGTTTTATAATGACACAGAAGCCCTGATATTTTAGATTAGAAAAAAATTATTTTGATTTTTTTTTTTTGAGAAGTTCAAGATGTAATGTTGGTGTTTTTGCTGGGGATACTTGAGCTGCAAGTCATGGAACACTTAATGTGGTTTAAAAAATGGACCAGACCTAGGCAGTTACTAGCATTGGTGAGTGCCCCCATCTCTATGATGAACTGACATTTCCCTCACTGTTATAAGAAGGCTGCTGCAGCTCCTGCCATCAGATTCATGTTCAAGGCAAGAGGAAGGTAGAAATGCCCCAGTGGTGATTTTAAAAAATGGCCACAAATTATTTGGCATGGGGTGGAGGTTATGTCCCCTTTCCTTGAATATGGCTTGTGATTACTTACAATAGCGCATGGTGGGGCCAGGTACAGTGGCTCATGTCTATAATCCTAGCACTTTGGGAGGTTGAGGTGGAAGGATTGCTTGAGGCCAGGAGTTCAAGACAAGCCTGAGCAAAAGTGAGACCCCATCTCTACACAAAATAAAAAGAAATTAGCCAGGCATGGTGGTGCACACCTGTTAGTCCCAGCAACTTGGGAGGCTGAGGCAGGAGGATTGCTTGAACCCAGGAGTTTGAGGTTACCACAAGGCCATCATACTCCAGCCTGGGGGACAAAGCGAGACTCTGTCTCACCACAAAAAAAGAGAGTATGGTGGAAGTGGTGCTTTGTGAATTCCAAAGCTGGGTCACAAAAGGCGACGCAGCTTTTACAGCGTCTATGTGGCTCTCTTAGAGTGTCCACTTTCCGGAAAATCCCTCTGCTTCCTCTCAGAAGCAGGTGGCATGCTGTGAGAAGCTGCCAGGGGAGTTGAGAGGCCACGTGTCTGGTCAACAGTGCCAACTGAGCCCAGCCTTTTGGTAACCCCAGCCCAGGTGCGGGACATATGCGTGAAGAAGTCTCCAGATCTATGCTGTCCGATTCAGGAGCCGCTGTCCACATGTGGTTATTTCAATTTCAATTTAATTAGAGTTAAATTAAGGTTTAAAAAATTCAGTTCCTCATTCACACTGGCCACATTTCAAGTGCTCAGTAGCCACATGTGGCTATCACAGCACAGATATAGCACATTTCCATCATCGGAGGAAGTTCTGTTAAACACATCTGCTCCAGATAATTCTTGACTGCTGAGTCTCTTCCCAGCTGCGGTTCCAGACATCGTGGAGCAGACACGAGCCATGCATCCCCCGTGCCCTGACTGATTTCCTGACCAAGAGCATAATAAAATGGGCATTTTCATGCCATAATAAACAGGAGTTTTGGATAGTTTGTTATGCAGCCAGTAGTAACTGGAACAAACTCCTTTGATAAGAAAAGCAAAGTGCTCTCAGAAACTATCCCAGCTGACTTCTGTTTATATCTTATTTGGCAGAAGAGTGTCACCATGCCACCCCTACTGCCATGAAGCCTGGGAAAACACACATTGGGCTCTTATAGCCGCTTTAGTCAGGAAGAAAGGGGATGAGAACGGGGCATGGGAAACGAGTGAGTTGGCGACAGTATCTGCCACAACTGGTGAGATATATATATATATATATATATATATATATATATAAAACTACATTCTATTTTAGTAAGCAGAGCTGCATAATAACATATGCAGCCCATGCTTTAAATGTATTTAAAGTACTCTAATAACATTTGCTCACAGAGAACTTTAAATAAATGTTCTTTGTACTCAGAATGTCATGAACACTGTATCACTCCTAGAATCTGCATGATAATCTCTTGCTGAAATCAATATCCTCATCCTTAGTGAATGGAGAGAAATTTCAAGATTTAATTAGGATTTTTGTTCATCAGGATGATAGGGAGAAAGCAAGTTATAAGGAGACATTCTCTTACCAGACCAAGTTGCTTCGGTGGAATTGCCTGCTCCAAAGATAAACGGGCTTGCTCAACATTACCTAGTTATCTTTTAATTACAAATATCTGTGTGCCAGGCTCTTCTGGAGAATGTATGGCCCTCTTTTACAAACCCATATGAAAAGCCACAGGAAACCACACTGAGGTCTCCTCCGATGTCATGTATTGCCTTCCTTTGAGAAAGGTTTATGAAAGGACTGGTTTACTTGTTTTTTTAATAATTCCATGGTTAGTTTATCATTTTAAAAATTAGTATACTATGGTTTTAGTTGCATGACTGTCTATAAAGAAATGAATAACAATAATGGTAAGAACAATATTATATTTGTATGTTGCCTTCTTTTCAAATAAAGGTCAACAGTGGATTCCCTAGAAGCGAAATGAGCCTTAGTAATACACACTATGTGATAGCCATTCTCCTGCAATCCTGCCTCAATTTGCAAGGAAACATAATAAGAATTAGAAAGTTTAGGACACATCTCTCTCGGAGATCAAGGTGGTATGTGTATGTGTGTGTGGATGAGGGAATAATTCAGGGCACTTTTAAGAACTGTATTTTATAATGATATTGGAAGTTGTTGTTGTTGTTGTTTTTAATCAATTATTACCTTTACTGTAAGACCCAGCTAGGAATTGTGTGGAAGGTAAGATGTGAAAGGCAAAGGCTATGGTTTCTAGTGAGTGTCATTTGCTCAGAGAGAGGTATACCTCTTGATTGTGATACCGCCTGGAGCCTAATATCAAATTCTTCATTTTTTCCCCTCCATAAATCGAAATAATCATTTAGCAGTCTACTCCCTTGCACAATTCCAAATTCAATGTTAAATGTAATCAGCTCTACGAGGGGTTTTTTAAAGTGCAAAAATTGGATAAATGCCATTTTATACCTTGTGACTGGCAATGTTCAAAGATATAAATTGGCTTTCCCTTCTATTGGCAATCCATATTTGAAAAAGAACTGCGTTATTTATGTTAGGGACATTGAGTTTTTAAATGTGACATTTTTTAATTGGAAGAGATGTTAGAGATTATCTAATCCAACCCTTTCTGTAGGTGAGAAAACTAAAAGTTGATAAAAACTGGGGTGAGGCTGGGCGGGGTGGCTCACGCCTGTAATCCTAGCTCTCTGGGAGGCCGAGACGGGCGGATTGCTCAAGGTCAGGAGTTCGAAACCAGCCTGAGCAAGAGCGAGACCCCGTCTCTACTATAAATAGAAAGAAATTAATTGGCCAACTAATATATATAGAAAAAATTAGCCGGGCATGGTGGCGCATGCCTGTAGTCCCAGCTACTCGGGAGGCTGAGGCAGGAGGATTGCTTGAGCCCAGGAGTTTGAGGTTGCTGTGAGCTAGGCTGACGCCATGGCACTCACTCTAGCCTGGGCAACAAGTGAGACTCTGTCTCAAAAAAAAAAAAAAAAAAAAAACTGGGGTGAAACTCAGATCTTCCAATACCTACCCTTCAGTGCCTTTTCCAGCATGTGATAGGGCCTCACTGTACATCTGTGTGCAAGTGTGTGTATGTGTGTGTGTGTGTGTGTTATTTGATTTGAAACCCTTTCAAACCCCTGGGCTGAGCACCAATAACTCATAAATTTTTGACATCTAAATTTCTGTATTAAAATGTTTTTTACTGCTATTGATATTTAATCAGCAACTATCAGATGACTGCTCTCATATTTTAAACAAACGTTATGGATTGGGGACATTCAGAAAATAGAATTTGTACCTTCCTTTCAGAGAATTCATGAAGAGTATAGATAGGCTTGACAAAATTACGATTCATCTATCTTTAGTTAGACATTTTAATCTCAGTCAAGCTTAATATGCTCCCCTAATTATAGTGATATATTTTCCGAATTACAAATCAAGACACATGGTCCTGAAATTCTAGATGTTTGATACAGTAACATTATTTGCCTAATGGTAAGAGAAATTATGCTCTGGAGCACATGAAAAATTAAGTAGTTCTCTTGGTAAGCCATTCCCAAAATATCCTACCTAGTTTCTTGCAATTTCTGTTCTTAACTAATTATAAAATTAAAAATAATTCATTTTTATTACAAATGGAATTAATAGTCATTATTTTTTAAAAACCCAAAACAGGCCGGGCGCGGTGGCTCACGCCTGTAATCCTAGCTCTCTGGGAGGCCGAGGCGGGCGGATTGCTCGAGGTCGGGAGTTCAAAACCAGCCTGAGCAAGAGCGAGACCCCGTCTCTACTATAATAGAAAGAAACTAATTGGCCAACTAATATATATAGAAAAAATTAGCCGGGCATGGTGGCGCATGCCTGTAGTCCCAGCTACTTAGGAGGCTGAGGCAGGAGGATCGCTTGAGCCCAGGAGTCTGAGGTTGCTGTGAGCTAGGCTGACGCCACGGCACTCACTCTAGCCTAGGCAACAAAGTGAGACTCTGTCTCAAAAAAAAAAAAAAAAAAAAAAAAAACCCAAAACATACGAATGAGCAAAACAAACAAAAAAAGAAAACAGAACGAATAGTTTATATTTGATGTTTTGATGGAAAGGAAGGGGCATTTGAATTTAAAATGCTTGCCATATTTTCACAATTTAATTCCACTTTTGTTTGCAACTATTAATAGAAAACCTAAACTCTAAAAAAAAAAAAAATCCGAACTTAAAAGAGTCACTGAGTAAACTATGTTTTAGGAATCTACACAATAAACACGAAATCGGTCACCTGACCACTCCCCACCCTCGGCCCCTTCCACAAACCCATCTTTCCCTCATTGAGAAATGTCCTTTCTCAATGCGGTTCCTTCTAAAAGGGAGAGGCGGGAGAGTCAGGGTGGAGAAGAAGGCTACTTCCAGATCTCGAGTCCATAAAGCGAAAAACTTCTAGGCCCGACACGTGGAGCGGGTTTGTGCCCGAGGAGCACAGCTGGTCTACACAGGCCCGCCCCGCGGACCCCCCGCGCCCGGGTGAGCTGCGGTTTAACTTCTTTGCTGCAGGTTGAGGGCAGGCCCCGCAGTTGTGAGGGCAAGGCGGCGCCCCAACTGGTATTTTTCCAGGAAGTGCTCCAAGAACGCATCGGAAAGGGGAAAGGGGAAGGCCCGGCGACGGGCGTCTCATTCATTGCTTCTCTCCCCCCCTCCCCTCTCTAGCTCCCCCCAGACTTTCTCTCCCCTTTTCCCAGTCGGAGTTTGACGTCGGTCTCCTGGATACCAGACGGCCAATCGCCTGGTTGCTAAGGGACCAGCGCGGCCAATCAGGCGTCGTTGCTACCTGTGAGTAATATTTTTAGCAGAGAGGGACGCTCCATTCCACTCCCAATGTAACTTCGTGTGTTTTCTCTGGGGCAGGCTGTGAGAAGAGGCGCTTACCCGGTCGCACCCCTTGGGTCCCTCTCTTTCCCCACTCCTGCACGTACTTCAATCGGAAATTATCGTCAATGCGCACTACAGGAAGGCATCGCGTCTACTCCGTGCACCGATGCTAAAGCAAGCCCTTGAACTGCACCGTGCATGTGTGTATACGTGTACGTACACGCATACGCTCAGAGACACACGCAGTCTGGCATCGCGTCGCCACGCCCTGGGCCGTGGAGGCCTGGGCTGGGACCTTTGCAATAAAATGTGTCCTTCTCAAGCCACCCCCAAGTCCGAGCTGCGGCCGGCTCGCACCAGGAGGTCTGAGGTGGCACTGTGGAGGCAGTTAAACTGTCACCTGGGCGGGAGGCGTGACGAGGTGGCCCTTCCCCACCCCCAGCCCGGCACCACAGCTTTGGGTTCTGCAGTTGCCACTCTCTGGGTGGCAGTTGGCCTAGGCCCGGAGGTGATTAATATGCAATTAATCGGCTGCACGAGTCCCGGTCACAGTTCGCCCTTTCTCTGAACTCCCCTGGGGTGGGCTGGGGTACGACTTGGTAGCTAGCCCGCGAGTGCGATTTTCCTCGGCCACAGCCCCGCTCGGGTAGGGCATTTTCTGAATCCTCTCCCCTCCCTCTCAGGGCCTGGGGCTCTCCGCGTTCTCCGCCGCCACAGCTCCACCGGCTCCACTCCCCTCCCCCCTCTCCCGGGCGCTCTCCGCCTGGACCTAGCGCAGCCGCCCTTCCCCACCCCTCGCCCTCACTGGCACGTCTCTCCCCCAATCCCTTTCCAAAGTTTCTCTTAATCCCGCCCACAGTCACTCCAGATCGTCGGTTCATTGGTCCTCCTGGAGCCCGAGGGGTGTGACTTTCCGCACTCCGGCCGTCCGCCGCCCGTCAGGACATGGGCAGGCGGGACTTGGCCAATGGCGTCGGGGGGCAGGGCAGGGGCGGAGCCAGCGGGAGAGGGTGTGGGGCGCCGGGCGCGGAGGGAGGGGAATGGTTACACCGCCCAGAGCTGTGTGACGCGGGGCGGGCGCGCGCGCCCCACGGAGGGGAATGGGGGCAGGGAGGAGAATATAAAACGAGAGGCGGGGCGCGCGCCGCGGCAGAAGGAGCGAAGCTCTGGCCCGGCGCGGAGAGGGCCACTACGGGGACGCTGGGCCGGGGCACTGGGCTGTGTGAAGTGAGCGCGCTCGCCAGACCCCCGTCCCCACCACCCGAGCCAGACGCAGCAAGCTCCTGAGGCCCGCCCGCGGCCGCAGTCCTCCGCCCGGCGGCGGCCACGTCTTGCACTCGGCCAGCTCGGCGCTCCGACCCTCCCGAGTCCCCGCCCTGCCGCCCCTCTCCCCCGCCCAGCCGCCGGCCTACGGTGGAAGCAGCCCCGAAGCAGCCCGTAAGTATCGCGGGGCGGCGGGCGGGCGGGGGCGGCGAGGAGACGGGAGCCCGGGCCGTGCAGCGGAGGAGGGGCTGCAGCGTCGTCCAGCCCCGGCCCTCGGGGCCGGTAGCGTCGCGGCCCGGGGCGCGGAGGGGCAGCCGCCGGGACCCGAGGGGAGCGGCTCCCGAGGCCCGGCGGGAGGCGGCTCCGAGGGGCGGCGGCGCGTCGGGCTTGGCCCGGGCGGGTGACCTGGGAGGGCGGCCCGGGGCGAGCTGTCGGGGGTTGGGGCGCTCGGGAGGAGCAGCGAGCTCGCGGGGGACGCTGCAGTCCGGCCGAAAATGGTGCCGGGGAACCGGTGCTCCCCTGGGCTCTGGCCGGGTCCCAGGAGCCTCGGGCGGGGGGCGGGGGGCGGGGAGCGGCGGGTCAGGTTACGGCGGGGGAGGGGAGCGGCTGACCCGGCTGCGGCCGGCGCCCCGACCTGCTCGGGGCCGGGTGCTCGGCCTCGGGAGATTGCTTTTCCATTCCCGCGGCCTCCCTCCTCCCCCTGCTGCTCCTGCGAGGAGGCTCGTACTCTCTTCCTCCTCCACCTCCACCTCCTCTTGCTTTTGCTGCTGCTGTGGCGCTTGGGCTCCGAGGGCTGTGAGCAGAAATCTAATGAGACTCAACTGGCTGTTTATGTAATTTCTTCACACTCCCGTCTGTCTTAAGGCGTTGCTTTAAAACTACCTTCCACCGCGCCTGATTTGGCTCGGCTGCACCTTCAAGCAATTGGGCTTAATCGGCTGCCTGTGCCGTCGCCCAGGCTTTTGACTTAGAAAGTGTTTGTAGTTTAGGGGCAGCCAGGGATTCTTTTCCCTTTGTCACCACGGGTATGGAAAATGGAACAGACGAATTCGTACCAACTTGAGGTTTAAATGTCCTTTTAAATCAACCTCAGTGTACAAATAGATACCCTTCGCAAATATCTTCTGTTTGCCCTTGATCTTTTCTTATCCCCACCCAGTGCTGATCCAGCAAACGTTTAAAGGTCGACCTTATCATACATGCCTCTCCGGCTGCTCTCCGGTGAGAGGGAGGGAGGTGGTTTTTAAAATCAGAATAAAACTCAGATACCCTGGCCTTTAAACAGAATACTCAATGGAGCTTTAAAATTCATTGTTACTTTTGCTACACTTGGGCCGAAGAGGTTTTTTTCAGATTTAGAAAAATACACATTGAAAAAAAGCACAGAGAAGCTCCATATTGTGTGCCCTTAGTATATTTAAGGCTTGCAACTATAGGACAATTTGGTTCCCAATCATCATTGAGTAGGATGACAATTCGTTTAGTACTTAGTACTTTAATTTTAGCATCATGTACTTTGGAAATTAAAATAATTTTCCTAACTCTTCAAATTTCTAAATGTTAGCAATAGAGCAGATTTAGACAGTATATGTCCAAAATAAACTAAAATACAGTATCTACTTCTAAATTGATGAATAACAATAAAAATTAATAACCACCTTCTAAAAGTGGCATATGTATGTGGGGCATATGCTGAGTACAATTTCCAGTAAATATTCTTGTGAGAATTGGAGGAAGAAGAATGCACATTGTGGAGATATTTTTCTTAGAACTTCATTCAAAAATAGAGTTTTAAAAGATATTATTTTATCTATAAGCCTTCAGTTTCCCATGAGATTCTGAATTTTACTACACAGTTTTTTATTGTATGTTACTTTATTTTGTACTAATTATGTTTTTCAGGCTTTCTAGCCTATTAGAGATTTTCAAAAGTAAAATTACTCAAAGAGTAAACAAAAAGGTCACGGGACTTATATTACATTTATCTTATTTGGACATGTTTGCTTTTGTTTTGTTTTAAGGAACAAGATCACTCAAGGTGAAGGATAATCTACCAATACCAGCACTTTGAATGAAAATTTGTTTCCCTGCCACAAACTGAACGCTTTCTTTTTTTTTTTTTTTCTTTTTTTTGGTGGGAGAGTTGAAACAAACCTAACTTTGTGGCATAGCAGCTATGCAGCTTGAAATCCAAGTAGCACTAAATTTTATTATTTCATATTTATACAATAAGCTTCCCAGGAGACGTGTCAACATTTTTGGTGAAGAGCTTGAAAGACTTCTTAAGAAGAAATATGAAGGGCACTGGTATCCTGAAAAGCCATACAAAGGATCAGGGTTTAGATGTATACATGTAGGGGAGAAAGTGGACCCAGTGATTGAACAAGCATCCAAAGAGAGTGGTTTGGACATTGATGATGTTCGTGGCAATCTGCCACAGGATCTTAGTGTTTGGATCGACCCATTTGAGGTTTCCTACCAAATTGGTGAAAAGGGACCAGTGAAGGTGCTTTATGTGGATGATAATAATGAAAATGGATGTGAGTTGGATAAGGAGATCAAAAACAGCTTTAACCCAGAGGCCCAGGTTTTTATGCCCATAAGTGACCCAGCGTCATCAGTGTCCAGCTCTCCATCGCCTCCCTTTGGTCACTCTGCTGCTGTAAGCCCTACTTTCATGCCCCGGTCCACTCAGCCTTTAACCTTTACCACTGCCACTTTTGCTGCCACCAAGTTTGGCTCTACCAAAATGAAGAATAGTGGCCGCAGCAACAAGGTTGCACGTACTTCTCCTATCAACCTCGGCTTGAATGTGAATGACCTCTTGAAGCAGAAAGCCATCTCGTCCTCAATGCACTCTCTGTATGGGCTTGGCCTGGGTAGCCAGCAGCAGCCACAGCAACAGCAGCCATCCCAGCCACCGCCGCCGCCACCGCCACCGCAGCAGCAACAGCAGCAGAAAACCTCTGCTCTTTCTCCTAATGCCAAGGAATTCATTTTTCCTAATATGCAGGGTCAAGGTAGTAGTACCAATGGAATGTTCCCAGGTGACAGCCCCCTTAACCTCAGTCCTCTCCAGTACAGTAATGCCTTTGATGTGTTTGCGGCCTATGGAGGCCTCAACGAGAAGTCTTTTGTAGATGGCTTGAATTTTAGCTTAAATAACATGCAGTATTCTAACCAGCAATTCCAGCCTGTTATGGCTAACTAAAAAAAGAAAAAACGTACAAGTTAAAATGCACGGGCCCAAGGGGGATTTTTTCTTTCTTTGAACCTCCTTGAGATTTTTTTTTAAGCTTATAGTAAGGATACATTCAGGCTTGGTTACAAAAATAAAACATGCATCATTTTTCATTTGCCAACCAAGCACAAAGTTATTTTATACTGACTGTATATTTTAAAGTATACTCTCAGATATGGCCTCTTACAGTATTTAAGATATAGCAAGGACATGGCTGATTTTTTTTTTATAAAAAATTGGCACTAATAAGTGGGTTTATTGGTCTTTTCTAATTGTATAATTTAATTTAGTACAAAGTTTGTAAAATATCAGAGGATATATATATTGTTTCTACGACATGGTATTGCATTTATATCTTTTTACTACAGTGATCTGTGACAGCAGCAGCTTCATGTTGTATTTTTTTTACTGAAATTGTAAAATATCCATCTTAAAGACATCAACTATTCTAAAAATTGTGTACAGGATATTCCTTTAGTGGTGGAATTAAAATGTACGAATATTTGCTTTTTAAAAAAATGTATTTTCTGTTAAAGGTTTAAAGATTTTTGCTATATATTATGGAAGAAAATGTAATCGTAAATATTAATTTTGTACCTATATTGTGCAATACTTGAAAAAATGGTATAAAAGTATTTTGAGTCAGTGTCTTACATGTTAAGAGGGACTGAAATAGTTTATATTAAGTTTGTATTAAAATTCTTTAAAATTAAAAATGCCTATTGTCTTTATTTTTAAGCATTTTCTGAAAATCTACCTCTGGAGTTCTGTTGTACATGCTAAATAAGAATGGGAAAAGATCTGACTCATTAAATCATGAAGGAGTAATGGAAAGCAATTGCTCAATTGGTGCACAGACAGTGTTTTGCCACATAAGAAGTTGTCCTATCAAAACTGTAAACTGCATTCTGACCAATGCTCGGGGCAGCTTTTTTTTTTTTTTTAACAACCCTCTTCAGTCCATGTTTGTCTCATGGTGGAAATGGTATGTTAAAATTAGTCAACTCTATAGCAAATTTTAAAATATGGTGTCAGCATGCTGACATCTAAGAGAGTCAGGTGATACAAGATGGAATTCACTCGTGTAATCTGAGAGGATTTATTTGAAATTTATATGGAGAGAGAGAGACCATTGGGTCAGTTTTCTGTTTTTGCATGGGAGATGAAGAGCTCAGGAAACTCTCTTAGACAAAGCAGCTGACCTAACTTTAATGTGATCTGTTTAGTAATCTTTAGAGTTTAGTCCTTGTATGTATTTAACTAGAGAATTTATGATCAGAGTCTGTTCAGTTGGACAGGTTGCTAATGTTTGTGTTCACCAGAAACATTCACATAAGTATTTTTTTGCAAGTGGATGTCCAGCCTGGTTTGTGGGGTTTAAAGATTAGTTACTGATAGTGTGTCAGATTGTAGTGGCTTGGTGAGGATGCAGTTTTTCAAAAACATAAGGAGTTAGAAGGAATAATATTTTTAAAGTAAAATGAGTCATTTCACTGTATAAGTGTCCATTGATATAGTGTTGATACAGTATTGGTGAGAAGGTTGTCTTGAACTAGAAGAAAAAAAATAACTTTGTACTTTTATAGTAAGAAACCAGCACACTGTTGAGTTACTAGTGAAATTTGGTCTCAAATGAGTGTTTTGGACACCAGTCCACAAAAGCCTTTTGTCGTTTACCCATGCAGTTTGGAGCAATAAAAAGTTTTAAAGAAACAAGCACTGCGAATAACAGAGCTAAACTGTTCTGTCAGCTCCATGGTGAGGCCTTTGTCCTTTAGTGGACAGAATGAGGCTATGAAGAAGTATTGGAAAAGTGAGTGGGACCCGCAGAGATCTGGTCTGCCAACACTTACCAATTATGTGCTTTTGTGATCACAAAGTTTGAATAGCTGTAAGAAAATAATCAGGGTAATGATCATAAGGGCTAGTTTCTGCAAGAGACTTGGTGAAGTTACAGGTTTGGAAGAAAACTGCCTATTTAAAAATGAGCTCAACATTTTCTAAAAATCAGAATAAGGTAGCTGGACAGTACATAAACAATAGAATTTGTAACAGTCTGGAACACATTCAGATTTTAAATATTGAGCTTAATGCAAACATGAATATCTGTTTCAGGTCTTGATATATATATGTACTGACAAAAATCTCAGGGAAATTTCATCTTGGCACCTATGTTTGACACTTAAGAAGGATTAACTCGAAATTTTATCTTGATAGTCCTCATGAAAACTATTAGTTTGATTTGATCTTGGTGTCCTTGAGAACTTCATTTTTTTTTTCTTTGAGACAGGGTCTCACTCTTGCCCAGGCTGGAGTGCAGTGACCTGATCATAGCTCACTATAACCTCAAACTCCTGGGCTCAAGCAACCCCCCTCTACATCAGCCTCCTGAGTAGCTGGGACTATGGGCACATGCCACCACACCCAGCTAATTTAGTTATTTTGTAAAGTCTCACTATGTTGCCCAGGCTGGTCTTGAACCCCTGGCCTCCCAAAGTGCCGCCTTGGCCTCCGAAAGTGCTGGAATTATAGGCGTTAGCCACTGTGCCTGGCCTATAATTTTTTTCTTAAATGAACAAAAGTCTTGTTTTCATGCCCTTTTTGCTCATTAGGAATGGAAAGTTTTTAAAAGCTGCTTTTGTCTAGCACATCTTAGAAAAATTTACATCTTAGTCCCAAATCTTTTCCTCCCCACTGTGCCATTGTGCTTTTGGCCCTCTGTGTGGAGACTGTTTTGGTTGAGGGTTTGATGAATTCATTATCTTCATAGGTCTTTCCCATCTTTTTGACTCCTATAAGTATAGATTCTGTAGCAGCCTCTGAATACTCTATCTGGTACCCAAAATGCTGCCTTAGATATCAACATGGCTCATGAATGAGTGAGGAAAATGATACCCAAAGGTAGTTTTCTGAATTTAGTGTATTTCTTTACTGTTCTGCCTTATCTTTCCTAAAATCAGGTACATTGTGAAATTTCCTTTAAATAGCTTTCACCTATAATAGATGGCAAATGTAGGCCTTCTTCAAAATGCCTCTTTGAAGCTGACAATCTTTATTTGCTGTGATTTGTTAACGTAGCTTTTGAAGGTGAAACTAAAGGTGCTGCTAAGTTTAAATGTTTTTCTAACGTGTGTTGGTGTAAATTTCATGCACATATAGATGTCTTAGTACTGGCATATTAATTGAGAGATGTAATCTAACAAACCTTCAGGACTTAAGTTATTTTAAAACAAGCCACTGTAGTATATAAAGAAAATAATGTAGGTCTCTTTGGACATATTTAAACTAATGAAAATGCTGATTGGAGACCTTCCTCAACATCCTTTTCCTACACAAACAGAAAATAGTACAGACATGGTATGTCAAATGTATATCCTTGCTTGACTGGAACGCATGCTTTTGTCAGAAGCTTAGGTAACAGCTGTAGTACAAGAACAGATAAGAGGAAAACAGCCTTATTAGAAGACAAGTATGTACAATGGTCGTTGCTGAATAAAACACATAATGTTGTTTAGTATGCCAATTAGTTGATGCTTAATCAGTTTGGTCCAGGAGGTCACCTGAGATAGAGGTCTTTAGTTTTTGTGGTATATGAGGAAGATATTTTTAAAAGACACAGGGTCAATATCTATGTGCATACGACTGTAAAATTAGTATAGTTGTTTTTTGAACCTGCCTTTTGATCTTTTAAATCTTTCAGTTAACAAATACTCATATAGCACTTACTATGTGCCAAGTGCAGTTCTAACCCAGTGTAAAGATTGGGGGGACGGGGCAGAGGGGAACAGGACTGAGGCACAGAAAGCTTAACTCACCCAAGATGGCATGGCTGGTAAGTGGCAGACTTGGTATTCAAACTCAGGTAGTGGTTCCAGAGTTCATGCTCTTAAACACTATGCTTTGTTCCCTCAGCTTAGTTGCTATTCTGATTTGAAATCAGGAATAAAACCATTTTTGTATTAGCCACATGACTTACAGAATCTCTACAAAAGTGTTAATGAGAAGGGTCTATCTAGCCTGAAACATGCACAGACGTCATAATGATGTTCTGAGAGATTTTATATTTCCATTGGCCGTAAACTGCAATCATAGGCTATCTGGAAATGTTTTTAGAAATTAAGTTATATCAATACTCGTGCTGGTTTTCTTAATTCAATCATGTAAATTGATTCTCTCGTTTTAGAACCACCGGATGATTCACTGATAGACTAGATTTAGTGGCCCCACTATGTCTAAGTAAAATTATAACCATTGGCCCCCTGTGGCTGTTTTCACACACATTTCTTATCTGTGTGGATTGATAATCTAAAGAAAGGCTGGATGACTTAACAAAGTAGTCTTCATTCAGTGATGTGTACCTATAATTGATTGATTTTTTTTTTTTGAGACAGTCTCAATCTGCTGCCCAAGCTAGAGTGCTATGGCGTCGGCCTAGCTCACAGCAACCTCAAACTCCTGGGCTCAAGCAACCCTACTGCCTCAGCCTTCCGAGTAGCTGGGACTACAGGCATGCGCCACCATACCTGGCTAATTTTTTCTATATTTTTAATTGGTCAATTAATTTCTTTCTATTTTTTAGTAGAGACAGGGTCTCACTCTTGCTCAGGCTGGTCTCGAACTCCTGAGCTCAAACGATCCGCCTGCCTCGGCCTCCCAGAGTGTTAGGATTACAGGCATGAGCGACCGCGCCTGGCCTATAATTTATTTTTAAATTACTTTGAAAAGCTACCTAAGGCAAACCTTTGTAATATAGGATTTCTGTATGTATAGATGTTGTGATAAATGGTCTTTTTACTTTTATTTTAAAACATTAAGGAAACTAAGGCCAGCTGAGTTGCTTGATGCCTATAATCCTAGCACATTAGGAGACCAAGGCAGGAGGATTACTTGAGGCCAGGAGTTCAAGACCAGATTGAGCAACAGCGAGACTCTGGTCTCTACAAAAAATAGAAAAATTAGCTGGGCTTGGTGGTATGTGTCTGCAGTCCCAGCTACTCAGGAGGCTGAGGCAGGAGGATCACTTAAGCCCAGGAGTTGGAGGTTGCAGTGAGCTATGATAAGAGTAGGGCACTCCAGCCTGGGTGACAGAGTGAGACTGTCTAAAAAAAAAAGGAAAGAAAAAGGAAAGAAAAAAACCAAATGACTTCTTATTTCAAACTTATTCTGAAAGACGTTCTTGAAAAAAATCAAAATATATTTTGGTTTAAAATAAAAAGTAGTTACATTTAAGAAGCATAAGCTCTTATGGGTAAGCTTATATGCCCTTTATTATTGTTTAATGGTTTTGAACATGTTTAAACTGCACAGTAAACAGAAGAGCCCATTTAAAAAATGGCTCAGGAGAATTTCTGTAGTTTCTGTATGGATTAAATCCTGTTAAACTACATTGCCTACTATTCAGATTTTTGAGTTAGTTAGAATTTGGACCAAATACTGCTAAACTCTTAGATGAACTTTAGGACGTTTACATTGGGCTAAAAGTCTTATTAATGGAATTTGACTGGTAAGTAGTAAACCTCTATTACCTATTGCTCAACATGTGAGTTTTAAGATTTTATATTTTTAAAAACTTGCTTTGTATATATAGTAATTAGTGAGAACTTTGAGATCATCTCATAATTTGACAAACCTTAGAAGAAAACATTTAAGCAGGAAGCAGTTCATGTCTGGAGGCTATTTGAAATTATGGGTGTAATTCCTTGCTTAATCATATTAAGTCATCTGATTCAGCTGACTCAGTTTATTCATCTGCAAAATGGGTACAGTGATACCACTATACTTCCTTGGGGAACTATGAGAACCGATCACTTTGCTATTAAGAATTATCTATGAACCAATAGAACATGAGTCCATAGGTGCTTTCAGTATTTGGAAGCTATGAAGTCCAGAATTTTAGCCACATTTGCTGCCCTTTGAAATCAGAAAAGTAAATGAAGACCATAACTGTCTTATATCAACATTTTGTCATCTAGTCGGTTATTTGCATCAAGAGAGAATTAAAATTCTACTATAATATCCTAAAAGGTCTTCTACTCATACTTCAGAACTATCACTGAGTTTGTATTTCTAGTTCTGAGGCACTGAACAAAACCAATGTTTCAGCATTCTTTTTCATATAATCGGCAAGCTGATTTAAGCCCAGTATACCAGTTGACATTCCTTTTGGGAACAGCCAAAAATGTTTGCTAAATTAAAGTGTCCATGCTGTTGTGAAAAATATTGGAGTAGTTCTTGTTTAGACAATATTGGTTCAGGAATAGTAGTTAAAATGTAGGTCTGGTGGTGGATATGTCATATGGATAATGGTGCTAGCCTTATTTTAGTGCAGGTATAAAAGAAGAGGAGGTTTGCTTTGCAGAAGGGAAAAACATTGAAGACTTGGAAGGAAAAACACATTCCGTCTGGCATTATGAGTACTTACTTCACTGATAAAATATGACCAGTGTGCAGAACAGAACAGGTGTAAAATATTTTTAGACAAACCTTGGCATATACTGTAGGTCGCATCCCTTCTGTCTATACACTCCTCAAGTGTTTCAAAAATAATTTGTGAAAAAAAAACCACATTGACAAAAATGAGCTAGACATTGCTTTTATGTGTGGGTTTTTTCTTTTTTTCTTTTTTTGCAGTGAATGTTAAAGTCAAGCATAAACTTCCTTACCAGCCATCAGGTTGCAGCTATTTTCAAATGCTGGGTCTCCATATGACTTTCTACAGCTCTTGAGGTCTCTCTTGCTCTTCCTTCTTTAGTGCTGTTCAGAGAGCTAGAAAAATATGATGCTGTAGACTCTTGGAGCGTGAAGGTTGGGTTGTGTGCCCTCCTAAAAGCAGATTCTGACTTCAATTTTGTACTTCCTTTATGCCAGAAATAGTGACAAGCATGGATATGACATCAGTCTAGCTTGGTTCCTAGCAAATGGGTATAAGTTGACAACTTCTGGATACTGATGGAAAGGAATACTGTTGGTATCATCTCAGCATGATTTATAGAAATGGCATTATCGGGCCCTGCAAATTCTGGCCATTTTAGTACAAGTTTCCTACACATAGTCCCTTTTTCCATTTTGCAATAAGTGCAGGTCCTCCTTTCAGCTGGCTTTTCCTTGACACCACGCCACCACCCATCAATCCATTTCTAGCAAGAATGAAGGTTGGATTTTGGTTTGTTTTGTAAGGACCATGCCTGTTCTTTTTTCCCTCTGAGTATCCAGCTCTGCCTACTGCTCTCAGAGCTCTTTTCCCAAAACGCCGCTCCTTGTTTTGTAAGCTACCCGTCGTTCTAAAGTTCTGTGGATTCCTGGTGCCTGACTTTCTTCTAACTCCTTTCTATTTCCAGTATACATGTTGGGGATCTCTAAACCATTTCACTACAGTGCTTAAGATAGCTGCAATCCCTGGGCAACTTTTCTAGAAACTAAGGTGTCACTGGAGGCTCTTTAACTAAAGACTTGGAGAACAACTCAGTTTTCACACAGCAATAAAGGATTTTACCTGGGGAAATGCATCTTTCTGAATCTTGCAAAAGATTGGAAGAAGGAAAACTTTTTCTTTTTTTTTTTGTAACCTAGGATGAAATGTTTTTGGGAAGGAGATTCTTGTTTATTTTCTGAACCACTAAAGTTCAAAGAACTTTTGGGGTTCTGTGTAAAAGGAATAGAGCAACGGAAGTAAGATCTTATCTCCCCAGGAGCATCTGCTAGAGGAGAAGCAGGCAAGCATGGGGCCGGGGTGTGTGCCCTCTGTCTGCCTTTGCTTCAGGGTCTGGAAAGGTTAACAGAGCAGCAAAGGAGAGAGCTTCTGTATCCTCCACGCTGGGACTTGCTCTGGAGATCAGTTTCCCCAACGGAGGCTTTGCAGAAGTCCTAAGATCCAGGACAAGTACCCCTAGTCCAGGAATCCCAGTTTCCTGATGACTGTATGTTTTCTTCCAGAGTTTGAAGGAGGGTAGGAAGCTGCTATCATGTAAAACGTTGCCTACTTAAAGGATGGAGATTTTGGCACCATCACAAAGTCTTAGGGAGTCGAGAGGGAATGACCAACCCCAGAAACTCAGTAACAGGAAGAGGCAACACTCATGTAGCATTTACTCTGTGCTAGATATCACCCCATTTTACCTCACTTCAACTTCATAACATTTCTCCACAGGTTATACTATTTCTTCCATTTACAGAAAAAGAAACTGAGGCAGTGAGCTTGTGACAGAGTCTCAGCCGGTGGAGCTAGGACATGAACTGTGGGTGTCAGTTTCCAAAGTCCAAGATGGGGAACCATTATGCCATACTGCTCCTTTGCTTGACCTCAACAAGTAGACTATAAAAGAGCCACACTTGATTATTCAGAAGTCATCTAAAATGCACTTTGTGCCGAGTGTCCCTGTCCTGCTTACCCAGCATGGCCCTGTAAGTGGCTGTATGCTCAGCAACCCCAAACCCGTTTTATTTTATTTTATTTTGAGACAGAGTCTCGCTTTGTTGCCCAGGCTAGAGTGAGTGCCATGGCATCAGCCTCGCTCACAGCAACCTCAAACTCCTGGGCTCAAGCAATCCTTCTGCCTCAGCCTCCCAAGTAGCTGGGACTACAGGCATGCACCACCATGCCCAGCTAATTTTTTCTATATATATTAGTTGGCCAATTAATTTCTTTCTATTTATAGTAGAGACAGGGTCTTGCTCTTGCTCAGGCTGGTTTCGAACTCCTAACCTCGAGCAATCCGCCCGCCTCAGCCTTCCAGAGTGCTAGGATTACAGGCGTGAGCCACTGCCAAACGCGTTTTAATATCAGCCTTCGTCAGGCACAGTTAGGAAAGGGAAATCTGTTGCTGAAAAGCCAGTGGACTAAGAAATAAGAGTTCGAGGGCTGTGTGCTGGTTTTACTCATTCATGCTACTAGTGCTCTCTGGATAGCTAGATTCTTTGAGACATAGCTGTAGGCACTTCACACACTGAAGATTTTGGTCCTGAACTTTATTAGTACTTGTGATAGCAAAAGGGTGATGTTGACTCAAGTGGCTGCTCTGGGCTCAGATTCCATTCTTGTCCCTGAATTCTTTCCCAAACAAGGTGAGGTATGATTAAGAACAGCCCCTGTATTCATCCATTCAGCACATTTATTGAGCACCTACTGGGTTAGGAACTGGTGGTGATATATAAAACCTTTGAACCTCTAAAGAAGCTTACAGTCTAGCAAAAGATAACACACAGGCCCAAATAATCATAATACATAGGAAAATGTAGAGGTATGAACCAAAAAAAGAAAAAAGGAGAGACCATCTGGGGGATTCTAGATCTAGGAGGAGCCATCAAGCTATCAAGAATGGGGAAATGTTCATTGGAAGTACCCAGGAGAGCCTGGCCTCCCTCAAATTCCCAGCTTCAGTGCAGGAACAGCCAGAGGAGAGGAAAGACTTGCTCCTGGTTTTTTTTCTTCGTCTGATGTGTCCACAGCAGGAAGAATGTGTGCTGCTAACCCTCGAGGGAAAAAAGGCAGAGGAAATCAGAAATAGAAGCTCTGCTGCCAGCCCCTCTCTCCTGGGAGAAGCCGCCTTTGAATTTGGACATTGTAATTTATTTTTTCACTGTTTCAAGCTTTGTACAGAAGCATTATGAAAGCAAGGTGGTTCGGAATTTCTTTATTCATCAAACCCAGGGGTAGGAAGGGGGGAGACAGGTAAGAAGAGCGAGGGGAGAGAGGGGGAAGTGAGCCGGCAGAAGGCTGTGTAGGAGGGTGGCTCTAATCCCTACTCTTCAAGACGGGTTTTCAGCTTAATGATTGTGTGAGAAGCTGCCTCAGGCTAGAAGCTCCCTCTAGGGGTCATCTCATTTGTTCTCCTACCTTGGTGACAAAAGCTCTTGTGGTTCTGTGATGTCAGGGTTCAGGGCAAGTACCAGCGCTGGTGGAAAGTGTGGGTTCACAGACTCAGATACCCCCAGGTCACTCCCGCTCCCTGCCCCCATCCCCTCACCTACCCATGGCCAAGATACAGTCTTTGCGGAGCTCAGCTGTTCCTGCTCCAGTCTGGCTTTTTGGATGCTCGCAATGTCTTCTGGTTTGAGCCTAAATCAAAGAACGAGGCTCTGCAGGGAAAGCTTTGTGCAAATGGCAGCCAGAAATTCACAGCCCCAAATCGCTTTCCCCCTGGGTCACTTCGCCCCAGCAATGCCCTTCCCCAGACTCCACTAAGTTTGCTTTGTGGCTGAGCACTCTGTCACCTACGGAAAATACCACCCCGAGCTGGCCAAGCTCCTTCACGTGACCTGCTCAGAGGGCATCACTGCCCTGTGCAAAACACGATCCTGCTTTGGCGCGGAACACGCCAGCGTATCCCCAGCAGGCCTCACAGTTCTCCCTCTAGACTCCTTGGTCACTCCTAAGAAGTAAGAATGCTCTAGAACAGTGTAGGCTTCATTAAGCCTCCAAATAACAGCACTCCCAGTGACCCTGTATGAGAAAGAATATGGGCTTTGGGGTCAGGCTTTGAATTGAAGCCCAAACTCACCCTTACATAGCTGTGCCCTGTGAGTTCAACCTATTCAGCCTCTGCTTTCCTATCTGTGAAAGACGGTTGAAAAATTCTGCTTGTCAGGGTTGGTGTGGTGAGTATGTAAGATATAGAAAGCATTAAGCGTAGCCTTCTTCCCCACATTGAATGACTTGAGCTCCCCCTTCAGTGAGGGAGGGCTTGAATCCCCCCCCCTGGCTTAGCCTCAAGGGCATGCTTGGCCTATTTAGGGGAGGTCAGCTGGCCTTAAACCTGGCTTTTCATGAGAATCCTAGGAAGTAAAACCTGGTAGATTAGCAGGGAGAAGGGAGGAAGCAAAAGTGAGAGAAAACCGTATTTGAGTATTCTCGAGTCTGTGGTGGAAGGTATTATACACTTGGTTAGCTGCGCGGGCTTTGGTGTCACAGAGACACACCTAGGTTTGGATCCCTGCTTGGCCAGGGACCTCAGGCAAATTATTCAATCTCCGTGAGCCTCAGTTTCATCATCTCTGAAATGAAGAGAACATTAAGTGGGGGTGAATAATATACATATCACAGGGTTGCAAATATTTAATGAGATAGTGCATGTTGAACACACATTAAATGCTGTTAGCTGTTAGTAATGGAAATTATTAACCCTGCCAACAGGGCATCTAATAGGTAAAGGGGACCCACCCTCTACGAGGCCTGGGACAGGATGGGTTGCCGCCTGTGTAAGTCTCACAAACGCTGCATTCTGCTCTCCTGTAAATGCCAGCTGCTCTTATTAGGGTCACAGGGTGATATTGTTGATCGTAATGATTGGGAATATTGCTGTGAGTCTGCTATTGATTGTACCAGGGCCCTAAGGCTGGTACTCCTTTTATTCTGTTGCCCCTGGTAGCCCACTGACAAGGTGAGCGGCACTCGAAATAAGGGAACCGTGAGAGCTGAGGTCTGCGGACTGAGGTATTAGAGCCGGGAATGACGGTTGGAGAAATGTTCTCAAGGCCTCCATGGAAGTCCTAGAGGTTCCGTATCTCTACCCAAATGACTACACTTTATCTCCGCTTCCTGGGCCACCTCCTTCACAACTCACAGTGTGTGTATGTCTTCTTGTCCCTCGCTCTCTCTCTTACTCTCTCTCTGTCTTCTCCAGCCATCTTCATCCTGGACTCTTCCCTCGTCAGCAAAGGAGGTGGTGTCTGTTCTCACCTTGCTCTTCAAGGCCAGCTACAGGCAGATGGGCCTGTTCTCCCCTTCTGGTTCCTGCCATGGGCAGGGACATACAATTATCCCCAACCAAGGACGCATCCAGGCCCAGGGCTGACTGCTCCTGGAGGGGCACTGTGGGTATTATTATAGTATCATTATAATAATATTATTATTATAGTCCATTTTATAGACAAAGATACTGCGGCACAGAGAGATTCACTTACCTGGAGTTACATAGCCAGTATTTGAGCCTATGCTCTTCCATGACTTTTACCTTTCCTCACTGCCACCCACCTGACATCAAGGAGATTTGGGGACCCTGAGGCCTAAACTATCTGATCTCTCTTTTTTAAAGGCTTCTGCAATGCACTTATAGTAGCAACAGCCACTAACAAAATAATTCTTAGACCTTTATTCAGTAATTCCACACAAGGAACGAGATTATGGCTACAGCTTAGGTGTCCCCGAAGAGCTGTTGAGTAACCTGCACGTTGTCAGGCCGACTCCTGGGCGGCAGCAGCTGTCACGGGCACTGTGCCGGGCCACGGGAGGTCGCAGCCTCTGCTCCTACTGTCTCCTTCCTAGCAGCAGCCCCTCTCTATCGTACTTAGCTAAAAGTTTGGTGACCCTGTCTTCACCTGAGCAGCATGACTGTTGGTGCTGGGGGTGTGTGTACTAATTTGCATACCTCTTTAGGAACTCTGGGATGCTGATGGAGACCATCAAGAACCTTATTTGCATGAAGGCCTGGGAGCCTTCTGGGAGAAAGGATGAGGGAATGTTGAGGCGGAGACCAGGGTCCAGAGACAATGGGGGTAAATAAAGAGCCCTTGTAAAAAGCCCACTGTTGGCAGCGGGACCAATGAGACCACATACCAGCAAGTGGCCAAAAGAGGGAATCCTTGGAGTCCTTGGCAGGGCAGGAGCTTGGAGTTAAAGACCATCACTGATAGCCCCCTGCCCCTTATACAAGCCCTCTGCCAAATAACGCAAGAATTATGTGCTAGTCCTTTATAACAAGGGATGTGCAATAGAATTTTCTATGATGATGGAAATATTCTGTCTGTGTTGTCCAATATGGTAGCCACTAGCCACATAACATATGGCACTTGAGACATGACTAGTGCAAGTGAGGAAATGAATCTTAAAATTTTATTTAATTTGAATACATTCACGTGAATTCAATACTAACTGTGTTGGAGAGTGCAGCTTTATAGACTTGCTGTAAAGCCTGGGTACTCCCACAGGCCAGGCATCGCTTAGAGATGGTGGTCGTGGATGTTCAGGAGGAGAACTGCCATTGGGGTCGTCCTCAGCCTTTAGCTGTGATGGTTAAAATATATATCGCCCTCTTAGCCGGGTGTGGTGGTGCACGTCTGAAGTCCCAGCTACTCCAGAGGCTGAGGCAAGAAGATCACTTGAGGCCAGGAGTTCAAGTTTGCAGTGAGCTATGATGTATGATGATGTCACTGCTATCCAGTCTGAGTGACAGAGAGAGACCCCATCTCTAAAAAAAAGGAAAAGAAAAGAAAAAGAGAAAAGAAAAGAAAAAGAGAAAAGAAAAAAATATATATATATCACCCTAGAAAGAGGTTAGGCACTAAAGTCAGACAGACAGACTTGACTTTGAGTCTTGGCTCTTCCATTTATTGATCTTATGACCTTGGGCACGTGTCCTTTAAACATTTAAAGTCTCAGATTCATCATCTGTAAAATAGGGGAAATAATACCTATGAGGGTGTGTCTTCCTCCAAGGTCTGTAGGACTTGCTTCATTCATTCATTCAAGAAACATTTGTTGAGCCGGGCGCGGTGGCTCACGCCTGTAATCCTAGCACTCTGGGAGGCTGAGGCGGGCGGATTGCTCAAGGTCAGGAGTTCAAAACCAGCCTGAGCGAGACCCCATCTCTACCATAAAAATAGAAAGAAATTAATTGGCCAACTAATATATATAATATAAAAAAAAAAATCAGCCGGGCATGGTGGCGCATGCCTGTAGTCCCAGCTACTCGGGAGGCTGAGGCAGAAGGATCACTCGAGCCCAGGAGTTTGAGGTTGCTGTGAGCTAGGCTGACACCACGGCACTCACTCTAGCCTAGGCAAGAAAGCGAGACTCTGTCTCAAAAAAAAAAAAAAGAAACATTTGTTGAATATCCTCCATGGCCAGGCTTGTGTTGGCATATAGAGGTAAGCAAGGACAGCCAGTCTTTTTCCCCCTGAAGGCTGTAACTAGGGTGGCATCTGCCAAATGGGGAAACAGTAAAATTATATCGAGCTTTGGGAGGGTTGTGAGGATGAAACTGGGCAGTACAGTGAAGTGCCGGATCTGAGCTCTTAGTACGCAAACGTCCACTCCCCCTGTTCTGGCACCGTGCGTCTCTCCTGCCGAGGGTCCTTGGCAATACCCCAGGCCCCCTCCTTGCTTCCTGGCTGCCCACATTGAAAGAAGACAAAGCGGTCACCATCCTCTGTCCCCCCTTAGATTATGGACAGAATTGGATGTGTCCCTCATACCAAAACAGAAAGCAACTTCTCAAGATGGGTACGCCCTCCTCCTGCCATGTCCCTGGCAGCATCCCTGAGATATGAAAGGGGCAGAAAACAGCCCGTGCCCCTGCGACAGACATGCTGGGAAGGGGCCCCACCTCCGGGAGAGGCCAGTCTGGGAAGCGTTGGAGCTGAGTCCTGTTTTCGCTGGTGGGTTGAGGGTGGCCAGAGTGTTGCTGGAGACCTGGGTGCCAGAGTTCCGTGTCCCAGGATAATCTGGGATGTGGACACAGTCACTAACCTGCCCCTGGAAGAGCAGCGTGGAGGGGCCGGGAGCCTGAAAGGTGGGAAGGAGAGGGTGGGAGCTTTCCCCACCGCCTGCCCGCCCCCCCACCCCCAAGAATTCCAGCTGGAAGTTTATTCTTCCTCCTGACACAGCCTGAGAGAGGAGTGTCACCTGACCTCAGGGCACATTCCAGAATGAGGCCACAGCCAAGAATAGGACCCAGGAACCCTGCCACCCATCCTGCCTGCATTAATCACACATTCCCCAGAGTCGGAGGGAGGCTGCAGACTGGTGGGTGGGGGAGGAGGAGGAGGAGGAGGAGCAGGTGTCAGGAGGTGGAGCCGTGAAGGAGGGAAGACTCCAGAGAGGCCCCTTCCCAGCCTCATGGGTGTCCAGTGCGATAGCACCGTGTGGCCCTCGGTCCCAGGGTCCTTTGCTCATCCAGCAAAACCCCGTGAGCTGTGCGAGCTGGGCCCACTGCCCTCCTGGAGCCCTAGGCAATTGCTCTGATCTGGATCAGTGCAAGTACAGATACAGACGGGGACAGACTCAGAGAGGAGTGCTCTCGAGGCCCGGGGGACAGCAGAGGCTTCCCCAAGGAGCCGAGTCTTGAAGGATGAGTGGGCGGAAGGCTGATGTCTCGCTAAGGAATCTAGGCCGTGACGGCTCATGTGTGTGATAGAAATACATGTCACACGGCGAGGTCGAGGTCGTAAACCGCCCGGGCGGTGTGTGTGCACGGCTCGGAGGCAGGCTCTTTGGAGATATTCGGGTCCTGGTGGGACTTCCCACTGCCTGGCCCGGAGCAGGGCATGTGTGTGTGTGTGTGTGTGTGTGTGTGTGTGTGTCGCACACAAGGAGAAACAGCATAACGTGGGCATCACAAGCCCTGAAGTCAGACGGGCAGGACTCAGGTCCTGGCTCTGCCACTTGGTCACCGGCTGTGTGATCTTCGGCAAGTTTCTCATCCCCTCCAGCCTTAGTTTTCCCACCTACAAAACAGCATTCCGTCTCACGCAGTTGCCGTGGAGACGACAAGCCCTGGTGTCCAGCGCCTGTCACATAGTAAGCACTCACTCATGCTGATGTTGCTCTAACAAGACGATGGGACACAGGGAGTCCTCCACGGCCTGGGGACATCGCCATGACGCTGCGTATTTATTCTCGCCCGTCCCTAGCCAGATTCCAGCCCGAGCCCCTCTCTCCAGCCCCCCTGGCCAGGGGGTGACATCAGACTACAGGGCAGCTGGCGAGATAATGGGCCAGAGTGTCCTAGGAGGCCGGAGGTGGAGAAAGCCAAGCTGTCCCCCCCAGAGGCCCCGGGGCTGGCCCGGAGACAGGCTGCGCAGGGTGGTCTGTGAAGACGCGCACAGACGCATGCACTGGGCGGACGAGAGCCGCAAGGACAAGGACGCGAGGAGGGGAGGAGCGAGTGTCCAGTGCGGAGGGAAGCAGGCGAGGCTGGCTTTGGTGAAGGAGGCTCAATCTCCCTGTGTCCTGGGGCCCAGGCTGGGGCCAAATCTCCCGGGTCTGACTGAGTGAGGTGACCTCCCCACGTTGCCTGGCAACCGGGAACCCAGCCCCCCCTTTACTGAGCACCTACTAGACGTCAGGCATTGTATAAGGCAGAGGGTAACAGAGGTGAGGGACTCGGGCTTGGTTTCCAGGATAGAAAAATATATGCTGCCCAGGTGCAGTGGCCCATGCCTATAACCCTAGCACTTTGGGAAGCTGAGGCAGAAG
Organism: Microcebus murinus; assembly: GCF_040939455.1. Taxonomy (NCBI): domain Eukaryota; kingdom Metazoa; phylum Chordata; class Mammalia; order Primates; family Cheirogaleidae; genus Microcebus; species Microcebus murinus. The sequence goes on from NC_134121.1 coordinate 37,919,624, forward strand.
GATGACTTGAGGCCAGGAGTTTGAGACTGACCTCAGTAACAGAGAGAAATCTTGTCTCTAAAACAAAAAAAGAAAGGAAAAAAAAATGCCATGTAGTAAGTCAGAAGTTAGAGTCTAAGCCACTCATTCCCTAAGTGCCCATATTTTCTGAAGCCCAAGTCAGCCTACGAGGGCACTCAGTTTGGCCTCACGCTGTGAGCAACAGAATAAAGCATCTGAAGCTGTGTGTTTGCTGACGCTGGGAAGCCGGGCACCGAGCATGAGGGCAGGGCTACAGGTCCTGGCCTCCCCCGGCCAAGGGGCTGCTGAGGCTCAGACGGTGCGGCAGCCACCCCGTGCCAGGCTGTTTCCCAGCCTGTCCAGTTTTACAAGGCTAATGGGGTCGAGCTCCCCAAGTCTCTGTAAAGTGCTCTTACTACCTTCTGTTTTACAGATAAGGGAAACTGAGGCTCAGAGAGACAGCAGATAAGTGGCAGGGCCCAGGCAGACCTGGGCGAGTCTGACCCCACAGGCTGGGTTTTCTCACTCTGCCAAGCTGGGGCTGGAGTGCGACAGGGACGCCAGGGTCTGGGGCTGAGGGTGGGCAGTGATCTGGGGAGAGGGACCCCTCAGATGGGATTTTCCTGCACCTCACACCACCACCAGGGGGGCAGAGGTGCGACCTGGCCCCTGCTGTCCTGGCCCTGCCACAGGGCTCAGGGCCTGTCTTTGTGCATGTGGGGTGAACGGGGAGGCCTGCGCTCGTGTGTGGACACTTGCTCCCTCAGGCTCTACAGCAATGTGCTGGACCTCGGGCTAGCAGCAGGTGCAGCCGAACGTCCCCAGGCCTCTAGGGAGGCTGAGGAGACAGTCCTTGCCCTCTGGCTACCTGATCTGAGCAGGGATCACACCATCTTTTTAAAATTTATATATGTTTTATTAGAGACAGGGTCTGGCTGTGTTGACCAGGCTGGAGAGCAGTGGTGTCATCATAGCAGATCACACCATCTTGGTGGCTAAGTTTTGGGCTCAGTGTTCTCCTATTGGCTGCCTGAGAAGCTGCCACTCCTCTGGCCTCTCCTCTCTCAGGGAGCAGCTTGTCTTCCCTCTCCTGGCCCCGTCCTCGTGCCCTCATTGTGGTTGAGATGGGCTGGGCTGGGCCCGGCCTGAATTCTTCCACTGGGCTGGAGCCCAGGAAAACCCAGGCAAGTGTGCAGGGGAACAATGTCTCTTGTAGGGGAAGACAAGCCGTGGGATGTGCCACAGCTGCAGGGCTCCTGAACATGTCTCCAGGGGTGAGGAGCAGGCCCGGGCCACCCTGAGGCCAAAGACGCCGCTGTCCCCATTCACAGAATCAAACGCCATGGCCTGGGCACACCTGGGGCTTTGCTGCAGAGTCCTGCAGGGACCAGGCCCCACCTGGAGGCCCCCAGGGAGTCACAGCCGGCAGCACAGCCCCTGCCTGCCCCACTCCCGTCTCCTCCACCTTCTCACCTCTGAACTCCATGCCATCAGTGGCGGGGTCTGGCCTCTGCACCTGACCCACCGCGCTGTCATAATGGGGTTTGAGCACCCAGATTACAAGCCAGAACTGGTGGGCCTGCGCCCCACCCGGCCTGCCTCTCTGGCCTCTGCTTTCTCGTGCTTAGCTCACACAGCAGCACCGTTCAGGGGCCTCGGAGCTGCAAAATGGGCCTGAATATGAGCAGTGTCCCTCCAGCACCCAAATCTGGTCCCATTGGCCAGACTTCCTTCCCATAGGGAAGGTCACCAAACAAATGACCACTGTCACTACCCCTCCCCGTTCCCTCCCCCACACGAGCCCACAGGAATCACACAGGAAGGGCTGTTGATACTATGAGCTTTTAATCGGTACCTTCCTGCCTATATTTGAGGAAGAAATGAGGATGCCCCGCAATGACCTTCTCTAGCTTTGGAGGGGCAGGGACAGACGCAGGGCTGAGGGGGCGTGGGGGCAGATGCAGGGCTGACAGTGGGGCTCCCAGATCCTCTATCTCGAGGGGGAGTGGCCAGGCCCACCTGGGAAGTCTGGAAACATGAGAAAATCACCAAGGAGCTGCCACATCCCCAAAGCCTCCCTCCCGGGCCGCACCTAGGCCTCGCTGCAGCTCCCAAGGCCACCACCAGATGGGAGCAGCGAGCAGTGTTCCTCTCCCTCCGCAAGCCTGCCTCCCCTCTCCTGTTCCTCCACCGCCCCTTCCCGCCTGCTTTTCCTCTTCCTTTATTTCTCTTGCCACCAAACCAGGTCCCGGGGCTTCCATCCGCTTTACACGCAGTGGCCTATGAAAGCACACCGCCCATCGAATGGACACGTGGAGCTGGGGGGCCAGCCACGGGGCTGCTTCTGGGGGACCCCGGGATCAGGGCGTTTGTGCTCGGGTGCCCAAAGCCAGGCAGCGACTGACAGGAGTCTGTGGTCCTAGCACCTGGCACCCAGTAGGTGCTCAGAGAATGTCCACTGGGTTGAACTGAACACCATGGAATCAACAAACCAATGCAGCCAAGAGGAAGGGTGTGTTCTGCCAGTGCTGCCCTGGCCTGAGACACAGGCTGAGCACCCAGAGCCACCTGACCCAGCAGCCTCCACTCAGGGCAGTTGATTGGCGGGTTGGACTATGGCTCTGGCTTCCCACCGCCCCCACCTCTGACACCAAGTGGTCTCTGCTCACAGTGATCTAGGGGGCTGTGAGGAATTTGTGCCGAGAGTCCCTGGGCCCCATCTCCTCCCACCTGCCCCTTTGCAAGCCCTTTCATTCACCTGCTCCTGTAAGCGGCACCCAGCGGCCGCCTCCTGAACCCTGGCTGGGGCCTGGCTGTGGGCAGGTGGCTGGGAGAGCCAGGGCTTGGAGGTGGCAAAGGGAGGAGGATGCCTGAGCACACTGGTCATCAGGAACAACCTACATGTGTCTACTAACTTCCCCTTTTGTCCCCTTCAGCTGAAAAAGTGGACCCTTTATAGAACCCAAAGACTAGAAGCTGATCTGAGACCCGCCGGTGGCTTTTTTCCGACCTGCTGATGGGTGCTTCCCTGCCGGCCCACGACTGTCTGAGCTGCCCTGGCCCAGGTTGCTGACTGGGGGCATGGGGGGGGTAGGTGGGAGAGGGCCAGGAAGGGGCCAGGGAGGGGTGGGGGCTTCAGTGCAAGCCCAGGAACTCCTTGAGGACGTCGCAGGTCTTCTTGTGCATGACCTCGCGGAGCTTCCTGACCCGCCGTGCGCTGGACGCGCCCACGAAGCTGTCGGGCCGCAGCATGGCCATGCCGCCGTCCACCTCGCCCATGATGATGAGCGGCGTCTCGCCCACCGTCACGTTGGGGCAGGGGCAGGCCCAGTCCACGTGGAGCAGCGTGACCTCCAGCGGCTCCCGGCCCAGGAACTTGAGGCCCATCTTCTCGTCCTTCAGGACCTCGTCCACCGTCACCAGGGCACGGCCCGAGTCGGGCTCCTCGGTCAGCTCAGACACCCGGCCCAGGATGACGAAGTCGCTCCGACAGAAGCTGGTCACGAGCTTCTGCCGCGGCTTGCAGGCCCGACAGCGCTGGTTGCCCCGAGGGAAGGGGCACGACTCCTCGCAGGCCTCTCGGCTCTCAAAGTTGTTGCCGTTGCCCTCGCAGCCGCCGTAGACGAAGGACTGGCACTGGCCCGTCTGGCTGTTGTAGGCCCAGCGGGGCGCATAGGCCTTGCAGGGCCCCTGCAGGGCGGGCAGGCTGCAGGCGGCCAGCGGCCCGCTCATGCAGGCCAGCACGCAGGCCTCGTAGGTCTCGAAGTGGTTGAGGTTGCGGTGGCAGTGGCCAAAGGTGAAGGTGAGGCAGTCGTTGGCCTGGGCGTCGAAGTGCCAGCGCGTCTGCTCCTCGCCGCAGTCCTCGCTGTCAGGCGGCTGCAGGCACTCGGCGGCCGGAAAGGCCGTGCCGTTGGGGCTGCTCTCCGAGGTGGCCGCGGCCTGACCCCCCCTGACCACCGACAGCGGGAAGTCGGCCCTCAGGACCCCGGCGGCATTCCGGGCCATGCAGGTGTAGATGCCAGCGTCCTGGGGCTGCGCGTTATAGATGACCAGCTGGGCGATGTTGGTGACCACCACGTTGCCGCGCACGTGGTTGGGCCGCAGGACCACGTTCTCCCGGTCCTCCAGCTGCTTCTCCCAGGTGATCTCGGGCCGGGGCCGGCCCACCACCTCGCAGAGGAAGCTCACTGTCTCGCCCACCGTGACTGACTGGTGCACGGGGTGGCTGAGCAGGGCTGGGGCCACCATGTCCAGCCCGGGGGTCTCCGGGGAGGCCGTGGTGGGGTGCACGGTGGTCTCAGGTGGCAGGGGGCTGGTGTTGGGCCAGGTGAAGTGGTAGCGGCAGGTGACAACGGCCAGCGTGATGCCCTTGGAGCAGGCCTCGGCGTCCATGTAGCAGCGGTTATAGTAGGTGAGGCCGTCCGAGGCGCAGGTAAAGCTGGGCTCCTTCTCGCAGCGGTCTTTGCACTTGCACACGGGCTGGCCGTCCCAGATGTCGCACTCGGAGCCCTGCTGCAGGCACATGAAGTGGTCGCACGTGGCCTCCTTGGGCATGCCCACGGGGCCCTTCTTCCCTTTCACGTCCATGTAGCGGGCCGCCACGCAGCTCTTGGTCCCGCACACATTGGGGCAGCACTTCTCATAGGTCTCACACTCCTGCAAGAGCCAGAGAGAGGCCTGAACAGGGAGGACGGGGGAGAGGGGACGGGGCTCTCTGCGCGACGGTTTGTGGGGAGGGACACTAACGTGCTCGCCATCCAGCGTGGGCAGTGACACTTGATGCTGATCCCGGCTGATGCCTGCATGGCATCGACTGTGTTCTGGGCCCTCGTCTAAGAACTTGGACATCTGTCAACTTACTATGCTCATCACCAGCCTGGTGGGTACAGCTACTAGCCTTACTTTACAGATGGTGAGGACTGAGGCACAGAGAGGTTCAGGAACTTGCCCAAGGTCACATAGCTAGCAGTGTGGGAAGAGGCGGGCCACAGATCTCTAACAGGGGAAGTTTTCCTATGATCCTTTCACCAAGGCGAATGCAGAGGTGACCCCCCAAAGACAGGGGCCCCGAGCTCCCAGTGGATGGGATGCTGCAGTAGCATGCTTTTCCTCCACATCTGAAAGTGAGGCCTAGTTGAACAAGTGAGGCTGCCCTTTTTGTCGTTTCTCCAATGGGGTGAGGATGCCCTGCTGACTTGAAGGGTTCACAGCAGATGCCAAGAAGGAAACACCCCGGGACAGATGTTCCGGGCTGTCCTCCCTCTCCCCACTGGAGGAGACCAGCACACGCATGAGGACCAGAGGCTGTGACAAGGGCCCAGGTTTGCCCAAAGCCAAGAGTGAAGGCAGGTGAGACGGGCCCCGGGACGCCAGGTCTGCACCAGACCCGGGCGCTCAGCTCCATGTGGGACATTTCAGGGGGAAACAAGAAGAAAAGTCCTCTTGTGTGGCAAAGGTCAGCGGGGACTTGCCAGGCCGTAATCCCCTCTGATTTTCTGTGGAGCCACGTAAGGCATTAGTTTAATTCCTCGAAATTAGCACCATGCTTGTGGAGCCGACACAAACAAGGATCTCACGTGGTGTTTTCGACAAAAACACATCGTACCCACGGGGCAGGCAGGCAGAGCTCCTAATCCTCCTCCAGGTAGTAACTCTGTGAGTTACTCCCCACCAGGGCTGGCCTCTCGTCATTCCAACTTTTATTTCAGCCTCTTTGACATTCCACATCAGCTAAGAGGGGGAAATGCCCCCGCCCCGGCCGTGTGCCTGCCTAGCTTGTTTACTGCATTACCCCTTTTGGCTCAGAATGGGGACTTTGTTTTGCAGCCCTTGTTTGGCATAGGCTTCCAGGCCACACCAGGGGAGGCTGGGGACAGGGATGGGCAGCTCGCAGAGCGGGCGTCCAAGGGAGAGGGCCTGCAGGGAGGTGAGGGCAGGAGGGAAAGTGGGAGCAGGAGAACCCGCCCTCGGCCTGCCCAGCATCTGGTTCCTAAGACACTGGCCCAGACAGCTCCTTCAGGACCTGGAGGTCCATGAGAGGCTGGGTTCTCCGGGCACAGGAAACCTGGACTGATCCTTAGAACACTTCTGCTCCAGGGCCAGAGTGTCCCCACAGGCTGGCTGCATCCTCAGCCCACACAGGTGCCTCCACCCGAGACACAGGACCAGCCAGAGTCCACTGTGCCCAGGCCCCACCTGGCTTAGTAGGCCAGCCCGCGCCAGTGAGACAGGCTTCCCTGTGACCACAGCCAGGTAATGGCACGATCCTAGCTGGGCGGGAACAGCCGCCACCCCTCCCCAGTACTTAGCCCCCTTTCCCTCGGCACCCATGTCCGCTGGCAGCATCTGGCCTGAGAGGCCTGAGCACGGTCCCCTCTGAACTGTCTCCGGGGCAGCCCTGTGCTCTCCTGCGGGTGACCAGCACCTACAGGAGCACTAGGGTCTCACGTTCCCTGGGGATGGCAGCCCAGACCTGGAGCCCCGAGAGACTGTGTGCTGTCCTCAGAGCTGGCCAGGTCGGGCAGGAAGCGGCCCTGCCCGGAGCAGGTGCAGGTACCGTGGCCCATTGCCCCTGGAGGGGGGCGGGGGTGGGCAGGAATGACCACTGGGAATGACTGGGAATGACTGGGAACTGGGAGGGGACTGCCCTGGAGCCGGCCCAGCCCTGCTGCAGTGTCCTCTGATGGGGAGCAGACAGCTGCATGGAGGAACCTGGGAGGCTGACACTTAGTCCCATTCCTTCCCAGGGCACCTGAGGGACTACGGAGAACAGTTCATGCCCGGCCTACCATCAGCCTGGTCTGCTCTCAGGGTAGGGTCCAAGCCCCTGGGGAGGTGGCCTAGAGGCCACGAAGCCTCAGCTATGTTGTCAGAGGTGGGTTCTAAGCCCAACCTGCCCTCCCTGCACGGCTCTGCATTCCACTCGCACCTACGGGTGGTGCGTGTTTGCTGACACGCGTGCCAGTCCCCACTAGGTGCCTGCCCCGGCGCTGGCTCACAGCAGCCCTCGCAGACAAGGAGGAATCCTCGGCTTCCCGGTCCCTGATGAACTTGGACATCTCTTCTGCCTCTTTGCAGGCCTGGGTGTGAACAGACAGGCATCGTGCCCTGTTTATGTCTGGGTGGACAGGTCTGTGTTCCTTCGCGTTCCTGGTCCTGCAGGGCACTACCGAGCCGTCCCCACCCCACAGCCCCGCCCGCCTCACTAACGCGCTCACGTGGTCCACTCACCTGGTCCGTCTCACACTCCCGCTTGCAGGTGCTCTGTGCATCCACCCAGAGGTTGGGGTTCATGTCGTTGGGGCAGATGCCAGCGTGGGAATAGCGGATGGGCGGCAGCGCCAGGCCTCGAGCGGGTACCCCGAGCAACAGCAGCAGCAGCAGCAGCGCTGCCACCTGCTCCCAGCGGGACCAGGACCGGCGGCACCCCAGGGCCCACATGCTGCGGTCTATGGTGGCTGGAGACCTCCCCTGCAACAGCGCCAGGGGCTGGGGGCCACCAGGGCCTCCTTCTCGCGGGCTGGAGACACCTGCCCTCCCCACCCCAGCAGGCTTCCTTGCTAAGGCTGTGCTGAGGCTGCTGCCGCCGGCTGCCTCCACCAAGTCAGTGCAGCCTGCTGGGCCGTGCGGCTTCAGATAAAAGAAAGGTCTTTGGAAAGAAACTCCCTCTCCTGAGTGTGCAGGGAGAGGAGCCGCAGCAGGGGCCCTGAGCCTGGATTTATATCCTGGGCGCGCCACCCGAGTGGGAGCAGGCTAACCTGATGCCTGTCACAGGCAGGCTGCTGGCGCCTCTGTCCCGTGGCTGATCACAGACTTATTGCAGAAGGGGAAAAAAAAAAGCTGGAAGCAGTTTAGGCAGCGTATCTGGCACGGTGGGACACCTGCTTGTTTTTGACTCCAGGAGGCCTTTAACCCCTTCAAGGGCCAAAAATGGCATGTGCTTTAGGGGGAGCTGGCTTCGGGACACGCAAGCTCGCTGTAAAGAAGGGTTTGTTTCCCTTTCCCCCCGCCCGCTCCTTGGGGCTGGGCCCCCTCCTCCCCTTTAGCCACCTCTAAAGAACACACAATCACTTGTTACAAGGAGGGACCTGCAGCCACCGGTTAGCATCGCCCGGCACGATTGTACATTTGAGAGCAAATGACGTGGAAAAACAACAAGTTCACGGTCATTCCAGGGCGGGCCTGAGCCGCGCCGCGCCGCTGTGCCGTGTAAGCCGACTCCCACCCCAGCCCCAGGCTCCTTTGTGGGGGGCGTGCACACGGGCGCTCGCCTCGCATCTCTACGTCCCGGGCAGTTGTGGCTTACGATCCAACTTCGGCGACTGTTCCCCAAATCATTCCAGAGACACATACCAGATATGCTCCGGCTCCCCCGGCTGCCGGGACGTATCACATTCCTCACTCCTCCATCGGCACACTTGTCGGCTCCAAGAAACCTCCGCGGCGGCAACAGTGTCTCGGACTGCTCTGCACGGCCGAGCTGCCCTCCCCGAGGACCACCGCGCCCTTTTCAGGGGGCTGCTTCTGAGTGCCGGGGCTCTGCAGGTGGCATCCCATGTCCCCACTCCGCAGAGGAAAAGGTCTGTGGCAGAGGAGGGCAAGCGACCCGCCCAAGGTCACACGCAGCAAGCGGTCATAGTGACACCGGCGCTAACACGCACTGGGCTCCCAGCACGGGCAGGGTCTCTGTGCACATCACAGCAGGCGGCACCTCCTCGGCAGGTGGAAGAAAGGACCTGCATAGGAGCTAAGCACCCTGCCATTATCCAGGAATGGGGACACCAGCTTGCTGGGTGTGGGCAGGGGCCTTGCAGAGCCCCCACCCCTCCATCTGTCAGAGCTGCTGTCAGGCACAGCCCAAACGCTGGTTTGTACAGACCGGACAAGCAATTTTTGAAACATCAAGGGCAATATTTGTGGAGGGGGCCAGGAAGAGCGCCAGAAGCTGCCAGAGGCCGGGGCGAGCGCTCCCCCCGTGGCAGGAAATGGCTTGCATCTAAAATGCCACGAGCAGCCAGCAGGCTGAGTGTGTTTGCGGTGGTCATTCAATCCTGGGTGTGGGAGGCCGGTACGGAGAGAGCCCCGGGAGAGAGAGGGACCTTGTCAAGGCCAAACCGCAAGGGACTTGGGGAGCTGCCATGTCCCAGGGGTAGCAGATGGGTGGGCACCCCACACGTCAGAGCAGGAAAGGATCTCGAAGGCCCGCGGCCATGCGCTCGTTGCACAGATGGGGAAACTGAGGCCTGAGCCCAGGCCTCACCCCACCCCCCACCCAGGTCTGCCTTCCCCTTCAGGAACAAAGCTCACCATCTAATGTGACTGCAAAAAGCCAACAGGATCCTTCTTTCCACCTACAGACCTTTCCTCTTCCCAGCTGGGTGGTGTGTTGCCTTCTCCCTGCCTGAGCCGCTTCCTTCCCGTTGTGCGGGGCATTCTGCAAGATCTGTCTTTTCTGTTTATGTCGAATCACTAATGAAGGGTGTCAGATCCTAATCCTCTAAATTATTGGAATAAACTTCCCTCCGAGGCTGGTCCCAGTAATGAAGCCAGACAGCGGGCGACGCCGGCTGCTTTGAATTCCCTGTAATTTCATAAACCCGTGTTCCAGCTGCTCGGAGCAGGGGCCTCAGCAGGCTCTGGAGCAACGTGGTTTGCGCAGCCTCCTGTGATATCACAAAGGGAAATGGACAGTGACACATTTCTAAGCAGGACTTAGAAAAACCGTCACAGCCCCATTACTCAAGGACAAGGATCCAAGGAGAAGAGGCTGATTTCTGGGGAGCCCCTCGAGAGCAGGGAGGAGGTGGGAGAGGGGCAGGCTCAGAGCAGGTGGGGGGAGCGTGCGGGAGGGGCAGACGCAAGGGAAGCCGTCCATCCTGCCTCCCCCAGCCCGGTCCTGTGGGGAGCCCTGGGCCTCTCCTTCCCGGGCCCCATTCCTGGCCACTGTGCTCTGAGAGCTCTCAAAAGAACATCAGGGAAGACAGGGGCCCTAGAACACTCTGCCTCTCCCTCTCAGCCCTTCCAAGTCTCCCACCAAAACACGGCTCAGAATAATAAATAACATCTGATCAGGGACCGGAGCCCACGCAGTGCTTTCACCTGCACCGGCCCCAGGAGGTAGGGAGCTCTGCTGTGCGCGGGAGAGGAAACCGAGTCACAGGGAGGTTAGGCTGGGCCCACCCAGGCCCCCACAGCCTCCCCTGCCTGTCCCCAGGCCCGTGCTGGTCACACGCCCCACCCCATGCAAACTTCCATCCCCTCCAGAACCCCCAGCCCCTGCTGGCCACCCTGCCCCGCCCGGCTTGTTTATAAGCTGCTCTGGGAGCCCTTTGAAGTCTCCTCCTCCTGGGCCCTCCCTCGCAGAGGCTCTGGCTCCCTCTCCCGTCCGTGTGTCTGTCTGACTGTCTCCCACATACTCTTCCCTGGTGGCTAGCATGGACCCCACCCTCAGCAAACCAAGGGTGGGCTCCGCTGGGGTGGCTCGGTGGCCCACTCCCACTGTCCACTGGGCCTCCCCTGCTCAGGCCACCGGGGCAGGGGTCTAGCCCACCTAAGGGTGTCCCCTGCCTTTCACCCTTTTCCCAAGGACATTGGGCACAGCTCAGTCTCTCTTGCCACCCAGGGTGAGAGGTCAGAGGGCAGGACTCTGAGCTGTCTCAGAAGAGCCCCTCTTGCCTTCACCACTGTCAGAGGGTGGGGGCACCGTGGACCGGTCACAGCCTCCAGGGTGGGGTCAGGCCCTGCTCTAGGTGCCAAGGCAGGAGGTCATGCCCAGACAGTGAACTCTATGTAACCCTGACCTCAGGTTCACCCTGAGCACATTTCCTGAGCCACTAGGGTCTTGACAGGACAACACAGTTAATACCATTTCCCAAAGCTGCTGCACACACGACAGGGACACACAGAGTCCCAGAGATGCCACTTCACTCACGCACAACCAAACCTCTTACCTCTCGCCACACCTGCTCCCTCTGCCTCCATTTTCTTTCTTTCCACAAGTGGTTTTTTTTAAAGCACCTACTGTGTGCTACGTTCTGGGCACATAGAGATAGACAAAGGTCTTCGTCAACAGACTCTAGCTGGAAAACAAGTACGCAAAAATGGTAGGAAGAGTGAACGCTGGGATGGAGGCCCTTACAGTGCTGGGGGGAGAGGACGTGACATCAGGTGGGGGCCGAGACTGAGCAGAAGACGGCAAGCAAAGGAAGGAAGCAGTTTCCTCCACCTCTCCCTGGAAAGGCCTGGCCACAGCACAGCCTCCTCGGCCAAGGCCCTCCCTCCACAGGGCCCAGGCCTCCGGAAAGGGGAGGCCAGAGGGAAGTCGGCAGGTAGGAGCCGGGGTGGGGACGGGCACTGCACAGGTGGCCCCAGCAAAGTCGCACCAGCAGCCCACTCTGGCCTGCCCTGCTCGGGCCCCAGACGTAAGGCAGCCATACTTTCTACCAGGTGCATGGGGGAGGCCAGCCCCCTGGGGGCCCTTCCTGCCTGGTCTTGGTCATTTAAACTTGTTTGGGGAGGAGGAAGGATTTGAGGAGCAGGAATTGAGGTGCTGGGAAGAAGGAAGTCCTGGGAGAGGGTGCTGGACGGGCAGCCCCAGCTAAAGCAGTGATTAGTCAGAGCCGAGCCAGGGAATTCAATAAAGCTAGCAGCTCATTACCCAGCTGGGGACCCCCTGCCCGCGCGGCCTCTGCCGGGTTACATTACAGGGCTGTGTGAACTCTCCCCTCTGAGTGAGGCTGCACCGGGCCTTGGAATAATTATGGGGCCTCAGCAGATGGTGGAGGCGGATGGGGGAGGCCTTCAGCTGTGGGGCACGTGACCCGTCAGCATCTGTGTGGAACAGGACATGGGAGTGTCCTCGCTGAGCCGGGGCTTGAGGGGGCGTGCTGAATTAAGGTCTGAGAATCGTGGGGTTGGCGGGGCTGGAGCACAGCCCAGCGCCCCCAGCCAGCTGGGCCTCCTTGGAGACCCCCGCCCAGGCCAGGAGGGCCCACTGGTGGGGCTGAGCCCCTGGGAGCTGGCGTGTGGCGTCTGGGGGCGTCTGTGTGTCATGAAGCAAGAGCAGGAGGCACACTTCTGTTATGGCGGCACAACGCTAGGCTCCTTTGCGCACTCAGACGTCCTCCTGGAGGATGTCGGGCTGCGTCTCCACCCACTCGGGAAGCTCTGCGGTGCTTGGGCTGAGCCCCGCGCAGGGCGCCAGGAGGCCCGGGCCCTCACTGGGTCTGCCGTCACCTCCCTGTGGGACCCCCTCTGTTTCCCCAGCTCAGGCCCCTTCCAGTCCGGACTCCTCCCGCTTTGCCTCGGTGGAATCAGCTTCAAAAAGCCCCACACAGCTCCCAGCCAAGACAAACACGGTGCGCAGGAGCCAGAGGCCGCAGGGCTGTGTGGGCCCCACCGCTGCGCTCTGCTGCGGGACGGCAAAGGCCGGCTCCACTCCCCACGCCTGGGGCTCAGCAGAGGCCCACAAACAGCCACATGGCCGCCCTCCTGCGCTGGTGTCCCCGTCCTAAAGGCTTCCCCCGGCTACTCAAGGCCGTGCTCGTTGGTTCCTGCCCCCTGCCTCAATCCTTTCTTCTTCCTTTGGATGAGAGAGAACAAGAGGGTCCGAGACTCGGGGTCTCTCTGCTTGCCTGCTTGCTGCCGGGCAACATGGCACATGCTCTCTAAGGCCAGGCACGTCCTCCACACTCACCCAACAACACAGATGTGCAACTGTGTGTGTGTGGGGGGGTGAGAAACAGGTTTATTCCAAGACTGGCTTAGAGATGGCTTCCCTATGCCTTCAAGATGAGGCCAAAGCATTTACCTGGGCCACCATGGATTTCTGCCTCAGTTTACTTCTCCAAGCTTATCAGGCATCCCTCTCATTCTCAAACTCTGGCAAATGCCACAGTGCTCTTTCAGGTCTTTAAAATCTCCACACCGTCTTGCCCCTCCAGCCTCTCACACAACATTGTCCTCTGGCGGATGCTCTCCCCCTCCCGGCTTGTGCCATCTTCTCTTGGCCAACTGCTGCCTGACCCATTTCAAGCTACATCTCTCAGGAGACCTTCCTGCCCTCAGACGGGGAGGAAGACCAGAGCCACTTCCCATCTTCAACGTTCCTGGTAGAGTTTTTAAATGACAAAGCAAAACAAAAACAAAAAGCCACAACTGGGTTACAAACTGTGCGACAAAATTTAAGTGTTCAAGGTAGTGAGTTGACGGTAGTCCCCCAAAAGATATATTCACTTCCTAACCCCCAGAACTTGTGAGTGTGACTGTATTTGGAAAAAGTTCTTTGCAGGTGTGATGAAGTTAAGGATCTTGAGATGAGATCATCTGGGATCATCTAGGAAAGTGGTCCCCAAACCTTTTGGCACCAGGGGCCAGCTTCATGGGAGACAATTTTTCCACGGACTGGGGTGGGGTGGGATGGGGTGTGGTGGTCAGGGGGTGTGAAGCTCAGGTGGTGCTATGCACCACCCCTTCCCTAATAAGCCACAGACTGGTACCAGGCCGTGGCCCAGAAGTTGAGGGCCACAGATCTAGGAGGTCCACCTAGATAAGCCCAATGACAGGTGTCCTTATAAAAAAAAAAGGCAGAGATGGATTTGAGGCACAGAAGAGGAGAAAGCCATGTGGAGTTGGAGGCAGAGACTGCAATGATACAGCCACAAGCCCAGGGACACCTGAGCCACCAGAAACTGCGGGAGGCAGAGCAGGATCACAAGCCTTTGGAGGGAACGTGGCCCCACTAACACTTAATTTCAGATCTCTAGCCTCCACAACTGTGAAATCGTAAATTTATGTGTTTTAAGCTAGCGGCCCCCAACCTTTTTGGCACCAGGGCCCGGTTTCGTGGAGGACAATTTTTTCTCAGACATGGGAGGCGGTGCTCAGGCAGTGATGCCAGCCATGGGGAGCGGCTGTAAATACAGATGAAGCTTTCCTCACTTGCCCACCACTCACCTCCTGCTGTGCATCCCCCTTCCTACGTTTCACGGAAGACAGTTTTTCCACGGGCGGAGAAGGGGAGCGGCAGAGCTCTGAAGCCCAGTCCCTAACAGGCCATGGACCAGTACCGGGACCGCAGTTTTAAGACACCAAGTTTGTGGTAATTTGTTAAAGCAGGAAATGAATGAATGGGAAATGAATTACACCCTAGGAAGTGAATACACCTGTCTAAAGCTCTTCAGTGGCCCTTCCTGGTCATGATTAAATGGCACAACCACTACAACCTGCTTCTTTTTTGTTCCTCCTAAAAATGATCAGTGATTGCTTCACTGGGGTGTGTTCTCTTTTCTGACAAGCTGATAGACTCAATGCTTGTTTTTTTTTTGTTTTTGTTTTTTTTTAAACTATGTTTGTTGTTGTTTTCCTCTTTAACAGAAACTGAGGGGCAAGATGGTCTCAAAGAACTCTTACCAGCAGCACCTCACCAGCAGGACCACCACCCAGTGGGACTTGGGTGGCCGGAGCCATTGAGAACTGAACTCAGCCACTGGAAGCCTTGGTCCGTCCCTCGGGGCAAGAGGTGCTGGTGGCGCAGGACAGACCCTTAGGAGGCAGGCACTGGACAAGAGATGGAGCCGTGCCGAGCCCACCTTTACGCTGTGACCCTTGGGGAAGGAAAGTCCTCTGTGGCAGAGGCTTTCAAGTGTTTGGCTGCAACAGATAGAAATACATTTTTCATTGGGATTCAGTCCGCATAGTCACAGGAATCGCTGAAACAAGTTTCACAAAACCACGGTTGCCCTTTCTACACGTGGTACACTCTTTAGTATTCTAAAAGTTGAGGATCATTTGGGAAGGTTGGGAACAGCCAAAGGCCAGGGTTTGGGGGGCTTTTGTTGTCCCCATTAGGGTTCCTGGACACAAGGTTAGTATACGAATGTCAATTGCTTTCCTTTTTACCAGCAATGAATGATTGGAACGTAAAATTAAACAGACAAAACCATTTATATTAACCTCAAAAAAAACAAAATGAAATACCTAGGTATAAATCTGAAAAATATGTACAGGATCAATATGTGAAAAAACTACAAAGCTCTGATGAAAGACATAAAAGAAAATCTACATATATGAAGAAATGTTCCATGTTTATAAATTAAATGATTCAAAATTGTTAAGACGTCAATTCTTCCGAACTTGATCTATAGATTCAACACAATCCCAATCAAAATGCCAGCAAACTATGGTGTGATACTGGCAAAATGATTCTAAAGTTTATATGGAAGGGCAAAATACCAGAATAGCTAACACAATACTGAAGAAAAATAAAGTTAGAAGACTGACATCACCCAACTTCAAGACTTACTATAAAGCTACAGTGATGAAGACAACATGGTATTGGCGAAAGAATAGACACATAGATCAATGAAACAAAAGAGAGCCCAGAAATTGACTCATACAAATATAGTCAACTGATATGTGACAAAGGAGCAAAAGCAGCTCAATGGAGAAACGATAGTCTTTTCAACAGATGGTGCTGGAACAACCGGTCATCCATATGCAAAAAAAAAAAAAATGTCTAGATATAATAGACTTTACACCTTTCACAAAAATTAACTAAAAATGGATCAAAGGGCTAAGTGTAAAATATAAAACTATAAAATTTCTAGACTATCACACAAGAAAAAAATCTAGGTGACCTTGAGTTTGGCAGTGAGTTTTTAGACACAAGATCTTCCCAAAACATGATCCATGAAAGAAAAAAGTGATAGGTTACTTCTTCCCTGAAGACATTGTTAAGAGGATGAAAAGACAAGACACAGACTGGGAGAAAATATTTACAAAACACATATCTGATAAAGGACTTTTATCCAGAATATATAAAGAACCCTCAAATCTCAATAATAAGAAAATAAACAACCCAGTGAAAAAGAGGTAAAAGATCAGAACAGACACCTGACCAAAGAAGCTGCACGAATGGTAAATAAAAACCCAGCCATACTGAGTGCTGACAAGATGTGGAGGGACTGAAACTCTTACGTGCTGCTAATGGGAAAATGAGGGCATGGCATACCATTGTAAATGGTACCGCTTGTAAAATTTCAAAAAATGCTTGTTAAAAAATAAAGCATATTAATACATCTACCATTCTACTCCTGGATATTTACCCAAGAGAAATGAAAGGACATAGTCATATAAAACTTGAACATACACAAGTTTTGTGTATGTTCTGGCTGTTTATTTGTTTCTGGCTGTTTATTTGTAACAGCCAGAAACTAGAAAGAACTTCAAAGTCTCTCCACAGGTAAATGTTTAAACAAATTGCAATATACCCATACATTAGAATACAACTGAGCAATAAAAAGGGACAAACTACTGATGCCTGCAACAGTAGGAATGAATCTCAGAATAACTATGCTGAGTGAAAGAAAACAGACCCAAGAGTACACTTTTAACGTGTGCAGCACACTGTTTGTCAGTTATACAACAATAAATCTGTTCCTTGAAATGCCACGCTCCGCCCTTATCTATGAGACCCTGCCTCTTCGGACCCTACCCAGGTTCTTTGTCCTCGTCCTCCCTGCTATAGTTTGGACCCTTCAAACCTCACATTGAATTTTGATGCCCGGTGTTGGAGACGGAGCCTGGTGGGAGGTGTTTGGGTCGTAGGGGCAGGTCCCTCATGAATGGCGTGGTGCCCTCCTCTGGTAACGAGTGAGTGCTCACTCTGTTAGTTCCCAGGAGAGCTGGTTGGTAAAAAGAGCCTGGCACCTCCCCTGCCCTCGCTTCCTCTCTCACCACGAGATCTCCGCACACACCAGCTCCCCCACTCCGTCCGCCAGGAGCAGAAGCAGCCTGAGGCTCTCACCAGATGCCCGGTCATCCAGCCAGCGGGGCCGTGAGCCAAGCACAGCTTTTTCCTTACAAATGACCTGGTCTCCGGCATTCCTTTGTAGCAACACAAACAGACTAAGACTCTCTCCTCCTCTCCTCCCGCTGTGCCGCAGCCTCGTTGGCCTTCCCTCTCACGCATAAAAGGTAAAACGTGTGCCCTTACCTCAGGGCCTTTGTACATGTGTTCTTTCTGCCCCAAGTACTCTTCCCATAATGGCTTCTTCATTCAGTCTCAAAGACTGTTCTCGCCTCCTTGTCCATTGCTGTCGCACACACACACACACACACTCACACCCAGATTGTTGCCACCTTCTTCTCCCTGAGCCACTTTACACTTCATCCTGCTTTATTTTCTTCATAGCACTCACCATTGTATCAGCTGAAGTTCTTTTGGCTGCAAAAACAAGTAATGGAACACCCACCCAAAGCATCTCTCCTATCAAGGAGTCAAAGAATAAGTGGTGTCAGGGCTGCTTCAGTGGCTCAATGACACTAGGGCCTTTCTGAGATTCTCTTGACCTTCTCCTCATGGTCACAAAATGGCTGCCGTGACTCCAAGTGCTCCCATGACAAGGTTCAAAGGCAAGAAGGAAGAGAAGGCACACCTTCTAATGGCAGAGGCCATTAGTGCACATCAATTATCCAGTGCCCTCTACTACATTTCCCAGCCTCCCTTGTGGTTAGGTTGAACCCCTGTAACTAGTTCCAGCCCAAGGACTGTGAGTGGAAGTGATATTGGTGGGTGGAAGCCCTTAGCAGGGGTTCAAGGTCTTTACACTTGCCTGATCCAAGCTCCCATGCTGGTGTTGCTGATGCCTCCAAACTCTTCACTCTCCAACTAATTTTAAGGTTATAGGATGTATATGAAATAAAAGATGATGATAAAGAGAAACAACCGTTGCTTTGCCCAGGAATCTGTCTGACCATGGGGCACGCTCTCAAGTTAGAACTGTTAGCCCTAAAGTGAGCAATCATAGACAAGCTCTGGGAGTGTTCCTATGAGAAAGCTCTTCCACACGTGGCCTGAGGCTCTCACCTCGGGCTCAACAGTGCCGAGGTAGGTATCACGGTGGATTAAAAATGGCTGCAAGGCCAGGCATGGTGGCTCAGGCCTGTAATCTTAGCACTCTGGGAGGCCGAGGCGGGCCGATTGCTCGAGGTCAGGAATTTGAAACCAGCCTGAGCGAGACCCCATCTCTACTAAAAAAAATAGAAAGAAATAAATACACAAAAATTAGCCAGGCATGGTGGCGCATGCCTGTAGTCCCAGCTGCTCGGGAGGCTGAGGCAGGAGGACTACTTGAGCCCAGGAGTTTGAGGTTGCTGTGAGCGAGGCTGACGCCACGGCATTCACTCTAGCCTGGGCAACAAAGTGAGACTCTTGTCTCAAAAAAAAAAAAAAATGGCTGCAAGTCCTTTGTCACTCTTTTGATGGAGAGATGGATTTCCCCTTCCCTTGAGTCTGACTGGTCCTGTCATTGACTTTGATCAATAGAATATGACAGAAGAATATGTTCCAAGTGAGACCTTAAAGGTCACAGTTTCCACATTTGCCCCTTTGGGAAGTCCCCCTCTTGGAAGCCAGTATGTAAGAAGTCCAGCTACCCTAAGACCACACCACGAGGAAGTCGCAGCTGGCCACCGGGAGAGACATACTTGGAGGACCCGTGGGGAGCGCCCAGACACCAGGCTGTGAATGCGTGTGCCTGGACCCGTCAGCCTAGCCCTGCCACCAGCTCAGTGTCGTTGAGGGGGCGATCCTGATGACATCACACAGAGCAGAAGCACAGCCCAGCTGAACTCTGCCCAAACTCCTCCTCCATAAGATCATGAGCAAATAAAGTATTCCATGCCACTAGCTTTTGGGTATTTGTCACAGAGCAATACACAAATGGGACAGGCATGCAGGAACTGTGGGGGAGGCTGGTTTCTCGGCTTCAGCGCTCATGACCAGGCAGGAGGCGGAGACAAGAACACAGCCAGAATTCCCTTTAGGGCGCAAGGTGGAGCACCCGGGACTCTTCTCCAAGGCTGTGCTTCCAGCGATGCTTATGACAGGGGCCTGGGGTGTGTGCTTGGCAACGGACTCCTGGCCAGCAGACCATGGCCAAAATACGGCTGATCATTCACATATTGCATTTTTGAGGAGCTGCCCTGTACTTGGAACTGGGGAGACAGTGGAAAATAAGTTGCGGCCTGCATCTGTGGGATGCAGATACTAGACAAATACACACGTGAATGTAAGTGATGGATTATGGAGGGTGCTTGACACCACGCAAGAGGGCCCAGGCCACCCTCCTGTCCCTGGTCTACTTTCTCCACCTGTGAGGGGTGGGGAGTCGACTGGAGTAGACATAGAACACCTGGCTGGCTCAGATTCCAGGACAGTGCTGGGGTGAGGAGCTCTGTCTCCAAGTCAGAACAGAGGTCAGGGAAGGGCTTCTAGAGGAAGTGACGTCAATGCCGAGCCCCGAAGGATAAATCACAGTTAGATGGGCCAAGAGGGGACAGCACACACAAAGGCTGTGACGTGGGTGGTGGCACAGAGCATTTGAGGCACTGGAAGCGTGGCTAGGGAGGAGGGGGTCCCTACAAGTGTTACTCAGAGGGGAGCATTTCTGACCCATGCCTACACCACCACCAGGAAGGAGGCCCTGATTTTACCTTCTATTGTAGAAATGTTTCCTTTGCCCTTTGAACTCTGTCTTGGGTAGGGATTGGGGGTGGAGATTTGAGAAAAGAATACCCAGTGTGCAAGTAAGCGAAGAGATAGACCACAGAAAACATCTAGGTTAGTCACTGCTCTAGCTTATAGCAAGATAAAAAATGTAAGAACCAACGACGGTCAGTATTCGGGCGTCTATGAGCATGGCGTGGCCGGGCGGTGGGAAGCTACTGCCCGTCTCCTGGTGGAAACGTTGGGGACACTGCGGGCTGCAGAGGATGGGCAGAAAATGCGCCAGGCCCAGCTGTCAGGAGCCACCAGGACAACTTCTGCCAGGAAGAGCCCAGGAGAGAAGGGGCTTCTCTCACCCTGAGTCCGGCGAGTGGGCACCACGGCAGAAGGAAGCCGAGGTGCTTCCCGAAGACCTGGGAGGCGTTGCTCCTAACTCGAGTCAGCCGCAGGGAACTGGGGCCCGGGAAAAGGCATGAGCCTCTCTGTGCCTTCTGGTTTCAGCACACGGGCAGTGACCTTGAATCTGACGGCCTGCCCGCTGCGGCCTCAGGTACACAAGGATCCCAGAGACAAAGACCCGTCACTGAGGATGGGGGTGTCAGGGTGTCGGGATCAGGGTTTGATGCCCAAGTCCTGTGACTACTGCCCTCCCCTCTGGGGTTCCCCAGGGAGGGAGCGCGCGCGCGCACACACACACACACACACACACACACACACACACACACACTCGACAGGGGCCAAGGGGATAGTACAGTGCCACATTCTCAGTCCCCAGTAGCCTCTCCCAATGCAGAGACCCTCTGGGAAGCTGGAACCTGTCTGGGCTTGGCGCTTAGGCCCGGAGGCGTAGGCCAGCGTCCGAGCTGCGGGGTGAACGTGGCTGACTGGCCTGATGCCCAGTCCGGTGGAGAAGATGGACCGGGAGGAGGGGGTGGCCAGGACGCCCCAGCTAACACATCGCTGGGACAGTGGCTTCAGGTCTGGCTGCCACTGAGGAGAAGAGAGAAGAAAGGAAGAGAAAAGGGAGAGAGAGCGTGACGAGAGCCTGTGTCAAGGCCATGTGCCTCTGAAGATGTCATCAGCCGGTCCACGAGGAAACTACGGGTGAGGAATGTTCTCAGCCCCCACCCGATAAATCAGCCACCCCCCATCCCGCCCTCCACACGTCCTCCCCACCCCTCTCCTGTTACAACCGAGGAGATGCCCCTCCTATTCAGTGCTGCCAACCATGTGTCAGATCCCAACACTTCTCTTCCCTTCCACCTTCTTAGGAACTTTGTACTGTCAATTATGCCTTCTCTCCCCCAAATACCCACCCCCTCCTCTCAACTGGATCATTTCCATTAGCACTTGGACACACGCAAGTCTCCCCCATCCTAAACAAATCATTAAGTCACTCCTTCCACCCCACACGCCCCCTCCATCAACAACCCTGCCCTCTCCTGCTTTCGAAGTCGGTCTGCGTTCTGTCCCAGAACGGTCGGTCTGCGTTCTGTTGTCTCACCTCCCAAGTGCTGACTCACATCTCACTCTTTGCACTCTCTGATCCAGCCTCCCACAGGTCACTCTGCCAGCAAACCTGCTGCTGAAGTCACCAGTGACCACCATGGCCCTACATGACACATCCAGTCCTCCCTTTCTTATTCCCTCTGCAGTTTGTGACCCAATGGACAGTCGCTTCCCCCTCACCATGCTCCCCCGTGACTGCTCTTCCCTGGGCATCTGGGATCTGACCTTCTCCTGGTTTCCCACCCGATTCTCTGGTAGCTCCTTCCTATCTCCTTTCCAGAAGCTTCCCTGTCTACTCAGAAATTGTACCCCACCAGCTAAATCAGAATTGCTGGAGTGTTGCCCAGGTGTGGTAGCTCCAGAAAGCTCCCAGGTGATTGTTACACGCAGCCAGGATTTCAAGCCACTGCTTTCAAAGTTGTCCCCACAGATCCTATGACATCAAAACTTGTCTTTTTGTCTATGTCCCCAGAGACATAGAGCCGGAGCAAGTGATTTCTTCCCTGCTGTCGTCCGAGCCATTCTAGAGACTCATACTGAATCCACACAATTCCTCTTTGGTCTCTGTATCATCTGTACACACGTTCCATAACGGACTAATTAGGGAAGTAGTTCTCTTTGAGATCTTAGTAGTATATCCAGAAGCAAGTTTATTATTTTTATCTCTTAAATCATGACTTAAAAAAAAAACCAACCTAGAATGCTAAAATGCCTATGCCCAAATTATGATGCTTTGGTTCAGTTCTCTGCTTCCTCCGTACTCCTCCTACCCCACGACGGTCGCTGCTCTCTGTACCTGACTTCCTGACCTGGGGGCACCGTCCTCTCATCCTGCTAGTCTCAGCTCAGAAGTCACCTCTTCCCGGTGATTCCCCAGACATAAGCCAGGCATCTGCTTCTGCCATCCTACCCTGAGCTGGGCGCAGCATTTTGTTTTTCATGGCATTCCTCACACTGGAATGTGACGACACGTCTCCCCAAGCCCGCTTCAAGGCAGGAACCGGGTCTCACGCACCACTGCATGTCTGTTGCCCGGCGTGCTGGCTGGCGTAGGTCGTTCTGTAAAGTTCTGTTGAACAAGCGAATGAGTGAGGATGTTGCAGGTGTAGCCGCAGAGTAAGAAATGGGAAACAGTCCATCCTCCCCAAGGGCAAGTTTTCCTCACTCAAACATGTGCGAGGTAAACTGAGGAAGAAAACACCCCAGCAAGGTGGGAGCTCGCAGGGAGCCCAGGTAGGAGACAGCCTCCTGCCACCGCACTAGGCCCAGCGCCCCCTGCTGGGCTGTGCAGGGAGGCACCAACTTGCCGGGGAGCACACCTGTCTCCCCTGGGAGGTTTGAGCAAGCCCCCTGAGGGGTACAGAATGTGGGGCTCTCGGGCAGAAAGCCCAGATGCTGGATCATCTCACCCATAAAGACCCGTGGCTGTCAGCCCCAGCCGAGGCCCCTGCCAGCATCTCTGGCTCCTGGAGCACCTCAACCCCTCACCACAATATGCAAAAGCACAGGGGGTTAACAGGTGTTCCCAGGGGCATCACTCGTGCTCCTGGCTGTATTTTTCCAGCCCCAGCATAGGTCTGCCTGCTGGGGACCCCACCCTCCTCCAGTGCCTTTGAGAGCAGATATGGAAACGTGGCGCATCCACACAGAGGAATATTATTCGGCCACATAAAGGAGCGACATTCTGACACATGCTATGACATAGATGAAGCTTGAAGACATCATGGTAAGTGAGAGAAGACAGACATAAAAGCCCACTTTTTTATGGAATTGGATTCCATTAGTGCGAAAAGTCCAGAATAGGCAAATCCATACAGTTAGAAAGCAGAATAAAGGGGGCCAGGGGGTGGGGGTAGGAGGGAATTTGAGATGACTGCTAATGGGTAACAGGTTCCCTCTTGGGGTGATGAGAAAGTTCTGGAACTACATAGTGGTGATGGTGCACAACATTGTAAATGTACTAAATGCCACTGAATTGCATGCTTTAAAATGGTTAAAATGGTAAGCTTTCTGTTATGTGTATTTTACTACAATTAAAAGAAGAACAGATATGATTGCTCAACCATAGATGGTCTCCCGGTTCTAAGAGGACCCTCAAGGCTTGGGCACAAATGGCCAGCTCAAAGGAGGCTGCAGAGACGTTTAGCCCAGGGGGTGGTCTGGTTGCCCAGACCAGGTCTGCAGAGAGCCCTCAGAAGGGAAGTACTACTGTACCTCCCCGTCACTCACCCACTGACAAATCATGTTGAATATGCACTGTGAACCGTTCCAGAGACAGGGAAGAATGGGGTGGGGGTGGGGGCAGGGACAAGCATAGAGGGGGAGGGGTTAAGAGTCTATTTGGATGAAGCTATTAATAAGGTCAAGATGCTAATTTTTTTTAAAGAGATGAGATCTTGCTCTGTCACCCAGGCTGGAGTGCAGTGGTGCAATCACACCTCCTGGCTCAGGCCATCCTCCTGCCTCAGTCTCCCCAGTAGCTGGGACTACAGGTGCATGCCACTATACCCGGCTAATATTTCTATTTTTTGTAGAGACAGGGTCCTGCTCTTGCTCAGGCTGGTCTCAAATTCCTGGCCTTAAGCTATCCTCCCACCTCAGCCTCCCAGAGTGCTAAGATTACAGGTGTGAGCCACCGCACTGAGTTCTCTGTCCCTCCATGTTAGGTGTCTTGTCTGGGAGTGGCTCCTCCACTCATCCATCTGCTCTCCAGCTTCTACACCGCTGTCACCAGAAGTCATAGCCTCATCTCTGGACCAACTCCTCTTCCCCCTTCCCTGCTTCCCCTCCAGGATCTGCTTCTGGATGATGGATGTGATCAGGGCTTTCTGTGAAAGCTGTCACCCGCTCCTAGTCATGCTGCCTTGTCTCTCCTCATGGTCACAACGTGGCTGCAGCAATTCCGACCTCCAACAGAGACCCAACACCTGGAGGGGATCATGGGAGGGCCTTTCCCCAGCAGCTCTTTCTAGAAGAGGAGAAAGCCTTTCTCAGAGGCTCCCTCCACAGGCTTCCCCTCAGCTCTTGTTCCTAAACCAGTCATTGCTCAGAAGAGCGAGACACTAGCCACTGTGGGTTCCTGTGCCCTTGGCCTGGAGGCACCCACTAAGCCAGGGACTTGCTGATACCAGCACAAACAGAGTTTTATCAGCAAGAAGGCAGGGATAGCTTTTGGCAAACAATAGGTCTTATCAATCTTCCTATGAACTCTGCAATTAACTCACAAATCCACTTTCCCTCTCCAGAAGGAATTGATCCTTTAAAAAATCTCTTTGGACCAGGCACAGCAGCTCAAGCCTGTAATCCTAGCACTCTGGGAGGCCGAGGCGGGAGGATTGCTCAAGGTCAGGAGTTTGAAACCAGCCTGAGCAAGAGCGAGACCCCATCTCTACTAAAAATAGAAAGAAATTAATTGGCCAACTAAAAATACATAGCAAAAATTAGCCGGGCATGGTGGCACATGCCTGTAGTCCCAGCTACTCGGGAGGCTGAGGCAGGAGGATTGCTTGAGCCCAGGAGTTTGAGGTTGCTGTGAGCTAGGCTGATGCCACAGCACTCTGGCCCGGGCAACAGAGTGAGGCTCTGTCTCAAAAACAAAAAAAATCTCTGTTGGATACTGCAAGCACATACACCCCATCCCTGGGCTACCTGCCCTAGCATCTGTCTCGGAAGGTCTGTGCAGACCCCAGACTGGTCCTCCAGGCCAGCGAGGCATGGCCCCGGCCAGGCTGGAACAGCCATTCTGAATGTCACACACTCCTCCTCCAGAAAGAGTAATTCCAGGCTCTCTCAAGACTTCTGCTCTGTCGATTTTCTCTTTTCAACATCATTCTGCCAAGAGTTTAGCAGAGATGGAAGCAGGATGCGCTTCTTGGCTTAGTCCTAATGAATGCTGTGAGTCAAGTGCAGGTCAACACTGTCACACTCAGATTCCTGACAAATCCCCCAAATCTAACTGTGTCTTTGCTGGTGGAAAGGAGGGATGGCATTTTCTCTTATTAAAAAACAATGCTGTCACCCCTGTAATCCTAGCACTCTGAGAGGCCGAGGCGGGCTGATTGCTCGAAGTCAGGAGTTTGAAACCAGCCTGAGCAAGAGTGAGACCCCGTCTCTACTATAAATAAAAAAAGAAATTAATTGGCCAACTATTATATATAGAAAAAATTAGCCGGGCATGGTGGCGCATGCCTGTAGTCCCAGCTACTCGGGAGGCTGAGGCAGGAGGATCGCTTGAGCCCAGGAGTTTGAGGTTGCTGTGAGCTAGGCTGACGCCATGGCACTCTAGCCTGGGCAACAAAGTGAGACTCTGTCTCCAAAAAAAAAAAAAAAACAACGCTGGCATTGGCTGGGAAGGGACACTCGGGGACCCCAGAAGGCTGTACAGAATGGGTCTTTATTTTGGGTTTGAGTCACATCTTGCCGCCTCTACAGGCAGTGGTATAAATGTCTAACAACCAGCTCTCAACTGTCTATCATGCGCCTGTCCATCCATCTATAATGGACTTTACTCCCATAAAGGTGATGAACACTCGAGACTCATCCAATTCTTCTATTACGTGCCTGGGAATAGGAAAGGAATAAAACCCCAAAAGGAAAACCAAGGTACCATCAGCAGAAGGGATGTCTGCACTAACAGACGTTAGTATAATTCAAGGGGCCTCTTGGGCTGCTCCTGCCCACGTCCCCAGCCCCCCTGCACACCCTCACCCCCTCGAACGCAGTTCTAGGCCACCCTGGACGTCTTTCAGTTCCTGGAATCTGCCAAATTCTCAGTCACCCCTGGGTGTTTGTGCATCTTACTATCCTGCCCTGCTAACGCCTATTCCACTGTTGGGTCTTGGTTGAGATTCCAGGAACTCTTCTATAAACTTCAGTCTGGGTCACACAGACCACCTCTGAGCTCCCATATTTGTTCTATTTTATTTAACAAACATTTGTTGAACACATAACACAAAATTAACCATTTCAGAGTGAACAACTCAGTGACATTTCATACCGCCAGGATGTTGTGCAAGAACCATTTCTGTCTAGCTCCAAACACATTCATCACCCCAGGAAGAAACCCTGTGCCAGTTAAGCTGTCACTCCCTGTCCCCTCCCTATCTCAGCCCCTGGCAACCCCCAACCTGCTATGAGAGAATCTCTAAATAAATGTAGGTTGCCTGCTTCAGAATTGGACAACCAAGGGATTTGCTTTTCTCTCTGAAGAGCTGGCAGGGGAGTTGCTTCCCCATGCCAGGCGGAGCCAGGCTGCACCAGGCTGCACCAGGCTGTGCCAGGCTGCAATGGGCGCACACTGGGACCTCCCCCGCGCTCGCCAGTGGGCGGTGGCCCAGGTAGGCGCGCCTGCCCTGAGGTCCACTGGCCCTTCTCTCTAGAAGGTGGACCCATCTCTTTAGAAAGTCAGGGTCTCCCCTCAAAGCCTCCAGTCTGCCCAGCAGGTCTGGTCATCGCAGGCAGATTTCTTGAGAGTCCTTGAGAGTCTTCCAGGAAAGTCTATGACCCTCTAGGGGACCCTTTGCGGGGACCCTCTAGGCCCTGCTGGCCTGCCCTCCCCACTCCATGAGGGGCTGGGCCTGGCTCCCACAGCCCTTTGGAGGGAGAGGCTTAGCAGGGGACAGAGGAGGAGCCCAGGCCAGGCAGCAGTGCTTCAGGTCACATGGATGGGAGGGGGCTGTCCCCCCGGACCTATTTCCCTGGTGCTAAAATGTAAGACATCCCTTCTAGACCCCGGGTCTGGCAGCACCCTCCTTAATGCCCCGGGTTGCTTCCCTCCATCCTCATCCTTCCCCTGGGGGTCCCCCCCAACGGCCTGGCTTCAAGTTGGCGTTGGGGAAACTGTAGGGAACTAAGGAAGGTCAGGGAGGAGAGGGCAGCAGCAGAACGCATGGGGAGGCTGGCCCTGCATGGGGAGGGAATCGCTCCTGGAAGAGTGAGGGAGCAGGAAGGGGTGGGGTGGGGGTGACAGGCCAGCCTGCTGCACCTCGGGTCTGGGTCTCGGCCCGTGGGCCCCCAGGCATGTGCACGCACACACACACGGGCACGTACAGATTTCTGTCCAGTCCTGTTTAGCGTCCTGTCCTGCTTCCTTCACTCCACAGTGTCTTTTCATGGCAATAAGGACAGTGTATTAATTTCCCCCAGCTATGGCAATAAATTACCACAAATGTCGTGGTTTAAATGACACATTTATTCTCTCACAGTGCTGGAGTCCTGAAGTCCAAAATGAGTCTTACGGTGCTAAAGTCAGGGTGTGGGCAGGGCTGCGTCTCCCGGAGGCTCTAGGGGGTTGCCGTGGGTTGAACGGTGGCCCCCAGAGAGCTATGTCCGTGTCCTAATCCCTGGAACCTGTGGGTGGCACCTTACATGGCAACAGAGGGAATATGACCTTACATGGCAAAGCATGTGATTAAGTGAAGGATTTTGAGAGCAGAAGCCTCTCTCGGATTTCCCCGGTTGCCCTAAATGCAGTCCCTTGTGTCCTTGTAAGAGAGCACGCTGGGGAGGAGACGTGGAAGAATGGAGACAGCAATGAGACCAGGGAAGCAGGTATTGGAACCGTAAATCGCAGAAGCTGGAAGAGTCAGAGAACAGGTTCCCCCTAGAGCCTCCAGGAGTGCGGCCCTGCCCGCAACCTGATTTCGGATTTCTGGCCTCCAGAACGGTAAGGGAAGACATTTCTATTGATTTCAACTGCCCAACTGGAGGTCACTTGTTACAGCAGCCAGAGGGAGCTAACAGGGGAGCATCTGTTTCTTGCCTTTTCCTCCGGGGCTGCCTGCGCCCCTGGGTCCTGGCCCCCCTCCAAAGCCAAAGCCAGCAGCGAAACATCTTTCCTCTGACCTTCTGTCTGTCTCATACAGACCCTTGTGGCTACCCTGGGCCCACCTGGTAATCTCCCATCTCGGCGTCTTTAACCTAATCCCATCTGCAGAGTCCCTGTCACCATGGGAGGCAACACAGTCACAGGTCCCAGGGATTCGCATGTGGGTGTCGGGTGGGGAGGGCACAGGCTCTGCCTGCCACACTTGGGTCCAGGCTTCCAGGCGCTGTCCAGGCACGCTCTGCAGGGGTCACCGTTCGGATCTGAGGGGCTCCCGGATCTGAGGGGCCCCCGAATCTGCAGAAAGATTCACCAGGCTGTGCTTCTCCTCCCACCAGAAGAGGACCAGAAGGCTCAGTGCTCTGCCTCCATCTCCTGCCCTGGCCAGGAGCTGAGGTCCCTTTGAACGGATGGCAGAGACACTAAGGACCTTCAAATTCCCCTCCCCTGGGCTGCCTCCCTTCCAGTCTTCCCGGGTGCCCCCAACCCGGTCACAGCCGAGCTCCCGCAGACTCACTGAGAACCACCTCCTGGGTAGCACATGGGAGGGGTGCACGTGGCTGAAACAATCTAGGACAGGACTGATAGACACAGCCCTTGCTACTGTAGGCCACAGTCAGCCGGGGCCCAAGGGGAGCAAGGGATTCTGGCTCAGCCTTCAGATCCCGGCCTTCTTTGGAGCCGGGTGCTGTCCCTGAACACCACCCCTCCCTTCCTCCCCCAGTGCCTTTCGCCCCCCACTTCTTCCCGCTAGCTGGGCCTCAGCTGGCTTCAACCTGCTCTTCTCGGAAGTAGCCATGATCTTCAGGAAGGCTGGGGCCTGCCAAGCCCTGCGGGCATGGATTTTAATTTGCTCAAACCAATGGTGGTGGCTCATGTCTCCTGCCAAATCATTGGTGAGGCAAGGACAGGTGAAGGGGCTCCAGCCAACCAGGGGAAGCTGGCCTGGGGGAAGGTGTTTGCATTTTTAAAAAGCAACAAAAGATAAGGAAGTTGTAGCACTTTGCCTCTGGACAGCCTGGAACTATGGAAACTGTTTTTGAGTTCATGGGAGCCAGCCCGAGAGGACAGGAAACAGGCAGAGGGGACAAGGGACCGACCTTGAGTCTTCAGTGATATTGCAGAGCTGCTGAATTTACCAACCTTGCTGAATTTACCAACCTTGCTGAATTTACCAACCGTGCTGAATTTACCAACCTTGGACCTGCTGTCCCTCCAGATGGGGTGTCTCTTATTTGCAAAGGGAGCACCTCACTGCTTCATCTTTCTGCTGGTGCTTTACGCTCTCCTGTGCTCTGTTGCTCCCACCTGTGGCCCCAGGATCTCTCTGTTGACCCTGCGCATCTTTGTAGCAGCTGCTGTTCCTCATCACTGTTCCGAGTTTTCCCCACCCAAGGCCCACGCCAGTGTTGGCATCACAGGTGCCCCTTTCTTGTTCCGCTCCAACGGGAAGGAAGCCACTGAGATGCTCCATTGAACAGAGACGCCAGCTCTATACACTGGGTATGAAATGGTTAAATTAGGGCTGTTGGGGGGTGGGGCGGGAGGGAGGAGGACTCACTTGGAGTTGAGGGCTCCCTGCACCGGGAACAGACCTTTTTGGTTGTCAGTCAACTGGAAAGTTGTTCTCTTCCTGCCGTAGATCAGGGTAGTCTGTGCAGCCGCCGCTCCTATGGCTGGGAGTGGTGGGGAGACAGAGCCGAGAGAAGCATGGGGAGCGGGAAGCCACCCAGGCAGGCGGTTTCCCAGCGGGCCTGGGGGACAGAAACAACTACACTGGGCTAGGCTGGGGAGAGCAGCCCCCAGGGTGCTGGAAGCACAGCCGAGGGGCTGAGCATCCAATGAGGCCTGGACTGTGAGATCACTGCCAGGCAGCTAGACTGTCTGCACACCCTTGCCAGTGCGGGCCACCAGGACTGGAGAGGAGAGGCTGAGGGTAACACAGAAGCACCAGTACAACCAAGGACAAAGAGGGTCCCAAAGGCCAGCCTGCACAAGCTGAGGCCACACTGTCCCTCCTGGGGAAGCATCTGCAGTTAGGACCAAAACTGCCTTCCCGGTTACCTGCAATTGGGCAGCTATATGTGCGTGGGTCAGTCATTCTCCTGGAGTCTTAGGAAGTCCCCAAGTCCCAAGCAAGACTCATCAGTTATTTTTTTATTTTTTATTTTTTTTGAGACAGAGTCTCACTGTGTTGCCCAGGCTAGAGTGCCGTGACATCAGCCTAACTCACAGCAACCTCAAACTCCTAGGCTCAAGTGATCCTTCTGCCTCAGCCTCCCGAGTAGCTGGGACTATAGGCATGTGCCACCAAGCCCGGCTATTTTTTCTATGTATTTTTAGTTGGCCAATTAATTTCTTTCTATTTTTAGTAGAGATGGGGTCTCACTCTTGCTCAGGCTGGTTTTGAACTCCTGACCTTGAGCAATCATCCTGCCTCGGCCTCCCAGAGTGCTAGGATTACAGGCGTGAGCCACCGCGCCCAGCCCAGTTATCTTTGACTACCCCCTTTCCCTCTCCCCACCTTCCAGCTGATCACCAACTCTCTCAAGTCTGCCTAGGAAAATGCACGCGCACACAAAGATACACACACAGCCACACAAATGCATGCGCACACACTGAAATACACACAAGTACAGACACACATGTATACATGGATACAAGCACACAAATACACACATGTATACATACACACACAAACACATAAATATAAACACACATATATATACACACATACATCCACACATGTACATAATATTAATATATATGTACACACAAGTACATAATATTAATATATACACACACTAACATAGAGATACACACACTTACACATAAATATGTACACCCATGCATACACGCTAGGCACATACCTGGGTTGCTAGTTAAAAATGAAGATTACTCCATCTCACCCCACCCGGCCTAGAGGATTGGGAAGCTGATGGGGGAGTCTGTATCTTCTCTGTTCCTGTTGCTGTAACAGCATAGCACAGACTGGCTAATTTATCAACAACAGAAATTTATTTCTCACGGTTCTAAAGCCTGGGAAGTCCAGCTTCAAGGCGCCTGCGCGACTGGTGCCTGGTGAGGGCTGCCCTCTGCCTCCGAGAAGGCACTTGGTGCTGTGTCCTCCGGAGGGACGAATGCTGTGTCCTCACGTGGCAGGAGGGGCAGAGGGGCGAGAGAGGGCTCCCTTCCACCCTGAGCCCTTTCTCAAGGGTAATGAGCCCCCAAGACTTACTCACACCCAAAGGCCACACCGTGTTAGCGCTGTTGCATAGAGGATTAGGTTTCCATGAATTTTGAAGGGGACACCATCTTCCAAACCATAGCAAAACCTTTCTTTTCAAAGCTCTAAAGCTCCTCCTGCGAGCTCTGCACGCAAACAGGCCTCCAGACAGCATGGCATTTTCACAGTCTCCACTCTGAGCCACCAGCCCTGACTCACCCTCCTGGTTTCTAAGTTCCCATTTGTCCTACCATCAGTAGCCTTCCAGTAGGAACCTGACACTCTGCCTCCGTTCTCTAAGAGCTCTTTCCTCTTCCCCCACGACTCAGACCGGAGCTCGGCTCCAAATGCTTGTAGCTCCTGGAGAAGCACAAGTCCAGAAATGTGCAGCCTCAACAGTACTCGCCTTAACCCGACACGAAGGACTCCGGCCCTTCAGGAAACCTACCGATTTCACTTGGCTGGGAAAAGGGGATCCAGTGAACTGAAAATATCGCGGAGTCTCACCTCAAGCCGACACAGTAGTGGGTGGCCCCTGGCCAGGAAGGCTCTCTCCTGGCCCTAGTCCACCAGGACCATGGTTTGCCTGGACTGGCCTTTCTGGGGCTGAGAATTCGTCAGAGTCCACAAAGTTGAGGTCTCTCTTTCCACCAGCACCTAAGGCAGAGGCTGTCACACTGCAGGGTGCTAGCGATGCCCTCAGTACATTCCCAGGTCCCTGACCCTGCGCAGGTCACCCACAGATCTCTGAAGCTTGGGAATTAGATGTGTGTGTTGGACCAGGAAAGCAAGAAAGGGAAGACCACAGGTTAGTGACTTTCACAGCTCAGAAAGAACCCAGGAATGGTGGTTGAGGTTGCCGCTGGGATGGCGGCACAGATGTGGCCAGAGGAGGCCCAGCCAGCCCCTGTGGGACAGTCCCAGTGACGGTCGTCAGTACACCAGAGTATCAAAGGGATCTTCCCACGGGGGCATGCTGAGGTCCAGCCAGGACCTCGCAGGCCGGAAAAGACCTAGGCCACTCCCCTTCTCTGAGGCTCCCAGGATATTTTTATTTTTATTTTTTTATTTTATTTATTTATTTATTTTGAGACAGAGTCTCGCTTTGTTGCCTAGGCTAGAGTGAGTGCCATGGCGTCAGCCTAGCTCACAGCAACCTCAAACTCCTGGGCTTGAGCAATCCTGCTGCCTCAGCCTCCCAAGCAGCTGGGACTACAGGCATGTGCCACCATGCCCGGCTAATTTTTTCTATATATATTAGTTGGCCAATTAATTTCTTTCTATTTATAGTAGAAACAGTGTCTTGCTCTTGCTCAGGCTGGTTTCGAACTCCTGACCTCGAGCAATCCGCCCGCCTCGGCCTCCCAGAGAGCTAGGATTACAGGCGTGAGCCACCGCGCCCGGCCTCCCAGGATATTTTTAAAAGTCAAGAAACATCAAAACAGAGTCTCTAAAACTGTGGCATATTTTAAATGTTATAGTTATTAAATGAGTGCTTTTGATACTTACACGCATGAGCAATGAAATATCTCATTTCTCTGCCCAAAAGGATATAACAATCAGAGCCAGGCTCGGTGGATGGCTCATGCCTGTGCTCCTAGCACTTTGGGAGGAAGCAGAATCATTTGAGGCCAGGAGTTCACGGTTACACTGAGCTATGTTTGCACCGCTGCACTCCAGCCTGGGTGACAGTGAGACCCTGTCTCAAAAAAAAAAAAAAAATTGTATAATAATTAATGTAGTTTTGAGTGATGCAAAATGTCATTCATTTGTAGCAAAATTACATTCATTTTGCATTTTAAATAAGACAATGTGTTATACTAATTGTGGCTTAATGGTAACTATGGGTCACCGTGCATTAGTTTCCTGTGGCTGCTGTGACAAATCACCATAAATTGGGGGACTCACAGCCGCAGGCATTCTTCTCTTGCAGCTCCAGAGGCCACAGGCTGAAGCTCGTGTCTCCTGGGCCAGGCTCACGGTCCGTCCTTACCTCTTCCGGCGCTGTGGGCTCCACCCAGACAATGCAGGGCCACCTGCCCCTTTTACAATCCTTAACCCGGATCACATCTCTTGCCATATAAGGAAACGGTTACAGGTTCCAGGAATGAGGACCTGATTTGGGGGGGAGCCACTATTCAGCCTGCCTCACGCTGGTCATCGGCAGCTTAAACGTTTTTAAGGCAGCCTACGACAGAGCAGCGCTCAGCACGTAGAATGGCAGGACTTGTGTTGTTGCTTCGTGGCGGGTGGTATGGTCGAGGAACAGGGCAAGGCCTCCTAAGGTCCTTCTTCCCGTCCCGCCCGTGCCTCTCTGCTTCTGGACGGAGGATCTTGCTGAGAGGGAAGGTCAGAATCCCCAGGGCAGGCCTTTTCTAGAGACGGGGCCCAGCCAAGTGGCACTCCTGCAACCTCCCTCCCCCTCACCGCCAAACATGCTCCCCGTGACAGGCCTGATGGCCCGTGTACCCCGTCTCAGCGCCCCCAGGCTGGGCGTCCATCCTAGTCCCGCTCACGCGCTCACCCGAGTCTCGGCGCTGCGAGCCCCCACGCGTGTGTCGGAAGGAGGCCTGTCTTTTCTTGTTATTATGATTGTGGTGAAACACACCTATCGAAAAGTTCACCATCGTAACCATTTGAAAGTGCGCAGTGAGGCGGCAGCCAGCGCCTTCACACTGCTGTGCAGCCGTCACCGCGGCCCCGCTCCAGAACCGTCCCATCACCCGCACGTGACTCCTGCTCGCGGTCGCTCGCTGTTCCTCCTCCCCCGGCCCCCAGCAGCCACTGGTCCACTTTCTATCTCCGTGGATTTGCCTGTTCCGGACATCTCGCATAAATGGAGCCGTACAATACTGGCCTTTTGTGTCTGGCTTCTGTCGTTTAGCATAATGTTTCCAAGGTTCCTCCATACTGTCGTGGGTGCTGCCACTCCGCTCCTTTGTGTGGCTGAACAATGCGCTATTGTTTGTGTGTACCGTTCTCTGCGGATCTAGTCACCGCGGAAGGACATTTGTGTTGTTTTCTACTTTGGGCTGTTTCCGCCCCCACCCCCAGGCCCCCCCATGTCACCTCTGAGGGGGCAGTTGTGCTACCAGCATGTCCACGAGCTGCTTCTGTGCCCAAACAGGGCAGGGCCCTAGTCCAACACAGAGACAGTGTGGCCACGACAACCAGGTCGCTCAGCGAGGTGCACATTGCCTTCTGGGCTGCCCCACCGCACCTTCAGGGAGCACCCCCTTTCTCCTGCTGGCCCTCCCAGGGCTGACACGCCACCCTAGGGCCCCAACCGAGACAGGGCTCACAGCTCTGGGTGTTTCCCACGAGTGGGGGATCCGGCCCTGCAGGGGGTGGGAACAAACCGCTTGCTGGGGGGAGAGAGGAGCTGAGCTGAGAGAAGAAGGTCCCGGTGGGCTGTGGGTTCCAGATGGCACCTCGCCTGAGCAAGGCTTTCCCGGGGCGTGTTGGTGACCCCAGCAGTTCCCTTTCTGCCTAAGCTGGCTCACGCTGCACTTCCCTCACGTTCAACCCGAAGAGTCGGATGGGGTCGGCGTCAGCTCTCGCCCCCACGAGTCCCAGGTGCTCCCTGAAGTGGAGCACACAGGGCTCTCCGCCGTGGCCCAGACTGTGCCCCCGCATGGAAAGCTCCGCAGGGCCCTGGGTGTTTCATTTAACCCTGAGCTTTCTGGACGAAAGGCCTGGAGCTCAAGTCTTCGTAAAACTGGACCTCTGGGGCACACCCAGGCTCATCAAGACCCTGAAGGGCAAAGAACATGAGAAAGTTTTCCACCTGCTCAGGTGGACGGTTTGGCCATTAGCAATTGACCCTTCGCTTGTGGGATGCCCCCACCTTGTGTCATTTAATGGCTAATGAATGGGGATCTTGCAGGGGGTCACCGTCCGCCTGGAGAACATCCTTGGGCACCTTCTAGTGTGGCCTTGAAGAAGTGACTGGCTTGGGCAGCCCAGCCTCTGGGGCAGCCGATCCTAACAACTGCATCTCCCAAACACAGAACACCTGGGCCCTGCTCGGTCTGGCCAGGGCTTCGGGCCTTAAACTGGGCGTTGACGTGTCCAAGGTAGATTTCCCACCAGCAGGTGCCAGTGTCTGATCGGCCCATGTCCCCACCTCCTTCTCACAACCAATCGTGAAATCAGAAAATTTCAGTCCCCCCCCCCCAGATGGGAAGTGCAGCATGACAACGATGGAAACCTCTTTTACTTAGTCATCTTTACAAGGGAACAATGAATGAGCAGTTTCCTCAGAGGTCCCAAGTGCAAGTCAAGCAGACTCTTCCCTGGCCTCTACCTTACGTGCCTTTGTGTGTCCTCCAGCCACTCCATCTAAAAAGATGAGAATTTTTTTGTCCTCATTGTTTTCTGCATAGCCTGTCTTTCCTGTATGATGTAACCCTTAATATCTCTGCGCCTCTGTTTCTTCATCTGTAAAATGGGATCATAATATTATACTTACTCCATAAGAATATTTTGAGGATTTAAGAAATATAAATCACTTTAACACTGTGCCTGAGATTAGAAACAATGAAATATATTTGTCAGCATCCCCATTGTCATGGTTCCAAATATCTAGGTCATAAAACACACCGTAGGTAATTGAGTGAAACCATAAAACGTGGACAGCACAGGGCGCAGTGACGGTTCGTGAATCTCACCTTTCGCTACAAATGAGCTCAGTGAACTCACCAGATTCTTTCCCTTCCTTGTTCTCTTCCACCTCAACTAGGTGCCTGTGTTTCACATACTAACAGAGATCAAAAAGAAAAGTAACTCACTCTGCTATTTTCTGCAGAAACTGCTTTTAGGGCAAAGGTGCCTCTACCCGGGTCTGAATTTTAACGAAAACAAAGCTTATTTCTTTGACCCAGACCCTGCCCCAGGCCTGTGACTCAGACTGACCCCTGTTCTCCTGCTGCAGTCGGTGCCCAGCCAGACCCATCAGGTCCCTCCCTCGGGACTTCTCTGCTGAGCTGGCCTGGCAGGAGCAGGTGGCAGGGCTGGAAGGATGTGGCCTGGAGCCGCTGAAGCCCGCAGGCTGGTCCCCACTCTGGATTCTCAGAGTCTTCAGTGACACCCCAGCTTCCTCAGTGTCCTTCCAGTGGGGTTCCTCTATTTTGTTTTGCTTTAACTAGTTTGAGTAGACTTTCTGTCAGAGGTGTCCAGTGTTCCAAGGTCCATCTGATACTCAGGAAAGGCTGTCACTGTTTTCCACCCTCCTCTTGTAGCAGCCAGTCTCCCAGAGGAGGAAAGGGACTCAGGAGTGGGGACATGGTTTATGTTTGTCCCCTCGTTCTCGGGTCACTTCGCCTAGGGGGCACCTCCTGTGCTTTGGTGGGGACGTAGACTACAAGAGGAGCCCACCACAGGTGCCTTCTGCCATCGATAAAGCTGGCCCTAGCTGAGGTGAACACCCAGGTAGGAGCAATCACAGCCACCATCAAAGGGTGGCAAAGCAGGGGATAGTGTCTGGTTCTCCCAGACGGTGCATCGGACCATCACAACATAACTCAAAGAGAATGACGTGGCTGGTGCCTAGTAAGAGTTCAAGTTCCGTACCTGACACAGGCTGGGGAGCTGGAAGTGCCCAACAGATGTGGAAGAGCTAGAGAGGGAAGCCTAACAGCTTCGTGCCTATCCGTGTTGCACAGGAAGTCAATGCTTCGAGAAACAAGCCCAAGAAGGATAACAGCACAAACGCATGTGAGTTTGATTCTCATTCACATAAACAGTCCCAGGTGGAACCAGTCCCAGGAGTTGGCAGTGGAGCTCTCTGCCATGCGGTTCTCCAATGACCCTCCCCTGAACCTGTCCTCCTCTGAATGGTGCCAAGCACAGCATCTCTCCTGTTGTTTTGCTTTTGTGTCCCTCGGCACTGCATCTGGTGTGTGACAATTGCCGAGTGAAGGCTGGCAGAACAAAGGAGTGAATTAATGATCGAACTGAGCCTGACTCCCGCATGGTCCTAAGTTGACCCAGTCTTAGGACCTCCTGCTAGAAGCATGGCCCAGAGCTGAGGGCTTTGCACCCGTCCCTGTCCCCAGCTTCCCTGGGGCCCAGCGCTGGCCAGGAAGCTCGGGCCAGAAACCGAGCCCCTCCCTCTCCACTGACCCCTTGCAGCTGATCCGTGGGGAGAATTCTCCACTTGAAAGAAAAGCACCCGGGCCACCGTCCTTCCCCACCTTCCTGAGACCCTGCCCCCTGCCCCTGCCACATTCTTGCTGAGGCTGGAGGAGATTATCGGGGCTGGCGGCAGCATGCCCATGCCCTAAGCTGTGTGCTATGCATTACCAGCACGTTGTCACTCAGGAGATTGCCCTGGAAGGGAGGTTCCGGTGGCAGAAGCTGGATTTGTGCTCTTGGTCACCAGGCATGGCCGTGAAAACCCCACGGCTCCCGGTCCCGCCAGGGCTGCCGTTGCTGGGGGACGGTGTGGAGTGTGAGCAACATCAACACCCAGCGGAGTCCAGCGTCAGGGATGTTTAGGGGAAGGTAAGTTCCCTCAGGGCATTATGGGTTGGCTGTGTGCATCCCAAGAGATATGTCAAAGTCCTAACCCTCAGCTCCTCAGAACGTGACCTTGTTTAAAAATAGGGCCATTGCAGATGTAATTAGCAAAGGTGAGGTCATGCCGGACTAGGGTGGACCCTTAATCCACTATGACTGGTGTCCTCATTAAAAGAGGAAAAGAGGCCAGGCGTGGTAGCTCACGCCTACAATCTCAGCACTCTGGGAGGCTGAGGCAGGAGGATCGTTTGAGGTCAGGAGTTTGAGGCCAACCTGAGCAAGAGCAAGACCCCTGTCTACAATAAAAATAAAAAATACAAAAATAAGATTTCATGAGCAGACCAGGACCCTTAGAAAGCGTACAAATAAAATCCAACTCCCATTTGAAAGAGAAAGTTAATTAAATGATAAGCTTTTGATTTTCATATTGTGTGCATCCTCTTGCCCTCAATAAACAAAGTCCTTTTTTAGTCTGGAAAAAAAATACACATATAGTGTTCCTTCTTGCTATGGTGTGAATGTGTCCCCCAGAAGCATGTGTTGGTACCCAAGCGGGTGACCCGGGCTAGGAACAACAACAAGAAGCATGTGCTGGAGGCTTACTCCCCACTGCACAGTGCACAGGGGCTGGGAGGAGGTGGAAGGGCTAACGCCACTGCCTTGCAGGAGTGGGCTCCTTATAAAAGGACACGTTCAGTCCCCTTCTCTCTCCTCCCCCGCCCTCTCTTGCCTCCCGCCTTCTGCGGTGGATTAACACAGCAGGAAGGCCCCTACCAGACACCAGCCCCTGGGGCTTGGACTTCCCAGCCCCCAGAACTGTAAAAATAAGTCTCTGCTCCTTATAACTGACCCCGTCTCAGGTATTCTATTATCACAGCATAACACAGACTCTTTTTCTTCCAGAAATCCATCTACCCTCATGCTCCTTCTGCCTCCTTCCCAGTCTCCGTTGCTGCCCCCTCCCTCTCGCCCGAGCTTTAAGCATTGGTGTCGTCCGGGTGCTGCCCTGTTCTCCTCCCGCCTCTCCCTGCACTGGCTGCTGTGCTCCCTCGGCTTCCACTCTACTTTTGTTAAGGTGATACCGGCCGCAATGACAGACAAACACCAAGGTTTCAGTGGC
The DNA here is from genome assembly GCF_040939455.1 of Microcebus murinus. NCBI lineage: Eukaryota > Metazoa > Chordata > Mammalia > Primates > Cheirogaleidae > Microcebus > Microcebus murinus. The sequence continues at coordinate 37,958,328 of NC_134121.1, forward strand.
TGTGTGTAATGCATATGTATTTCTTCATATAGTAATAAAATCCAATTGGCCCTGGCCAGGCGCAGTGGCTCACGCCTGTAATCCCAGCTCTCTGGGAGGCTGAGGCAGGCAGATTGCTCGAGGTCAGGAGTTCGAAACCAGCCTGAGCAAGAGCAAGACCCCGTCTCTACTATAAATAGAAAGAAATTAATTGGCCAACTAATACATATAGAAAAAATTAGCCGGGCATGGTGGCACATGCCTGTAGTCCCAGCTACTCGGGAGGCTGAGGCAGCAGGATTGCTTGAGCCCAGGAGATTGAGGTTGCTGTGAGCTAGGCTGACGCCACGGCACTCACTCTAGCCTGGGCAACAAAGCAAGACTCTGTCTCAAAAAAAAAAAAAAAAAAAATCCAATTGGCTCGTGTTCCACAACATCACAAAGGGACTGGACCCTACTGTCTTTGACATGTGGCTTCCACATTGGCCTTGGGCATCTACATGCAGCCAGCAGCCTGGAGAGAACCGGGAGGGTGGTGTGGAAGGTTTTATGGGGTTTGGGGATGGACAGCACATCACTTCCACCCATCTGCCACTGGCGAGGACTCCGCCACGGCCACAGCTAACTGCAGTGAAGGTGGGCAATGTGGTCTCACCAGGGACCTGGCAGTAGAAGGGTTTGCTTCGGTGGGCATATGGGCAGTCCCTGCTACAGGCTGCCCAGTGGTCCCTAAGTAGCCTTTTCACTCTTCCCCTCGCACATGGAGCACACTCATTGCTCCCCAAAGAGATGGGCCCCACCCCATCGCCATCAGCTGGGGCCTCCACCCCAGACAGGGACCTCCAGCAGATGCACGGTTCCCTCCTTCAGGTCTGCTGTGGCTCTTTGTGACCTGGCAACCAGTGAACTAAAACGACAAGTCATCCATGCCCCATATCCAGAGGCAGGACTCGGACAGGATAGCCACAGTGCGACATCCTTGTCAGAAAAGAGAGGAACAGAAGATGCAGAGCAGCTCTGCTCACGCGATGATGCCCTGGGGCTGGGCAGGCGCCAGCAAAGCCCACCCTGGTGCTTCTGCTGTCGGGGAGAATGGTCCTGTCCCGTTCTCTGTGGCCCCCAGCTCTGCCTCCGGACCTCCTCCCTGGCCACGCTGGACGGGAGCGTTGAGGGGTGTGTCCTGCCCAGTCGCTGCTCACCTTTTACAGGCTACAGCTCCCGCTGGGAAAAGTTTTGAGGCCTCAAGGTGGTTTTAAGGTCCAAAGGGTCAAAGGATTTTCTTTTTTCAGTTCAGGGTATGGCTTATTTGCCAACACAGTTCCCTCAAAACCTGAAAAGGCTCCTCATCTATTTGCTTCCATTCACTTGCAGATGCCAGCGCCCACATGCAAAATTTATTTTTAGACACAGTTCTCCAGCCTGATTGTTTTGCTCCCTGTCCTCAGGCCATTCCCTCTCCATGTGACAGTGGCAATCCTGAGATGCTCAGGCCCGGGGAAGGAACACTCTCTGACTCTGCCCTTGCGGAAGGCTGAGGCTTAATGAGCCTTTGTTGCTCAAAGGCTTTGAAAATAAGATTTCCTTCTGTTTGGCATCTAGAAGCAGTCAACTTTCCCAACCAAGGCCCCAGATTCCTGGACTCTCTCTCTCACTCTAGTTTTGCTTGCAAATCGGCCAATTCGTGCCTGGGCTTATGCCATCTTATCCTTCTAAGAGCTTGTTAACTGCCGCCAGTGACACCAAGGCACACCTTGACGTTCGGTATTATAGCCTCTTCCCCCAGAGCGACAGGGTCAGAGGAGAGATGGCTGCTCATCTCAGGCAACTGCTTTCCCAGCTGTTTCGCTGCTGCATAACATGGGTCTCCATCTGCCCGGACCCTGACGACTTGGCCTCCTCACCAACTGCCCATCTGCAAAGCCAAGGCCACGCATGCTAGATTTATATGATGGCAACACCCCGCTCCTAGTACCAATTTCTGTCTTAGTCAAAGTAACACTAACTTAGGTAAGAGATAAGCCCCCAAATTTCAGTTGTTAAACACAATGTAAATTTATTTCTTTATAAAAGGGGGTGGAGGGCAAGAAATTGGGGACCTTTGTTCCCTAGAGCCATTCAGTGACACAGACAGATTGAGGCTGTGCCATTTTCAACACATGGCTTCTAATGGAGATCTGGATGTCAGAATTCAGACAGCAAAGAGAAGAGAGAGCAGAGCAGGGGGTTGGTATATCTTTGTAGATAAAGTTTTATTGGAACACAGTCGGGCACATTCATTTGCATATTGCTCCTGGCTGTTTTCATGCTATGAGGGCAGAGTTGACCAGTTGCAACAGAGATCGCATGGCTCACAAAGTCTAAAATCATTACTGTCTGGCTCTTTACAGAAAAAGTCTATCAAACCCTGGAGTGGAGGATCGGTGGACTGAGGGTAGGTTTTCATGGGCCGGGCCTGGAAGTGGCATTATTACTTCACTCACATTCCACTGGCCAGAACTCAACCATCTGAGCCCCAACCATGAGGAAGCCTGGGAGTGTGTTCTCAATGTGTCCCAGAAGGAAAGAGAAACAGGCAGAGTTATCACCTGACTATTCTCTGCCACAGACACCAACCAGCTCCTGGTGACTTCCACCCAGCGTGTAAGGTTCTGACTTCTGTCCTAAACTTCAGATCCATGTTTCTAGCAATGTACTGCCAGACTTCTCACTCCCCATGCCCTCAAACAGGACTTGATTATTTTCGCTCCAAGCCTGCTTCTCCTTCTGTGGTTCATAATTCATTTAGCAGTCCATCATTCACTCAAGCACCCAAACCAGGAACCCTGGGAATGCCCAAGACCTTCCCAATCCCTCCGCCCTGTCATCTGGAGCCCTGTACGCACACACGGATGTCTGTCTCCCAAGTCTTCGCCCCCCTTCTCTCCAGCCCGCGAGGGCCCCGGCTCAGGTTCCTGTACTAGTCTCCTACCTTGCCTCAAAGACCCTAACCATCCCCAAACTTGCCCACAGTTGTTGGAGTCACTTCTTCAAAACCCATTTTGAATTGCTCCCCTACATGAACTTTCACTGTCCCCAAAAAACACAAACACATCACCTGAGGTCACCCGCCTATGCGACGGCAGAACTGAGACGGGAACTTTGGCTCGTGAGCCTTTGAGAACCCGTTGCTCCACTCCCCCATTCTTCATGGGATAAAGCACCGGAACGCATAACGAAAATTCTTTGCATAGCAGGAACCGAAATGGCACCAAGCGAGCAGCCCCCATCCACACACTCAGAGGAGAATTTGCAGGGGCCCGAGCGAGCGGCTCTGCTCTGCGAGAACAAAGTGCACCTCTCAGATGTTCTCTCCACTCTCTGTTCCCACCCGTCCTGTCTGTCAGAGATTCCTGATCCCCAGAGAATGACAAGACAAGGGGCGACCTTGCCTTAAGAGATTCTGCCTCTAAAGCAAAGCCTTTCCCAATGGCCCCCCGAGGTCACTGCGGCTCCACTCCTCTCCCCCTCCTGATGACACAGCAGCCACGGTGTGGAACGGAAAGAAGACAAACTGGGCCAGGGCCCTCCTGGGGAGCTGGGATGGGTCCTCAGAGCTGCCTGGGTGACCATCCTGCCCGATTCTGGTTCCCCTAGTCACTCTCCACCTGCCTCCTTTGTTCCTTGTCACCCCATCCGTCTGCACCACAATCTTCTCTTTTACATGCGTTTGCTTATTTATTTCCTGCCCCCCCTACTCTAAAGTAAGGTACCAAACTGGAGTGGCAGCATCCTCTCTCTAGTTCCCTGCTTTTTCCCCAGCATCCAGAAAAATACCTGGCTTATTCACCCCTGGCATCAAGTTTTTGATGAACAAATAAATGGATGAAATGAATGAATGAATGAACAGAGTGGCTCGTGATAACTGACGGCCTCCCGCTTCCCCCACACTGTGGAAGGTGGGCTCCCCAAGCCCCCACGCCTGCCTCAGGCCCCAGTCTCTCTGTCCAGGCTCCAAAGACCCCTCCCTCTCAGAAGGAGGGGTCACGTCTGAGACAGAGCGCCTACCCCCTGCACTCCCCGTCTTAGTGAATAGCAACTCCATCTGCCCGCTTGGGAAGTACAAATGTCAGTCGTCCTGGACGCCTGCCTCCCTGCCCTCCGAGGCATTGGCAAATCCTTCCACCTGCAAGACGAGTCCTGAATCTGGCCGCCATTGCTACCACCAGCTCTCACCTTGGCCACTTCAGCGACCGCCTAAGGGGCTTCCCCACTTCCTGCTTCCCCTCCTCCAGCCACTTCCCCTCTGCGCACGGGAAGCCTTTTGGAAATATAATTCCCACTGACCGACCCCCCCACCCCTGCTCGCCACCCCCAGTCCTCCTCTCTGCCTGACTCGCTCTGCTCCAGCCCCCTGGGCTCCTCTCTGCTCCTCACACACGCCAGGAACCTTCCTGACCCAGAGCCTCGTACTTACTGCTGCCTCACCTGGAACTTCGTCCCCAGATATCCACACTCACTCTCTGGCTGCAGGAGATCTCAGCTCCCGCCTGTCATCAGCAAGACCTCCCTGGCCACTCCCTCTGAGGCCGGGCCCTCGCCTGCTTCTGTTCCCTTCACAGAAACTATTTGGGGTTTCTGTCTATTGTGTGTCATCGCCTCTAAAACATAAGCTCTAAAAGGACAGAGCATTGTCTACCTGACGTGCATCTGTACCCCAGTGTCTATGACGGGCTGGCACACTGCTAGGGCCCCGCAAATGTGTGTTGAATGAAAACACAGTGGTGATTGGAGGAGAGAGATACCGATGGTGGTGGGTCGCTGTGCGGGAGGGAGGGGTGAGATGTGGAGCTCAGGTCACGTGCACGGTGGCCCCAGTTCTTCACTCTCTGTGTCTTCACCGTGTGGCCACTGCCACCCTGGGGCCTCCCAGTCGGACTCTGGGCTCAGCCGTTGCTTGCTGTGGCCAGTGGGAAGTTAGCGGACGACAGACAAGCAGAGGCCTTAGCGTGGCCGGCCGCCCTTGTGCTGTGCTCCGTGGTGAGAACATGCCTGGGCAAGCCCGGGGGGTGAATGGAGACCCGTGCAGATGTGGGGCAAGAACGTTCCAGGCCAAGGGAACAGCCAGTGCAAAGGCCTGAGGCAGGAGCTTGCCTGGTGTGCCTGAGAGAGAGCAAAAGACCAGGTGGCTGCAGCCGAGCAAGGGAGGGGACAGTTGCAGGAGATCACAGGGCCCAGATCGTGGCGGGCTTGGTAGACCGTGGCAAGACTTCGGCTTTTACTCTGAGCAAAATGAGAAGCTGAGGCCGGAGAGAGCTGACTTAGGCATTCAAGGACGGCTTTAGCGCTGGAGAAGAGGCACGGGGTGGGCAGGGCAGGAGACCAGTGGGGGGGGGGGTTTGCAATAATCAGACTGGGTGGCAGGGGTGGCCCCAGGGAGGTGGGGAGAAGGGGTCGGAGAGCCCACAGGACGGCAGAGTCAGCGAGGGGAGGGGAGGGGTTCAGAGCTGAAGGCAGCACCAGGACTCAGCCTGAACCAGCCTTGGGGTCCCACCCAGAGACCCCAGCTCTCTCTGCGCCAGCTGCACTGGCCCCTTATTTTTGGCTCCTTGGACACATTCAATTCTCTCCTGCTTTAGGCCCTTGGCACTTGTCACTGCCTCTTTCCCCTTGCTCTTTTGCCTGGCTAAATCCTCGTCATGTGGGTCACAGCTTAAAAGTTCCTGCAGAGATCTTCCTGGGACACCCCCCCACACACCGCCAGCATGGATTGTCTTCTCTGTTCTCCGTCCTCCCACCCGCACTTCCCCTTCCAGCGTTCCTTGTCATAGTGCACATAGTCCTGTGCTTACAGGTTTAGCGTCTGCCACCAGAGAGCAGGGCCTGACAGCCCGCCCGGATTCAAGCCTCTGTTCTTTGCATTTAGACCTCTGGGAACTCAGGAAAGCTACGACAGCATCCGGCCTCAGTTTCCCCCATGGAAAAATGGGGGGTGAGACCCGATGTGATCATCCAGGTACAGTGCGTGGCTCAAGGCCGGGGAAGAGGCTGGTGTATTAGCCAGGAGCACTTACTCTGTTTAGATGACGCCACTATCCTTAGCGAGCTTTCCAAGTGACAGAAACCAGCAGCACTCTAGGTATCAGACGGGCTCTTGGCAAATGAAAATTCAGGAGAATTAGAGAGCTGTCGTTGGGCTGGAGGCAGGGGTCCCCCTGCAGAAGTCCAGGGGGGCCAAGGATCACCTCCCCCAGATCCCTGCAGGGAGTGCTCGGGCTCCATCTGGGCTCCCCCTGCCTAGGACCCGGACACTGATGGAGGCTGGGACCGTGGCGATGTCACTCCTATGGTGTTGGGGCCCAGCTGCCAGCATCAAGGGACAGTGGTTGACGTGAGGTCAACAGGATCAACCTCCTAAGTCCCTCTGGGGTTCTGCCTCCCAGATGTCTGGATTCCTGCCCAATTTATAAGTCCAGTTCTCCAGCTCACCCTGTGATTCTACGGACCACCCACCATCCTTCCAGAAAATTCTTTGTGGGCTGTAGGTAACCAAAGCTGTTTTCTGTTGTTTGCAATTAGGAACTCTGACTTCTCTACCCTCCCAGAAGGGGCCGAGCACGGACCCTCAGAAAACCTCTCCCATCGCCCTTAGCTCCACCCCAGCATTACCAGGAGCACAAACCTCCCCAGGGTGCTGCTGCGGGCCATGAGTCAGTCTGTACTCAGAGCACCCAGAGCACAGGGCAAAGGTGTGGCTGGCTGCTATTTGGAAATACTAACTGTGCTTCTTTTCTTAGTATACCACACCAGCCTACAAAGATGCAGCCAGGCTGCCCTCAGGGCGGGGATGTTCCAGAAGAAATGAGGAGGCAAAAGGAGCTGGTCTTGCACACCGAGTTTCAACGTGGAGGTCCTTGCCTGGGTCAGAATGCTAACCACGGGAGGGCCTTCCCCTCCCCCATTCTCTGGGCCGATGTTGGGGGCCCAGAGGACTCCGGGAGTGGAGCAGCCTGCTTCTCGCAGAAGACGTGGAGGTGCCAACCTCCCAGAACACGCTACATGTATCTGCACGCCAGGGAGACGTGGTGGCACGCTTGTCTGGGCACAGGGGGCCTGGGACGGCCCCCTCCGCCATGTTTCCCACAGAAGTGGCAGAGACAGGGTTCCAGGCCCACACGAGGCTGCCTGTTGGGGCTGACGCAATGACACCGTCACATCCCTGGGAGCCCTCTGGTGGGTGCTGGCAGGGGTGGACGCCAGCAGCGACGAGTCTTGCGTGTGCAGAGGCGTCAGCGGATGGTGCCCAGGGGACCAGAGCCCATCATCACGGATGCCAGAAAAAGAATGAGGGCGACCAAGAGTAAACACCCTCTCCCTCCGACAGCGCCAGCCGCAGCCCCAGGGTGAAGGGGAAGAGCAAAAATTAAGAATTTGACTGAAGAAATCCTAAATTATTTTAAGAAAAACGTTTCCACACCATGCAACATGGCAAATGGAGACAGAAATGAAAGTCAGTAATGGAAAGTGAGAACGTTCACACATCCCACTTCATGGTCCAAGAATCCGTGCCCACCTCAACGGGATCCCGCCACCGGGGAACCCTGTCCCCACCGTTGCCTAAGGAACCAGGGGTACAGCCAGGCCTGGGGAGCCTTAGGGAGAGTGGTGGAGAGACAGACTGAAGCCTGGGGGGCGAAAAATGGCTTGCTTTTATTAGGCACCTGCTCTATGCCAGGCGCGATGCTGAACACTACATACATTATTTCTGAGTGAGGTGGAAATCACTGCTCCGGTTTTGCAGATGAGGAAACTGCAACACAGAGGTATTGAACTGGGGAGCCGGGGTGCATTGCGCTGACGTCCTACAGGACAGTGTATGTTGTGAGGGCTGCAAAGATGGGCTCCTTGAATAACTGCGGTGGGGCTTTAAACTCGAAGGTGGTGTTGGGAGACAGGGGCCGGGGGAGGACGGCGATTAATTAAAACGCAGGTTCTGGGAGGGAACTCAGGCAGGAGTGTGGCGGCCCCTGGTGGACATAAGGAGAATGGCAGGTTAGTGAGGCGCACCTGCCCTGCCCATGGCCTTGAATGGGGGAGCAGGAGGGCAGGGGAGGGGCGGGCTCAGAGGAGGTGCAGACAGGGCCCCCCACGTTGTGTGGAGTCTGGACTCAGGAGCTAAACCCAGTGACAGCAATGGCTACTCCATCGGGGCCCAGTGTGGGGAGGGGCATTCTGTGACGACAAAGGAGGAAGGAATAAAACCTTTACTGAGCATTGACTATAAGCTCAAAAGAGAAACGTGGAAAACAAAGGTGTAAACTTTTAAAAAATGGGCAAAGATACACAGGCACATGCAAAGCAAAAGAAAACGGAGGTCATGGCATGAAGATCAGAGTTCAATTCAACTCAAGGAAGTACATGAAACTAAGCAGATCTCTTTGTAATGCTGAGGGTGACAAGACCCCAGAAGATAAAATGTGCCCCACATAACATGACATGAAAACACAGGTACACCAAGAAAGTGAAACGACAATCCACAGGATGGGGAAAAATATCTGCAAATCATATATCTGATAAGGGGCTTGTAGAAAAGCTCTTATAACTCAACAAAAAGACAAACCACTTTTGAAATAGGCAAAGGATTTGCACAGGCATCTCTCTACAGAAGATATGCAAATGGTGAGTCAGCACATGAAAATATGTTCAATACTGTCAGTCATTAGGGAAATGCAAATCAAAACCAAAATAAACCATCATTTCACACACACCTGGATGGCTAAAATTAAAAAGACAGGCAATTCTGCACATAAACAATGCCTGTGAAATGAAATAAGAAGAAATAATAATATAAAAAAATTATTATAATAAAAAGACAGGTAATAACTAGTACTGGTGAGGAAGTGGATAAATTGGAACGTTGTTATTAATAGTTGGGTTGTAAAATGGCGCAGCCACTTGGGAAAAGAGTTTGGCAATTCCTGAAAATGTTAGATGTAACAGTGATCCAGCAATCTGACTCCTACATATATACCTTAGAGAAATGAAAAAGCGGGGGGGGGGGGGGGGGGGAGAATGGGCATTTATTGAAACCTTAAAATCTGTACCCCCATAATATGCCGAAATAAAAAAAATAATAAAAAAAGAAATGAAAAAGCAAACATCCACACAAAAACTTGTACAAGAATGTTCATAGCAGCGTTATTTACAATAGCAAAACGTAGAAACAACCCAAATGCCCATCAACTAATGAATGGATAAATAAAATGTAACAAAATAAAATAAAATGAATGGATAAATAATATTCCCATGCAATGGGATATTATTCAGCAATAAAAAGTAATGAAATACTGATACATGCTACAACATGAATGAGCCTTGAAAACGTTATGCTAAGAGAAAGAAGTCAGACACAATAGGCCACATATTGTATGAAATGTCCAGAACAGACAAATCCATAGAGACAGAGAGTAGATTAGTGGTTGCCAGAGGCTGGGGAAGGGAAACGAGGAGTGACAGCTGATGGGTATGGGATCGCATTTTGGAGTGAGGAAAACGTTCTGAAATGAGATAGCAGTGAAGGTCGCACAACCCTGTGAATATACTAAACACCACTGAATGGTATATTTCAAAATTGGTAAATTTTATGGCATATAAATTATATTTTAATAAAGCGGTTCTTTAAAAAAACATACAAAGCAAAAACTTTTTTATTTATTTTTTATTTTTTTGAGACAGAGTCTCACTTGAGGCAGAGTTGCCCAGGCTAGAGTGAGTGCAGTGGCATCAGCCTCGCTCACAGCAACCTCAATCTCCTGGGCTGAAGTGATCCTCCTGCCTCAGCCTCCCGAGTAGCTGGGACTACAGGCATGCGCCACCATGCCCGGCTAATTTTTTGTATATATATTTTTAGTTGGTCAATTAATTTCTTTCTATTTTTAGTAGAGACGGGGTCTTGCTCAGGCTGGTTTCAAACTCCTGACCTCGAGCAATCTGCCTGCCTCGGCCTCCCAGAGTGCTAGGATTACAAGCGTGAGCCACTGCGCACGGCCTAACTTTTTTAAACACATGGAAAAATAGACAGGTGGAAACACCTCTCAGCCCTTTTGGAAAAGCAAAATAATGTTTCTCAGAAGTTATATGTCACAATGAACAAATGCACCTTTACAAGGCCACTCAGCCACTCCTAACACACTTATATCGAGCACCAAGCATGTGCCAGGGATTGTTCAAATATCCTGAACAATGCCTTGGGAACACAACTGGGGGGAAAGTCTGTTCTGATGGAGCTGACGTTCTAGTGGTAACGTGATGTTTACAGACATTTACAAAAATGGACTCGGGGTGCAAGTGACATCTCAATAAATCTCCAAAGAAAGACTACAGGCCCTATTCTTTGACCACAATTGAAAAAATTAGAAATAAATAACAAAAATAGGAAGAACCTCCCCCCCTTTTTTTTTTGTTTTGTTTTTTTTTGAGACAGAGTCTCGCTTTGTTGCCCAGGCTAGAGTGAGTGAAGTGGCGTCAGCCTAGCTCACAGCAACCTCAAATTCCTGGGCTCAAGCAATCCTCCTGCCTCAGCCTCCCAAGTAGCTGGGACTACAGGCATGCATCACCATGCCCGGCTAATTATATATATATATATTTTTTTTTAATTGGTCAATTAATTTCTTTCTATTTTTAGTAGAGACGGGATCTCGCTCAGGCTGGTTTCGAACTCCTGACTTCGAACAATCCGCCCACCTCGGCCTCCCAGAGAGCTAGGATTACAGGCCTGAGCCACCACACCCAGCCTAAGAAAACCCCTTAACCACATAGAAACTTCAAAGCTTATAAACAACGTTATGTTCAGAGAGACTATTAAAACTCTCATTGCAAAGTATTTGGAAAATGAGTCTGTATATATATGACACCTGCCTATCTGTGTGATACAGTTTTGCAAGTGCCCTGGAAGAGTCAGGAGCAGAATCGGGGTTCCTCCTGGTCGTTACTGTTACTTAACATTTTCCCAGAAGGAATGGTCAGCACGATTATACAAGAGAACGAGAAGAGAAGCCCTATCGCTTACAAAGAGCCTCAGAGTGGCAAAGATAAAAAAGCGGCAATTCCCACCGCCATCGAGTGTGGAGTGGAGCAGGCTGTCATGCACCGGCCATGGGGCACAGATCGGTGCACGTGTGCCCTTGATTTAGTCCAGCAATCCCACTTCTGCGGAGCTTCCTGTAGAAACACTGACACAAGCATTGAAGTGGGCAAGGAGCTGGGAACAACCAGGTGTCAGTGAGGAATGAGCTGAAAAATTCCACAGCCACACTCTGGAATATTCTGATGCCGTCAATAAAAGAGGTAGATCTATAGAGAACTGCAGTTCCCCACCAGGGGCTGTTTTGCACCCCCTCCCCAGAGGACATTCAACAACATCTAGAAACATTTTTAATTATTTGCAGGGTGTGGGTGTTACTTGCATCTAGTGGGCAGAGGCCAGGGATGCTGCTAAACATCCTGCCACACACTAGACAGCCCCACCCCAGCAAAGAATGATCCAGCACCAAATATCGATGGTGCCGAGGCTGAGAAACCCTGGTATAAAGTAACATGAAAATGCCCACAATAAATTGTTTAGTTAAAAAGGCAAGTTCAGAATCATATTTATACCATGACCCCATCTTTTTTTCTTCCTTCCTTCCTTCCTTCCTTCCTTCCTTCCTTCCTTCCTTCCTTCCTTCCTTCCTTCCTTCCTTCCTTCCTTCCTTCCTTCCTTCCTTTCTTTCTTTTCTTCACTGGTTTTTTTTAGAGACAGGATCTCACTTTGTCAACCATGCTGGGGTGTAGTAACGTTATAATAGCTCACTGCAGCCTCAAACTCCTGGGCTCAAACGATCCTCCTGCCTCAGCCTCCCAAGTAGCTGGGACTACAGGCATGCACCACCACACCCAACTGATTATTTATTTTTTATTTTTTTGGTAGAGACAGGTTCTTGCTATGTTGCCTAGGCTGATCTTGAACACCTGGGCTCAAGCTATCCTCCTGCCTTGGCCTCCCAACGTGCTAGGATTACAGTTAGCCACTGCGTCTGGCCTATATTTTTTTCTTAATATACTTATGCTTGTGTATAGCTAGAAAACAATATTGGAAAATTCATATCAAACTGCTCATACATTTATCATTCCTTCATTCATTCGACAATACCGGCACCCTGGGGTGCCAGACACGGCTCTGGCCTGTGCGCTGGGCACACGCCAGCACACAGAGCAGCAAAGCCCCTGCTCCGTGGGGACTTGGTGATTCCTGGGAGGGGTGTCTTGGTCAGTTCAAAAGACTATAATAAGATACCATAGACCGGTGGGTAAACAATAAACATTTATTTCCCAAGGTTCTGGATTCTAGGAAGTCCAAGATCAAGTCTCTGGCAGATCCGGTGTCTGGTGAGGGCTCTCTTCCTGGCTTACGGCCGGCCGTCACATTGGAGAATAAGGTTTCAACATATGAAGGAGGGTCCGGGGGAATAAAAGCATTGAATCCATAACAAGGAGCCACAGAAGAACTTTATTTTCTACTTCATAGGTTTCTAAGCCTCAAAAAATATTTTTTTAAACTAGGAGTATTGCATTACTTTGAAAATAAAAAACAGGCCAGGTGAGGTGGCTCACACCTGTGATCCTAGCACTCTGGGAGGCCAAGGTGGGAGGATTGCTTGAGGTCAAGAGTTCAAAACCAGCCAGATCAAGAGCCAGACCCCGTCTCCACTAAAAATAGAAAAAAATTAGCTAGGCATGGTGGTGCCAGCCTATAGTCCCAGCTACAGGGGAGGCTGAGGCAGAAGGATTAATAATAATTATTATTATAAAATTAATAATTATTATAAAATTAATAATAAACTTGAGCCCAGTTTGAGGTTGCAGTGAGCTATGATGAAGCTACTGCACCCTAGCCTGGGTGACAGAGACAGACTCTGTCTCAAAAAAAAAAAGAAAAGAAGAAAAACCAAATGTGGTAAAAAACCAACAAACATTATAGATACAGATGGGAAGAAAGAGGTCAGGCCAGACAAGAGTCCCACAGTTCAAGAACATCAGGATGGAGTAGGAAGGTGATAGGACTCAGCCCTGAGTCTCTTCCCAACTCAAATCTTCTAGAATGAGAAAAATACCCCCAACCCAGGAGAAACAAAAGAGCAACACCAGCATAAGAAGACACATGCAGATAGCATGGGGTACTCTTACATACTCAAACTTTGTGATGCAGGTGGCACTGTCCTGGTTCCCCTCCATTCCCTGCTCAAATTCCCATCTCATGAAGCCAGAGCTCCCCACTGTCCTGGGACTCTACTCTTCCCACAGACTCTCGCAGCCCACGCGCTATAAGGTGGCCACTGGCCTTCCTGTCCCAGATAAATTCATCATCCTACTCAAGCCTTCTTGCTGATTCCAAGATCAAAGAAAAAAGTTCCATGGCTACAATAGCACCTGACTCTGAAGAAGGAAACAAAACAAAACAGTGGAGGGAAGATGGGGCTAGCGGGCAAAGGATCTTGGGTAAACAGACCTGTCCCTGAAGAAACATCCCCGTCCTCTCCTGACCCCTAGTGGTTGCCCAAGGCCTGTATCTGAACTGGCTTCTCTAAGACCATGAAGACTCCATCAAGTAACGACAACAGATGTCACTGATACAGCACTTTAAAATTCACAGGATGTATTTTTGTATATGCAATACTTGAATCAGCCCTACCTAAAGTAGAATAGAGGCTATTATTATTATTATTACCTCCCATTGTATAGATGAAGAAACTGAACCTCAGAGCGAGGTTAGGCAAATGGCCTACAGCTCCACACTCAGCAGGAAGGACTTCTACCTCCATTTACGTCCTCTCTTCCCAGAGCTGCCAGCTTTTTTATAGAGCCAATAAAATTGGCTCTATAAAATTGGATTTTTTGTTGGGTCTCCAATTCTAGAAGCCAGTATAGATTTTCTTCATTGATTCAATAAATACTTGTGATGGTCACCTAGGAGCCAGGTACTATTTAGTTGGCACATGGTCTTATCTCCCAGTAAGTAGCCAGATTATTTTAGCCTGTATTGCTTATGGCAGAAATAGAAAAGCCCGTTGGTTTCGGTCTCACTCTTCATTGCAACCTCAGGCCTATGTAGGCCCAGTGTTTTCCCACCACCCATGGGCCTCCTGGGGGTACCCAGAGCTCTCAGCCCCCAAGAGACCTCAGCGTGCTTCTCCTCCACACCACACCGGTGTGTGGGGGCTCCCTGGGGCTGGACTTGCCTCAACCACTTGCCTCCATAACCTTCCTCAGCCATTAAAAATATTTGTTTCAAGCCGGGCGCGGTGGCTCACGCCTGTAATCCTAGCACTCTGGGAGGCTGAGGCGGGCGGATTGCTCGAGGTCAGGAGTTCGAAACCAGCCTGAGCAAGAGCGAGACCTCGTCTCTACTATAAATAGAAAGAAATTAATTGGCCAACTAATATATATATAAAATTAGCCGGGCATGGTGGCGCATGCCTGTAGTCCCAGCTACTCGGGGAGGCTGAGGCAGAAGGATCGCTTGAGCCCAGGAGTTTGAGGTTGCTGTGAGCTAGGCTGATGCCACGGCACTCACTCTAGCCTGGGCAACAAGCGAGACTCTGTCTCAAAAAAAAAAAAAAAAATATTTGTTTCAAAATAATATGTGCTAGTCAGGCGAGGTAGCTCATGTCTATAATCCTAGCACTTGGGGAGGCCGAGGCTGGAGGATCACTTGAGGTCAGGAGTTCGAGCAAGAGTGAGACTCCATCTCTACTAAAAATAGAAAACTTAGCCGGGCATGGTGGTGCACACTTGTAGTCCCAGCTACTCGGGAGGCTAAGGCAGAAGACTTGCTTGAGCCCAGGAGTTTGAGGTTGCTGTGAGCTACGATGATGCCACTGCATTCCAGCCTGGGTGACAGAGTGAGACTCTGTCTCTAAAATAATAATAATAATATGTGTCAATAATTTTAAAAATAATAATAAAACGGCTTACAGAAGAGGAATCCAGAGAATCAGAATATTTTATAATGAGCTGTAAGCCTGCCTGACCTTTGCCTCAGAAGATTATCTTTATTAGAGTGGACAGTAAGGAAACCTGCCCTTTGCTGCAGGGAGACATTATTTCTGTCTTCCAAGGCTGTTCAGTATATAAACATCCTTGAAAAAACAGCCCAGGGGCAAAGGCAGTCAGTGTCTCTGCTCCACTGAAATAAATGCATGCAAGACACCATAAAGAATTGTCTCCCAACAACTAAAAAGCCCTACTAAATGATAAAGCTAACTCAAACCACAAAAGAATTCAAATGTGGCAGGATATAACATAAAACCAGCAAACTGAAATCAATAGGCTTCATATATTCCAACAATAAGCAGTTATATAATAGTGGGGGAAAATTCATTTACAACGGCATCAAAATAGATAAAATACGTAATAACTGTAACAAGAAATGTGCAAAGCCTATTTAAAGAGAACTTCAAAATACTGCTGAATATTTTGCTAAGAAAAAAAAAATACTGCTGAATAAACCAAAATTAGATTTGAACAAATGGAAAGATACCCACTGGTCTTGTGATAACATAAAAATATTAGTTCTGGCCGGGCGCTGTGGCTCACGCCTGTAATCCTAGCTCTTGGGAGGCCGAGGCGGGCGGATTGCTCAAGGTCAGGAGTTCAAAACCAGCCTGAGCAAGAGCGAGACCCCGTCTCTACTATAAATAGAAAGAAATTAATGGGCCAACTGATATATATATATAAAAAATTAGCCGGGCATGGTGGCGCATGCCTGTAGTCCCAGCTACTCAGGAGGCTGAGGCAGAAGGATCACTCAAGCCCAGGAGTTTGAGGTTGCTGTGAGCTAGGCTGACGCCACGGCACTCACTCTAGCCTGGACAACAAAGTGAGACTCTGTCGCAAAAAAAAAAAAAAAAAAAAAAAAAAAAATATTAGTTCTTAGCATAGCCCTAGTCTACTAAGAAAAAGAAAAAGTCAGTTCTAAGTCATATATAAAGGCAACACAATCCAATAAAAATATCAATAAGCTTTTCTTGAAGTTAGATAAGCTGATACTAAAAGTCAGATGGAAAAATAAACATGTAAGGATAGTTTTAAAATGCTATAAAGGGATCTAACTCTTCTAGATATAAAAATATACTATAAATCCTCTGTAATTAAAACAGTGTTACATTAGCACATGAATTAGCCAGAAAGAGCAGTGGACAGAATAGAAAGTCCAGGAATAGACTCAAATACATATGGAAACTTAGCATACAATAAAAGTGGTATCTCAAATCAACGGGGTAAAGATTGATTTTTTTATTATTATCTTTAATTTTTTTATTATCTTTATTTTTTTTTATTTTTTTTTTTTAGAGACAGAGTCTCACTCTGTTGCCCAAACTGGAGTGCAGTGGCATCACCATAGCTCCAACTCCAGCAGCCAAAGATTGATTTTTAAATAAATTATGCTGGGACTACTGGATAACCATTTGTAGAATGGATAAAATTAGAATCACATCTCATGCTATTCTCCAAGAATAAACTCTGAATGGATTAAAGATTGAAATGTATAAAATGAAAATTATACAAGTACTAGGGGAAAAGACACAGTTGAATTCCTCTATAATCTGGATATATAGAAAAGCTTTGTAACTGTTAATCAAAATATAGATGCAATAAAAGAAATGATTGATAAATTCATTACATAAAAATTTAAAAAAACCTTGCAATCATACTTGTTGAATAGCAAAAGAAAGAAGAAAAAAGAACAAAGATTAAAGAATAAATTTAAAAACAAAAAAATTAAAAGATTTTCTAGGCCGGGCGCGGTGGCTCACGCCTGTAATCCTAGCACTTTAGGAGGCCGAGGCGGGCGGATTGCTCAAGGTCAGGAGTTCGAAACCAGCCTGAGCGAGACCCCGTCTCTACCAAAAATAGAAAGAAATTAATTGACCAACTAAAAATATATATATACAAAAAATTAGCTGGGCATGGTGGCACATGCCTGTAGTCCCAGCTACTCGGGAGGCTGAGGCAGGAGGATCGCTTGAGCCCAGAAGATTGAGGTTGCTGTGAGCAAGGCTGAAGCCATGGCACTCACTCTAGCCTGGGCAACAAAGTGAGACTCTGTCTCAAAAAAAAAAAAAAAAAAATTAAAAGATTTTCTAAATAAAAAAAATATTTTACCAAAAAACAGCAACAACAACAAAAAACCACCATTAAGCAAGCATGTTAGAAGTAGTTAAAAACTTGAAGCTGGGTGCATTGACACAAGCCTATAGTCCCAGCTACTTGGGAGGGAGGGTAAAGTGGGAGTATCAATTGAGCCCAGGATTTCAAGGCCCAGACTGGGCAACATAGCAAAACCCTGTCTTCAAAAAAATAAAAATTAAAAAATATATACATTTAATAAAATGTGGTATATGTATACCATGGAGTACTACTCAGCCACAAAAAACAATGGTGAAGCAACATCTCTTGTATTATCCTGGATGAAGCTGGAGCCCTTTCTTCTACGTGAAGTATCACAAGAATGGAAAAACAAGCACCACAGGTACTCACCATTAAATTGGTGCTCACTGATCAACACTTATGTGCACATAATCTATGGAAATAACACTAGTCGGGTGTCGGGCAGGTTGGGGGAGGGGTCGCGTACATTCACACCTAAGGGTGCGGTGCACGCTGTCTGGGGGTGGGCATGCTGACTCAGGCAGTGCAAAGGCAATACATGCAATCTTTTTTTGTTTTTTTTTTTGAGACAGGGTCTCGCTTTGTTGCCCGGGCTAGAGTGAGTGCCATGGCGTCAGCCTAGCTCACAGCAATCTCAAACTCCTGGGCTCAAGCGATCCTCCTGCCTCAGCCTCCCAAGTAGCTGGGTCTACAGGCATGCGCCACCATGCCCGGCTAATTTTTTGTATATATATCAATTGGCCAATTTCTTTCTATTTATGGTAGAGACGGGGTCTCGCTCTTGCTCAGGCTGGTTTCGAACGCCTGAGCTCGAGCAATCCGCCCGCCTCGGCCTCACAAAGTGCTAGGATTACAGGCGTGAGCCACCACGCCCGGCCTAATGCATGCAATCTAAATATTTGTGCCCCCGTAATATTCTGAAATTTAAAAAAAGAAAAAAATTAATTTTAATTTTCCATTCTATATATTTTTTTCTGCAGGCAATATGCCATTGTTGTTCAACAATATTGTTAATTGTTTAAGGCTCTATAAGGAAATCTCTAGACTTTGTGACTAAACAAATTTGTTATCAATAATGAAACTGAAAACTTGGCTATAGAATCCTTCCTGCTCTTTGCCTTTAAAATAAAATTTAAACAACCTTCAGAAAAAAAATACATATATGGCCGGGCGCGGTGGCTCACGCCTGTAATCCTAGCTCTCTGGGAGGCCGAGGCGGGCGGATTGCTCCAGGTCGGGAGTTCGAAACCAGCCTGAGCAAGAGCGAGACCCTGTCTCTACTATAAATAGAAAGAAACTAATTGGCCAACTAATATATATAGAAAAACTTAGCCAGGCATGGAGGCTCATGCCTGTAGTCCCAGCTACTTGGGAGGCTGAGACAGAAGGATCGCTTGAGCCCAGGAGTTTGAGGTTGCTGTGAGCTAGGCTGACGCCACGGCACTCACTCTAGCCTAGGCAACAAAGCGAGACTCTGTCTCAAAAAAAAAAAAAAAAACATATATATGGCTGAGCACAGTGACTCATGCCTGTAATCCCAGCACTTTGGGAGGCCAAGGCAGAAGAATCACTTGAGGCTGGGAGTTCAAGACCATCCTGCACAACATAGCAATACCTCGTCTCTTAAAAAAAAAAAAAAAAAACTTAGCTGGACCTGCTGGCACGTTACCTGTAGTCCCAGCTACTTGGGAGGCTGAGGTGGGAGGATCACTTGAACCCAGGAGTTTGAGATTACAGTGAGCCACTGCACTCCAGCCTGGGCTAGAGATCGAGACCCTGTCTCAAAAAAAAAAAAAAAAAAAAGCAATTCTGAAACTGCTTTCTGTGTATGATACGGTTGAGCAAAGAGTAGGTATATTAAAGATGTCCGGAGCCAGATTCCCCACTGCTGGAGAGGAGAGTTACCATATGGAATGGGAGAAGCTACGCCAAGGAACACCAAGGACTTTGGCAACCACCAGAATCGGAGAGAGGCATAAACAAAGTCTCCCTCAGAGCCTTCAGAAGGAACCCACCCTGCCAACACTTTGATCTTGGGTTTCTGGCCTCGAAAACTGTGACAGAATAAATTTCTGTTGTTTAAGGGGGAGGGGGGAGGAAGGAGGGAAGGAAGGAAGGGAGGGAGGGAAAAAGAAAAAAGAAAGAAAGAGAGAGAGAGAGAAAGGGGGTATGGGGGAGGGAGGATGGAGGGAGGGAGGGAGGAAAGAAGAAAAGGACAGAAAGGGAATGAAAGAAAGAAGGAGAGAGGGAGTCAATATGAAAGGAAGGCTAGCAAGCTAGCGAGAGCCCTGTGAGGTTGGAATGAAATTAGAGGTATGAATTTGTGGCTTTAAATAGATAGGTCATTCATTATAGGTCATTAAATATGAAATGTCCAACTTCTAATCAAAAGTGTAGTTTATTATATCTCAGAAGAGAAGCAGTACAATTAACCAAAATGTGTGCCTAAACTGTCCACACAGCTTTGCCATCTTACCTGTAGCTTGCTTACGCCAGCAGGGAAGAAGCCTGGAGAGCGAGTGGCGATGAAACTGTGAAAGGCATTTTTCACAGCTTGCTGAGAACTTAATATTTTTCCTTGCAGGAAGTGATCCAAAGCCTGGAAGAGGTGGTAGTCGGTACACGGTCTGGTGAATACGGTGGATGACAGAGGGTTTCCAAGTCCAGCCTGTGTGGTTTGAGCAGCGTTGTTTACGCAACATATGGTGGTGGAGGGATGTCTTGCAAGAGGATCAGGCTGTCTCTACTGACCAATCTCCGCTGCTTAATCACAATCATCCTCATGGGTTAGTCCAGCTGGTTGCCGTAGACATCCGCTGTGATGGGTTGACCAGGTTTCATGAAGCCTAAAATACCAGTGCTGGACCATCAAATAGACACTGTTAGCTTTTTTTGATGAATATTCGGTTTTGGACTGTGATTCATCTCTTTATCTTTATCCACCATTGCACTCAACACTTGTGATTATCAAAAAGAATCCATTTTTCATCATATGTAACATTATGGTATAGAAATGATTTGCCTTTATGTCGTGACACCAAAGAAGGCCAAGTTTTGAATTGATTTCTCTTCTGATGTTCATTTAATTCATGTGGTACCCATCTATCCAGTTTCCTTTTTTTTTTTTTTTAGACAGAGTCTCACTCTTGTTGCCCCGGCTAGAGTGCCGTGGCGTCAGCCTAGCTCACAGCAACCTCAAACTCCTGGGCTCAAGCAATCCTTCTGCCTCAGCCTCCCGAGTAGCTGGGACTACAGGCATGTGCCACCATTCTCGGCTAAATTTTTGTATATATATTTTTAGTTGGCCAATTAATTTATTTCTATTTTTTTAGTAGAGATGGGGTCTCGCTCTTGCTCAGGCTGGTTTCAAACTCCTGACCTTGAGTGATCCACCCGCCTGGGCCTCCCAGAGTGCTAGGATTACAGGTGTGAGCCACCGCCGCGCTTTACGTTGCCCATTTGTTTCAAATGGTCCAATATTGTTGGAATAGTAATGTGAAACCTTGCTGCTAATTCATGTGTAGGGAGAGGGATTCGCTTCCACTTCGATTCCAGCTTTCAGCTCATCATTATCCACTTTGGGCTCAGGTTGCCTATGTGGCTCATTTCCAAGATTAAAATCACCAGAACAGAACTTCTCAAACCATTAACCTACTGTGAGTTCGTTATCTGCATCCTTCCCAAACACTTGTTGATATCCTTCCCAAACACTTGTTTGTGCTGCTGCATTGTTTCCACGACAGAACTCATATTCAAAAATAACACGAATTTTTGACTTATGCATGGTTTCACAAAAATTGCTCTAAAAATTTTTGAAAGATAATCACAAGCCAAAACATGGGTTTACAAGACTGAGGATGTACCTTCACAATAAAAATAAAACAAGAAGTGTCAAAGTGAAATGTCAGAGATAACTATAACTGTCAAACTTAATGCTTGAAGAAATTGGATATTTCATACTTAATAACCTAAAACATATATATATACACACACACAAACAAAAAAAGAAAAATAAATTAGATTGATTCAAAAATATATGTACATAAATAGATACCTGTGTTTCTGTGTGTGTGCACATACGTGTACATGTTCCTAGCTCTGCACACTGAAAGAGCCCAAAAGCATTGTCATCTCCATAGGAATGATCACACCTATTCATCACTAAAAAGAACCAGATTCCTTGGAGAAATGCCTTATTCCTGGACTGGGGCAGAACATCTTGGTGTGCCAGAAAATAGGAAAGTACTCATAAAATAATGGGGATATGTCAGAGGATGTGGGAAATAGCTGTAAGGATAAAGTACTGAATAAAGTTGGGATAAGTTAAGCATCAAAATAATGATAGTGATGGATTATGATGCATTGAATAAAATAAGAATCCATGAATCCATACTGATTAGTGAATGAATGAGAGAATGAGAAGGAAGGCTCTTTCATACAGTAGACTATCAAATAATTAATGTAGAAAGAATAATGGAATTAGAGAATCACCATTTTGCAATCATCACAGTAACAACTGATTCAAGCCAAAATCATGGACAGATGCTAAAAACTAAAGCATGAAGATTTGGACAAGAATGGGATACCTACGTGGTCTCACGGTACCTCCCCGCAAATTACATATTAGTTACAAAGGGTGTCAGGTCCGGCCCTTGGCAGACTGTTGTTCTGGTTCTTTGGCTCCTTGCTTGGAAAATTCACAAGCGGGGCTGGTGTGACAGAGTGACCACAGATACGAAGCAATTCCACACAAACAGCTTTTACTGCAGAAAAGGAGCTGGCTATGCAAAGTGAGAGGACATTCCAGAGAGGAACGGGCCAGTCCCCACAAGTGGAGAAAGACATTGAGGACGACCAGGTGGTTTCCTTTTATTGGCCTGCTCCAGGGGGAGGGCTGACGGGAGGCATGGGGTGTTACCAGATGATCGACAGACACAATCGACAGGTGTTCATATGGCAAAGTTGCAGCTCCGCAGGTGTGTGTGCCTCAAACCCTCAAGCTCCTGCTCTTTGTGGTCGTGAGCTGCATTTTCCTGCAGTCCCTCCCCTGCCCTCCCCTCACCCACCCCGAGAAACCTCCCTCCTGGCCTGTATCTGCCACGTGCAGATTTGGTCCCTGCCTAACAAGGGGAAAAATAACTTCACACTGGGAAAGCCTGGCAGTTACCTCCTTACACAAGAGATTAAAGTCACCATCCCCAAACCGTCCCCAAATGGGACAACCCAACATGTGCCTCCTGATATCATGCACTAAGACCAACCCCAAATCACTTGTTATTACTGCCAAAAATGCATAATCGAAATCTAATCATGAGCGAACCTCAGACAAACCCGACTGAAGGACAAACAACAAAATTACTGGCTCAGACTCTATAAAAATGCGAAGGTCATGAGAAATAAAGAATGGCTGAAGAACTCCGGATTAAAGAAACTAAAAAGACATGAAAATTAGATGGAAGGCAGGATCCTGAATTGGATCCTGGACCAGGAAGAACAAAAAGAACCTAAAAAGGATATTGTTGGGGCCGGGCGCTGTGGCTCACGCCTGTAATCCTAGCT
The DNA here is from genome assembly GCF_040939455.1 of Microcebus murinus. Taxonomy (NCBI): domain Eukaryota; kingdom Metazoa; phylum Chordata; class Mammalia; order Primates; family Cheirogaleidae; genus Microcebus; species Microcebus murinus. Next base: position 37,981,050 of record NC_134121.1, read on the forward strand.
CTTGGGAGGCCGAGGCGGGCGGATTGCTCAAGGTCAGGAGTTCGAAACCAGCCTGAGCAAGAGCGAGACCCCGTCTCTACTATAAAAAAATAGAAAGAAATTAATTGGCCAACTGATATATATATAAAAAATTAGCCGGGCATGGTGGCACATGCCTGTAGTCCCAGCTACCCGGGAGGCTGAGGCAGAAGGATCACTCGAGCCCAGGAGTTTGAGGTTGCTGTGAGCTAGGCTGACGCCACGGCACTCACTCTAGCCTGGGCAACAAAGCGAGACTCTGTCTCAAAAAAAAAAAAAAAAAAAAAAAAAAAAAAAGGATATTGTTGGGTTAATTGATGAAATGTGAGTATGGACTGTGGTTAGGCCAATGGTAGAACATCAATGTCAGATTTCCTGATTTTGATCATTGTGTCTTGGATATGTAAGAGGATATCCTTGATATTAGGAAATACAGTTTGAAATCTTTAGGGGTAGAGGAGCAAGATGTCTACAACTTACTCTCAAATGGTTTGAGGGAAAAATGTGTGTGTGTCATACACACACATACATATGCACACATATACACACACACTATATACACATACTGAGAGACAGAGAGAAAGTAAATGTGGCAAAATGTTATTAATTGGCGAAGGGTAATGTTCTTGCAACTTTCTATAAATTTGAAACTATATCAAAATTAAAAGCAACCTCCCATAGGCATGGGCTGCACACACACCAAAGCTAACGCACAGATAAAAGGGCAAACTAAATACCCAGCATAAAAGTGAGAAAAGACACACGCCAAGGCCTGCGTGGTAGTTGATTGCCTCCCCAAAAAGCACTTAGCCTTCTTCCTTGCAAATGGGCCCCGGTTTTTAGTACTATTGATGTTTTAAGCCAGAACACGTAGTCAGGCGTGGTGGCTCACACCTATAGTCCTAGCACTCTGGGAGGCCCAGGTGGGAGGATGGATTGAACTCAAGAGTTCGAGACCAGCCTGAGCAAGAGCAAGACCCTGTCTCTACCAAAAATAGAAAAATTAGCCAGGCATGGTGGCGCATGCCTGTAGTCCTAGCTACTGGGGAGGCTGAGGCAGGAGGGTTGCTTGAGCCCAGGAGTTTGAGGTTGCTGTAAGCTAGGCGGACACCACAGTACTCTATAAGAAAAATAGTAATAATAAAATAAAATAAAAATAAACTAGAACATGTAATATTTAAGAAATTAAAATTAACTTTAAGAGTGTCCCCAAAACGAGAAAAAAGTGAGTGTTTCGGCATGCCCGTGTGAATGGATGAGTCAATGGATAAGGGAGTAAATGAACCGGCAGCAGCGCAGGTGAGCGAGGTCTTCTGTCTCCAGAGAGTTAAATGAAATATGAGAGTCACTTGAATATCTGGGTCCCTATCCCAGCACCTCCTTCTGTCCTCAGCCCACCTTTGAGGCGACAGCCCTACAGACCAAGGATTTTGACCAGCCCCACGCACCCTTCTTGAACTTTCTACTCCAGCCTCCACCTGCTCCATTTTGATGTTTAGGATCAAGGCATCCGGGATCCTCACCAAGGCAGCCTCCCCAGGTGTGGGCCAGGGTCTTCCTGCGTCCTTCTTGTCATGCACAGCTGCTAAGGGAGGGACCGGGAGAAAAGGGAGAGAGAAGTGGGGAGTTGGGGGAGTCTGTTCAATCCCAGAAACCGTTTGGTTTTTCTTGCCCCTGATGTACTAGCCGCCAACCTTTTCGAAGGAGGGCCTGACCCTACCTGGGGCTTGGCTGCGTGCCTGGCTGTGCCTCCCAGGCCTCCCCTCCCGAGGATGCCATTCCCTTATTGTGAGTACTGTTGGTAGCAGTGGACACAGCCTGAGTAGAGAGTCAAGAGCCTTGAACTTCGGGACCTTCCTTCACTTGCATCACCGTGTGCAAGTCTTGCAACACCCCTGAGCTCAGTTCGCCTATCTACGAATAATAAAAATGTCCCTGCCCTGTGCTAGTGGGCTGATGACACGAACACACTGTTGTTTCATTGCAGACGGATGTGTTGAGGTTTTAAAAAGTGCTTTGTATTTGGTCAGGAGCTTGGGCATAAATGCGAGAGGGGCTGCTGATCTGACAGCCCACCACTGATCATGGCTGAACCCGAACAGGATGTCAGGGAAAAGCCGGCAGGTGAGTCTGTGAGTCCTGTTCCCAACAGAGTCCTCAAGGAGGATGGGAGAGAGGGCGGGGGAAGCCTGGGACAGGGGTGGTGCTGTGGCCAGCAGGGCGCATGGCCTCCCTCAGTCTGCAGTGCTGCAGCCAAGAGCAGAGCCCCTGGACCAACGGCCCTTTCAGGGGGCAGCGAGTACCCGCAGTGAGGAGACAGTAGGAGCAGGCGGCAATTCCTGTGCCCACTCGTGCTAGGAGCAGTCAGGCCTTCAGTGCACCTTCTCATTGCTTCTTACAGTCCTGTGAGCTACGCCTTATTAACCCCATTTCCTGGATCAGAGAGGTTACCTAACTTGCCCCGAGTATCACTGTCGCTAAGTGTCGGAGGAAGAATTCAGACCCACACCTGCCTGTCAAGGGCGTGCTTCCTGTCCTCTGTGAGACACTGTCCCTCCACAGACAGATCTGACATATTAATCAGAGAATAAGACGCTTTCCAGCATGGGGGACGAGGCGGGGAACGTTCTCAGGCTGTGTGTTGGTTGAGTTAGGGAGACAGGAAGGCCTGGTTCCAGGTCTGTGGTGGGCTGGGCCCAGCTGCCCCAAGGGCGGCCTGGGAGAGGGGCCACAGAGCTGAGCCACCTCCAGGGCTTGCAGTGGAAGGGCAAAGGTAAGACTCTGCAGATGCCTGAGGACTAGGGGAAGGGACATTATTCCTGTCCTGGGAGGGGACTGAGCTGGGTGGGGAGTGTCATTTCTGGGGAGGCATTTGGCAGGGTGGCACGAACAAGGCTGACTTCGTGAGCCTGAGATCAGTGCAGTCGCCTCAGCCTTGGGATTTAATGTTCTGTGGTCGTTGGCTTGAAATGGGTCATCATTTTGGCTTTGGATTTTTTTGTTTTTTTGTTTTATTTGAGACAGTCTCACTCTGTTGCCTGGGCTAGCATGCAGTGGTGTCAGCCTAGCTCACAGCAACCTCAAACTCCTGGGCTCAAGTGATCCTTCTGCCTCAGCCTCCCGCCTGGCTAATTTTTTCTATATATTTTTAGTTGGCCAATTAATTTCTTTCTATTTTTAGTAGAGATGGGGTCTTGCTCTTGCTCAGGCTGGTCTCAAACTCCTGATCTTGAGCAATCCTCCTGCCTTGGCCTCCCAGAGTGCTAGGATTACAGATGTGAGCCACCGCACACAGCCTGGATTTGTTTTGTAAGTGGAGTCAGTGGTGACAACAGAGCATGTGCGAGGGTTGGGAGTTGGAGCCTCTGTGGTGCATGTGGGCTCCACACCCAGGCCAGCCCCACCACTGCTGTGACCCGATGCCACAGTGCCTCGTTCCACTGTGAGGGGCAGGCAGGGCAGCATGCTAGAAGGGCAACTGCAGGGAAGAGGTGGGGACCCCTCGCCCACCCCCATCCAGGTAGCTGGTGCATTCAGGTGAGATCAAAATCCCCTGGGGGTCACCCATCTGCTGTTGGTCAGGATTGTGGGAAGGGGAGAGATTGGCTTCATCCTGCTTTTCCTTTTGCACTCAGCTCCACAAAGTACACAGCCAGCCCTGGTCACCACCCAGGTCCTGCCGTTTACTAACTTGAGCGAGTTACTTCCCCTTTCAGCCTCAATTTTCTTGTCTGAAAAAGGAAATAATAATGTCTATACCCTGTAAGTTTGAGGACAGTGAGGTTTTTCTTTTTCTTTTCCAAAATCCAAGTCTGATTATGGCAGCTTCCTGCTGAAAACTACAATGGCTGGCGGTGTTCTAGGACAAAGACCAAAACCTTCCATCTAGACCACTTCTATCCAATAGAAATGTAACGCAAGCCACATATGTAGTGGCCACAATTTAAAAAGTATAAACAGGTGAAACCAATTTTCATATTACTTTATTCAATATATCCAAACCATTATCAATATATAATCCATATGAAAAATGAAAACCTTTTTCCTTACTGCCTTTGAAATGCAGTGTGTATTTTACACTTAGAGCATATCTCATTCCATGTGACAAGGGGTACCTAAATGCAACGCACAGGGCCACCACTCATGCTCTCGAATCTGGCCCCTGCTGCCTCACTGTCCCTCCACATTCTCTTCCCTGCAGCCAGGCTGAAGTGCTTCCCGTTCTCTCCTCTCCTCACAGCGCCTTTGCTGACGCTGTTCCCGGACCTGTGGAAGGCTCTTCACCCTCTGGATCTAGTTAAGCTTCTCGACCTTCAGAGAAGCTTTCCTTGACCCCTTACCTGCTTTCATATGATTGTATTTCACCTTCTCCACACCTGCCACAATTGTGATTTCCCATTTATTAACATCTCTCTTCTGCTGGCCTGTAAACTCCAGGACAGGGACATATTTGGGGTTTTTGATCCTTTCCCCAGTGCCTGGTGCAGAGGAAGCTTTCAACGTGTCCAGTGGGTATTTTAAGAAACAGAGAAGTATATAAAAGCCTGGCATATGCAAAGTGCTCTGTAAATATCCACTCCCTTCCCATCCCTCTGGGTGAGAAAATTTCTCCCTATAAAGGGACCTTTCTAACTGTATAACTGCTAGAGAACTGAAGACACAAAGCACGTGGTGCTGAAAATATTTAAGTAGAAACTTGAGCTAAGCACATAGATTATAAATATTTCTTCCCCAGATTACGCACAATTTAAAAATACTGCCTCAGCTCCTTTTCATGATTTGCACGGTGATTACGGAAAAGTACTCTTCCAGACAGAAAGTAATTGCTGCCCTTTCCCTGACTCGCTTTTTCCCTGAAGTGGAGGTGGTGTATCATTGTCCCTTGTCTGGCACACAGCCAGATGCCAAGGCCCTGCCGCTTCTCGACTCTTTCCCAATTCTCTCCCAGGTGAATATAAACAGGACACAAATCCACACATGTCGACTGACCCAGGTGATAATGCCAAATCTGATGACACCTGTCTAGGTGAGGACTCAGCCCCTAGATCATGTGATCATGCTGCAAAGCCAAACTCAACATTTGGTTTCCTCCAAATGGACCCTTAGTCCATACTGCTCCTTCTCAGGACAGTTAAGTTGGAAGACTCAACTAAATGCCACTGTCCAAAAAGATGGGTGAATTATCCTATTTTTCAGGTCCTACCTCTCACTGGAGAGTTATGGGGGACAAGGGGGGATTTATACCTCTGCACAATGGCTTCTTTAAGAAGGGCCCAAGGCTATGCACATGTCCCTTGAAGCTGTCCAGATAACCAGAAAGGTATAAACAACTGCTATGAATTGCCCAAAGGTGATACATTTAAACATCCATTGCATATTTTAAATCCTTGGCTGGCTCCAAACTGTAAGCTGTTTGTGTTGGAGTTAGTGGGGACATACATCCTAGAGCTTGCCCAGCACTCCAAGAAGCCCCAGCTAATGAAAAGTGTGTATGTACCTACAAAAGCTCCATGTCTACTTATTACTCAAGATTTTAGGATTATCTATGCTGTGATAACATTGAAAATCTTTAAGGGGTATTTTCTTCTACAAACCATATTTGAATTTATGGATACTAGAGCTGGTGCTTAAAGTCAGAATTCAGAACCCCAAAGAAAATGACTTCATTGAAATTGAACTTAAAAGATAAGAGCTGAGTTATCAAAACCTACTAAAAGTGAGTTGCTGTGAACTGGGGATTAAGCCAGAGCAAGTGGAGAAGATCAGAAAGCTACCAAACACACTGCTCAGAAAGGTAGGGTTTTTAAGTTTCTAAATGTGGAGTTTTTGTGGGTAAAATTATGTTCTCTGGAGCCAATGATTTAGCTTTTGCACTTCCGATATGAAACAAAATTAAAGATACTGGAAAGTTTGGCTGTAGAATGGCCAAATATGGTAGCTAGGTCATTTTCAGTCTGGTGCTTTCAGAGATTTGCACACCTAATCCCTAAACCCTTTTAAAAGCCTCCAAATGACACGTGACTCTCCCAATTTAAGACTCTAGTTCAGTCTGGGAATGGTGGCTCACGCACACCTATAATCCCAGCACTTTGGGAGACTGAGGTGGGAAAATCATTTGAGCAAGAATTCAAGACCAGCCATGGCAACATCGTGAGACTCCATTGCTATAAAACTAAGAAAAATTAGCCGAGTGTGGTGGCACGCGCCCATAGTCCCAGCTACTTGGGAGGGTGAGGCAGGAGGATTGCTTAAGCACAGGAATTCAAGGTTGCAGCAAGCTAGGATGATGTTGCTGCACCCCAGCCAGGTAACAGGGCAAAACAGTGTCTCTAAAAAAAAAGAGAAAAAAATCATGCCCTGGTTAAAGTCTCTTCTAGAAACCTGCAACAGGGACCCCACCACCCCGCCCAACAACAAACAAAAACCCATTCTCAACTACTAACATAGTTTACCATGGATAAAGAAATAACAATACAGAAATATCTTAAGAGTTTAGGAAAGGAACCCATGATGCTGGCATATATATATATATATATATATATATATATATATATATATATATATATTTTTTTTTTTTTTTTTTTCCCTCCCTGAGACAGAGTGTCACTTTGTTGCCCAGGCTAGAGTGAGTGCCATGGTGTCCGCCTAACTCACAGCAACTCAAACTCCTGGGCTCAAGCAATCCTCCTGCCTCAGCCTCCCGAGTAGCTGGGACTACAGGCATGCGCCACCATGCCTGGCTAATTTTTTCTATATATATACTAGTTGGCCAATTAATTTCTATTTATAGCAGAGATGGGGTCTCACTCTTGCTCAGGCTGGTTTCGAACTCCTGACCTCGAGCAATCGGCCTGCCTTGGCCTCCCAGAGTGCTAGGATTACAGGCGTGAGCTCCCGCACCCGGCCGATGCTGGCCCATATTATGCGTTTTTATACTTCACAGTATTTATTTATAATTATTTATAAACGATTATATTTCTTTTCCACATCAGGACAAAGACATTCGAAGACTACAGAACTTTCAGGAAGTGGAACTCATTTTACTGAAAAACGGAAGCACTGAATTAATAGAACACACACCATCTCTGATAGAGAAGCCCTGCTACAATAGCAATGCCGCAAAAATGAATTAAATAACCCAGGAAAAATACCTGGAATCATTTTGTAAATAATGAAGCCTAGATGCATATACCACTTTGGCTAACTTCATGTGTCAACTCCGGATAACTATTTCCTCATCTCCAACTTCTCTGGGCTGGGAGAAGAGTTAAGTTCAAAGTGTTCTGAGAAACAGCTATGAAAGGAAATGGTAAGGTTTGACACCTGGAGCATGTTTACTGTGTAGAGTCGCACCCCAATCTTGGTCAGGTATAGTTACTAGGCCCTGTGGGATTCAGCCAGGACACATGGCCAGGATCTCCTCAGATGAACCCCACGTGGGCAGGGTGAGCCCATGGGGCTGGGAAAGCCAGGGCCCACTTGGCAACACCACCTGAACCTGTGTGCTCCATTCAAAAACCATTTCATACTGTCCCTTCCAATTTACACTTTTTAACTCACCATAGCCTCTTATGGTAGGAGCACTTAAATAAGCAAAAAACAAAAAAGAGCTGGTGCCCTCAGGAGCACCTGGCTCAAAGGTGGGCTGTCATCACGTCCCACAGTAGGTTCTTCCCTAGCACACTACCTAGCATCCTTCTGGCTCAGTTCTCTTGCTAACTTCTACCTTGCATATAAGCACTCATGCCACTCGACCCTATCTACCAGCTTTTATTAACATACAGCAGCATCACTTCTTTGCAAATCTGTTCCTCACAGACTATGAAGTCATCTCTAATCGTCATGGAAGAGGTATAAATACTGGCAAGCACAATGTCTTACTTGTATTCCCAGTACATAAAATAGGCCGCTGTTCCCTCATCTCCAACATCCAATAGCTCAGCTTGGGTGAAGGGTGGGGAAGGGACACATAAGCATTACATGAACTTACCTGACCCAACTGTCCAAAACAGAGGAAAATGTTTAGCAAGGGAGAAGTTTGTACTATTTCATGAAATGTCATGAGTCAACGGAAGAGCCTGCAATGTGCTCAGTATCCATGGCCTCTTATGGTAAGAGCACTTCAGCACTGAGCGTAGCATAGCACACAGCCCCTAATACAAGCCAACGTAGGGATCGGTGCTGGGAGACTGTGATAGTGGGTGACACAAGTCAATCCCCAGGTGACACCACACTAAGTCATTTTCAATTTTGACTAATAAGGAAAATTTAGGCAGAGGCTCGGGATTGGTTTTAATGGCCCCAAATCACCATTTGTGGGAAAAATGAGATTTTTAGGTTGTCTTTAAACGAACATAGTAGAAGAGATTTGAAAAAAATCACTGCTGGGAGGAAAGCTGAATGAACCCAAACAGGCGTCACCTGGTGGCTAGTTACAGCAAGATCAATGAGGGCAACAATTTAATCATCACAATGTTGACGGGCAAATTCAATACCTGTTCTAATACAGTCCACACACAAAAACATGACAAAGATGTATTTTTTGTAACAAACACAAATGGTCTTAAGATTGCTGGTTTTAAGTAAAAAAAATCTGAAGAGCTTCAAGAGTAATTTTGATCATTTATTGTTTGTAAAAACTAGTTTCTGGGTAAGGCACAATTCCATTGAAGTACTTTAAAAATCATTTTTTAAGTGCAATTTATCAGGTACCAGAATGCTATCCAATTTATCAGGTACCAGAACACATTTAGGTTAAAATATGAATGATCTAGAATTCTTACTTGCTCACAACCTACTTTGACTTACAATTAATGGGGCGATTGGCAACTCACAGCACTGCCCCTTTCCACTCTTCCTCCTCAGTCACAGCCATATATATGTATGTATTATGTATGTATGTAGCTGTCCCACATGCAGCGGAGAGCCCCTAATGCCACTGCTGCAGTGAGCACAGGCTCCAGTAGGGGAGGGAGCTGCACCTTTGTTCCTGATTTATCCAAAGTTAGCAGATACCACCGGGCACATAGGAACACTAAGGGATGTGCTGAATGAACTCACAATAGCCAAGCCCTGAGCTCACATAGAGAGGATCCAAGTCTCACCTGGGGACCGATGCTGGGGGATAAGAGGACGACTGTGAACTGATGGCACAGGGCCTTAGCTACATGAACCCTGCACATCTGCAGGTGCATTTCAAGTTTCAATCACTTCCCTCCTTTTAAAGAGTAAAACTTTCATTAACACTTCATGGTGCCCCTATTAAAATTAGAACAAGGCCAAAAGCAGCAGCCTCTCTGAGGTGATCATCTTGAGCAAGAGGGAAGGAGTACTGCTCAGCCTGGCAGTTTTCCTTCCTGAAATAGCATAAATCTGAGAGAAGAGATTCTTTGGAAGCTGCTTGGACAGGAGAACAAAAGCATCAGCTCCCTGGCCAGCATTCAAATTGTCAAGATAAAAATAGGCTAACACAAAGAAAATGCATTTAGATCTTCTTCCTAGCTTTTAAAGAACAATTAGGCCGGGCAAGGTGGCTCACGCCTGTAATCCTAGCACTCTGCGAAGCCGAGGCAGGCAGATTGCTCGAGGTCAGGAGTTCAAAACCAGCCTGAGCAAGAGCGAGACCCCGTCTCTACTATAAAAATAGAAAGAAATTAACTGGCCAACTAATATATATAGAAAAAATTAGCTGGGCATGGTGGTGCATGCCTGTAGTCCCAGCTACTCGGGAGGCTGAGGCAGTAGGATTGCTTCAGCCCAGGAGTTTGAGGTTGCTATGAGCTAGGCTGATGCCATGGCACTCACTCTAACCTGGGCAACAAAGCGAGACTGTCTCAAAAAGAAAAAGAAAACCAACAACAATTAAGACCCTAAATTTGACACTTTAATAAACAGTAGCTTTGAAACCTGCCAATCACTGAAGGAGGGTCAATTTTATGAAATACATATCTATGTTATTAGTAACTACCTACACACCAAGGCCTTTTCCCTTTCAAATTTAAATTTTATTAAGAAATATCATATACATAAGAGCACATAAACATACAGTTTGAAAAAGAAAATCCCCACCCAGCTTCAGAAACAGAGCATCAGCAGTTCCTCTGAAGGCCCCTCTTTGCCCTGAAGATCACATCTCCCACCATCCCTCCAACTCAACGGCTAACATCAAATTTTGTGTTAATCATCTTCCTGTTTTTTTTCATTTATCATGTATCTAACAACCTGTTTTTGACTTTCATAGAAATGGAACTGTTGTGGATGCATTCTTCTGTGCCTTGCTTTTGACCATGGTTCACACGTGGAGCTGTGGTTCAGTTTCACTTCTGTGGAATTCCATTGTAGGAATATACCACAATATTTATCCAACAGACTGCTCATGGACATTTGGGCTTTCCCGGGTTTTTTTTCTTCTTTTCTTCCTATTACAAACAATGCTGCTATGACATTTTTACAGCCATCTCCTGGCACGTATGATAAAGAGTTTCTCTAGGGTATCTAGGAGTGAATGGCATACCCAGTTATGCCAAATTATTTCCCAAAGTTGCTGTTCCTAAGCATTCTTAAAACTGCTGACAACTGATCTACTTGGAATGACTGAAGGGAAGAAACAGATCAACTATGAAACTCTCAAGTTGCATTTTTAAAATAGAAAATTCAAAATTCTAATACAACAGTGAAAAATACATTTACTTCTCAGCTTTGGCTTACTTCAAACTACAGGTTCAACTTAAAAGTGCTACCTCTCATATCTCAAAATAAATGTTTTTGAATATTACTAAGTAAAAACAGCAAGACTCAGAACATATGGGTATACTGTCATATATTTTAAAAGATCTATACATATGGTTATATCCCCCACCTCACATCACCCCACAAAAAATCCACTTGGAAGAATAACTGTTAACAGTAGTATCTCCTGGAGAAGGACAGAGGACAGGAGTAAAAGGAGAGACATAGATCACTAAACACTTTTTTTTAACCGTGTGCAAGCATTACAATGGTAATACAAAATTTCAAAAATGCAGTCACCTGGGGTTCTTTCACAATCAGTCAGAAACTCAAACTTCAAACCCAACCCTGAATGAAGTCCAATCCCATAGAATGTATACACAATAACTTCTCAAGTGTTTTTTGTTTCATGCACATAATAGATGTTTAAAAACATATTCACATAGCTCATCTACAATGCATTCAAAAAAACACAATGAATGCGAGCTCAGAGAACTTCCACCATAAAATTTTTCAGTTTTTACATCTCTAAAAACTTTCACCAGAAGGTGGCTGAGCTCAATGCTTATGTGGTCCAAGTGTTGTCAGACCTTGGAAATAAGGTTAGTTATCCTCTGTGACACTAACTATATTTAAGGAAACAGACTGCCTGCAGGTGAGTAATGCTCTAAAGAGAGGGGTAAAAATATCTGAGCAATATGACTAGGTTATTAAAAGCTCAAGATCAAGACAGCAAGAAAGATATTTCAACTGAAATTGAAAAATAAATGGACGGCTATCTCTTTGAAGAAAAAAAACATGTTTTAACAAAAAGGGACATGATACATAGAGGAGTCCATTTCTACATTGCAGAGAAGATGCCTGGAGGAACAGACTGGTCCTCTTAAGAGCTGCAATGGAAATTAAGCTATCAGACCAGTACTATACTTTGATGGCTATGGCATTTAAAAGTTCATCCAATATATTTTATATTAATGAACTGTTATTTAATAAGTCTTTGTCTTTTAGATACATGCTGGATTATTTACAGATTAAATGGTATGTCTGAGACTTGCATGAAAATGAAACCGGCCAGTGGATACAAACACAAGCACACAGGAGGTAAAACTGGTCGTGATGGTGATGAGTTAATAGAGATTAATTATACTGTTCTACTTTTGTGTATGTCTTTACATTTCCAAAGCAAAAAGTTTTTTAAAAAAAAGGATCAACTGATTGCTGATTTCAATCTTACCAAATAATCTTCTGATAACTGACTCCCCTTAAATTTAGGCTTTCTAAAGAGAAAATACATTTACCAACTGACAACTTTTTGGTGTGCATGGCAGAAACATTTATTTCTTCTAGTAAATTGGCCTCTATATTGGCTTCTTGTGAGCCTGGATAGCTAGAAATCAGTTCCTTTTGACCATATCAGTTCTGAGTATAAATGGTTTTATAAAACCCAACCTCTAAATCTCCGTAAGGCCAGACTTTAGTCATGGATGTTTCTAAGGGGCCAGCTTTCCCCGTCAAACCCTAGGTAACTTCAATAGTTTTCCACAGATTTAAGTATCCACAAAGGAAGCCTTTTCACATGAGCTCATGTACTATACTTCATTTAAGTTAGCTACTGGATTCTAGATGAAGAACATAACAAATCTGGCATTTTAATACCTTAGATTTCTTATCTGTTTTTCTTAATATTTAGTAACAGAATATGATAAACTATCACTTTAAGTTCTTTACTGCTATAACCATAATCTTGTCAAACTACACAAAGCAGAGCTCGGGAGCTGGCTGACTTGCCATTTGTTAGATTTTGTTTCTTGTCTTATCTTAACCCTCATGTGAATCATCTCTTACAAATTTGGAGATAACCCCACTCATCTATTGCTGCATCTCCACCATCAGCTACCGAAGTCAACAGGGCTCTGTCCCCACAGCATTTTCTCATACAGAGCCCCTAAAGTGGTGGCTTCATTATTTTCTAAAGTTTGTGGAAGGATTATTTTAGTAAATTCCATAACAATTCATTATACCTGTTAGAATGAACACAGTGGCCTAAGTCAGGCACTGGACCATGAGGCAGAGACCTGTAGTCCGTGTTCTAGCACTCCATCAACATGAAGGCACAGGACCCTGGGTAAGTCATTTAACCCACTACTCAATTTCTTTACCTAAAAAGTGGTGGCAATATTTAAAAATTATACAAGGAATTGCTATGAGAGAGATATGTGTATGTGTGTAAGTATGTATGTAGCTGAGATAATACTTCAATACAGTTGAAGCTGGCTATAGACAGAAATAAATATGCTGCCAATTTTCCTATATGTGACATAAAAATAATCACCTGCTTTTTAAAAAACATCCTTGTCATATATACTAGGCACCCCATACACAGAAAGAAATACATTTATAAACTGACAAGACAAGGTTAAAAGAAATCTTGATACAGGACTTAAAGACCAAAATCTAGTTAAAAGTTCTTGAATGGTCTTCTACATAATCATTTCATAGCTAAAGATAGGGTTTGTCAGAAGGATATTTGGAATTTTCTACTACTAAAGAAATCTCTTGGGGATGTAAAAATATATTCTAGTTTACTGTACATCTTCGCTATTAAAAGCAAAATGCAAATTTATTCATAACCACCCAAAATTGAAGCACCATTATTTAAAACATTAAACTAGAAAGTCTATAAAAATTAGTCTTAAACATAACAAATTAGATAAAACTGTACACCAACACCTCTAGTAATAGCGTACCTGTTATATTTAAAACAAGGGACTAGTTCAGAGTCAATAACTTTATTAGAAAAAGATTAATACTAAAACTTTTCAATGACAGAGACAATCAACTTTGTAACAGAAAGCAGAGATACTTTATTTTTACTTCTAATTCCAAAGGCTAAGTATAGCAGAGTTGTAAAAATGGAATCCCACTTAGGCTGATTCAAACAAATACTAATGTTTTATCCTGTTTTCAAAGTCCAAGAATGAAAACTTGCAATTAAACACTTAGCAAGCCACATGTTTAGGTAATATTTCTTAAAAAGTCTTAAAGAAAAAATATGATACATGACCTAAGTTTTCAGTGGCATATATACTATTAACACATGTTCTGAAATCTGGTAGGTCACATCAGTCCTGAATTAATTTTTAATAAAAAAAAAAAAAAAAATACTAACTGAGCTTTATACTTTTTCTATGCCACTATAAGCTTTCTTTCACCTCATTTAATGTCGATCTTCACTTTATGTCGTTTTCAGTATTCATCCAAAAGTCTTCGAACAGTAGTCCTACAATGCAAAATTTGGGGAAAAATGATAATTAGACAACATGTAAAAGGCTAATTTTTATGACAAAGTGTTGGCCCAGTCACTAACTGCTAATTATAATTAACATGTGTATATGGAATGTTTATATTCTTTTTAATAATCAAGGCATCAATGTGGTTCTTAAAGCCATGTGCCTGTGTATGCTTGCCTACGTGTGAATGGCTCACATAGACATAAATGCTACATTGCTTTCCCAGAAAAGGAATGCCATCAACAAATCAACTAAGTGGTACTTCCTTTCATTAGGAATATTTTATCCCACGCCACTAGCCCAAAGAATGAACAAGTTTGTAGGTTTTAAGAACACTTACAGAACCTGACTTTTAATAGTTCTTTAAAAACCCAAATTTATTCCATACAGTGTGTCAGTTCTTTGTATTTCACAGATTGAAGATGTTTGTCCTTGCTATTCACTGCTGCTTTAATTGTATCAGCCAATGACTATTCCTAGATACCTATGGCTGACTGCAAATTCTCCTACACAGTAGGAAATATTAAACACATACCTCTGAAAGACTTGAGAATTGCATTGAATGTAACAAGGCGAATAATATGAAGTGTTTATTGTACTTAAAATTCTTTAAAGATATCTAATTCTGGGCACCACTGCATCCCTACATACAGTTGAAAAAAAATTCCATTCTGTTAACATTTAAGTTTTCACGCAATACACAAAAACCCCTCTGTGCTTCTTGTAAAGAACAAAAAAGATACACAACAGTTAAGCGTAAAGATCACAGGCAATAGCATTCAAACATGGATGTGGGTAGAGAAAGGAGTACCTGGCATGAGTACCTGCTTAGTTTGACTGAATCCTTGATTTTTAATTTGGCTTTTCATGGGCCGCTCACAACACCAACGCTGTGTGAGGTATGGTAGTCAGCTGCAATAATTCATAAACCCTACACTTCCATCAATCCAATGCTACTGGCTCTCGAGTTACAGAACAAACTGCATTAGAATGCAAGGCAATAAAGCAAAAAACTAGAAACATCCTTGACAAAGAAATACTAGCAGTTTAATTAAAACAAAGTAGTCCAACATGTGCCTCAGAAATATTTAAGGTTTTAAAGCATATGTCTCTGCCAATGTACCAACACAAGATGGACTTAATACCAAAAAGAAAAAAAAAGCAGTTCAACCTTTTTATTAAAAAAAAAAAAGAAATGACAGCAAAATCCCTAAAAAAAGGATAATTAACTTTTCAATGGCGACTACATTACAAACGTGGGCAATAATTTCCAAAGAGGCACACTAATGGGGGCACGAGTCTGCTACAAAATAGCTGAGACAAAACAATGTACCTCAAAATGTTTTGCAGGACTACACTGTCTTTTCCTTCAGAAGATGCTTTTGTAAGTCTTCTTACTCGGCTTAGTTCCATCTTCATCTGTGCATACTTACGCTGCACTGTCAAACAGTAACAAAAAGCCCTAATCAAAGTGAGAAACAATACACTTACCTCTGTCTGATCTGAGGTCTTATCAGATCAGTTTTAATTGGACTGAGTGTCACCTTCAGATTTAATGTCTTCACTGGTCCCATTGACCTCATTCTTAGTGTCACTTTCCTTCGATTCAATGTTTGTGTCTTCACTTTGTTTTTCTCGACTACCGGACTTCACACTACTTTTTTTATCATCAGATCCCCTTTTTTCTGCCATAAAAGAAGACATTGACCATGGATTTTAAAGTAAAATACAATAAAGATATGATTTTTTAAAAGTGAAACAATTGAGAGATGAAAGACAATCATTTCCCACAGATTTCAAGTAACAGTTTGGTGAATTTACCAAAGGGATAAAATTTGTAGTTTAAGGGGGAGGGAGAGGGCAGGAAGGGGAATCAAATTGGTAAGAAGCTATTAAGTACAAAGTAGGATATAAAATTTCATTTTGGGTAAAGAACATTAGAATAGGAAAAGTACAAAAGACAGTATATAATACTGTTCATGTGATGTTAAATTATTAAGTTAGAAAGGGTAAAAATACTAATAACTCCCAAAGGTATAAAAGGTTGAAATGTTTAACAGGCATGTTTATCCAATTAATACATATTTTAAAATACAAACAATTATTTATATACATATTTGAGTATCCAAGAAGGACAAGTTTAATGGAAGAAAATGGATCTTAAATCCAAATCTAAGCAACTGAACTTTTGTGCTTTGCTAAGAAAAGCAACATATATGCCATCTGAGAGTTGTTATTCCGAAAGGAAAAATTAAAATTCATCTCAGCTGTAAAAGAATGGAAAAAAGTAAATTTCAGCTTTTTCCTGTACTACTTTCTTTGGAAGTGTAAAACCCTCAGGCTAGAGGCAAAAGCATTACATAGAGCAAGCACATTCTAGGCTTTTTTAGTTCCAAGTAGTTCCCTAACAAAAGATTTCCACAGAAAATATAAACTTTCTGGAAAAATTATTTTTTCCCCTTAAAACTAAGAACACCTGGTCTAACAATAGTTTATAAGACCAAAAGATGTTTTAAGAGAAGCCAAACCCTCCACACAGCTTCTGGACAAAGTTATTAACACACAACACCAAATAACTGGGAAAGGAATGGACATGAAAACAAAATATGGCATGGGAGAAGCACCCACTCAAAGAATGTAAGAACTAAAGATCTTAGGTGAAGGAGCGTATTCAGTCCACAACACTTGCAAAATACACAAAGCAATGTCCAAGTAGTTAACAGCAAGACTTGCTTCATGCCTGTCTGTCCACTGTGGGAACTGTGCCAGTACAGTATGCTCTAACTGACCTTGTGGGAAAGTCCTCCCTTTGTGCCTTATGGGCTTCTCCGGTGCACAGGTAGCTTCAGTGAGGAAGAGTCGTCTTGTTGCTCCGTGGAGGACTAGTAGTCAGTCCAATAATCTTATCTTCTGCCCTATGTAAATATGGTAGATCTTAATAGTCCTAAGGACATCCACAATGTGTGGTGGATTTTAGGGCTATGGATTAAAAAACGAAACCCTCTTGACAAAGAGAGTACCCTAAACTGGTTGATAAGATAGCTTTGTGTGAGAAACCACTTTTCATTTGTGGAGTTAGATAAACTGCTTCCATCACAGCACCTGGAGTAATGAACTTGTTCTTACTCATTTGCCATTATCAAGTGCCTGCTACTACTCATACCTAGCCCAAGGTCCAGATCTTCAGTCATTTATATACTTAAGGAGCATCTAGATGGATACACAGCATTTTCAAAATCCAGTAAGTCATACCATTTCTGAAAGTGGGTCCTACAGTTTAAGATAACTCTACAATGAAGACGAGCCTGATATAGTTTTCTTGGTATCCAGTTTTCTTCTTTCCTTTCTCCAAGTCTCATTCAAGAAAACCTGTCTGTCTAAACAAGCTTATTTTGCATAAATAAAAGTTTAGCTAAATTCCATGATGTTGTCATTTACCATTAGGATTACAGGTAAGCAACTCAGGACAACTTTTTTACTCTACCCAGAAATTATACAAATATGCCTGTTTCTAGGCAGGCCAGTGCCATTTACTGCTTAACTTTGATTTTAGGTAGTTATGAAGGATAGCTAGCTTTTACCCATAAGAACCGACCAACCAACCATTTTAAGTGGCACAAATGATGACACAGAATAGAGCAACTGAAGTAACAACTGAATATAAAAGACTAAAAACTTTCTCAAAAGAGAAGTGATTAATTTGACCTGATATCCATATCTGGCTCTTGAGAATTGACTCCTCACCTCAAAAATATATTACACAGAAAGTCTTGCAAAAAGATTGGGCAAAATGTTCTTAAAATGCAAAGTCAGTTAACCTTTGGTAGTGATTGCCTTTTGAATCACAGAAGCAATTTCTGAACTTGAATGGCAAGTACTGAAGTTCCTGAAAGTCAAAATGTTTCTTACTTTTTAACATTTTTCCATGTTATAGAAAAAGCCAATAAATGGAAAACAAATACATTTTTAAAACACAGGGTCCACTTATTTAAGAATAAAAGCAGAAGCCAAAAACTATGTCCACTGTTTATGCTGCTAGTTCTAACTCAATCCAGTAAAAAACTAGGATAGTTCTATAAAAGAATAAAATAAATAAATACTTCATAAAAGACCAGTATAATAAACTCAAACAGCAGCTCCAATGTTGGGGATCAAACATGGACAGGAAGACAGAACAGAATGGAACAAGCAGAGCTAAGAAAATCAGAAATAGGCCCCTTCCCTCATTCCTAAAACCATGCAAAGCAGAACAGCCCAGTGTCAATACAAAATCAAAGATGCTAAAGAATCAGAGAAAACAAAAGAAAAGGGAAGAGACCCTGATAATTAAAAGAATATTTTTCAATAAAAGCTAAAAGATGAGAATATTCTTGTGAAAACATGCCAGACAAAATGAAAAGTCCATTAATAGTGCTCATAGCACAGCAAGTCAGCTATTGGTATGCCACAAAAAACTAAAGGAAGAAGTAGAAGTGAAAGAGCATGTTGATTCAATAGCAAACATGTTAAGACACATGTAAGGTATTCAACTTCTAGATACTTAGAATTACTGAGTTAAATGAATGTTGCAAACAAAGATCAATGCAACAAAATACATTTAGATTACAAGACATATTATGGAACACTGCAGTGAATTTAAAAAAATGTAGCCAGTAACCAAGGTAATAAATTCTACAGCTTAATAACCCTGAAAGGAAACACAATACTTGAAAGAATCCAGATGAAAAATCTTCAGGTTAGCAATCGAAGGATGTGATTTTAACATGCCCTAAGAAAACACCAGGCCAACTGTCATTCTCACAAATCAAAGCAGAAGGGGGGAAAGAATGCCTGTCTCCTACTGAATGGTGTTCCTTTTAAATGAAAAAGAGTATGCTTCAAATGGAACTCTGCCTGTGTCTGGAGAAAAGTGTGTGAAAAGTCTCTTAATGAACTGAATTTTCATAGGAACTAACCTTTCTCCTTGGATTTTCTATCTTGTTCTCTGTCCCGACTTTTGCTCCTGTGCTTATATGACTTTCGATCCCGGCTTTTTGATCTTCTTCGATCTCGACTTCGAGATCTATGCTTTCTTTCTGATCTGTCATGGCTTCTGCTTCTCCGTCGATCTCTACTTCTTAATAATTTAAAACAAAAGGAAGGCAACTTCAGGTGGTATTACAGTGAGAAAACACCTTAAAAAATATACACTGTTGAGTAACGAATGTTAAGCAAAACTTACCCTTAAAAAAGCAAATGAATAAAACCTACTACTAAAACATATTACATTAGAAATTTTAAGAATCGAAAATCTTTTGAAATTCAATTTATCTCAATAGTGCTAAAATAGTTATTACTGTGTTCTTTAAGGCTCTTCAATTATAACTCTAATTAAAACAGTATGGTTGATTTAATATTTTATGTCTTCTTAGAATCAGTGAGAAACTCAAGTCAGGTATACTGACTTCCTAAAAAGGTTGTGTCAAATCTCCTATACAGGTGGGAAACAGCAAAGCAGCTGCCTGAAGATGGAGCCATTCACTGATTCAGCTCTCACTCTCTTCAGTTCTCATTCTAGCATTTCAAGATATTTAAGAGCTTCCAAGTATAATTCCAAGGAATAACCATAATAAACTGCCACTGTTTATTGCATTCATTATAAGCTGAATGCTGTCTTCGGTGCTTTACATACCTGCTTCGCCTTCTGTCTCTACTTCGTGACCTTTTGTGGTCCCGAGACCGACTGCATCTTCGGTCTGAAGTTCGGCTTGAGTGCCTACTTCGTGAACGACTTCTCTTTCTTCTTTCTCTGTCCCGAGCCCTTTCTTTTTCTCTTTCTTCCTCTTCTCTTCGTCTTTTCCTTTCTCTTTCTTCCCTTTCTCTCTCCCTCTCTTTTTCTCTTTCTTCTCTTTCCTGCTTCTCCTTTTTTAGACGTTCATCACGATCAGGTTCTTCAGTTCTTTTTCTCAACTTTTCCTAAGGAAATCAAGTTGGATTTTTATACAACTGTAACCTTAAAGACAATGCCAAACAATGGTCACCTAATGTGAAGTAATTTGTAGACCAACTTATGGAAGCTGATGCCCTTTAAGGAAATGTAGAAATTCCAATACCATATGTGTGCACAAGATATCATTACATGACTAAATCCTCAGGAATATTCTTCCCCAATTTCTGGTACTTTATAGAATCAAGAAAATAAAGTGCTTTCATAGTTTAATAAATAGTAAAATTTCACAGGGATTCTCAGTGCTTCAAGTAATTACACACTTCAGCAAAATATCAATGAGAGGTTTCTATCTCCATGTGATCAATTTTTAGCTATATTAAATAGCTGGGACCACAGGCATGCACCACCATGCCTGGCTAATTTATTCCATGTAATTTTAATTGGCCAATTAATTTCTTTCTATTGTTAGTAGAAACAAGGTCTTGCTCTTGCTCAGGCTGGTTTCGAACTCCTGACCTTGAGCGATCCTCCTGCCTCGGCCTCCCAGAGTGCTGGGATTGCAGGTGTCGACCCACCGAGCCCAGCCAAAATCATGATTTTTAGCTATAGCTAAAATATATATTTAGAAGAAACTTACTTTTAGTTCTTCTACAGTAGCTTTAATCTTGGCATAGCCCATGTGTTGTTTTCCCATCAAATGGTCATCTACCCGAGACTGGGCATCTCCTACTATCAAAAAGGCTCCACACACTTCACAAACCTCCATTTGTTTTTCTTGAGCAGCGAAACTTTCAATTGTCTGAAATGATAAATCAGTTATTACAATAATACCCAAGGAAGAGAAACAAATCCCAAAAAGTAGTTAACATTTAGAACAGATTTCTAATGTGTCTGAATTGCTATTGTCCATTTTCCCAAAGCAATAATATTAGAAACTGGTCAACTATTAGGAAAGCACAGCAACCAAGCTGCCGTATTATATAGGAAATGTACTGAGACCCACTGTTCAACTGTTGAACACCAATGTCACCTTAAAAATTTTAAACTACCTTTCAGAAAACTACCTATTTTATACTGAATTCATTTCTTGCATAGATTCAATTCTGTTCAGTTCAGTTAGTTAAAAAAATAAAAAATTTTTAAAATATCATTAAGGAACTTACTGAGTATAATCAGAACATATCCTATTCAATACTAGAGAACCAATGACCAATTATATTCTACTATCATTAATATCTAAAACATGTATATTGTACATGTTTTAGATATTAAAAGTAAAAGGTTAGAGACAATGTGTGCCAATTTCTAAGGTAAATAGGTACTGAAAATAAAATCCAGGATCAAGTAAATATTTAAGATTTAAGGCAGAGATTAGCAAGCTAGCCGCTAAAGGACTGTTTTTGTAAATATAGTTTTACTGGAAAACAGCCACACCCATTTATTTAGGTATTATCTAATACTGAGTTCATGATACACAAGCAGTGCTCAGTAGCACCCAGGGACCTTGTGGCCTACAAACAAAGTATTTACCACATGGCCCTGTAGGAAAAAGTCTGACGACTTTCACTTTAAGACATTAAAAAGTTGTTTCCAAAAGTTCTCAAACAGAAATGGGTCCCTAGTAATTCATAATGAATAGGCTAGATGATTTAAAATGAGGTGTTACTTACCGAGGTTGTGGATCTAAGCAATTCTCTCTCTTCTTTTAACTGTTCAACTAATTTCATCATCCCCTGGGCCTCCTCTACCTTTCCCTCAGATCCTAATTCTTCAATCTGAAAGGGTGAGGGGCAAAAAGACAGTCAAGAATTCTAACCAAATTATTTTCTTTTGTCCCCATACTTCATTAGTATTAAGTGTTTATTTTCCATCTTTTTTGTTTACTAAAGACTCTTTGGGTTTAATTTACCCCTGTGGTTTTTTTAATGAGTCTAACTGATGGGTAAAAAAATGCATTTTTATGCCACACAACTTGGTAAGTCTGGACAGAAGTATATACCCATAAAATCATCACCACCATATGGATAATGAACATATCCATCACTCCCCAAAAGGTTTCCTCTGGCCTCTTTT
Source organism: Microcebus murinus (assembly GCF_040939455.1). Lineage (NCBI taxonomy): Eukaryota > Metazoa > Chordata > Mammalia > Primates > Cheirogaleidae > Microcebus > Microcebus murinus. The sequence continues at coordinate 38,003,088 of NC_134121.1, forward strand.
CAGTACCTCCTCCAACCTCAAACCCATACACATCCTCAGGCAGCCACTCTTCTGCTTTCCATCACTATAGATTAGTCTGCATTTTCTAGAATTTTATATAAATGGAATCATACTGTTTGTACTCCTTTTTTGGTCTGGCTTCTTTCACTCAGGCTAATTATTTTAAAATTCATCTATACTGTTGCATGTAGTTAACTCATTTTTGTCACTAAGTGATATTCCAACATATGGATACACCACAATTTAATTATTCATTTACCTGCTGGTGGGTATTTGAATTGTTTCTAATGTTTTTTGTTTTTTTTTCTTTTTTGGTCTATTATAAATAAAGACTTGTACAAGTCTTTGTGTACATAAATGTTTTCATTTCTTTTGGGTAAATACTCAGGAATGGCTTATGGTACTTTTGGGGGGAGGGCGGGAGCATAGAGAAGGGGGCTCACTCTGCCATCCTGGCTAGAGTGCAGTAATGTTATCATGGCTCACTGCAACCTTGAATTCCTGGGTTCATGCCACCATAACCAGCTGATTTTTTAATTTTTTGCAGAGACAAGGTCTCACCATGTTGTCCAGGCTGGTCTCAAATTCCTGGGCTGAAGCAATCCTCTTGCCTTGGCCTCCTGAAGTGCTAGAATTATAGGTGTGAGCCACCAGGCCTGGCCAGCATTATTATTAACTTTTTAAGAAACAAATTATTTTCCAAAGTAGTTGTACTATTTTATACTTTCACCAGCAGTGTATGCAGTTCCAGCTGGCCCACATTCTCACTAACGTTTGGTATGACCAGTCCTTTTAATCTGTATTTCCCTAATGACTAATAATATTGAGCATCTTTTCCTATTTGCCATCCTTATATTTCTGCTTGTTAAGTGTCTGTCCCTAGTAGTTTCTGACATCAGTGCACATAATTCTCACCTGCTGCAGGAGCACATCAATTTTGTCTGTTAGAACCTGAATTTTTTCTTCATTTTTGCCTGTTGGGCCAGCTGCCTGTTAAAGACAACAAAATATATCACAAACAAATATCTACAAAGATAAACATTCAAACTCTTATATGCTATACATTATTATTTCCAAAGTATTCATACTATTCTATACCTTCACCAGCAGTGTATGCAGTTCCAGCTGGCCCACATTCTCATTAATGTTTGGTGTGACTAGTCCTTTTAATCTGTATTTAATATTAATATTAAACATTAAATTTAATATTAATATTAAATATTTAATCTGTATTTAATCTAAAATGTTTAATCAAAAGGATAATTCAATTACCTTCAATTTCTAGTCAATTACATATTTTGTCAGTTACTGATATTTAACACAAAAATCTTATGACTAGCAAAATCAATGTTACTAATAAAGACTGAAAAAAAAATGAATGCCTTTAAGTTTTAAATCATTCTAAAAGAACAAAGTAATAGAAGACATTTTCAAAAGTATTAGGGAGGTCTCTGAGTCTCCAGAGAACACGGATGCTTTATGAACACTGTAAATTCATTTCATACTTACCCCTGAGGACTGCTGGTTTTGAGATAATGCCAAACGAGCATGGCCTCGTCTAATTCTACGTTCTACTTCTGCAAGTAAGCTCTGTAAGTATCGCAAAAAATCTCTCTCATAGCCAACTTTCATAAAACGAGAACTCTTCTCATACCTAATAAAATGAGAACAAACAAGCACTACTTTCCAAACATTTATCCATTACATCTCATATACTCTATCTTAACCAGTCTCAATGACTGCGGCATTCAGGCTAAAGAGCAAACCGGAAGCATATGAAGTGAATTTCTGGTTGCCACCAGGGAAGTCAATATAGATCATTATGTTTGGTTTAGAGCACAGGTTTACAAAAGGGTTTGACCACCAGCTCTATCACTACACTAGATCTCTGACTCTGGACCTGGTACAAGTCTTATCTATAAAATCGTGGCTGTTAAAAAGCAACTGTCACGCAGAAAAAAAGCTTGGCGTGTAAGTATGTACCTCATATGGTGGTTAATGGTATCATTACTGAAGCCATATAACCTTATTACCATCCCCAGCTAGTGACTAGACCTCTCTCAGACATTCATTTTGCTTAATTTCAATTATTTCTTCAACCCTTGTCCCCTTTAAACCAAATGTTGATTGGGGGGGGGGGGAATGACAAAAAAGCACAACTACTTACTGTTTTCGTAAGTTTTCATCGTGAATTTTTTCACATGGACCTAGGGGAAGAAAAGAAGATATAAATTATTCATGACATTAGCATTTTTTTCTTGCCAAAAAAAAGAAAATTTTGATTTTTAAAAAGAAAAAGACGTATTTTATCACTAAGCAGTCTGTAGACAACTAAAGTGATCCTACTGAACCATGAAGCATTATGACCAAATAGCACGTGAAAAGTGATCTCCTCAGTCTTCAAGGTTAATACAATAGGGAGCAACTATAGGATAAAAACAGAAGGGAGGGAAGGAGAGAAAAAGGCAGGAAAAAAAGGGTAAGGAGGAAGGAAATTGTTCCTTATTGCCACCAAAGAAAACTCTGCCCGGGTGGACCACTGGTCTGAACCATCAATGACATTTTATTATTTTCAAATACCTCCAGATAAAGTCAAATAGCACAAGACTAGCACCCTAGTCCTACTCCTGCCCACCTTCAAAAAGCAACCAACTTCACTGTTAGCTGTTTCTGTTGGACTTTATCTCATGTTTCTCAAGCTTATGCTTATTTCTCTTTTTCTTGGTTTATCAATCTTAGACATTTAAATTTTAGGTTAAACAAACATCCAATGTTTATAGTTCAACTATGCAAGTACTGTTCATTGTCAGGCCAAACAAAAGGTGCATTATGTGATACTTCTGATACACTTTTCATGAAATTTTTTCATCTGTTTAGTTTTCTATGTATCTATTTTAAAATTCTTCTTAAACACTCAACTCAGCTATAGAAACTTTCTCATACTAATTTCCCTTAAAACTCAAAATACATCAGATAATCAGTTTCATTTTCTTCCATGAACTTTCCGTCTTACTTCAATCAGGGATACTCATTTTCTAAGCTCACTAAAGAGTTGCCATCCTGATGAATTCCTTTTCTGCTTTGTACTGGATGAGTTTTCCTAGATTCTCTTGTTTTTCGCTCCTTCTTAGTTTTGCACATTTTGGTGGAGTTCCTGAGAAAAGGTCCATGGGAGATAAATTTGTTGAGATCTTGTATGTTTGAAAATGCCTTTTTTCACTTCATACTTTGATGTCTGACTATAAAACTAACGTTGGCAAAAATATTTTCACTCAGAGCCCTGAGGGTGTTTTTCCCCAAAGTCTTCAAGCTTCCTGCATTGCTAATCACCAGTCTTGGGCCATTCAGATTCATAAGCCTGTGACTTACACATCCCCTCACATCCCAGGTGTACTGAAATTTCATAATCCTATACCTTGGTATGGATCCTGTTCATTCACTGTCAAGACCACTTGTAGGATCTGCTCAATCTAGAGACTGATGGCCTTCAGTACTATAATTTTTTTTCTTAAGCTATTTCTTTGGTCATTTCCTTCCCCCTCTGCTTACTCTGTCCAGAACTACTAATTGGGTATTAGAGTTCCCTAATTTTTTAAAAAATTATCTTTTCTATCCTATTGCCCAACGTTCCAGCATTTGATTTTGATTTTATTTTCACATCTTTCCAGTGATTTTATTTCAGATTTCTCCAGGTGTAATTTCTAAGTGCTTTTTATTTTTCAAAAGTTCCCTTTTTATGGATCCAATTCTGATGAATGCAGTATCTTCTCTTATTTCTCTGAAGATACTAAATTTAGTTATGATTTTTAAAATTTTCTTTTGTCTTGCCCATTATCTCTAATTCCACTAAGTTTTTCTCTCTCTTTTGGTTTTGGTAAATCTCTCACATGGAAGGTTTTCTTCAAATGTCTGGTTGGTGCTCCTTGGCTGGCAACTGGTTTTTAAAATAAACCTCCAAGATCTGAGTGGAAGTTACTATGGATCGGCTGGGTTTGTTAACTATTGCTTCACCATAGGAAAACCAGGCAGTAAGACTTTAAGAGATTCCCCAAAGGTCAGTATCTGTAGAGGTCACTTCTCTGGAACTGTTTACTTTCTCTAGATAAGAATCCTCTTTTCTTCTGCCTGGGGAAAAACATCTGGCTGTATCCTTCTAGGAACGGGGTAGAGGACAGCCTCATATTAAGAATACAGACTCATTTCATCTCTTTTACAGTCTTATTTTTACTTGCTGCTGATCTGTGCTATCTCTGCAATCACAAGATCTAGACTTTCCTGGCCCTAAAGCGTCCCTAATGCTCTAAAACAAACATTGTACCATAATGAATTAACTTCTTTAATGTATCTGGAATGATACTAGTTATGTATCATCCTTGAGAGAATTGAGAAAATAGTCAATTATTTTTTGTATTTTGTGGTTCAGATGAACTAGAGTCTCTCCAGTTCAATTTCTCCAGAAAATAAACCTGTATTTTCCTGAGATATAGGGGTAGGGGAGGTAAAATCAACATATATACAGGACAACCTAGACTAGTGGCTCTCAAATGGGAACACTTTTGAACTCTGGGGGACTTCTGGCAATGTCTGAAGACATTTTTAAGTGTCACAACGGGATGTGCTACTGGCGTCTAGTGGGTAGAGGCCAGGGATGCTGCTAAACATCCCACAATGTATGGCACAGCTCCCAAAAAAACTGGCCCAAAATGTTAATAATGTCAAGGTTGAAAAACCCTGAACTAGACTAATCTCTCTTAATTTCAGACCCATGACTCAACCCTGCCTTCTGTGGTACCTGGTGCCTCCAAATCCTGAGCCTGTCCAGCGTTCTGCTGATCAAACACTTGCTTCTGTTTAGTATCCCCTTCTGCAGGCTTTTAGGGTACAGGCTTCTCTGCTCTGTTGAGTTTGCTGCTACTCCTCCATCCACTTGCCATCTTCCAAAAATTTGCTGACATCTCTAATGTTATCTCCTCTTCCATTTACATCTTTTAAAAATTTTCATTTTAGTGAGATTTTGGGAGGGAGTGGAAATAGACATGTATGTTTAATTAAGCCACCATGTTTAATCAAACTGACATTTATTAACACATTCATAAATACCTAAGCCAAGAAATTACTTAGCAAAACTTTAAGAAAAAAAACAGGAACTACAAAGGACCAGTTTTTTTTAAAGTCATAAATTTGATAAAAGATACACAGAAAATTCACTTACCAAGATCAGAACGAGTATTTGTGAACAGTTCCGCAGGACAAAAACCACAGAGATAATATTTACAAACCTAGTGGGGGGAAAAAAAACAAAGGCACTTAATTTTTTTAAATTGCTCAGTTTTAAAGCTATTTTGGTAAAGGGTGCCACATAACTATTGTCTAATTTCTTCATGTATATATCTTTCAATCAAATATAAGAACAAGTTCATTTGCTGAATCATATAAACTAGGTAAATTAGTGACTCTTAGACTTCCAAATTTCAATAAAAGAATAGATGTGCAGTACTGACAGAATTACCTACCAATATTTTCTACTATTAATAAATATTTCTAACTGCCACCTGTTGGTTCTCCAGTAGCAAAAACAAATACGGGAAAGACATCCCAGAATAAAGGGAAATCTTTATATTAAAAAAACCCTACACTATTCTTATTCTATTTATTTAACAGACTAGAACCTATTTACAGATTAGGATTTGGAAATCACTGTCTAAATTACAGATAACACTCATTTAAAGCAACTCGGTTCCAAATTTTTAAAGATCTTATAATACACCATAAAATGTACTGGATAGTTTCATACATGCCAACACTTTATTGAATGACTCTTGGTGGGATATGGGGGGAAAACTATTAATATGAAACCAACATTTAATTCTCCCCATTGGTACTACTGTTAACTCCTTCAGATACAGTCCAAAACTGCTCTATTCTGTATTTAATTCTGTAACACTGCAAACCAAACCATGTAAATCAGAATTCCAAAGCATCACTCTCTCCCTTCACATAAAACTTCATCATTACTACGTGGATTATCAATGCACAACTATGACATATGAAAGAAAAGGTAGTGTTAAATTTAAACTTGAGAGTTCTTTCTAGACACTTAGGACTGGATGGTAAATCTGAAAAGACTGCTTTCTGCCTCAAAGGCTTTACACTCATTTGAAGCAATGTGGTCCCATAAGCTGCATCCAGAGAGCTAAAGTCATAAAACATATCTAAACAGTCCCTAAACAACAGATTTAGTTTTATGCCAAGATTATCCTGACATAACCTTATGTCTTAGTATCTTTATACTATTTTCTTTCTTTAGAAGTTCTAATATTTGATTTTTGAGATTACTCTTTGCAGCTGGGCACAGTGGCACATGCCTGTACTCCCAGCTACTTGGAAAGGTAAAGTGGGAAGACTGCTTGAACCCAGAAGTTTGAGGCTATATGACTGTCCCCCTGAATGGACACTGTACTCTAGCTGGGCAACACAGTGACACCATCTTTTTAAAAAAAAACTAAAATTAATTCTAATTTGTTAAACTTTGCATTCACTTTAGGTGTGTCACAATAAAATACCAATGCTAGTATTCAATTTTTAAAAAATATTTAATAATTTCTTTATTTGGGGGAGGCAAGATGGAGCGAAGAGTACGCCACTTTCACTGTGGCCTAATCTTTCAGACTATTACATTAACCCTGGTTCCACAGACCCAACAATTACTTAACAAATTTCACAAAACTGTGTTTAGTAAAGTTACTGCCACAATCTGCCATTATCGATAGCTGTAAACTATACGGTTATATAATGATCTTGAAACACAAAATTTTGTGTGCAGCTCTCGTAGACATAAAACTTGACTATTACTGTGCATTTTACCTTTAAACAGTCATTTTAATTTCTATTTCCCACTTTTACAGAAGTATATTCTAGGGTTTTAGAGAAGATTTTATCTAAAGATTAATTTTATGGTTTTCAATAAGACTGCTATTGTTGTCATCATGACCAACGTAAGACTATTATTCCCTCTTACGTATAAACTGGTCAAGCCACAATCTCTATTGATCTTCAGAAAGGCTCATTCATTAAAACAAGAGGAATAAACACTTCTCTACTCTCCCTCCTGACTCTTAAAATATAGCCACATACAAACTTCAAGTGTTTCTAGAAAATAGCTACATAGTACTTATTGAAGCAAATGTGAAAAGACACATAAAAGTATGAAACAGTCAAGGGTGAAACAGGTACGCTTTGGAGAGGCAACATGATGTAGAGTTCAAATCCTGGCTGCCATTTATCTGCTATAGAAACAAATTGCAGCTGGGTGCGGTGGCTCACGCCTATAATCCTAGCACTCTGGGAGGCCAAGGCGGGCTGGGCGGATTGCTTGAGGTCAGGAGTTCGAAACCAGCCTGAGCAAGAGCGAGACCCCATCTCTACTATAAATAAAATTAATTAGCCAACTAATATATATAGAAAAATCAGCTGGGCATGGTGGCACATGCCTGTAGTCCCAGCTACTCGAGAGGCTGAGGCAGGAGGATTGCTTGAGCCCAGGAGTTTGAGGTTGCTGTGAGCTAGGCTAAGGCCACGGCACTCACTCTAGCCTGGGCAGCAAAGTGAGACTCTGTCTCCAAAAAAAAAAAAAAGGAAAGAAACACAAGTTGTAATTCTGCCTTGATTCCCTCATATTAAAAAAGGAGGTAATTGGCCAGGCGCTGTGGCTCACGCCTGTAATCCTAGCTCTTGGGAGGCCGAGGCGGGCGGATTGCTCAAGGTCAGGAGTTCAAAACCAGCCTGAGCAAGAGTGAGACCCCGTCTCTACTATAAATAGAAAGAAATTAATTGGCCAACTGATATATATATAAAAAAAATTAGCCGGGCATGGTGGCGCATGCCTGTAGTCCCAGCTACTCGGGAGGCTGAGGCAGAAGGATCACTCAAGCCCAGGAGTTTGAGGTTGCTGTGAGCTAGGCTGACGCCACGGCACTCACTCTAGCCTGGACAACAAAGTGAGACTGTCTCAAAAAAAAAAAAAAAAAAGGAGGTAATAAATATCTCCCATGTGATTATGAAGATCAAAACCATATACATGTGTTAAACTGGGAGAAAAGGGTGAGTTATCCTTATTTTTAAAATACTACCAATTAATTTTTAAGATGCCTTTAGGTGCTATGCAGAGTAGACCAAATAAGACATGCCTGTCTGTGGACTAACCAGGAGCTATCAAATTTAGTTTAATCACCCCATTTGAGTGGAGAAAACTGAAATCAAACACAAGACCTGCCTGAACACATCCAGCTACTAAGAGAATCCAGAACAGAATCCATTTAAATCCAGTTCCACGGGCTCTTTCCCTCTCAAGATACTGCTTGACCATTTAATGGCACATCAAATTTGTTACTCTATCCAATAAACTCTAGCTATTTAGACTGCTTCTTTTAACTCTCCACAGGGATTGAGGATGTTCAACTAAAAATATTAACAAGAGACCCCCAAGCAGGCTCACTTCAGTAATCCTAGCACTCTAGAAGGTGGAGGATTGCTTGAGGTAAGGAGTTCAAGACCAATCTGAGCAAGACCAGCCCAGTTCTCTGAAAAAAATAGAAAATTAGCCAGGCGTAGTGGCACCTGCCTGTAGTCCCAGCTACTTGGGAGGCTCAGGCAGGAAGACACATTAGCCCAAAAATCTGAGATTGCAGTGAGCTATGATGATGCCGCTGCACTCTAGCCGGAGCGACAGAGCAAGACTCTGCCTCAAAAAAATAAAAAATATATAAAAAGGTGTGTATATATATATGTATATAAAAAAAGATCGGCAGTACATGCATATTTGGGTACTTAAAGCCATCAGTGCCAATAAAAAAAAAAAAATCAACCAAGAGAATTAGTATCTTTTGGATATAATCATGCCAATTGTTCAAGTTTTGGAATACTAGCAATAAGCATTTAATAGTGACCCCCTAAAAGATATAAGCCTTTATTACAAATTAGTAATCTTGCAAACTCTCTAAATATGTACTAATTCACTCATTCACTTAGCCTTTTATTCAGCAAGTCTTTATTAAATGTCCACCATGGACCTAGCAACTTAATAACCAAAGATGGGAGGCATAAACATCACAGAGGGGATGCTAGAATTCTCTTAACATAATCATGATTTATCCTCTTAATAAGTGTAAGGCAACATCAATTACCAGAAGAGCTCAATCTCATCAGAAACATAATCAATCTTGGAAATTTGACTAGAAAATTTTAATTGCAAGTTTCCACCATTTAAAACACAGTCAAATTGCCAAAAAATTAAAATATCTGGTGTTAGATACACTGATGGGAAAGTGACACTCCAAATACTACAGGGCCCAGGGACAACTGGGCAGCATTCACCAAAATGTAAAATGTGTATTCCTTTAATCTTTCTAGGAACCTGTCCTACAAGTGGCTCAGATATACATTCTAGAATATTCACTGCAGCTTAGTTAGCAACAGCAAGAGAAATCAGACATAATCTACATATCCAACAGGAAACAAATAGTTAAATAAGGTAGATTCATATGTACCAACAAGGAAAAATCCCACAGTACAAGTGAAAATGTTGTAAAAAAAAAAAAAAATCAAAAATTATATGTCTGTAAATTATTAGGAAAGGTCTGGAAACACATACCAATTTTTAAGTTGTCTTGGGGAAGGACTTGGCAATGGGGAAAGGAGCAAGAACAGATTTTTTTTACATCTGTTAAATTTGAATCTTTAATAGCAAGCATGTTTCCTTTCATAAAAAGCAATTTTAATTCTAAACTCAGAAAACATAAAACAGTAAAATCAACTGTCTTATACAAATGGAATCAATCTCTAATGAGAACATTATTTAATGTAAGGAAGACACATATTGGGGGATTTAAGTACAGTATGAATATTTAACTGGGAAAATGCTAAGGCATCTTAACAGTGCCCTTTTTTACTAGCATTCACTTCTTTTAACATAGGTATTTCTCAATTCTGATTATCGATTTCTTCCAATTACAAAAGTACACTAAGAACATCTATCTCAATGTTTCTGTCTTTCTGTACCTATTGAAACCCAAGAGCAAGCAATGTAATTCTCCCTTGAGCTAATCATATATTTTCAATGCAGTCTGCATTATTTTTGTTAAACTACTTACAAAAGATAATGCATTTATTCAATGTCTAATTCTGATAGTCTAAACACTGGTAACACGCCAGGGCCCAGAACTTTGGGAAGCCAATGTAGGAGGACCACTTGAGGCCAGGAGTTTGAGACCAACCTGGGCAACACAGTGAGACCCCGTCTCTACAAAAAATTTAAAAATTAGGTGGGCATGGTGGTGTGATCCTATAATCCCAGCTACTTGGGAGGCTGAGGTGGGAAGATCATTTACACCCAGGAGTTCAAGGTTACAGTGAGCTATGAATGTACCGCTGCACTCCAGCCTGAGTGACAGAGAGGCCCTGTCTCCAAAAAAAAAAAAAACAACTACATACAAACATACAGGAAATATAACTCATGTTGGCAATAGTAAATCTGTTGACAGGGACTTAAATAAATTTAAATAGCTAATCCTAATTACTACATACAGCCAGTCCTCCAATAACTTCATTCTGTTATAACCCTGAAGGAAAAAAAGTTGATTTCCATCTAGGATCACTATGTGGAGCTTGCAAATTAAGTTCTCTCCATGTCTGTGTGGGTTTTCCTCTGGTATTCCGGTTTCCTCCCATATCTAAAGCTGCACACAGAAGGTGAATTGGTGTGTCTAAATAATCCCAGTCAGTGTGGGTGTGCGAGTGTGCCCTCTGATAGAAGAGCATCCTGTCCACAGCTGGTTCTGGCCTTGCGCCCTGAGCTGCTGGAACAGGTTGCGGCCACCTGCAACCCTGAACTGGAATAAGTTGGAAAAGAAATGAATGCAAATTATTGTAAAATAAAAATTCATAAAGTATACAATAATCACACAAACGCACAACAATAAACGATGCGGTCCGAAACCAGTCAGTGAGCCTACCACGTGACTATTTTTAAACTGTGGGGTGGTAGTTGTTTCTTACAATTTTCACTTTACATTTATTCCTTGACTTAAGCCACCACAACTGCCAGCACTGATTCACCAAAAATTGAGTAAATCATTGTCTTGTTTTTATTAATCTCTCTTTTTTTATTAATCTTTCTTAAATGTATGTGTAGCTCACATTTCGATATTTAATTTTGTAAGGTCCTTACTAAGAAGTTTGGCAATGTTTTTGTGACCAGAAATACGCCACAGGAACTTACTCTTGTTTATATTAATTAGCCTACAATAAAACTGGTTTTATTATAGGTCATTTTGCTTAAAGTTGCAGTTTCCAAGAACCTATCAACAACCTTATTGTAGTTTCAAATAAAGTATTACTGCAATATCTCAACTGTCATATACATGTGTTAATTTAAAATGCAAGAATGCCTGGAAATTTTACTGGTGAGAAAAAATAATTCACCCTGTAGTCTTTTGTCACTTCTACCACTAAGTTTAATTCTAATTATAATAGGCTATAAGCAAATGTCTTTCTTTTAGCTGACAGTTGAAAAGAGATAAACCCCCAAAGAGATAATTTTTAATAAAAGAATTTTTTTTTTTTGAGACAGAGTCTTACTCTATTGCCCAGGCTAGAGTGCCATGGTATCAGCCTAGCTCACAGCAACCTCAAACTCCCGGGCTCAAACAATCCTCCTGCCTCAGCCTCCCGAGTAGCTGGGACTACAGGCACGCGCCACCATGCCTGGCTAATTTTTTCTATATATTTTTAGTTGGCCAATTAATTCTATTTTCAGTAAAGACGAGGTCTTCCTCTTGCTCAGGCTGGTTTCGAACTCCTGACCTTGAGTGATCCTCCTGCCTCTGCCTCCCAGAGTGCTAAGATAACACTGGGCCTGGCCTGAATTTTTTTTATTAAAATTCTTTTATGGCCAGGTGCAGTGGCTCACACCTGTAATCCTAGCACTCTGGGAGGCCGAGGTGGGCGGATCTCAAAAGTTCAGGAGTTCGAAACCAGCCTGAGCAAGAGTGAGACCCCATCTCTACTAAAAATAGAAATTAATTGGCCAACTAAAAATATATAGGAAAAATTAGCCCGGCATGGTAGCTTGTGCCTGTAGTCCCAGCTACTCAGAAGGCTGAGGCAGTAGGATCACTTGAGCCCAGGAGTCTGAGGTTGCTGTGAGCTAGGCTGAGGCCACGGCACTCTAGCCTGGGCAACAGAGTGAAACTCTGTCTCAAAAAAAAAAAAACAAAAAGATTCAGTCCCTGACAACATGTAGTTTTATGTGTCAGCTGTGCTATGATCACCATTTCTTATCATTTCCATGCCTTTAATTTTATTACATATGAATGGATTAAGACATTGACCCCCCCCCAGCCACTGAAAATCTAAGTATAAATTTTTAATTCCCTCAAAACTTAACGATTAACAGCCTGTTGACTGGAAGCCTCACTGATAACATTAACTGTCAATCAACACTTATTTTTTTTTTTTTTTGAGACAGAATCTCGCTTTGTTGTCCAGGCTAGAGTGAGTGCAGTGGCGTCAGCCTAGCTCACAGCAACCTCAAACTGGGCTCGAGTGATCCTTCTGCCTCAGCCTCCCGAGTAGCTGGGACTACAGGCATGCGCCACCATGCCCGGCTAATTTTTTTATATATATATCAGTTGGCCAATTAATTTCTTTCTATTTATAGTAGAGACGGGGTCTCGCTCTTGCTCAGGCTGGTTTTGAACTCCTGACCTTGAGCAATCCGCCCGCCTCGGCCTCCCAAGAGCTAGGATTACAGGCGTGAGCCACAGCGCCCGGCCAACACTTATTTTGTATATGTGTTATATATTCCATTCTTACAAAAAAGCTAGAGAAAAGAAAATGTTATTAAGAAATTGAGAAAGACCTAGTACTCTGGGAGGCCGAGGCAGGTGGATTACTGGAGGTCAGGAGTTCAAAACCAGACTGAGAGAGGCCCCGTCTCTACTAAAAATAGAAATTAATTGACCAACTAAAAATATATATACAAAAAATTAGCTGGGCATGGTGGTGCATGCCTGTCTAGCTACCCAAGAGGCTGAGGCAGTAGGGTCACTGGAGCCCAGGAGATTGAGGTTGCTGTGAGCTAGGCTGATGCCTCGGCACTCACTCTAGCCTAGGCAACAAAATGAGACTGTCTCAAAAAAAAAAAAAAAGGAAAATCAGAAGGAGAAAATATATTTATAGTATTTGATACCCTAAGTTTACATGTTGTCTATTTACTAGTGCTAGGATTACAGGCATGAGCCACTGCACCCGGCCATAAAAGAATTTTAATAAAAAGATTCAGTCCAGGCACAGTGTTATCTTAGCACTCTGGGAGGCAAAGGCAGGAGGATCACTCAAGGTCGGGAGTTCGAAACCAGCCCAAGCAAGAGTGAGACCCCCGTGTCTACCAAAAATAGAAATTAATTGGCCAACTAAAAATATATAGAAAAAACTAGCCAGGCATGGTGGCGCATGCCTGTAGTCCCAGTTACTCCAAAGGATGAGGCAGAAGGATTGCTTGAGCCCAGGAGTTTGAGGTTGCTGTGAGCTAAGCTGACACCAAGGCACTCACTCTAGCCTGGGCAACAGAGTGAGACTATGTCTCAATAAAAAAAATTGTAATTGATATTACTTTGGTAGATGTTAATACTGTACTTTTTCCTCCCTTCATGATCCATGATGTGTGAGCAAATAGCTCTTGGGGAAGCTCAGTTTTAAGTGAAGGATGCATCTGATGCAAATCATCGACCATTTTTTAGTAATGATGTGTATGTAACCATCACCGAGGTTGAATCTTGAAAATGCTTTTCTGGAGTCAATACAGGCATTTCCAGCTTCATAGATTGCTACCTCTGGATCTGAGAGATAGAAAGTAGTTTTCAGATGAATTCAAATCAGCTTTAACACTGTTCCAGAGATTGACACACACTCCTTGCCTTTTTTATTTTGTATTTTGCACTTGCTTAAGATTGTTGGGCTTTTTTTTTTTTTTTTGCATTAAGTAGTTTATATCTGCTTTGTTTGGTTAATCCTAAACAACCAAGATACGCAGGAACCACAAGAAAGCACTTTTTACTGCTCACATGTAGATGATTAGCATCACAGGGCTTTTTAAGCTGATAGGGATAACTGGCAACACTTGAGCTCAGTGCAATAACAAGGTGGCTACAAAATTATTACAGGAGTATACTATGCACTGCAGTCAGTTTTATGCAATATGATTTAATACTGCATCTTTATGTTCTCCCAACTACAAATGGTGCCATATACTTTCTGTAAGGGATTATGTAAGTTTTGAAATATTAACTTTCTATAATAGATCAGTGAATATTTTATGGTTGTAAATGATAAAACAGACTAGCATCTACAAATATTTTATGCATTCATGACATACCCAACTTTCCTTAATTTTTTCGATATTTGTAGGCTATGTAGTTTATCTGCGCATTTTTTCAATTGCTGCAAATCTCCAAAAAATATTCCAATATATCTTTTGAAAATAAATCCAAGTGGACTCACTCAAGTTCAAACCCATGTTGTGTTCTTCAAAGATCCACTGTACTTTTTTCCATTGTGACACTTTATCACATTACTCCTTCATATCTGTTACTAACACACTGACGGTTCCAACACAGTAGGGCCAAGTGCTGTATCTATACTATTCTGTTTTTATCTACCGTACAAGCAATACATTTTTATTGTATAAATGAATATAAGAATTTCCCCAACTTACTAGTATGCAATGACAAAATTAAAAATATTTCATAAAACAATGAAGCACTGTATTAGTTAAAAAAAAAAGTGTTAGGGACTTAGGCTGCCTTCTCCCTCTGTGTCTAGTCTAGTAACATATATAACAATATACACACACATATATTTCCTAAAGCAGCCAAATATTTAGGAAATACCTTACTATTTTCAGTGTGATAAGAGTACCCTGGTTATGTTTTTCTTTAAAGTCCTTATATTAGAGGTGCATAGTGATGTCTTTAAGGTTGAAATAATAGAATTGCTTCAAAAGAATAGAAGGGATAGAGGAAATGATGATCACATGTTGATATTTTTGAACTGTGTGGGGGTACATAGAGAATCCATTATTCTATTCACTCTAATTCTGTATGTTTGGGGAAGAAAAAGCAAATAGCAGTTATATACACAAATTAACACACAGACTTCTGGCAATTCTGAGAAGCTAACACTTACCATGTACTATAGAATAAGGCAGGAAATGCCTACATTTCCAACAGAAAGAACATTTTGGTGACTCTCTGAATGAAAACTATCTAGTAAAATACTAATTTTAACAGATGTCATGCACTATAACCACTCATTTTTTTGCTTCCAATTTCCCTCCCAAATTTTGAGCCCTTTTTTCAGAGTTTAAAAAAAAAGTTCACAAGTAAAAATGTGGATAGAAGCCTTAACTGGTTTTCCTTTTCTAATCAACTTTTCGGTGTCAATGACAGTATCTAACATTCCAAAGATTTTAGGAAGGAACATTTAGTTCAATTCTCTTCATAAATTATTAAACATTCACTGAACAGAGGGTATGCTTGAGTTTCATAAATGTTGAAAGAAATATCACCTCAGATATTACCAGATCAGAGTTAAGTCAACAATTAAGTAATTTCATTTTCTGAGATCTAGAATGCAAAAGCCTCAATTTGAACTAATGCCTTCCTGGCAAACACTGAAATCTTCCCCTGTGGACCCAAACTGAAAGGTACTCACCCTAAGCAGTTAGTTACAATCATATGCTTTCCTCATCATTGTGGTTGTTTAGGATTAACCAAACAAAGCAGATATAAACTACTTAATGCAAAAAAAAAAAAAAGCCCAACAATCTCAAGCAAATACAAAATAAAAAAGGCAAGGAGTGTGTGTCAATGAATCTCTGGAACAGTGTTAAAGCTGATTTGAATTCATCTGAAAACTACTTTCTATCTCTCAGATCCAGAGGTAGCAATCTATGAAGCTGGAAATGCCTGTATTGACTCCAGAAAAGCATTTTCAAGATTCGACCTCGGTGATGGTTACATACACATCATTACTAAAAAATGGTCGATGATTTGCATCAGATGCATCCTTCACTTAAAACTGAGCTTCCCCAAGAGCCACTTGCTCACACATCATGGATCATGAAGGGAGGAAAAAGTACAGTATTAACATCTACCAAAGTAATATCAATTACAATTTAATTGTGCACATCTGTACAGTGAAAAGTCCAGGACTAATCAGGATGAGTCAGGAAGCAGTTTACAAACTTCAGAATGCCTAAAGGAGCCATTTTTAAAAATGCAGATTTCTGGGCTATGCACCTCACTCCAGACCTACAGAATTAGACTCTCTCTGGAGTAAGATACATAAATTTGCATTTAAAACAACAGGTCAAATACTGCTACCTGGGACTACTTTCAACACTAAGGTAGTTTCCATTTTAATTGTTAAACATCTAAAAATGCCACAGCAACTGGAGTTTTAATATACTGTTGCTTCCTTTTGGGAGATATTTATTCATCCCTATTCTAAAGGAAAGAGAAGGAACTTGCTCAGCTGAAATGGCTTTTCCTATGCAAGTGTGGCTAAGAACAATTTCTAGATAGAATAAGAATGCAAAACCATTTTGAAGTATTAGGCTACAGTGATGGTGAATGCTTTACAACAAACACATGAGCCTGTTCATCCCTCCAGGATTAGTGCTAACAGCCAACAGAAAAAGAATATGCAAATGACCCAGAAATGGTATCGTGAGCTTCCCCAGCTTTATTATACCCTACAATTCCACTTACTTAGAAGAAGCCATGTGCTTTGTTCCCAGTCAACACCACTAACCTTTTCCTTATAGACATGAATCTGAAATGCTAGTAACTGACTTAAGATGTTTGCATCTAGAATGAAGTGCAATGGGTCATTAAAGGTATGAAATATTTTGGTGACAAATACTAAAAGTTAAAATCAGTAAAAAGCACTAAAACTGAAAGGAAAGCAGATCATGGCTGAGATGACATAAAACCTAAATTGCTATTCTGAGAGCCTCATCATTACAAAGTCATAAACATACAATGTAATATGGCAATAAATTACTACTGCAAAGAAAAGTTTTTTCACAACACATCTTCAAAACCAAAAGGTAAAAAAAAAAAAAAAACCAAAAGGTAGAGACATAAGGCTGCTCCAGTTGATGAGCAGTGCAATCAAAAGCATGTTTCTCTTGAACCCCAAATACACAAATGTCCTTTTTGCACATCAGCTGAATGGCTGTAATGTTCCTTTTTTTAACCTTTGCGAAGCTTAGATCTAAAGGTTACTGAGTGAGGTGGCAAAAATTTTTGAAAAAGTTACTTCATTTCGACAAAGACCCCTAGAAAAGAAAGAGGATCAAGATAAGTTACTCTTAAGTCTCCTAAAGTGATGGAGGCAAAAACCCAAATGCCAAAAAAAAAAACCTCTTTAAAAGATTCACATTTCTAAATCAATGACAAATGTGTGAATGAATCTGACAGATAGCCTACAAGGAATTCTACTCTAAGAACACTTCATACTGCTTTGGAATCAGGTAGCACCCAATACACCTCTAGTCAAACACATTTTTTAAGGTATTAAAAGGATTCACCTAGCAGTAACTTGTTTTCATGCGCTGCAAAAGAGAAATTTTACTCTAACCAAACACTGTTTAAATGAAGCAAGCAACTAATTTTCTAAAAAAGCATTTCTGCTGAACTATTTCTTCTTATTTTCGTTAGCAACTGTTTTAACTTTTACTATGTTTGATTGTAACCAGAAAGTAAAACTAAATTCTCCATCTACTCTTCGGGTAAGATTTAAAACAAACGTTATACTGTATGTTCAAAACTAGATCAAACTACTTGAAATACAGTATTTGCAGAGAACCAGTTTCATAGAATTATAGAAAGTGAACAGAACGATTTGGTTTAGTTTCGCCACTTACTTGCCAAGAGACTTTGCGCGAGCCTCTCAAGTCTCACCTGTGAAACTGGGGTTGTAACAGTTACCTTTACTCATAGTGTTAAGAGAAGCAAATAAGTTATACGTGTGTGGGGAAACCTGACAACCATCTGTATGTGGGACTTATTAGAGCACAATGTTAACAAACAGTATGTGTAAATCACGGTAAACCCTAACAAGTTATCACTACTTTTAAATTTGTTCTCCCATATTAAGCGTCAAAACTGAAGCACCACTGAAATTAAGACACCGCCACGATTTTTACCACTAATTCTGGCCAGAAATTTTAGCCTAAATATGACACTCAACCCAAATAACGGGATAATTTGCCCTTCTCCCTATTTCATGAGGTGAAAACTCGAAGCCGCTAGGAGTAATAAAATGCTGCTATCCTTCCTTTCCCGCGTTTCTCCGCCTCATCAAGTTGCTTTCCAATTCTACCAAGGGCTCTCTCGGACTTCCTCGATACCAGAACAAAAACAAATCACCCCTTCTCCCGGGTCAGGGCTGAATCTCCCCCTCCTGGGCCGTGCTCCCGGCTCCCTCGGCCACCGGGTCAGACGCCCGACCCCGGCGCGGCCCGGGCCCCAAACCGCACCGCGACCCGGCGGGCCCCAGCCCGCGCCTGCTCCCCTCCCCCATGGCGCCCGGGCGCAGGCCCTAGGCCCGCGGGACTTACGCTCTCGTGGTCCCACCGCACGTTGCTGCGCTTTTCGTCCGGGGCGAGGTTTCGGTCCCGGCCCATCAACTCATCCAACAACTGCGCGGCCGAAATCATGGTGCTTTCTTCGGGCGGCTGCTCCCACCAGCCCTGGCACCCACCAACGAAAATGCCGGCGACACAGTCGCCAACCCCCCCGGCCCGCTCCAAGGCCGAAAAGCCTCCTCTACTGAGAAGCCGATAAGACAAAATGGCCGCCGCGCGGGCGCCCTCCCAGCATGCCGTGCGCCCGCGGAGACACGCCCAGGCCCGGGCGGCGAGGGCGGCGAGGGCGGTCCGGCTTCCGCCGTCTGGGGGCGGGGCCTGCCGAGGCCCGGCCCGGACTCCGCCCCCACTAGGAGGCGGTGCCGCTCTGCGTGTGCGGCCGGGAGCCGCCCCAAGCGCAGGTCTTCCCGGGCTTTTTCACTGAGAAATAGGATCCCAAGGCTTGAAGCGTGGACGCTGCTCCAAAATGGATAAAACAGGCACTCTCCCCGAGTCCCCGCGGTGTGCACGGAGCCATCTTGCAGTGGGGAAAACTGAAGATTCCGTGTTCCGACTCCATTTTCCCAGTGCACTCGCCGCCTCTTCTACCTGCTTTGTCCTCCCACCCGGATTCTCCTGATGCACAGGGTGGGAAATCAAGGCAGGAAATGACAAGGCGGTTTCTAAAAGGAGTATGAGGATTCAGTCCTACACATGATGCCTGTCAGTGTGGAATCTTAAAACATTATTGATTCATTTGTTCAGCAAATATCTTAGTACTTACCATGTGCCAGGCACTGTGCTTGAAGCTAAGCTCAGAATCTTTCAGACACAGTCCTCGCTCCCGCAGACCTGTGCATTGGTGAGAGAGACAATCACCAAAGAAATAAAGCCACAACTAAGGCTGGGTGCACACTTTAGAAAGCCAAGGTGGGAGGATTGCCTGAAGCCAGGAGTTGGAGACCAGCCTGGGCAACAATAAAGTGAGACTCTCCCTCTTTACAAAGAAATACTTAAAAAAAAGTAGACAGTAGTTGGGTAAGCCTGTAGTCCCAGCTACTCAGGAGGCTGAGGCAGGAGGATTGCTTGAGTCCAGAAGTTGGAGGCTGTAGTGAGCTATGATGATGCCACTGTACTCTAACCAGGGCAACAGAGCTAGCTCCTGTCTAAAATAATAATAATAGGCTGGGCGTGATGGCTTACGCCTGTAATCCGAGCACTCTCAAACACTGAGGCAGGAGGATGGATTAAGGTCAGGAGTTCCAGACCAGCCTGGGCAAGAGCAACTATCTCTACTAAAAATAGAAAAAATTAACCGGGCATGGTGGCCTGCACCTGTGGTCCCAGCTACTTGGGAGGCTGAGGCAGGAGGATCACTTGAGCCCAGGAGTTTGAGGTTGCTGTGAACTAGGCTGATGCTACAGCACTCTAGCCTGGGCAACACAGAAGAAAAAGTATATTGAAGGGAATCAAAATTTTAAAAATAATAATAAAGTCGCAAAAATATCAGTATGAATTGGGATGGTACTCTAGCACACTTAAGGGTATAGACTCTAAAGCCAGATTGTCTGGGTTGGTAATCCCAGTTCTGCCACTCTGTGCCTTTGTTTCCTCCTCTGTAGAATGAGGTTTATAATAGCCACCCCATACACACATGGCATTGTTGTAAAGATTAAATGAAGATTGAATGAATTGATACAATGTAAAGCACTACATATTGATACAACTAGGCCCAATAGAGTGTTTTGTTTTGTTTTGTTCTTTTAGAGGAAGGGTCTCCCTCTGTCACCCCAGCTCAAGCACAGTAGCGTGATCATAGCTCACTGTAGCCTCGAGTTCCTGGGCTCAAATGATCCTCCTACCTCAGCCTTTGAGATGCTGCCAACACATTTTAAGTTCATTTAATCATTAGCTATTATGATAACGAAAGGAAAAGAACAGGGTGCTGTCAGAGAGTAACAGAGGCATTTCTGTGGAAATGACTTAAGACCTAAGAGATGATAAGGATCCAGCCAAGCAAAGTGAACAAAAAAGAATTCACAAAAGTCATCTCATAGGAAACAATGTTCATTATTATTTTAAATATACCTAAACTGGTGATCCTGGGTATGCAGGATGCTCATTAAATGGCCTGAGATTGAGAAACACTTGAGAGATGCTGCTTTTTTTTTTTTTTTTTTTTTTTGAGACAGAGTCTCACTCTGTTGTCTGGACTAGAGTGCTGTGGTATCAGCCTAGCTTACAGCAACCTCAAACTCCTGGGCTTAAGCAATCTTTCTGCCTCAGCCTCCAGAGTAGCTGGAACTATAGGCATGTGCCACCATGCCCGGCTAATTTTTTCTATATATTTTTAGTTGGCCAATTAATTTCTTTCTATTTTTAGTAGAGACAGAATCTCGCTCTTGCTCAGGCTGGTCTGGAACTCCTAACCTTGAGCGATCCTCCTGCCTCGGTCTCCCAGAGTGCTAGGATTATAGGCATGAGCCACCACGCCCAGTGAGAGATGCTATTTTAGACTTGGGTAGAGAAGGGACCAGCAAAGGATACTGTGAAGGAGAAGCCACAGAGATTAAAGGAAAATCTCAAGAGGTTACAGTCAAGGAAAGCAAAAAAAGAGAAAATGTTTCAAGAAGATGAAAGTAATCAATATTGTAGAAAACTGCTGCAAGCCTGGCAGGAGAGGACTGGAAAGTATTCACGGGGTCCCGCAGTTGGAAGTCAGACTAGAGTGGGTTGAAGAGTGAAAGGGGCATAAGGAAGTAAGATGGTGGTTGGGCAGCTCTTTTTTAAGAAGAAAAGCAGTTGGGTTGAGCATGGTGGCTCACGCCTGTAATCCTAGCACTCTGGGAGGCTGAGGCGGGAGGATCGCTCAAGATCGGGAGTTTGAGACCAGCCTGAGCAAGAGCGAGACCCCATCTCTACTACAAAAAAAGAAAAAAAAAAATAGAAAGAAATTAGCTGGACAACCAAAAACACATAGAAAAAATTAGCCAGACATGGTGGCCTGTACCTGTGGTCCCAGCTACTTGGGAGGCTGAGCAGGAGGAACGCTTGAACGCAGGAGTTTGAGGTTGCTGTGAGGTAGGCTGATGCCACAGCACTCTAGCTGGGGCAACAGAGTGAGGCTCCATCTCAAAAATTAAAAATAAAAAAAAGAAGGAAAGCAGCAAAATAGAGTGAGAAGTATGGGATATGGGGGGCTTTTTAAAGATAGAAAATTAGAGTATGTTTAACATTGGGAAGAATCCAATGAAGAGGTGGAAGGTAAAAGAAAAAGATGGCTAAAACTTTAAGTTCTTGAGAAGGGGAGGGCCTAGTCTCCAGGAGACTATGAGAAAGGACCTTTTTCCACTGAAACAAGAAAGGAGAAAAATATACAAATCAGTTTGTAGATTTAGCAGTAAGAGGAGGGAGTTCTCACTGTTGGCTACTGTTTTCTCAATAAAGCACTTTTTAAAGATTCTGTCTGAGCGTGGTGGCTCACACCTGTAATCCTAGCACTCTGGGAAGCCGAGGCAGGAGGATTGCTCAAGGTCAGGAGTTTGAAACCAGCCTGAGCAAGAGTGAGACCTCGTCTCTACTAAAAATAGAAAGAAATTAATTGGCCAACTAAAATATATAGAAAAAATTAGCCGAGCGTGGTGGCACATGTCTGTAGTCCCAGCTACTCAGGAGGCTGCGGCAGGAGGATCGCTTGAGCCCAGGAGTTTGAGGTTGCTATGAGTTAGGCTGATGCCATGGCACTCTAGCCTGGGCAACAGAGTGAGACTCTTGTCTAAAAAAAAAAAAAAAAAAAAAAAATTTAGAAATTAAAATAAAAAAATTAAAGATTTCCCACTGCCTCTACTACCAAAAAGGAAAAAAAGCCAAGCATGGTGGCTCATGCCAGAATCCTAGCATTTTAGGAGGCCAAGGTGGGAGGATCACTTCAGGCCAGGAGTTTCAAGGCCAGTCTGAGTGACATAGGCAGAACTTATCTCTACACAAAAAAAATTTTTTTAATTAGCTGGACGTGGTGGCATACCCCTGTAGTTGCAGCTATTAGGGAGGCTGAGGCATGAAGATGGCTTGAACCCAGGTTAAGATGGCTTAACCCTTTGAGGTTATAGTAAGCTACGATGACACTACTGCACTCTAGCCTGGGAAACACAGCAAGACGCTATCTTAAAAAAAAAAATGTATAAATCATGAACCACAAACAAACAGGACATATACAAACTGATTGCAAAGTTCTTCTGCCTACTAAAATTTTAAATCTTATTATCTTGTTCATTCCACAAACTATAATGGAGCACATGCTCTATGCCAACACCTGTGTTACTGTCTGGGAATGCAAAGATAGATGTATAAAACCTGGTTCTTAGCTTCTAAACTACGGGAGACAAAAATGTAACAATAACTATAATTCGGTCTTAAATGAAAATACTGAATGCTTTTGGATCACAGAGGTGAGAGCTCCTGATCCAATCACATATCAGATAAATTTTTCACTACGACTCTCCTCTTCTTAGAGTGTAGGGGCAGCCACACATTTCAGTGTGTATTACCACTGCAGATAACAAACTCCCTCATTCATCCTTCCTTAATTCAAATAGCTCCAATGTCATCTTTATCAAACTCTCTCTGGGCCACAGAATCCAGAGGTAAAAGTAGTCATTATTAACAGAATCGCAATGCCTAGTTTGCAGATAATTTTGATGGATTATATGAGTTGGTTGTTTCCTAATGGTGGGATGCGAAACACCTTGATCTTTTTTATTTGTTTATTTTTTGAGACAGAGTCTCACTCTGTTGCCCAGGCTAGAGTGCCGTGGCATCAGCCTAGCTCACAGCAACCTCAAACTCCTGGGCTCAAGCGATCCTCCTGCCTCAGCCTCCCAAGGAGCTGGGACTACAGGCATGTGTCACCATGCCCGGCTAATTTTTTTCTATATATTTTTAGTTGGCCAATTAATTTCTTTCTATTTTTAGTAGAGACAAGGTCTCACTCTTGCTCAGGCTGGTTTCAAACTCCTGACCTTGTGCGATCTGCCCGCCTCGGCCTCCCAGAGTGCTAGGATTACAGGTGTGAGCCACCAGGCCCGGCCCACACCTTGATCTTATCAGCCCAGTGGTCTTCATACCCCATTCCATCCATATCTGTTATGAATACAAAATGGTATCGGCTGATTTGCGTTCCCCTCACCCCCAAATTCATATGTTGAAGGCCTAACCCCCAGAACCTCAGAATGTGACTATGTTTCGAGATAGTGCCTTTGAAGAGGTGATAAGTTCAAATGAGGTCATTAGCGTAGGCTGAAATCAGATTTGGACACACGAGACACCAGGGGTGTGATTGCACAGAGGAAAGGCCATGTGAGGACACAGTGATAAGGTGGCCATCCACAAGTCACGGACAAAAGCCTCAGGAGAAACCAAACCTGCCGACACCCAGATCTTGGACTTCTAGCCTTTAGAACTGTGAGAAAATGAAACTGAGGCCAGGTGCGGTGGCTCACGCCTATAATCCTAGCACTCTGGGAGGCCCAGGTGGAAGGATCGTTTGAGGTCAGGAGTTAGAAACCAGCCTGAGCAAGAGCGAGACCCCCCCCCCCGCCTCTACTATAAATAGAAAGGAATTAATTGACGAACTAAAAATACATATACAATAAATTAGCTGGGCATGGTGGCACATGCCTGTAGTCCCAGCTACTCGGGAGGCTGAAGCAGAAGGATCGCTTGAGCCCACAAGATTGAGGTTGCTGTGAGCTAGGCTGATGCCACAGCACTCACTCTAGCCTGAGCAACAAAGCGAGACTCTGTCTCAAAAAAGAAAAGAAAAAAAAGAAAGAAAATGAAACTGTCTTATTTAAGCTACCTGGTCAGTGGTATTTTGTTATAGCAACCCTAGCAAACTAATATAGAAAGGAAGCCACAATCACTACAAGTCTTCTAACTGCTTGCTGGCCCAGCCTCCAGTGTGACCTCAATGACTTCATCCTCCATCTATCTTGCTGCCTCAGTCATCTTTCTTCTTCTTCTTTTTTGACAGGGTCTCGCTATGTTGCCCAGGCTGGTCTCAAACTCCTGGCCTCAAGCCACCTTGCAGCTCAGCCTCCAGAGTCAGTAGGATTGTGACTCACTGCACCTGGCTAGTTATCTTTCTATATGTAAATATGGTTGCATCTCTTCCCTGCTTAAGACCCTTCAAAGGCTCCCCATCATCTACACTCTAAGTCTCTTCTCTTTTTCCTATGCCCTATGTTGAATAGGTCCACTCTAAAGTTCTAGCACCACAAGGTGACCTATAATCAGACCTGCTTCTCCAACTTCATCTGCTACTGCTCCCCACACTCTAACGACCTTGCTTCCTACACTACACATCTACGTTACTCCAGGCATGGAAAGCTCTTCCCATAGCCCAGCACCCAGTGCCTGCTACCCATCTTTCAGCACACAGCCCAAGTTTCAGCAGCTCCATGAAGCCAACCTGGTCTCGTCCTCTGCCTGCCACACACAACTGATCGCCCTCTTCTTTGTGCCACCATCTTGTCTTAAGCATCCTTGTGTATTTGGGGATTTGCCATGCAATATTGTAAACATCAATCTTTTCCTTTAGAATAAAAGTTTTGTTTTTTTTTTCTTTTTGAGACAGAGTCTCAGTCTGTTGCCTGGGTTAGGGTGCCGTGGCCTCAGGCTAGCTCACAGCAACCTCAAACTCCTGGGCTCAAGCGATCCTCCTGCCTCAGCCTCCCGAGTAGCTGGGACTACAGGCACGTGCCACCATGCCTGGCTAATTTTTTCTATATATTTTTAGTTGGCCAATTAATTTCTTTCTATTTTTAGTAGAGACAGGGTCTTGCTCTTGCTCAGAGCTGGTTTCGAACTCCTGGCCTTGAGTGATCCGCCTGCCTCGGCCTCCCAGAGTGCTAGGATTACAGGCGTGAGCCACCATGCCCAGCTAGGATAAAAGTTTTTTCGAGATCGGGTGCCATGTTTTATTCGTCATTGTATTCCTGGATTCTAGCACTGTATATAACATGTAGGAGGTAGCTCCTGTTCACTCTGAACCCCATTAGTCTATGCTATGGTGTGAATGTTTGTGTCTCCTCAAAATTCATATGTTGAAACCCTAACCCCCAAAGTATTAGGAGGTGGGACTTTGGAGGGTGTGATTAGGTCTTGAGGACAGAGCCCTCAGCAATGGGATTAGTGTCATTCCTAAAAGAGACCCCAGAGAGCTCCTTTGCTCCTCCCACCATGGCATCTTTGGACACAGTGAGACGTCAGGTGTCTGCAATTCCAAAGAGGGCCCTCATCACAACCCAACCATGCTGGCTCCCAATCTTGGACTTTCAGCCTCCAGAAGTGTGAGAGATAAATTTCTGTTGTTTCTAACCCACCTGGTTTATGAAATTTTGTTATAGCAGCTCTAGTGGATTAAGACAGTCTGGTTTCCATCTCCATCACTCAGTTCTTTCTCTCTTGTCCTTTCTGCAGCACTTGACCTGTGGACCACTTCCTGTCTCCAAACCCTTCCACTACTTTGCTTTTCCTCCTACTATTCCAGCTACTTTTCTTCATTCTGACTTGAGGATTTCTCCTCTTCTGTCCATCATGAAAATGTTGAGTACAGATGCTCCTCAACTTATGAAGGAATTACATCCCTATAAACCCATTGTAAGTGGAAAATATCGTAACTCAAAAATGCATTTACTACACCTAACCTACTAAATATAACAGCTTAGCCTAGCCTACCTTAAATGTGCTCAGAACACTTACATTAGCCTACACTTGGAGAAAATAATCTAACACAAAGCCTATTCTATTATAAAGTGCTGAAGCTGAATATTCATGTAATTTATTGACTGCTATACTGAAAGTGAAAAACAGAATGGTTGTATGGGTACTTGAAGTATAGTTTTTATGAAAGTGTTTTGTTTTTGCACCCTAGTCAAAAAATTCTAAATCAGATCATTGGAAGTTGGGAACCATCTGTTTTCTTCAGTGTTCTGCCTTTGGTTGTCTGCTCTTAGTAGGCACAGACTCTCTTGGGACTATCTCTTCTATTCCCATGACTTCAGCTAGCCCCTTTTGCTGATGACTGCCAAATACAAATCACCAGCCCAGACCTCCTTCCTAAACACAATACTCATGCACACAACTGCTTACTAGACATCTCTACTTAAGTGAAAATCAGAAAAGAAAACATAGGCTCTGGAGTTGAACTTGAGTTCAAAGCTTTGCCCTATCACTAAGCTGCAGGGCATTGGACAAGTTAATTACCCCTCTGAGCCTTAAGCAGTAATGATGGTCCTAACTCCCAGGGTTATTGTCAGGATTAAATGAGATAATTAATTCTTGTATAGCACTTACCATAGTGCCTGGCAATGAGTTGATAGTAGTAGACAATAGAGAGTAGTAGTCATTAAATGTCCTCAGAAAGCTCATTTAACAGTTCAAAAGTGAATTTATGACTGCACTTCAAGCCTTCTATTCATCCCTGGTCCCAAATCTCAGTAAATGGAACCCCTAGCTAATCACTCAGATCTCTATGTGTTATCCTTGTTTCCTGACCACCACTGTCCTACCATTCTATCAGGGCTCTTTCCTGACATAACCAGGCTTTCTGTATACAAATTCATCTATTCAACCCACAAAACAATCCTGCAAAGCAGGTGCTATTAATGTCCTTATTTCACAGATGCAGAATTTGAAGCACTGAAAGTCTTAGTAACTCATCCAAGTTTATATGATTGGCAAAGCTGGCATACAAACCCCGGTAATGGCTTCTATCTCCATGCCTACAAGTGTTATGCCATTCCCCATGTCACTTCTGTTGTAATGCATAGCACATTCTATTGTTTGCCTTGTCTGCCCTGCTAGACTGTGTGTTCTTGGAAGTCAGGGACTCATTTGTTGGCAGTAGCATCCTCAGTGCCTAGAATAGAGCCTGACAAACAATGCATGCTTAATATACCCAGTGAGTTAGGTAATTCCCTGGAGATAAGACAAAGTATAAATAAATGGAAGTAGTACTAGAATAGTCACCAGGTTATATTCAGTTATATCCAAGATCAGAAGTTTTGTTGGTGGAGGAAATTTTTGTTTTTTATCTGAGGATAACAAACAGAAGACTGCAGTCAGACCAAAACAGAAGTTGAGTTTAAGAAGATATTAATAAGGCCAGGCATGGTGGCTCATGCCTATAATCCTAGCACTCTGGGAGGCCAAGGCGGGCAGATTGCTCAAGGTCAGGAGTTCGAAACCAGCCTGAGCAAGAGCGAGACCCCGTCTCTACTGTAAATAGAAAGAAATTAATTGGCCAACTAATATATATAGAAAAAAATTAGCCGGGCATGGTGGCGCATGCCTGTAGTCCCAGCTACTCGGGAGGCTGAGGCAGTAGGATTGCTTGAGCCCAGGAGATTGAGGTTGCTGTGAGCTAGGCTGATGCCACAGCACTCACTCTAGTCTGGGCAACAAAGCGAGACTCTTTCTCAAAAAAAAAAAAAAAAAGAAGAAGATATTAATATTCACTGATTCAACAGTTATTGTAGGGTACATACTTTAATTTTCTTAAGGAAGGGACATTTTACAAATAACTTATATAATGAGAACTCATAGACTTTGGAGTGCAGTCATTAATATTATTTTAAACTCCTTTTTTTTTTGAAGAGGCCACTACCTATTCCCATGTCACTTGAATGTGTTAAAGGACCCAACTCCAAGGGCCATGTATGTCAGCTTCAGATGGAGTATCATGCTGGATCTGAGAATTAAAATTTAAATTGGGCAAGCAAATAAAACTGTAAACTGAAACAGAGTATCAATTTGCCATGGGGGTCAATTTAAGTGTGTAGTCAGTTTATATTCAGCACCACCTGGTGTGCACTGTGTACTGTGAATTACTGTATCATAATAAACAAACAGACATTGGTTTTTCTTGGTAAGGAGAAAAACGCTTGCTGTGGGGATCTTGGCAGCCCCAAGAGACGGAAATGAAAAACTCCATGCCTAAATTTATCCCTTCCTATTTCATCTCCTCTCTTTGTTCAGGCCTTCCTCCCTCCTCCCCAGGGCTATTTCCTTAATCCTTCTGACCCCATCTGCAAAGTTCTATTCTGTGCCACATAGGAGGACCTCTTCCAGGAACCTGGGCTCAGCAAAACAATATTTTCTCTTTTTTCCCAGTAGGTATAAAAACAATGCCACTCAGGCTCTGAGCCTCATTGGACAGATTAGGGAAAAAGTCAGGCAAAATGATGTTTATGTGCACCCCAGAGACTTTACCCCGGTACCTGGGATCAGCACCAGGATACCTCCAGAACACTTTTGGTGTTCTTCCTTTCTTTTTTATTTCCTAATATGGCCTACATGAAGAGTAATTACTTATGATTTATAGGCAGTAATTACAGTTTATAAACTGTAAGCACAGTATAAATATTTTTCCTGAAAGCCAAGTTAGAAGAAATCTCTGTCTAAAATGAGATGTAAAACAACAACAATTGAAATAAACATTCTAACTGAATTGTCCCAAGCACTGTCAAAAAGAAGAAAGAACAGTGTAATCTATCTCTACAATAATGGGCGTATTATAGTAGGTTCGTTTTCAGCCCATTCCCCCATCCTGCTGGGCAAAAATTGGCTCAGATAAGGAAAATGAGCCAACCGAACTGGGGGGGGGGAGCGAAAACAAAAACACAAAACCCAACAGAAAAGAACCTACCAATTATTTTTGATGCCTGGTAAACAGTCTGCACCAGAGGATAAGGTTTTTCTGGCTCACAAATATGCTTTTTTCTCTTTTCATGTGTCTGTCCTCCTCCCTTGAAAGTGTGGGGTGGGGAGGTCTAAAAATAGTCAATGAATCATGGCAGACAATAATGTGCAGTAGTTACATAAACAGCCGGCCCGGCGCCGGGGCCGTGGGTCGGAACGGAAAATATCTGGGTCAGGGTTGTCACACTGAATAGGGTCCCCCGGAGCCGGCCTTCGGGAAGTGCGGCCGGGGAGGTGGCCTGGGCCTGTGGGCGGGGAGCAGCAGGGGAGCC
The DNA here is from genome assembly GCF_040939455.1 of Microcebus murinus. Lineage (NCBI taxonomy): Eukaryota > Metazoa > Chordata > Mammalia > Primates > Cheirogaleidae > Microcebus > Microcebus murinus. Next base: position 38,032,809 of record NC_134121.1, read on the forward strand.
GCGGGCGGCCAGCGGGAGGGAGCAGAAGTCCCGGGACGGGCGCGGGCGGCGGCGCGAGCAGGGCGGGCGACCTCCGAGCTCCCTCCCCATGGCCGGGAGCGGGCCGCGGCGACGGCGGAGGCGCTGACAGCCCCCGGGCAGGGCGGGGCAGGCAGGCCCGGGCGGGGGCCTGGGGCCGAGGGGAAGATGAGCGCCCTCCTAGAGCAGAAGGAGCAGCAGGAGAGGCTGCGGGAGGCCGCGGCCTTGGGGGACATTCGGGAGGTGCAGAAACTGGTGGAGAGCGGGGTGGATGTGAACTCCCAAAATGAGGTCAACGGCTGGTAAGTGGGGAGCGGGGGAGGCCTAGGGTCAGGGCACCCGGCCGCGACCTGGGCCCTGCCCTGCTCCTGGACGCAGGGCTAAGGCGAGGCCTGCCGCCTCGCGCCTCGGAGGTTGTGCTCTCCTGAGGCCAGCCCAGGCCCCCCTGCCTCTTGCAGTCAGGAGCGGGTCCTGCCCCAATTCCGGCCCACGTGGTCCACCCGGGCAGCGCCCACTCGGAGCGTGGCGCCCCCGCGGTTCCCCGCGTCCTCTGGCTAACTTGGCCAGAACGGTGCCAGAGGCTGTGTGTGATTCTCAGCGACTATGCGCTGGAGCACACGACCCCGTTCAAGTGTTGAATTATTTTGTCTAAGGTCCTTCTGAAGAACACATCGTGCAGATAAAAGCATAAGCAACTGAGCAAATATGAATCTTATTAACTGGCACGATTTCTTTAGCCAAGACTAAGAAAACAAAACAAAACATTTACATCGCTATTATGCAGCTTTGTTGTCTCACTGCAACAGTGATTTGCTGCTGCTGCTGCCTACAATTGCCTGTTGAGGGGAGACTCATTTGTTTATCCTATATAGTATTTTGCTTTGTTTTCATACTATAATTTCAGATATCAAATTTCTTCCAAGGCTTTGGATGTCTGCCTGCAGACTGAGTCCTTCTCAATGAAATGAGCAGTCTCATTTTAAGATGTTGTTAGTGGTCAAATATTTAGTTTTAAGTTATTGAATGTGCTATTCTACTCTCTTTGCATTTAAAATTTTTAATTTTATTTGATCCAGTTAGTGTTTAGCCAGCCTATTTTGCTAGTTTACAGTGAAAGTGAGTTTGCAAATGTTTTATTTTATTTTTTTTTAAGGTGGAATGGAATCCTTCCTTTTGGAACTGTGACAGTGGAGATTAAGTTCAACCCCAGAAAAGGACTTGCCCTAGGCCACACGATTATTAATATGATAGGACCAGAACCAAGATTTCCCGGCTGCCTCAAAAATCTGTTTACCTCCTTTCCCCAAAGAAAACAGCCTGGATAGCTGTCCAGAAAGCCAAGAAACAATGGATACTACCTTTTTGTTTTGCTTAAAAGTTTGCGAACTTACTGTTGTGTCTGTCTGTACCTTTCCCGAGCATTGCTCTGTGGTTCAAAGTTGTGAATTACCGTTTTGACACTGGGAGGCAGTGTTGTGTAGAAGAATGAGCCTGGTCTTTCCTGCAGGTTCTTCTCCGTAACTGCCTAACTATGCAACCTCAGTTGCTTCAGTTTTTACTTATTCCAGAAGAGTGTTGTGAGCATTTAATAAGATGAAGCATAATATAAATAGCTAATATTCATTCAACTTGCTCTGTAGCACAGATGCGATGCTAAGCACTTTACATGTGTTATTAATAGCTCATTCACAACTTTTTGGGGACATAGCTATTGTTATTCTCTCTACAGATGAAGAAACTGAGACCCAGAAAAGCTAAATAATTTCCCCAGTTTGCATAGCGCTCCTTCCCTAGGTCATAGAATTGACAGTAACTAGTAGAGCTAGAAAGCAAACCTGGGTATGGTGGCACGCACCTGTAGTCCCAGGTACGCAGGAGCCTGAGGCAGAAAGATCACTTAAGCCCAGGTTGGACGTTGCTGGGAGCTAGGCTGACGCCGCTGCATTCTAGCCCGGGCGACAGGGCGAGACTCTGTCTTAAAAAAAAAAAAAAAGAAAAAGAAAGCAAACCTGGCATCTGACTCTAGACCCTACCCTCCTAAACACAATGCCTGCCATGTAGCAGGTGTTTAGTAAATGTAAAATGAATCTAAAGTAGCCTGAAGAGGCTTCTCACAGACTTAATTGGGGAAGATTTCTAATAGGCACCTCAAACTCAACATGTCCAAGATTGAATTCTTAGAATTCTATTATCCCCCTACTACCCCAAGCCTGCTTCTCATCTCAGCCTCCAGGGGCTCAGGCCAGAATCCTTGGTGCCCTCCATGCTTCCTGTGTTCCCCTCGCACCCCACATCCAATCAGTCAGCCTATTCTGCCAGCTGCACCTTCAGACATAGTCAAAATCTGATTACTTCTCACTAGCCTGACCACTGCACCTCTGGCACAAAGCCACCATCGGTTCTCTTGTCTAGATTATTGCAGTAGCCTCCTAACTAGTCTCCTTGCATGGAATACACTCATACCCTATAGTCTTTTCAACACAGTGGCCAGTAAAATCCTGATTAAAAACATAAGTCAGTCACCATTCTGTTTGTCTATGCCAGAAAGTAAGTTTTTTGAGGGGAACCTTATAGTCACTCTGCTCTAAACCCTCTAATAGCTCCCATTTTACTGAGTAAAAGCCTGTAGGGTCCTCCCATTGCCCTGTCCTCCCTTCCTCCTCACCTCTGTGCCTTATGTCTTGGGGTTTGCCCCTTTGCTTTCTTTCTCTCCTTTGTCCCTTTCTTTCTCCCTTGGCCTCCTTGCTTTTCCTAGAGTACCAAGCATAGTCCGGATTCAAGACCCTTGTATTTTGTCTTCCCTCTGTCTCACATGCTTTCCCCCAGAAACCACATGGTTTGCTCCCTCACCTCCTTCAGATCTTAGTTTAGATGTCTCCTTGGTGAAGCCTTTCCTTGGCCCTAATTTAAAATTGCACAGTGCCCTCTTCAACCGCTGGCATCCCTTAATCCCTTCCCCTGCTCTATCATCCCTGTAACACTTACTTATTGCCTAGCATATTACATGCTCTGCTTATTTTTTGCTTCATTTCCACGTTAGAAGAGTGATGTGAGCATATAAAGACATGAAAGCATAATGTAAATAGGTTTTTTTGAACTTGATCTGTAGAACAGAGGCACAGATGCCTCTGTTTCCTCTTCTGTAAGATAGGGGGAATCTTGGCAGTAGAATTTACCCTATGGGTTTTCTTTTTCTTTTTTTTCTGAGACAGAATCTCGCCTTGTTGTCTAGGCCAGAGTGAGTGCCGGGCATCAGCCTAGCTCACAGCAACCTCAAACTCCTGGGCTCAAGTGATCCTACTGCCTCAGCCTCCCGAGTAGCTGGGACTACAGGCATGAGCCACCATGCCTGGCTGATTTTTTCTATATATATTAGTTGGCCAATTAATTTCTTTCTATTTATAGTAGAGACGGGGTCTTGCTCTTGCTCAGGCTGGTTTCGAACTCCTGACCGTGAGGGATCCACCCGCCTGGGCCTCCCAGAGTGCTAGAATTACAGGCGTGAGCCACCTCGCCCAGCCTCTTTTTTTTTTTTTTTTTTTGAGACAGAGTCTCAGTTGCTGTAGCTAGAGTGCCGTGGAAACAGCCTAGCTCACAGCAACCTCAAATTCCCAGGCTCAAGCAATCCTTCTGCCTCAGCCTCCTGAGTAGCTGGGACTACAGGCATGTGCCACCATGCCGGGCTAAGTTTTTCTATATATATTAGTTGGCCAATTAATTTCTTTGTGCTTTTTTTTTTTTTTTTTTTTTTAGTAGAGACAGAGTCTTGCTCTTGCTCAGGCTGGTTTCTAAATCCTGACCTTGAGTGATCTGCCAGCCTCAGCCTCCCAGAGTGCTAGGATTACAGGCGTGAGCCACCCCGCCCGGCTCATGGGTTTTCTTTTAATGTAGAGATGGAGTCTTGCTATGTTGCCCAGGCTGGTCTCAAACTCCTAGCCTCCCATGGTGCTGAGATAATAGGTGGGAGCCACAATGCCTGGCCCTATGGGTTTGTTTTGAGGATTAAATAAAGATAATATATGTAAAACATTTAGAACAATGTCCAACATGTAAAACATTATATCTGTGTTAACTATTGTTATTATTTTCTTATTGTGTAGCAATGTGCTGGGTAATGGAATATAACGTTACCCTAAAAAAACTTACTCTCTAGCAGAGGAAAGCAGCATGGTGACTGCTTTCAAGTCTTGGTTGCTCAGTAACCACAATTTCAGCAATGACGAATGATGCCCAGTTGATGAATGATGTCCAGTGCCTCTGGTCTGAAATAGTTCCGAGCACTAATAGGATGTTCTGACTGCAAATGTAAAGCTTAGAGTTGAAGTTCAAAGATAGAGTTCCCACATCAATTGTAATTCAAGTGTCATGAATATCCCTTGGTTTTAAGGAACAAGTATAAATGGCTCATGAAGAAGTTGAAAATACTGCCTGGCTGCAATGGCTCTGAGTTACAGCTGCCCAGAGCCACACAACTCTGGGCTGTACACGATGATCACTGAAGAGCACAGGGCTTTTGGGGGCATGCTGTGTTGACTTAACTCCACTTTACATGGTGATGTTTTAGCTAGTTGATTTGTCTCAGAGTCTCTCAGATCCACTGGCAGTAAATTACCTCCTTCACTCTCAAGCTTGCAATGAAAAAGTGATTTACTACTAGCAAGTGAGCATTTTATTTCCAAAAGGGAGCATATTTTTCTCATCATGCTCCATTCATTTTTGAGGACTCACTTATCATTATAATTGTTCACGTTCCAAGCCTACGCCACAGGCAATCACACACAAACTCACTTGAGGCCGCAGTTTGCCCAGAATCAACAATATATTGGATCCTACTACTCTAAGCAATGTCTACCTTATCCGTGGTTCACTTGTTCAGCAAATATTAATTAAGCACCAACATGTGCCAAGCAGACATTTCCTTTTTTTTTTTTTGAAACAGTCTTGCTCTGTCTGCCAAGCTGGAGTGCAGTAGTATCATCATAGCTCACTGTAACTTCAAACTCCTGGGCTCAAACGATCCTCTTGCCTCAGCCTCCTGAGCAGCTGGGACTATAGGCATGCACCACCATGCCTGGCTAATTTTTTAATTTTTTGTAGAGATGGGGTTTCAGTCTTGCTCGGATTGATCTTGAACTCCTGACCTCAAGTGATCCTCCTGCCTTGGCCTCCCAGAGTTACAGGCATTACAGGCGTGAGTCACTGCACCCGCCCCATTTCCTTATCTCTACAGAGCTAATGATTTAGAAGTCTGTATCAAGACTCTTCCCTTTTTTTTCCCAAATTGGCAGTCATTTTGTCAGAGAGTATACTTTAAAGGCACCTGGATAATCTAATTCTAATGAATAATAATGTAGAATGTCACTGTGAAACATCAATGGTATTGCCCCCAGACAGATAGATAAGCCAACTTCCTGTAGATTACTAATGTTAAGGTGCTAAAGACAAATCAGCTTTCTCCTGAAACCAAATCAACTGTCCAGATAATTATACTTCGTAGGTTAGTGACCTAACCCTCACTGTTATTGAATATATGTTCTATTCTTCATATCTGTTTTTGGCTATAAGCTCTGAAGGTATTTATCTCAGTTCAATTAGAAAGTTGGTGAAGGGAGACATTTCAAAACAGAAGGGAAAAAATTATTTTCCTTCCATGATATGCATTCAGCTTTGGCACCTGGGGATGGATTTAGCAGCTCTGAATCCTTTAATTTCTGTTAAGATAGAGTTTTTGCTGGCATGCTAATTACATTTCTATGCAGTGTTAAAATAATAGCCCTTCAGAGTACACAGAATTGCTTCCTGTGTGTACAATATTAAATGATTAGTTTTCCTAAATGAGTCTGATATGTTAGAAGAGTCTGTTCTTGAAAAATTTTGGTTGTCGATGTTTCATTTTTAAGTACCTCAGGAATTAAAGTATGTGTGCAGTGCCTTACATTTATGCAGATGAGATGTTTGTAGCCTTCTGGAGAGAACTAGAAAAAGTCAACTTTTATAAAAAATGGAAATTTGGAAATCCACTGTATACATGTGAAGGAAAGAAAAGAGGAAGAGAGAATGATCAACTGAAATTCAGACAGGAATAACTGCTATAGTAATAATCATTTAAGTGGCAAAGCAAGCTGCAGATAGGAGAGGGTTATTGGCCTGAATAATATTTGATCTTCAAGTGGCATTTGATGCATATGAAGCAAGTTTCTATAGTCCCTGAAAAGGAATGTGGCAATATAAAAATATATTGTAAAGAGACTGATATATCTGATGAGTGATACTGATAGAGTAACACTCTCCTCTTTTTAAATAATTCTTATTTTCTTTTCTTTGGAACAGGACTTGTTTACACTGGGCATGTAAACGCAACCATGGTCAGGTGGTCTCTTACCTGTTAAAATCAGGAGCTGACAAAGAGATTCTTACTACAAAAGGAGAAATGCCAGTCCAATTAACATCAAGGAGAGAAATCAGGAAGATTATGGGGGGTAAGTTTGTTTTGGGCAAACTTTTGATTTGGCCAAACTAATTTAAGAGTTGTATTATTGGCTGCGTTCTTGATGCTGGTCAAACAGCTGGTCTATTTCTGAAAGCTAATGCCCGTGCCAAGATAGTAATTCCATGTCGTTTCTGGGGAGATCAGCATTGTAAGGTTTTATTTTTTTTTTATTTGTAAAATTTAAGACAGTGATTTAAAATGGTAATTATAAACCTAATGAAATATTTTTTTCTGACCTGAGGAGGCAGTAAACACTGACCAAAATATTTGTCACTGTCACTAGCTTCCAAAAGACACTTTTTTCCTTGGTATCTTTTTTTTAAACATCAGTGTAGGCTGGGCACCGTGGCTCATGCCTGTAATCCTAGCACTCTGGGAGGCCGAGGCGGGAGGATCACTCAGGGTCAGGAGTTCAAAACTAGCCTGAGCAAGAGCAAGACCCGTCTCTACCATAAATAGAAAGAAATTAATTGGCCAATTAAAAATAGATAGAAAAAATTAGCCGGGCATCATAGCACATACCTGTAGTCCCAGCTGCTCAGGAGGCTGAGGCAGGAGAATTGCTTGAGCCCAGGAGTTTGAGATTGCTTTTAGGTAGGCTGATGCCACAGCACTCTAGCCAGGGCAACAGAGTGAGACTCTGCCTCAAAAACAAAAACAAAACAAAAAAACCCCCTGTATACAGGGTTTACTCTGTGTACAGCAGAGGATTTCTTGGTAATTTTTAAAGGGTTGTGTAAATGTTCTATTTTCTTCTTTTTAAGTGGAAGATGATGATGATGACGATGACACCCTCCCTCAGCTGAAGAAGGAGTCAGAACTGCCCTTTGTTCCCAACTATTTGGCCAACCCAGCCTTCCCTTTTATCTACACCCCCACAGCAGAGGATTCAGCCCAGCTGCAGAATGGGGGCCCCTCCACGCCTCCGGCATCACCCCCTGCAGATGGCTCGCCTTCATTGCTTCCCCCTGGGGAACCTCCCCTGCTGGGGGCCTTTCCCCGGGACCGTACCTCTTTGGCACTGGTTCAGAATGGTGATGTGTCTGCCCCCTCTGCCATACTCCGAACACCAGAAAGCACAAAACCGGGCCCTGTTTGTCAGCCACCAGTGAGTCAAAGCCGCTCCCTATTCTCTTCTGTCCCATCCAAGCCACCAGTGTCTCTGGAGCCTCAAAATGGGACATATACAGGACCCGCGCCAGCATTCCAGCCATTTTTCTTCACAGGAGCATTTCCGTTTAATATGCAAGGTAACCCCTCATCATTAAACAGCCTCTGCAACAGGGGAGTCAATGTCCAGAGGGGTGGGGTTCCTTTTTATATTTTGGGTATAATTATGAACTTCCAGAAAAGTTGTGAGACTAGTATAAGGAATTCCCTTTACTCAGATTCACAGATTATTTACCTTTTGCTCTTTTACCCTGATATGCTTAAGTATTATTCCTATCATATCTGTCTTAAGAACAAGGATATTCTCTTATATAGCCAAAACACAATGATCAAATTTAAGAAATGTAACCTTGGCCAGGCACAGTGGCTTACACCTGTAACTCTAGCACTTTGGGAGGCTGATGTGGGAGGATCTCTTGAGACCAGGAGTTTGAAACCATCCTGAGCCACATAGTAAGATCTCATTTTATACAAAAAAATAGAAAAATTAGGAGGCCGAGGAGGGAGAATCGCTCAAGGTCAGGAGTTCAAAACCAGCCTGAGCAAGAGCAAGACCTTGTCTCTACTAAAAATAGAAAGAAATTAATTGGCCAACTAAAAATATATAGAAAAAATTAGCTGGGCATGGTGGCACATGCCTGTAGTCCCAGCTACTTGGGAGGCTGAGGCAGAAGGATTGCTTGAGCCCAGGAGTTTGAGGTTGCTGTGAGCTAGGCTGATGCCATGGCACTCTAGCCTGGGCAACACAGTGAGACTCTGTCTCAAAAAAAAAAAAGAAAAATTAGCTGGATGTGGGGGCTTGTGCCACACTGGTAGTCTTAGATACTTGGGAAGCTGAGGTGGGAGGATCGCTTGGGCCCAGGAGTCTGAGGTTGCAGTGAGCTATGATGCCATTGCACTCCAGCCCTGGCAACAGAGTGAGACTCTTTCTCACATACACACAAAAAAGGCAATGTAACCTTGATGTAATACTGTTCTGTAATCCGTGGCCCATACTTAAATTTTTTTTTTTTTTTTTTTGAGACAGAGTCTCGCTTTGTTGCCCAGGCTAGAGTGAGTGCCGTGGCGTCAGCCTAGCTCACAGCAACCTCAAACTCCTGGGCTCAGGCAATCCTTCTGCCTCAGCCTCCTGAGTAGCTGGGATTACATGCATGCGCCACCATGCCCGGCTAATTTTTTCTATATATATTAGTTGGCCAATTAATTTCTTCCTATTTATAGTAGAGACAGGGTCTCACTCTTGCTCAGACTGGTTTTGAACTCCTGACCTCGAGCAATCCACCTGCCTCGGCCTCCCAGAGTGCTAGGATTACAGGCGTGAGCCATCACACCTGGCCCATACTTAAATTTTGTCAGTTGTCTGAACAATGCTTTTTGTAGCTATCTTTACTCTGCCCACCCCTTCCCCCTGCCCATGATCACATATTGTGTTTAGTTATCATGTCATTTTAGTCTCCTTTAATCTGGAGCATTTCTTAACTCTTTCATCTCCTCCCAACCTTAACTCTTTCTTTATCATTTTGATCTTGATATTTTTGAAGAGTCCAGGCCAGTTATTTTTGTAGCATAGGATTTTCTTTCATTCTTCCTCTGTTTATTAGTTGGTATATCACTGTAAAGATATACTTCTCCCTCACTTCCCCTTCTCCCTCATTTCTACCAGTATGAACTCATGCATTCTTATTTTATTCAATGGATTATAGTCTATTATTAACATTTTTTAAATATTCAAATTATTCCAGATTTGTCCAGGGAGAGTCCCTGAAACTAGTTTTTGTTTGCCTTGGACATGTCCCCATCATTCTTAGAGTACTTCCTTACTTTCTGGTGCAGCAAGATGTCCAGGTTCAGAGTGTAACTTTCTCTGCTCTAACCCTGGAATCAGCCATTTCTCTAAGGATCCCTGGTTCTTTTTGCTGGAGGATGGTACTTAGGAACCAGGATGTGGGCACTAGATGTCCTCATTGCTATAGGTATGTCATTTCTTTTAGGCCTATTCAGAGATCAGAGCTAGGAAAGAAAGAAAGAAAAGCAAGCAAACAGACAAACACGTATACATTCATATATTCACATATACATATCTATTAAAAACCATAAGTTCATCCTGATATTTCTAATTCCAGTTGAATACCACAGGGTACAGTCTAGTCCAACCTTTCTTTTTCCCTATAAGTAACTCCCTTAATTCTTCTTTCTGAGGACTGATTACTACAGGTGCTAATAATAGTGCCCCATGGGTGCTATGAGGGATTCATACATAAGGAGCAAAGCAGAACTGCCAAATGTACATGGGTGCTTGGCTTGGGCCATCTGGCAGCCAGGCTCAGAATATAGAGGCAGACCGATTAGATCCTAGACACATGAATAATAAGCCAAGACCCCTTCCTTATTAAGGTGTACTTTATTCAAATCATAGCTATACTTTAGATTTTTTTCCTAGCTTGTCTTTTGGCTCTTTTACTGCCTTTATTGTAAGGAGTTTCAGATTTCATAAATACCTTTAAGTCCATAATTGTTAAACCTCTTCAGAGTAACTCATGTACTATATCTTAGCCATGCCTTCTTTCCAACTCTCCTTTCCCTTCCCCTGCTCGTATGTAGTTTCATACTCAACCTCATTCTTAAGTCTTTTGCCTCCTTAGCTCCCATGGCAGAAGTAAATTATCCTTCTATCCAACTGGGATGGTTGCCTCGGCCCCCCTTTTACTCTATGAACCATAGTCTTACATGTAGGGAAGACAATATAGGAAACTGCCTCAGCAGAGCCAAAATTGGGCCCAAGCAAACCACGATGATAACTGTGCTTGGTTTTCTCATTAGGTGGCACAAACCTTTGGCACAAGGCATGATTAAGTGTAACTATCTTCTGGAAAACATCTTAAATTATATGGGCTGTACTATGCTGAACCATTCATTAACATTCCTCCCTCTTTTTTTCTAGAGCTGGTACTCAAGGTGAGAATTCAGAACCCATCTCTTCGAGAAAATGATTTCATTGAAATTGAACTGGACCGACAGGAGCTTACCTACCAAGAATTGCTCAGAGTGAGTTGCTGTGAGCTGGGCGTTAATCCAGATCAAGTGGAGAAGATCAGAAAGTTACCCAATACTCTCTTAAGAAAGGTAAGAAAAGTCTATTAAGCATGAATGGTTGCCTTTTGCATTTGGAAAATACCTAGCTTCCTCCTTGGTTATATGAGTCATAGTTGAAGAAATGAACAGAGAATAGAAAAGGAGCAGAGTAGTTTTCCAAATGTAATCATTAAGCATTACTGAGTCTGTGGAGACACTGGCAGTTTTGAAAGTTGTAAGATACCAGAGAGCATTTTCTGAATTACCATTCATATATACCTATTTTTGGTTGTTTCTATAGTGATCTGTAAGGATTAACTTAGTGCAATATTAGATATGCCTTGTATTTTACAAGTTAAGAACCAAGTTAAAATACAGGGCAAACTCACACAGATACATACGTGTGTATGTATCTTCTAACATCTCTGGGTTCTTGAACATCAGGCTTTTGGCATCTCAGGGCACCCAGGAAAAGTGATCCATACATGGCCTCTGCCTTCAAGGTGTGTGTTCATCCTGTAGCAGTTGCTAAGCTGCTTTTAAGGCTTCTACCGTTCCAACTCAACTCATGCCCCTGGGGATTTAATTGCACTTTCACTGACTCAGCCTGTCACAGGGATTTTTTATTTTCCTTCTAGGTTTTGAAATAAGCCAAGATACTTGTATCAATATAGCATACCAAACATATGGAGACAAGTGGCTCCTCTTAATCTATTCAACCTATTTTTGTTTTAGGACAAAGATGTTGCTCGACTCCAAGATTTCCAAGAGCTGGAACTGGTTCTAATGATAAGTGAAAATAATTTTCTGTTCAGAAATGCTGCATCCACACTGACTGAAAGGCCTTGCTATAACAGGAGAGCTTCAAAACTGACTTACTAATGCAACAGGGACTTTTGTGACAGTTTGTGTCACCTCTGGGCCAAGGACAAGCCATTGATTTAAATTCCTTGGATGCCCGGGAGGGCCCCTGGTGCCACTGCGTAGTATACACTAACATTGTTCTGCCAAGGTAGGAAGCCCCTGACCCCCAAGCAGCGGTGCCACTCTTCCAAGCCTCTTGGTGCACAATAAACCTATTGCTTGAAGCTTTGAACAGCTGAGAAGTGGTCTGGAGAGGCAGAAACCGAAGGTTCTATATCCAGTGTGTTTTATGTGCAGAATGTAAGAGAGTTGTCTAAGCAGAATCTGAGAGAGAGCGGAGCCTATTTCTCGCCACTCCTGTTGACAGTGCACCTGAAGGGCCGGGATGCGCTTTTCTTGGTGTTGCATGCTCACAACTCTCCTGACGTCCTGAACTGACTAGAGAGGAAGATTGGGGAAAGCACAGGTACTGAACAAATGAATTTTAGTGTGACTTGTGACTGTGAGGTTTCATATAACATATTTATAAATGTTACTCAGGTTAAAAGTATTTAAGAATACAGTTACCTAATTGTAAATACGCTGTTAACCAAAAGAGCTTCCCCTCCCCCACGTTTTCCTTTGTAGGCACTCATAACTGCTTCTCTGTCTTCACAGTCATCTCTGCATTAGCTCCCCTCATGGTCACTAGAGGGCTCTCTGATGCCTTCTAAAAGAGCAACTGCTTTTTACTCTGAAGCAATTCCTGTCATCTATGTGTTTTATTGCATTGTATGAGAAGAGCACAAACATTGCTGTTCCATGTTCTCCACTTTCATTTTCCACTAGAAATGAAAAGCAATTTTTAAGACTGAATCTGTTGCTATTTTAAAGGTTATCGTGGGAATCTGAGCTAAAGGAGTTAGCATCTTTATTTTTGTATCAAAGATAAAGGTTATTTTGAAATTCTTAGGATTTTTACACAACTCTGAAATCCGTTGCTTTTGTAAACGAATTGTTTGATCTTAAGGGATCCCCCCCCAATTCACTTAACAAAGTCAGTTGTGAGTCTACCAGACTTTGTTCTGAAAAACAAAAACAAAACATCTAATTAAACTCTTGAGCATGGCATAAGAATTTTTTTAAAGAATGCATTCAAAGATTCTTTTTCTTTCCTTCATTGTCATTAATGTGATAAGAAAAGCCACTGTCTTCTTGGAATAAACACCTTAACTTTAGAAATAAGAACTAGCACACTTAGACAAACAGGAGAGCAGGGGTTTGAAGCCAGCTGTTGAAGAGCATCCCTGCTGTCTTAAGAAGCTTTCCCCCCATAGTGCCTATAGTTTCCAAAGAAACTTAACTTCCTAACTGTGTTAACTTAATTTTATTAGAACACTACAATTGAGTGAGAACGTGCAGATGTCAATGGAAGAAAATGTTGTGATAATGGCCTCCTGCTGCTGCCTAAATGCTGAAATGAGGTTGAGATGATTTTCAAGGCCAACTTCATGAAGACACTCTGTTTAGTGACTGACTTGTATTTTACCAATTACTGCTGGTGACTTACTCACCCTTGTACAGTGTTTGAGTAGCAGAGTGAAGGTTACTTATTACCTACCCTCTTTCTCTCAAGTGCTTTAAGGAAGAAACCTCCCTTGTGTTTCAACCAATCAGAAGCTAGTTTAACCTTTTTTTTCCTTTTGCTTTGAAAAAAGTTACAATTTACTGATACAATTAAGTCTGATTCTTTTTTTTTTTTTTTTTTTTTTTTGAGACAGAGTCTCACTTTGTTGCCCAGGCTAAAGTGAGTGCCCTGGCGTCAGCCTAGTTCACAGCAACCTCAAACTGCTGGGCTCAGGCAATCCTGCTGCCTCAGCCTCCCAAGTAGCTGGGACTACAGGCATGCGCCACCATGCCCAGCTAATTTTTTTTCTATATATATTAGTTGGCCAATTAATTTCTATTTATGGTAGAAACGGGATCTCGCTCTTGCTCAGGCTGTTTTCAAACTCCTGACCTTGAGTAATTCGCCCGCCTCGGCCTCCCAGAGTGCTAGGATTACAGGCGTGAGCCACCGCGTCCAGCCCAAGTCTGATTCTTTACTGGAGGAAATAAACTCAGTATTCGTTCATGTCCAAATTACTGGATTTAACTCTTTCAGCCACCCAGGTTATAGACTGGAGGCTGCTGGCTGCAAGGTGGCCCACAGAGGAGTAGCTCCAGGGCTTCCTAGGCTTAGAAACAGAGGGGAGCAAGGGTTTTGGTGTCTTGGTGAGAGATGGGTCTGAGGAGGCTCTGCCCTATGCTGGTCTCTCTTCTCCTTTATAAAATCCTCTGTGGTCAACTGACTCCTGGGTGTGGCAGTGGGATAAGACTGCACAGTTGCTGGTAGGTGAGTTTAAAGTCTTAATCTATGCATTCAGAGAAATATTTTTATATGCTTTGTGTAATTTATAACAAGGATTTTTTTTTAGCTTTGTTAACTGTGAATTCACCCCTCCTCCTCCACTGCATATTTAAAGCATGTGTTCACACTGTGTGTAAACATTCACTAAAGAATTTTTTCTTTGTGCATCGCTGACTGTTCAAACATAACAAATATTAATTAATATTAAATATTAACTGAACAAGCCAACACTCCTTAATTTTGGCCTCGTAAACAGCACTATACTTACAATCACAGGCTGTTCAAATTGTTGGACAGTCCCAGGGACCAGATGCTCTGGAGAAAGAATAGAAGGGCCCGCTTTCCACCTGCGCCTCCTCCAGCCCACTTTGCTGCAGCGCTCATGCCCTGTCAGCGGCACCAGGAGACAGATATTTTGTGCGGCGTCTTTCCCAGTTCACAGCAGTCGGCTTCATTTCCCTGGAGTAGTTGAGCCAGCTAGATGGAGGTCAGCCCCTATTAACCACATTTTTTGATTATCCTATTTACACAACTGAGCCTCTCCTTTGGGCTGTCAGCACCTGTCAGGGCCTCAATGAGCTCAGCAGCAAACTCCCAAGACAGGAGAGGAAATACAGCCTTACACCTCCAGATCTTTAGCTGAGAATAATGCTGAATGAATCTGCTTTTCTGTTGGTTCAGGCCAGCTAGCACCTCACAAAGCAGACGTCATGCCAAATTGGCCTAATAAATCAGAGAGCATAGCAGAGACCTTTTCTTAGCACCAAGGAGAGGCAGAATAATTTGGGCATTTGTGCTTTCATACTTGTTTTATCACAAAGATGGAAGTCATCTTCCATATAGTCATAAACATCCCAGGCAGAAACAACCTGCCAAAAAAAAATGTGATTAACCTTTAACAAATAGTCCTGCAGCACAGGCTGACCCAGGGCATATAGAAAAACCTGATCAAAGGAGCCATCTCTGTATTTACTGCAAACTGTTTAGGGTGGGAAACAACAATTACCCGCAGTCACTGACATCACACCCAGAGTAAAGATTCAGGGAATAGGAGTGAGACCAAGGAGACCAGAATATTTAGTACGGCAGCATCTCCAACCTTTTTGGTACCAGGGACTGGTTTCATGGAAGACAAGTTTTCCACAGACCTCGGAGTGAGGAGGATGGTTTTGGGATGGTTCAAGCACATTATATTTATTGTGCACTTTATTTCTATTATTATTACATTGTCACTTGCCACTCACTGATAGGGTTTTGATATGAGTCTGCAAGCAATTGATTTATTATGGTCTCTGTGCAGTCAAACCTCTCTGCTACTGATAATCTGTATGTGTACCCGCTCCCCAGCGCTAGCATCACCGCCTCAGCTCCACCTCAGATCAGCACCACCTCAGATCATCAGGCATTAGATTCTCGTAAGGAACACGCGACCTAGATCCCCCGCATGCAGAGTTTGCAACAGGGTTCATGCTCCTATGAGAATGTAATGCCACTGCTGATCTGACAGTGATGCGAGTGATGGAGAGTAGCTGTAAATACAGATGAAGCTTCACTCACTCACCCACCCACCACTCACTTCCTGCTGTGCGGCCTGGTTCCTCATAGGCCATAGACCGGTACCAGTCCATAGTCCATGGGTTGGGGACCACAGTAGTAAGGTAACAAAGAGAAGAGATCCATTCCAAATATAAGGCCTGTGCCAGGTGGGCCCTGACCCACAGAAAATCAACTTTATATTGGCTTCCTCAAGAAAGCAGACAATTCACCCCTTCCTATCTTGTTTCCAGCTTGGGACTGTCAAGGCAGGGGCAGCTGCTGGGCTTCTCTGTGCTCACACATTTCAGCTTCAGCCAGACTGAGGAAATTGAATGAGTCGGAGGCCTCACTGGCAATCGGAACTGTCTGGAACAGACTTCTAAAGGAGCTGGGAAATAATGCACCACACGCTTCTCAGCCCCTAGAGAAACAGGCTGGGAAGGATGAGGGATAACATAACATGGAGGTGTTCACAGCAGCTTTCCCCAGAGGCTTCGGGTCAGATTTCAGGGCTTTCATTTCTCACCTTTTTACGGTATCTGCATAGTAGAGCAGGAACTACTGGCAATTACCCAGCGAATTTTGGCTGGGAAGACAATATTTTCAGCCAAAAGCTCTTAGGCCTGAAGTTCAGATAACGCAGCCTCTTCCCCCTTCCTCCCAGCCTCCTGCAAAGGCTCTAATCCCCAAGCCTTGTGAACAGGCAGGAAAAAACTACATTGAGGTGTACATATTGTTGAGCGCATAGTTTTATTTCATCAGTATTCCATTTTTAATGGATTCAGGCAGCACCCCCAAATACAGGACTCAGTTCCTAGGGATGGCCTGACCCAGCAGACTGTTCCAGGAAGAAAAAGCTTTTTATTTAAAAAAAAAATACTTTAGAAAATATGAAAAATCAGAGGGACGAGGGAGGTCATTTCATGAAATGATTGTTTGAAAACAGTGCAATGTGGAAATAACACTAGACTGGGAGTCAGTTGAGCAGGGACTAGTCTGGGCTCTGTCCCAAACAGGCTGTGACCTCAGGAATGTCTTTCATCTCTGGGCCTCACTTCCTCATGTCAACCATTTGAGATGAGGTTGTTCTGTGAGGCACTTCACAGGTGCAAAATCTAATCAGTGCCCCCACTGTTTGCCATCAGTCCATTCTGTGGACACATTTGGTGTCATTTCCCTTCCTGATGAAACTAGGAAAGGCCAGGAGGAAATTCCAGGAATATATTTTAGGCAAGTCCAGCATCTTTGGCCATCCCGTAGAAGATGCCTCTAGCTGCAATAAGGTTGGTTGGAGAATCAAATTCAGCTACTTCCCCTTTGTCCAGGACCAGGACCCTAGCCAAAAAATAAAAGCAGTGGTCAGCCCAGACCCAGCCACATAGTCCAACCCTGCCCTTCTGGGTACTGCTCAGGCCCGCGGTGACACACCAACCCACCCACTTCAGGCAATCCACCCGACAGCCGCTATACCACATGCACATGCTTGCAAGCCTGGTTATTTTAGCCATTCTGTTAGTTCTCCTGGCAAGTGGAGCGGTTTCTAGGATCAAACGCAAGGTCCTATTCATCTCTTCTAGTCAGGGCTCTGAAAACCTTCCCTAATGAGCCTTTCCCCTGGCCGGGGTCACAGGATTTCAGCAGGCTGTGCACAGGGAGCCATGGGCCTGTGTGCTGGGCCCTGGGCACGTCCATCCGCTTTGTGCCGGCTCTCAAAGGCACACAGCAGGAAACTGGCCGCAGTAAACCTGACGCTGGAATCTGGGACTTGGGCTTCAAATCTGGCTGCTGCTGTTGATGTCCCCCACCCCCACACGCAGTCAGGCCTGGGCCTGGGCGTAGACTGCCCCATCAACCAGGCACAAGGTGCACCTGGCATGAGGCCAACAGGCTGGCTCCACCAGGTGGAGGGGAAAGGGCTCTCCCAAGCCCGGGAGAGGTGCTCCTCCATGGGAGGGGGCACTCGGATACCCCATGCACTGGGCTCCCAGAAACTTGTCCTGGAAAGGAGTGTTTCTGTGAACATCACTGCCTGGCCACTGCCAAATTGGAGCCCAGGAGCCTGCCCCGTCCCCACAGTCAAAGTCTTCAGTGGCTTCTCGTTGCTTTTAGGGTAAGGTCTGCAGGGCTTTCCCGTGGTCCCCAAAGTTCAGCATAGTGGAGCCTGTTCTCTTCCCTCATCTTGGTTCCGCTGCCTCCCTCCTCTGCACTCCTCCCTCCTCTGCACTCCTCCCTCCTCTGCACTCCTCCCTCCTCTGCACTCCACCCTCCTGCCTAAGGGCACGTGGTACATCCTCTGCCTGAAATTCTCAGCTCCCCTTCTACTTCATTTCCTCACCTCCACCCCACAACTCGCACTCATCGGGCCTGGCTGGTGCTCCCCTTCCTTAGGAGAGCAAGTGCCCCGGCTGCCTGCGTGGAGCAGCTTCCCCTGACCTGCACACACACCCCTGCTTCCTTCTTGCAGGCTCTAATTACACATTCTGGAGCCTGATTATTTGATTCATTTCTGCCTGTCCCATTAGAATGAATGAATTCCCAACACCCAAGGTCGATCTGAGCCTCCCACCCTAGGGCTGCTGGTGAATGCAGCATTTCTGGTTAGGCTGGGGGACAGATCCTCTCAGACCCTCCTCCTGACCCAGGTCCACCCTCCCTTCCTCCTCCCAGTGGGGTCCTGAATAGGAGTGGGTGTTGGGGCTGGGGTAGAGATGGGACAGAGGGCAGCATCAGGCATTCTCAGTCTGGCCCCCAGGACCCTGTAGGCCTCAGGGGGAGAAAGACAAGGTCTGACCCAACATCCTGCCCATGGCACCCTGCCCACCTCCCCTCCCCTACCAGTAGGTGCGTGTGTTGAGTGAATGAAGGCCTCTTGATGTATTCCCACCATACTCCTTCAGCAGAGGCCTGTCTGAGCCTCCTGCCTCCCCCCTCTCAGCATTCCCACCCCCTCAAGTCTCTAAAGAGCCCAGCCTGCCAGGACTCTGAGTCACTCGGCCCATGCCTTTGACCTCCAGCACCACACCTTGACAATTGACACAATGAGGGAGTTGGTCCCAGTTTTTCCTGTGGCTGAGTGGCCTGCCTTTCCAAGGAAGCCACAAGATACTGAGGGCAGGGACCCTCCCCTAATCCTTTGAGGGACTAGTGCTAGGGAGAATTGCAGGAGGGGACCGCAGGGACTGGGGAGGACCCTGAGGTTCCACAGGATCACCTGCAGTTTAAGCACATTTCACTGACTCCTCTCGACAGTCCCCAGAGACATTATCGTTTCCATTGGAAAGACTTTGTAAATCGCCCAAGGTCACACAGCTGCCTGGGACTCAGCCCTCTGACTCAGATACAGAGCTCTCACCGGGAGGCATCACCTCCTCACATGCTGGCAGGGACCCAGGCAGGGACCCAGGCATCACACTTTCCTTGAGCTGCGTCCTCACCCAGGTGAACGGGTGTAATTGCCTGATCTCATAGGATGGCAGTGAGGCGCAAATGAAGTGAGGGACATGCACACACTCTGTCCACAGTTGCTCCGGAAGTGATGGGACTGGCGTGAAGGATCTGGTTCCCCTCACCTCATATCATCCACAGGAGCAGGATGGAGGTGAACTGTGCACAATTCACAATGCCTGGGGATCCCCACTGTGTCCCTGCCCCATGTGTCTTGGAAAATGTCACTGTGTGCCCCACCCCTGCACCCAGGTACCTGCACTCTCATCTGCCCCTTACCTGTATCTTGGGAAACTGTTCTGCCCCCCATTCCCCAGGAGCATTCGATGCCCAGATAACCCTAATCTGCCCGGCCCCGTCCTGATGCCCTGGGCCCCACCAGGGCCCCCTTGTTCCAGTTTCCGTGTCCCACCTGGTGTAGTCCATGATGGTGTTAAGCCGGTGTGCGATGGTCAGGACGGTGCAGGCATCAAACTGGGTGCGGATGGTAGCCTGGATGAGGTCGTCAGTCTCCAGGTCAATGGCGGCCGTGGCCTCATCTAAAACCAGGACGCGGCTCTTGCGGAGCAGGGCTCGGGCCAGGCACACGAGCTGCCTCTGGCCCACACTGCGAATGGGGAAGGCAGGCATTACCAGGTGGGGCCTCGCTTCCAGCCCTGTTTCTTTTTTTTTTGAGACAGAGTCTCGCTTTGTTGCCCAGGCTAGAGTGAGTGCCGTGGCGTCAGCCTAGCTCACAGCAACCTCAATCTCCTGGCTCAAGCAATCCTCCTGCCTCAGCCTCCCAAGTAGCTGGGACTACAGGCATGTGCCACCATGCCCGGCTAATTTTTTGTATATATATATTAGTTGGCCAATTAATTTCTTTCTATTTATAGTAGAGACGGGGTCTCGCTCTTGCTCAGGCTGGTTTCGAACTCCTGACCTCGAGCAATCCGCCCGCCTCGGCCTCCCAGAGAGCTAGGATTACAGGCGTGAGCCACCGCGCCTGGCCTCCAGCCCTGTTTCTGTCTCTACTTCTTAGCGGCCTGGACTGGCTTTCCGTCTAACCTCTCCCATTTCTGCCACAGCCCTGTCCTCCTGGAACGGAGTAGAGGACTGGGCATCACAGGATAACAAGGGACCTTAGGGACAGAGCCAGGCTAAAGAGCATTGTGAAATCCCTGGTCTGTTCTCAGCACCCCCAGCCTCCTCTTTCTATGCTTTCTTCCCTATCCTCGCTTCTCATCCAGTGCCGTGATGTTTCTCTGCTTCGCTCTATCAGTCATTTACACCTTAGTAAGAACACACTTGCATTTCTTTTCCTTGGTATTTGCATATAATCCACACTATGCCATCTTGCTGAGCCTAATGCTACACAATTCAGGCAGTCATCTCCCACACCACAGGGAATACAGGCCAGGGCTCTGGGGACAAGGAAGGGGCAAAGCAGGGGGGAACCTAAGGGCTGCCTGTATCTGGTCACCAGGGAGCTGAAGGTGGGGCCAGATGCATACCTTCAACCTCCTTCCTTGGAGGCCAGAGCCAGCGGACAAAGCGAGGCTGTGTTCCCAACCACAGAGGCCACAGCACCCCCACATCCAAGGACAAATACCTCAGCCCTTCCCAAAGGGGTGAGTCACCACAGCCGGACAAGGCCAGGCTCTCTCCCTGGCCCATTCCTGCAACTAATGAAGGTTTTGGCAGCAGAATGAGCCGCCCGATAGAACTCAGGGCTGATTTATGGTGGGACTGGCACAGGACACAGGCTATACTTCAAGTGGCTACAAGGAGGAGGGGGGAGGGGAGCGGATTTCTGCCTCTGATCGTGCGTGCGCGTGTGTGCATGCGTGTGCTGGGGGAAGTGCTGACAGCAAGCAGGATTGGAGAACGGACCAAGACACAGCCACCGGGCACGGGCCCAGAGAGCCATGCTTGTCTGCCAGCTGCCCCCAAGGTGGTTCTGCACGTGAACTCAGCTAAGATGCTCATTGAGTCCTAAGAGCCGCCTGGGTGGTGGGTGAGTCCCACGGGTCATCTGGGTGAGGAGGTGCAGCAAGGAAAGTTTGGGGACAAAAGTAGCCCCCTTCCCCGAGTCCCTGCCCTGCCCCTCACTAGCTAAGCAGCTTTGAGCAAATGATTTCATAGCGTGTAAGCCTCACTTCCGCCCACGGGACTGTGGTAAAGATGAAATGAGATAGTGGAGGCCAAAGTGTTTTGAACACTGACGTGCCAGGCAAACGTAAAGATGTTTGGTTTTGTTTTCAAGGTCTGGGGAGGGGCCACGAGCATGCACTGAGTATAAAAATGAAAATAAGAAGGAGGGAGAAGAGGAAGGAGAGGGAAGGGAGAGGAAGGGGGAGGAGAGGAGGAAGGGAACAGCTGATGTTTCACGGAAGCATATCCGAGCTAAGTGCTTTCCATTTCACCACGCTGGCCCTAAAACTGCTCCACGCAAAGGGTAACCACTGGCCCCAGGTGGCTAGGCCCAATCGAGATGCACTGTAAATGTAAAATAGACACTGTATTTCAAACTTGTATGAAAAAATGCAAATAATGTATGAAATAAATTTTAATAATATATTTTACTTAGCCCAATGTATCTAAAATTGTTTCTTTTTCTTTTTCTTTCTTTTTTTATTTTTTTGAGACAGGGTCTTGCTCTGTTGCCCTGGCTGAAATGCAGTGGCATCATCATAGCTCACTGCAGCCTCAAATTCCTGGGCTCAAGCAATCCTCCTGCCTCAGCCTCCCGAGTAGCTGGGGTGACAGGCATGCACCACCACATCACCTCTTTTTCCTTTTTAAAAAAATGGTTAATTACATACATGTGGCTTGCATTATATTTTTGTTGGGCAGTGTGATGTGAAGAGGTATGGACTGTTACTATCCCCATTTTACAGTGAAAGCAAATGAGGCACAGAGATGTTAAGCACTTGTCCCAAACCACACAGCTAACACAGGTATGGTTTTGAACTCCTGACCTTGAGAATCCACCCGCCTCGGCCTCCCAGAGTGCTAGGATTACAGGCGTGAGCCACTGCGCCCGGCCTAACACAGGTATGAGTGTGTTAAGCCTCTGGACTCTAAGAGGTGACTCCTGGCCCTTCCTGATGCTCAGTGGCTGGGGATATAGAGTCTGGGGCTGTAAAAAAGCTCTGGAGGGGAGAAGGCTTCCTCTCACCTGCTCCACGGTTCCACCCAGAGCCGCCCTCCCCAGCCCACGCACAGCATTGACAACCTCACACAACATGCCTGAGGAAGGTTTTGGAATCTCTCAGAGATGGTTCAAATCCCAGGCATGCCTTCTCCTCACTGCATAACTTTGGCCAAGCCGCTTACCCTCTCTGAGCCTCAGTTTCCTCACCTGTGAAGTGGGATGATGGACCACCTCTGGTGCCGTGTGAGGGGTCAGCGAGGTGGCTCACCATGCCTGGCACACGGAATATGCTCAATACAAAGTAACGCCCCTCTGTGCACCCTGGCTGGTCTCGACTCTGTGTCACGCGGTGCCCCCACAGGGTCCCCAGAGGGGACTGCTGCTCCCGACCTGTCCATACCCAGCCTTGTTACCTGAGGTTCTCCCCGCCCTCAGAGCACTGGAAGTCCAGGCCTGCCGGCTGGGAGCTCACGAACGCGTGCAGGTGGGACAGCTCCAAGGCCTGCCAAATGTCGTCATCCGAGTAACTGCCAAAGGGGTCCAGGTTCATACGCAGGGTCCCCGAAAACAGGATGGGGTCCTGGGGGCACAACATGGCCTCATGGAGAGGTGGCTCGGGCCCCAAAGGAGCCATGGGCCCAGGACCAGGGAAAAAGAGGGATTAGGGTGGCAGCGTTCCCGCGCCGCCCCAGTCCTCCAGGAGGGAGGCAGCAGCGGGGAGACAGCAGCCTGCGGGGATGATAACGCTCGGCTTTGCCAGTCACCAAGCGCTCTGCTAACGCAGGAATCGGAGCCACTAAGCTGACTCCAAAGTGTCCAGTCGGCAGAAAAATACACTCTAGAGTCTAGAGGAGCCAGAAAAACTGAAATGTGTTTCAAGCTGTACAACAGGAGACCAGGACAGCTCGTCTCAGGAGATGGGGCATTGGAGGGGTCCTGTGGTCCCTCCCCATCTGCTGGTCCAGGAGGGCAAAGGGCAGGGCCTAATTGGGCAGGGATGTCTGACCCTTCCGGACCTGTGACTGGGTTGGTTCCTTGGTGGCTCTGCTCCCTGCCATCCAGGCACCCCCGACCCCCACCCCCAGCCGCAAGACCGAGGTCCCAGTCCCCATCCTCAGAACAGGCGTGAGGCCTGCCCCGGGGCTGTTGGTCAGTGTGGCCAGTCCATGCCAGGCTCGTACCTGGGGGATGATGGTCAGCTGAGAACGCAGGTCATGGAGGCCAATGTCTGCCACGTTGAGGCCGTCGATGCGGATTTCACCCTCTGCTGCCTCCAGGATGCGGAACAGGCTCAGGGTCATGGACGATTTGCCAGCCCCAGTGCGGCCCACGATCCCCACCTGCAGGGGTGGCAGGGCTGTCAGGGGGTGCTGAGAGCTCACGGGCATCTCGGGGACTCCCCTGGAGGCCAAGCAGACGTCTGGCCAGAGCACCTGCTCCCTCCAAGACCCACGCTCCGCCCCAAGGCTGTGGCCACGTGCCCAGGCACGGACACACCCAGGACCCACCCTCCGCAGGGTACCTTCTCGCCACCGCGCACGTGCAGGCTCAGGTTTCTCAGCACCAGGTCCAGGCCCGGCCGGTAGCGCACGGAGTAATTCTGGAACTGCACGTCCCCACGCTGGGGCCAGCCTTCGGGAGGGCGCCTGCCCTCCACGACCCAGGGCGCCTGGTGGAAGGTCCAAATGGGTGTCATAGGATGGCACCACCTCCCCAGCCTGGCCCTCCCCCTCATTTTCAGTCTCTTTCTCCCAAGGCCCCTCGACCCTCACCCACCATGGTCCTGCAGGACGGGGGGGGGGGGGTGGGTTTGCTAGCACCCCTGTGGCTCAACTTTGTAGTTCGATGGTTTCTGTATCCCTCTCGCTTTATTCTCTGCTGAGCCATCCTAAAACTCCCCTTCCTGCCTGCTCCCCATCTCTCCTTGTGCCCCATGTTCCTTGAGGTGCCCTCCATGCCTGCCCTCCATCCCCTCCCATAGCCTTTACCCATTCGTGATTACTGAGTGGCTACCCCGTGCCAGGCAGTGGGGACACCACAGAGACACCACCATGAGACAAAGTCCTTGCCCTCCTGAGGCTTGCATTCTAGTACAGGAAGGCATACAACCAACAAATAAGCAAATCTTATTTTATTTTTTATTTTTTTGAGACAGAGTCTCACTCTGTCATCTGGGCTAGAGTGCCATGGTATCAGCCTAGCTCACAGCAACCTCAAACTCCTGGGCTCAAGGGATCCTCCTGCCTCAGCCTCCCGGGTGGCTGGGACTACAGGCATGCGCCACCATGCCTGGATAATTTTTTCTACATATTTTTAGTTGGCCAATTAATTTCTTTCTATTTTTAGTAGAGACGGGGGTCTCACTCTTGCTCAGATTGGTCTTGAACTCCTGACCTTGAGCGATCCTCCTGCCTCGGCCTCCCAGAGTGCTAGGATTACAGGTGTGAGCTACTGCACCCATATAGCAAATCTTAATATAAGAAGTGATGAGTGCTAGGGGCCAAGAAGTGCTCAGTGTTGCTGCTCCGTACAGGGTGGTCAGGGAAGGCTTCCTGGAGGAGGTGATAGTAAAGACCTGAGGGAGTTGGGGGAACAAGCCAAGTGGATATCTGGGGGAAGAGCAGGCCAGGCAGAGGGAATAGCAAGTGCAAATACCTCCAGGTATGTTCTGGAACACAGTGACAAAGATGAGAGGTAGGAGGCTGAGGCAGTGGGCAGCCCCATCACAGAGGGCCTAGCCATGTTAAGAACTATGCTTTTTTACTCTGAGCAAGATGCAAAGTTATGAGAGGGCCGTACACAAAGGAATGATGTCATTTGATGTGTTTTTAAAGGCTCTCTCTGGCTGCTAGGAGGGGAATAGGGAGACGGGACCATGCGAGAGGGGCTGGCGGGTGAAGCCTGGAGAAGGCAGGGGCAGGAGAGGCCAGGCTGGGAGGAGGAGGGCCGGCTGGGGTGGGCGCTCAGCAGAGACAGACTGATAGGGTGAGGGTCACAGAATCCGGGAGGAGCCCAAGAAGGGAGGTGTCATTTCATCCGAGCGTCACTGAGAGGTTGAATTAGATGAGAACAGAAAAGTGTCCCTTAGATTTGAACGCAGCGAGGTCCCTGGTGAGCATCTCAGCGGAGTGACAGGGCCAGACAGCAGACTGCGGGGGCAGATGAGATAAAGGGTGCCGGGGAAGTGGCGAGAGCACGTGCGGACCGTAACTTTAAAACAAGTTTCACGCCAAAGGAGAGCAGAGAAATGGGGTCGGAGAACGCAGCGGGAAGGGAGGGCTCGTGCCGTGCGTGTCTGCAAGGGAAGATGCGCGTGCGGATGGGAAACATCCGACAGAGGGAGCAAGACGGACAGCATAGGAGATGGGGGGACAGACCGAGGACGTCAAGTCCCCGGGCACCACGAGAAGGAGCAGAGGGGCTGGATTTTGCAACAAACGGGCATAAGTCCTGCTAACAGAGAAAGCAAGAAGATGAAGGAGACACAGGCAGGTTTAACGGTCCGGAGGGGGGCAGCTGGAGGACATTCCTGTCTTATAACCTATTTTCCCATGGGAGTGTCAGGCAAGGCCGACCCCTGAGCACAACAGAGGAGACGTGGGGTTTGCAGAGGGAGAATGTTTGAGAGAAATCTTTCTGAAAGTGGGAACACGTGCTTCTTGGGGAAGCAAAGTAGGAAAACCCGGCAGTGGTGTGTGGTTTTAAACTTGAAGTGAAATCAGCCATTTTCTCCGGCAAGGTTTTAGGTGCTCAGTGCAGGTATAAGGGAGGTAGATAGGTGGGTTGACCTGGGCTGCGGGTTTGTAGGCGGGTACCACTTAAGAGAGGGAGAAGGGCGAGGGGGCTGAGAGCATGTGTGTTGGCAGAGCACAGACTCCAGCCTAGCCATGGAGGGAAGTTGAAACCGCCCTTACACATTAATAAAACAAGGTGCAAGGTGAGAACTGTGGTAAGGGCCTAGCTATAAGTAATGATAATAATTAGCCACTGTCCCTCTGTTTGCTTCTCTATAATTGCCACTCCAGAGCCACACAACTGGTGGCCATAAAGCTTTTTAACTTCTCCCCATAGCTGGCGTCCATACAGATTCTTAACTTTCTCCATAGGTAACATCACCTTTTTGAAACCTAAAGGGAGTTTCTAACACATCTCCCAGGCCCCGCATGCCAGAGGGCTGGTTGACCCACCCAGTGGACCACTAGCCCATACCGAGAAACCGACTCAACTGGAATTATGACCCCAGGGACTGGAGTAATGCAAGAAGATGACTTCTATATCCCAATAATTTTGCCCCAATGAACAAACCTAATTGCCTGACCCCTTGCCTGCCTTGCCAAACTATCCTTAAAAACCCTGTCTCCCAAATTCTTGAGGAGGCAGATTTCAGAAACTTTCTCCCATCTCCCTGCTTAGCGCTCTGCAGAATAAAACTCTTCCTCCATTGCAACCCCGACTGTCTCAGCACATTCTCTGTGCAGCAGGCAAACGAACCGGGTTGGGCAGCCACAAAGGGATGCCAGAGGAGCTGGTAGACAGAGACAAAGGCAGGTCACGGGACTGGGGACCCAATGAGGACAAAGTGCTATGACCGTGGAAGACTTGGAACAAGTGGGCTGAGAAGGACGGCAGGGTGGTCTAACAGTGGGATGCTTGACACTGAGATCGAGGAGATGGCATAGCTTCTGGGCATGAAGAGGTCTGGGCTGTGAGCATGGGAGGGGGTGGTGGAGAAAAGTCTGGACACCCCCCTAGAGAACAACTCCTTTTCCCCAACAAAGGGCACATTGCCCCACCTCTGCTCCTTTGCCCAGGCTGGTCTCTTTGGCTGGAATGCTCACCTTCCCACTGCCCACCCTGCTATCTTACCTGGTCTAGCAAAACCTGCCCGTTCTTCAAATCTAAGCTCACCTCCCCTGATCACCCCAGCTGAACGACCTCCCTTATCTGCCCTCCTGGGGTGCACCATGCTGGGCTCTTGTCACCCACTGCAGAGCCATGCAATATGTCTTACCCCTCCCACTAAATCCAAATCTACTTGAGGGAAGACCCTGTTTTACTCAACTCTGAACCCTTTATACCTCCTGGCATAGACCCCTATTTGATGCACAGTAAGGTTTGGATGGATAAATGAATGCATGAAGAGCCACCTAGGCAGATGGCCTTAAGTTTTAGGGGTGGCAGGCCACCCAGTGTTCTTTCCCAGCCATTTCAGATCCCCTTGTCCCAGGCGCATCCCAGCACCCACCTCTGTCTCCGTCATGGAGTACTCCTTCACCCTCTCCACCGCCACAATATTAGACTCCAGATCTGACATCATTCGGATCATCCAGTTCAGAGCAAATGTCACCTGGCCAAAGGGACTGTGTTATGGATAGGGTGATCTCCCCCTCCCCGCCGCAATGGCTTTGGGAAGAGTCCAGAGATCATGCTCCCATTAATGACAGCCTAGCCCACCTATGACCCAGGTGTGCCTAGGCAAACCCACAGTTGTGCCAACCAGGGCTCTAATTGACTGTACTTCAAACAGTGACAATGCAGACTTACCTATGGACTGCCTCACCCGGCGTTCCTCAGACTTTAATATGTATAAGACTTCCTAGAGAATCTTGTTAAAATGCAGCTTCAGATTCAGTAGGTTGGAGGTAGGACCTGGAACCTGAGGTTCTTCATTTCTAACAAGCTCCCAAAAGATGTTGATGCAATTGGCCCAGGGACCACACTTTGCATACCAAGGAGTCTTGATCAAAATGAAGAATCCTGAGCCCCATCCTAGGCCTGCTGAATCAGAATGTGCATTCTAACAAGATCTCCAGGTGATGCATATGCACATGCAAGTTTAAGAAAACTGGCCTTTCTGGCTTGCCCTTTGTTTACCAATGCATTCAAGATTTGAGCCACCTGAGGTATTAAAAATATGCTCTGCTTTACAAAACTTCCATTTGCAGTCAGATCACTCTTTGACAATTCAGACTGGTATCAGAGTGACTTGCCTAAGCTCCAGCCAAGGCTTTAGTTACCTAACCTGCGTACTTTCTCTGCAGCCTGTGAACAGGTGTATTCCTGCCCTTGAACCTCCTGCATGTCATCTTGCCCACAGATAGGACAAATTCTGTTTGTCCTTTGGGGCCAAACTCCAGGATCATTTCTCTAACACCCCAGAGCAGGGAAACTCCTCCAGGCTTTTGAAACATATTGTTTTTCCAGCCACAAAGACCTGCTCAGCTTGAAATCACAATCCCAAGCTGATGTCTCTCCATGCTTGGCTGTGAAGTCGCAGTCCTTGAGAGCAAAACCTCTAGGTGGCTAGTCCCCACCTTTAGCAGAGAGGGGCACTCAGGAGATGCCTGTGGTGCCTATGTGACCTCTGCCCCAGGGGTGGCCCTAGGTCACCTTGGAGCCTAGGTCCCTCCGTACCTGCAGGGCATAGGACACAGAAAGGCCCACCAGCCCTGGATTCAGGCTGCTTCTCCCAATCACGGCAAATAATGCAGCAAAGAACACAGCACAGCTGCCCACAAACTCCACTCGGATGCTCAGCCACCTGTCGGGGGTCACACAAGGAGGAAACGGGGCCCGGTGGAGGAAGGGGCCAGTTTCCTGTTTCGGGGAAAGGGAGGGCCAGGACCCTGAGTGCCAGAGAGTCTAGTGGGAACTCCTAGAGGAGCAGAAGGTGGGGGAGGCGGCTCCTTACCGGTTGGAGATGATGTAGGGGTAGCAGCTCCTCTGGTTGATGTCCACCTTAGTATCACTGATGACCTGGAAGTCCTGGCCACGGTTGTAAGCCCGGATGACGCTGGTGCCAGTCATCGTCTCCGAAAAGTGGGAGTAGACGGGCGAGCGGCTGACCGATTCCAGCCGCTTCAGTTGCCGTGATGTGGCCACGTAGAAGCGCTGACGGGGATGGGGAAAGAGTGCGGTCAGGCCCCGGGAACCCCCAACTCAGTCCTGCCTGTCTCTGAACCCATCCGTTTCCCCTGGCCTCCTCCCAGCCAGCCTTGCTCCTACCCTGAGACCTTGCTGCCTGCCCCTGCCTCCAAAGACCCAAGGCTTGGGGCCTTGGCGCGTCTGTCATTTACCCTTCTTCCCCTCTGCTCATCTCTGCTCCAGCCCCACAAAAACATGGTCTGTCCCCACTTTCCATCCTCTCCCCGGTGGGCCCAAGACGGCCAGGACCACGCAGCATGTGTTTCTGAGGCTCCCCCGGCCCAGCACAGAGCACAGCCCAGATCACGGTTTCTGTACCAGGGGCCGAGCTTCTGCTACGGTTAATTCATTGCAGAACAGGAGCTTAGCATCTGCAAAAGCCTTTTACAGTTAGGCTGTATCTGTATCTGAACATTATCAATTCATTCATGTTGAACACATACAAACACACATATGTTCAGATAGGTAGAAAAAGAAGGGAAGGACAATGTGTCCCAAGCCATTAAGAATGTTTTATTAAAAAAATAGCCAACAGGAAGGAGCCCCAGGGCCAGTCACAGTTTATCTCACTTTATTTATCCTCACACCAATGCTATGAGGTAGGTTCAAGTCCAGGGATCCTCAAACTTTTTAAATAGGGGGCCAGTTCACTGTCCCTCAGACCGTTGGAGGGCTAGACTACAGTTTTAAAAAAACTATGAACAAATTCCTATGCACACTGCACATATCTTACTTTGAAGTAAAAAATAAAAACACCCGCATGTGGCTCGCGGGTTGTAGTTTGAGGATGCCTGTTCAAGTCTATCTTATAGGTGAGGAAAATGAGTTACAAAGAGATGAAGTAGCAAAACCCAGTTGCAATGCTGGGGGCCTGAAGCGCCCCGCCCCTGTCTGCCCCACCCACGCGGACGCCCCGCCCACATCAGAGCCACGCCCACCTGCCCACGCACCTGCACGTAGATGTAGAGCGCCCCTAGAGGCAGGATGACCACAATGAAGATCGGCGTGCTGGACACGATGACCACCATAGTGGAGATGCAGTTGAAGAAGGAACCCAGGAGCATGAGGGCGGTGGAGGCCAGAACCTCATCAATGACATAGATGTCCTTGGAGAAGCGGTTGAGGATGCGGCCAGAGGGCGTTGTGTCGAAGAAGGACTGTGGCGAGCGCATCTTGTTGTGCAGCAGTGCCTGGTGCAGCAAGCGCGCAGCCTGCATGCCGCCCACGGCCATGGTCAGGGCCGCCAGCATCACCAGGAGCCCTGTTGGAGGGAGAGGATGGCTAGCTTCCCTGGGCCAGGGGCGGGCATGGGGGGCAGATTCACGGACCTGGCTTGGCCAGAGCGGGTTAGGGAGGCTCCAAGGCAGGAACATGGCAGCCTAGAGGCGAGGAAGGGACGTGGGAGCCCGTTTGGGGCACCCCCGCAGTTCACCTTGCAGAATTCCCAAGCCTGCATAGACGCCCAGCCTCAGGGAAGTGGTGTTCTGTCTGCTGTCCATCGTGGCATCATTGGCCCAGGCACTGAGCCACACGCTGGCCCCGATGGCGGCCGCGCTTTGACCCACATGTAGGAGAAAGATGGCCAGCGAGGTCCAGAGCCCCACTGCCTTGGCATAATCCCAGAACACACTCAGCTTCACCTGTAGGGAGTGGCAGTCGGGGACAGAGGACTCTATGAGTCCGGGGGATGCTGGAGGGCCTGTCCATCCTCTCCAGCCTCTCTGGTCCACCCTACTCACAGTGCCAATCTCCGCTTTCTCCTCCTGGATCAGTACCCCGTTAGCCTTCGCCTCTGTCACCTGCACCTTCTGTGATGGAATGAGGCATCTCCGGGGCACAGGCTCACCCTGGTCCTCTCCTTCAGAGGACATGGCACTCATCTGTCTGGGGAGGCAACTGGTCAGGCCCAGGGAGAAGGCCCCCAACCCTTGCCACCCCAGGACACAGGCCCAGGGTATGAGTGTCAGGGAAAGACCTGCCTGCAGCCCACCTGGCAGGGCTTGGGGAGCCCTGCTGCAGCCTCTCTGGGGGTGCTGGGAGCTCTCAGGAGCTCACCTCATAAACTGCTTCTGGACCTCGTACATGACTGGCTCATTATCCATCAGGTCTGTGTGGTTGCTGAGCGTGTCTTCCAGCAGCAGCACCTCCTTGGCCTCTGCGCCTTCCAAGGCTGTGGTGGGGTGGGAGGAAGTAGCCAGAGTCTGGCTGGCCCTCCCTGCAAGCCCCTGGAACCCGCCAATCCCCACTCCAATGAAAGGGCCCGAATGGACAAGCATGAGAAACAGTGAGGGATTGAAAGGGCAACAAGAAAGACTTGGGGCCGGGCGCGGTGGCTCACGCTTGTAATCCTAGCTCTCTGGGAGGCCGAGGCGGGCGGATTGCTCAAGGTCAGGAGTTCAAAACCAGCCTGAGCAAGAGCCAGACCCCGTCTCTACTATAAATAGAAATAAATTAATTGGCCAACTGATATGTATATAAAAAAAAATTAGCCGGGCATGGTGGCTCATGCCTGTAGTCCCAGCTACTCGGGAGGCTGAGGCAGAAGGATCGCTCGAGCCCAGGAGTGTGAGGTTGCTGTGAGCTAGGCTGACGCCACGGCACTCACTCTAGCCTGGGCAACAAAGCGAGACTCTGTCTCAAAAAAAAAAAAAAAAAAAAAAAAAAAGAAAGACTTGGGTTAGACAACAAGAAACACTTCCCTTCAAGGACTATGGAGGAGACTCCAATATAAGGGTTGGGAACTTGGGCTTGGGAGTCAGACTGGCTGAGCTTAAAGCCCACTCCCTTGCTGTGCCCCCTTAGGCAGGCATGTAAAAAGCGGGTGAGAGTATCTACTTCATTGCACCATCGTGAGGGTTAAAGGGAAACACGTCAGATGCTGAGCAAGGGGCTCAGCACTTGGAAATGCTCGAGGCATGTTTGCCGATTATATGGCAGCAGGCAGAAGGTCCGGGAAGAGGTCTGCCAGCCGATCCAGAGTTTGGGGCTGGAGGGCTGGGACCAGGCAACAAGAGGGTGGGGGCGGGGGTGCCTTGTGAGCCCAGAGACTTCAGTTGGTTCTATGAGATAGGGATTTTTCTGTTTGCTCACAGCTATGTGTCAGTGCCTAGAACAGTGCCTGGACATAGTAATTGCTCAGTAAATCTTGGTTGATAAGTAAATGACTTCACCAAGCTCTTGCACGACTGTCAATTTATCCATGAAACAGCCTCGCCACACAAGCTGGGCCTGGGCTCTTATACCCTTTTGACAAATAGGAAAACTGAGGCTTCAAGACCTGAGCTGCTGTTCCAAGGTCCCAGAGTTAGGGAACGGGAGGAGGTAGGACTTGACTATGTCCAGCATACTTTCCTTCTGGTGGCTGTCACACAGATGGCCCAAGTTTCCCAAAACCTCCCTGCTGCAACACTGAGCCAGTCCTGAGACACTCAGAGACTTCCCAGGCAGGGAAGATCCCGGGAGGCCATGGGGATCAGAGGGCCAGGGATGGCGGTACCAGTCCTGCTGTCCTCCAGGTGTTCCTGGTCCTCATCAGGTGCATAGTTGCGGAGGAAGTTAGCAAAGTAGCCGTCGCGCTGCAGCAGGGCTGGGTAGGGGCCCATCTCAGACACCTGTCCGTCAGCGAGCACTATGATGAAGTCTGTCTGGGGCAGGAAGCTGATGCCATGTGTCACCAGCACCCGAGTCTGGGGAGAAGGCAGCAGGCTGTCACCCCCACTGGCCTCAGCACACACCCCTGGCACAGGCATGGAGACACAGAGTGAGTGCGAGGTGCCGTGTGCCAGGGAGCTGGACAGGCACATGGGCGGCTTACTCCGTGCTAGCTACAGCCTGCTTAGTGCCTCAGGGGTGTGTGTCTCCATGGGTGTCCCCTGCCACCCAACCCATGTGCCTGTTTCTTAGGCCCCTACACCTCCAGGTCTCCCCTAAACCTCCAGCCTCCCACCAGTTCTCTCCACGGGCCCTAGATTTCACTTTAGCCCCCTTAGCCCCTGGCAGGCCTCACCTTGCCTGCCAGCACACCTTCTGGCCCGATGACTTGGTCGAAGATATGCTTGGCCACATGGGAGTCCACTGCTGACAGCGGGTCATCCAGCAGAACAATGTCAGCATCACTGTAGACAGCTCGAGCCAGACTGACCCTCTGCCGCTGGCCCCCAGACAAGTTAATGCCCTGGAAGGAGGAGGGTGATGGGAGGTGGGGGCTCAGTGGAAGGGGGTCTGACAGGCCCAGGGGGACAAAGGCCTGTCCACTGTCATTCAGCAAGGCAGGCCTCTGAACCTACATTTCACAGGCAGTGAAAGGGCAACGAGAAAGACTTGGGTTACACAACAAGAAAAACTTCCCTTTGGGGTCTGTGGAGAAGGAGGCTGTCCTTGCAAAGTTGAAAAGCCACAGAGGAAGGGGCAGTGGCTCTCAGAGTCCTCCTGGGGCAGATGAGGCCATCCTCCTCCCTTACTCTACCACCCTGCCCAGCCGGTTTCCTGCCCAACCCAAGTGCCCATTGACAGATGAGTGGATAAACAAAATGTGATATTCACATAAAATGGAATATCACTCAGCCTCAAAAAGTGAGGAAATTCTAACACATGCTACAACGTTATACTGATGAAATAAGACACAAATACTGTATGTACGATTCCACTCACGCAAGATGCCTAGATAATATGGTTTGAATATTAAAACTCCCAAACTTATGTTGAAATTTAATCCCCAATGGGGCCATATTGGGAGATAGCGCCTTTAAGAAGTGCACCCTCATGAATGGTTAATCCATTCGTGGATTATTGAGTTAATGGATTAATAGGTTATCACGGGAGTGGAACGGGAAGAAGAAGGACCTGAGCTAGCACACACAGCCCCTCACCATGCAACGCCCTGCGCGGCCTCAGGACTCTGCAGAGAGTCCCCACTAGCAAGAAGGCCCTCACCAGGTGCACCCCATCAACCTGGGACTGCCCAGCCTCCAGAACTGTAAGAAATAAATTCTTTTTCTTTATGAGCAACAGAAAATGGACTAAGACACTAGAATAGTCGGATTCCTAAAAACAGGAGACAGGCTGGGTATGGTGGCTCATGCCTGTAATCCTAGCACTCTGGGAGGCTGAGGTGGGAGGATTGCTCAAGGTCAGGAGTTGGAAACTAGCCTGAGCAAGAGCGAGACCCTGTCTCTACTATAAATAGAAAGAAATTAATTGGCCAACTAATATATATAGAAAAAATCAGGCCAGGCGTGCTGGCTCACGCCTGTAATCCTAGCACTCTGGGAGGCCGAGGCGGGAAGGATTGCTCAAGGTCAGGAGTTTAAAACCAGCCTGAGCAAGAGCAAGGCCCTGTCTCTACTATAAATAGAAAGAAATTAATTGGCCAACTAATATATATAGAAAAATTAGCCGGGCATGGTGGCGCATTCCTGTAGTCGCAGCTACCTGGGAGGCTGAGGCAGCAGGATCGCTCAAGCCCAGGAGTTTGAGGTTGCTGTGAGCTAGGCTGACGCCACGGCACTCACTCTAGCCTGGGCAACAAAGCGAGACTCTGTCTCAAAAAAAACACAAAAAACACAAAAAACAACAGGAAACAGTATGGTGGTTGCTAAGGGCTGGGGGTCTGGGTAGTTATTGTTTAACCACTTCAGTGTGAGCGTTGGCTGTAGCCGACAGCTGTGATACGACTTTTCTAATTTTTCATTTATCAAAATAAAATTGTGAACATTTAAAAATAACGTAATGAAAACATATATGTTACCTATTCTGATTTACATTACAAGTAAAGCTGCCTGTAAAGTAAAACAAGCTTTCAGTGCTTTAAAGCTTTCCTCATCACTCAAGAGCAAAACGGATTCATCAATGCACAACACACACTATCAGCCTGTGAGTGCTGGCTGTGAGCAAGGTTTCGTGGCCGGTGAGCATGGTCCCGAAGTGGTTAACAGGTACAAAGTTTCACATTTACAAGATGAAAAGCTTCTGGAGATTGGTTGCATAGACACTACTGAACTATACATTTAAAAATGGTTAAGAATTCGACCAGGCGCGGTGGCCCATGCCTGTAATCCTAGCACTCTGAGAGGCTGAGGTGGGAGGATCATTTGAGCTCAGGAGCTCAGCCTGTCCAGGTCCACCTACTGTTCCTGGGTTCACACCCTCCAATGGCTTTCATCACTCTCAGCAAAAGCCATGGTCCTTTGAGTGACCCGTGGAATCCAAATGACCTGGCTGCCTGGTCACCACTCTGGAGTCTCTTGCTCAATTTGTTTCAGCCACACTGGCCTCCTTGCTGGTCCTCCAACTCCCACTCACACTCCTGCCAGTCTGGGCAAGAGCGAGACCCCATCTCTACTAAAAATAGAAAGAAATTAGCTGGACAACTAAAACTATATAGAAAAAATTAGCCGGGCATGGTGGTGCATGCCTATAGTCCCAGCTACTCAGGAAGCTGAGGCAGGAGGATCACTTGAGCACAGGAGTTTGAGGTTGCTGTGAGCTAGGCTGACACCACAGCACTTTAGCCTGGGCAACAGAGTGAGACTCTGTCTCAAAAAAAAAAAAAAAAGGTTATGAATTTGTAACCAGCCTGAATAAGAGTTAGAACCTGTCTGTACTTTATAAAATAGAAAAAAATAGGTGGGCATGGTGGTGCATGCATGTAGTCCCAGCTACTCAGAAGGCTACTCAGAGTCAGGAGGATGGCTTGAACCCAGGAGTTTGAGGTTGCAATGAGCTACAGTGACACTGGGGCACTCTACCCAAGGTGACAGAGTGAGACTCTGTCCACTCCCACCCCAAAAAAGGTTAACAAGTTACATTTTATGTTATGTGTATCTTACCACAGTTAAAAATTAATTAATTAAAACCCAAAACCTTTCACCAATGTCTCATGTTTTTTAAAGTCCAAACTCTTAACCAATGTCAGTAAGGATCTGCCTCACTCTGAACCCTCCTTCTACTTCCTAACCTCCAGTAACACTAAGGGGCACCAGAATGCCCATCCAGGTCCACCTACTGTTCCTGGGCTCACACCCTCCAATGGCTTTCATCACTCTGAGGAAAAGCCATGGTCCTTTGAGTGACCCATGGAACCCAAATGACCTGGCTACCTGGTCACCACTCTGGAGCCTCCTGCTCAATTCGTTTCAGCCACACTCACCTCCTTGCTGGTCCTCCAACTCCCAGTCACACTCCTGCCCCCAAGGCTCTGCACTGCTTGCTCTTCCTGTCTCTGGTGGCCTGCCCTCAGACAGGGTTCCACAGCCCGCAGATGGGGGGCTTTGTGCCTCCCAGTGGGGCTCTGTGGCCCAGACAGGGCTCACTCTAGCTGTTGTTTTGATTTGGTGTTTTGTTTTATTTATTTATTTATTTATTTATTTATGGCAGAATCTCACTCTGTCACCCAGGCTGGAGTGCAGTGGCACAAACTCAGCCTTGAACTCATGGCCTCAAGTGATACTCCAGCCTCCTCCTCCCAAAGTGCTAGGATTACAGATGTGAGCCACAGTGCCCAGCCCTGCTCTTTGTTTGGGTCTCTGATTCTTAGCGGGTCTTTTCCAAGCTACCCTGACAATTTAGCCCTGCCTGTATTCCTGTATTCTTTCCCTGCTTTATTTCTTCCACTGAGCATTTATCTAATATGTGTTTTACTTAATTATCTTGCTTATTGTCTCTTTCTCCCACTAGGATGTAACCTATATGAAGGCGGAGATTTTAGCCTGGTGTAGACTATTGCCTGGCATATAGTATGTGCTTAATGAAAATCAGGTGAATGAATGACTAGATGGATGATGAGCTCCTTTTCCTCAGTTGTTAAGATTCAGCTCAAAATTTGCTTCCTTGTGCAAGATCCCCCCAGTGCTCTCCTTGTATCCTGCACAGGCTTCCGCCAGGCCCCAGGGCATTCTATAGCCCTTACCTGTTCACACGTTAAACAGGTGATAGACCTTTCCCCCTAGTGCCTGGCAGAGCTGGGCATGATGTTACATAAATGTGTGAATGAATGATTACATGAGTGAATGAATATATGGACCTGGGCTGGGTTGAGGACAGTTGTATGTGCTTGCTCCTCAGGGATGGGAGGGGACCCTGTACCTTCTCTCCAATCTCTGTCTGGTCCCCACCAGGCAGCATCTCCAGGTCAGCTAGCAGGGCACAGGCCTCCAGCGCCCGCTGGTAGCGCTTGGGGTCCAGTGCTTGGCCAAACAGCACATTTTCCTGAAGAGTGCAGTTCTGGATCCACGCCTGCTGGGGCACGTAGGCCACGGAGCCCTGGCCACGGGAGGAGGTTACGTTGGGGCCTGCCCAAGCTGTGGCTGAGCCCCATGCCCTGCCCAGGAGCCCCTGTCCCTCTCACCTTCATGTGCACTGTGCCTTCCAGCTTCTCCATTTCTCCCAGCAGGGCAGACACCAGGGAGGACTTCCCACAGCCCACAGGCCCCACCACAGCCACCAGTGCCCCTTTGGGGACCTGGATGTCTAGCCTAGGGGCAAGGAACCCAGGAGTCCAGTCAGACGTGGGGACCAGGGTTTTGGTCTCCAGTCTTCCACCTGGAGACTCAAGCCCTCCGCCCTTGCAGACACCACCCTGGCCAGCTGAGGCTCTTCCGGCATCCAAAGACCCTGGGGTGGGGGCTGTGGGCTGCTATTGATCTGATCTTCAGCCCACTGTGGGTGTCAGAGAAGGGACGGGAGAAGCTGGTACCTGAGCAGGATGGGGGCCAGGTCCCGAGCCCAGGTGAAGGTGCCACAGTGTATGGTGATGGCATAGCCTGGGAGGACCAAGGTGAACAGGGTCAGGGAGGGGTGGGGGGAAGAGGACAGAGAAGAGGGGAGGAAAGCCTGGGCCAGGGGAGGGGAACCCTTGTGGGGAGGAAGGGAGGGAGAGGTACAGAGAGCCCTGGGGGGCAGAAGAGGAGGGGGTCACAGAGTTAAAGCAGATGTGAAGAGGAAGAAGAGGAGGGTTGCGACAGGACAATGAGAAAGCTTGGAGCAGAGGATTTTCCGGAGCCAGGACTGGGGTGAACAGCCCAGGAGAGGGGTCTCTGGACCTGGAGCAATGGTCTTCCTTTCCACACACTGGAGGTCAAGTTCATCCTGGCTCAGGAAATGCTGGATCCGTTTCAGAGACACACTGGTCTGCAGGAGGGGGAGTCAGCCCTGGAGACTGTGCTTTTCCACCCCTCCTCCTACCCCTGCCCTTTCCCCAGCTTCCTGCGCTAGGCAGGGCCCCAGAGGGCCCAGACAATAACACCTGGGCCCTTCCATGACTGAGTCTCCCAAGGCTCCCACCACTCAAAGGTCAAGTCCAGGCTGGTAAGAGGAGGCTGTCTCCGGGGACCTCACCCGACCTCCAAATGACCCCTGATCCCAGCGACCTCATTCAACCTTGAACTACTCATCAGGACACCAATGGCCCTTCCCTGATTCCAGCTACTCTCCTTGATTATCCCTTGACCCTAAGTGACCTCTCCCTGACCCCGACAACCTGCCCTGACTCCAGGGGAATCCCCAGCTCCACGCGAGGTTACCTGAGTCAGGTTGCTGATTAACTGGGGCAGCATTTGGAGGGGATTCTTTAAGATATTGAACAAGGACACGGACACGAAGGCCTTCTCGGCGTCCAGCACATTGTTCTGGTCCACGGACACGTACACCCCGAGAGTGATCAGGGTCACCTGGGCAGAGTGCGGGCGGGTGTCGGGGTGGAGTCTGCTGGGCTCCAGCCATACCCGGGCACCCAGAGCCCCGGTTTGGCCCAGCGGGGGGCAGGAGCCCAGCCCCGGCAGAGAGCCTTACCATGAATGGGGTGCAGGTCCAGAGGAAGGTGGAGAGGGCGTGGAGGTAGGCCGCCTTGCGCAGCAGCTGGAGCTCGCCCTGCCTGATGCCCTCCACCTGCCCCGAGAAGCTGGGCTCCCAGGCGTACAGCTTCAGCACCTTGATGCCAGCTAGGATCTCGCTCATCAGCTTGATGCGCGAGTCCTTGAGCTTCATTTGCTGCACCTACACGGTGGAAAGAGTCGCGGTGGCACATCCGCTGCCCTCCCCGGCCTTCCACCCTGTGCCAGAATGCCCAGCCCTTGCCTCCCCCGTGTCCTCTGCCTCACCAAATCCAGCTCCACCCTCGGCGCCACTGTCACTGACCCCTTCCCTGGGTTTCTAAGGCATGTGGCACTTTCCTCTTGTTCCATAACACTCCTTTCACATAGCCTTCCCCATCAGACTGTGAGCCTCCTGACGTATGAATGGTTTATTTCTCTTTGTTCTTCCAGATGCTAACCCAAGGCTTGGCACACCGGATCAGTTAGTGCATTCGTTCAACCCCTACTTATTGAGCGCCTACTATGTGCCAGGGCATGTGCTGGACATGGAGGATGTCTTGACAAGCAATTCAGACAAGGCCCGGACCATGATACAGCTGACAGTCTGATGGAGGAGGCGGATAACGAGCAAATGATTACCCAAATTAATGCTTAATTAGAAATCATTATGTGTGCTCTAGAGGAAAATAACATTGCAAGACAGCAATGGGGTGGGGGTGGGGAAACAAACTGAGTAATCAGCATGGGCTTCTGGAGGAAGTGACATTTATGCTGAGATGTAAAGGAAGGAAAGGAGCTGGCAGGTGAGAAGGGGTGAAGAGCATTCCAGGAAGAGGGAACAGAATGCGTGGTGGCCCAGAGGTATGCCGAGTTTGGTGCTTTGAAGAAAAGAAAGAAGTCCAGGCTGGCTGAAACTTGGCCATGGCACTGGGTGGTAGGGGTGGGGGTGAGGGATTGGCAAGGTAAGCAGGGGCCTGGTGGGTGGTCTTAGGGACTTTGTCATTTATTCTACAGGCAGTGGGAAGCTACTGAAGACTTCAACACATGTTTGCAAATAACAGACTGAATGACTGGCTATTTATGATTAGTGGAGAAAGATTTCATTAGACCAGAAGACTCAGGTTGAGTCCCAACTCTGTGTGATTCTGGACTGCCATAATTTCTCTGGGCCTTGGTTCCTCAGCTTCAAAATGAGAATGTTACTAAAACTCTCTCAGAGCTGTGAGGGCAGAGTGAGCTATGGTTTGTGCAATGGCTAGCAGCCGTCCATACTCAGTGAGCAAGGCGGTGGAGAGGCCCCCAGGTTAGTGAGCAGCCTTGCCCGGGCAGCTGGCCAGGTGATCCAGGCAGGGCCCGTGCACCTGTGGTAGCGCCTACCTGGAAAGCACGCATCTTCACGGCCACAGCTCCATTGAGTGGGATCAGCAAGACTATGACAGCAACGCCAGCCAGGGCAGAGGGACCCAGGTTCTGAGGAGGCACAGACAGATAGATGAGACAGATGAACAAATAACCAAAGTCTACAGACAGAACCTAACAGACAAACAGGCCTGTTGACCCAAAACATGGAGCTGGGCAAGAAGCCAGAGATGGTGGTCGGCAAACAGATCGGGACAGAACGACCACACATTTGCAGAAGCAGCCAGTCATCAGATAATGACCACAGGGACAGACAGCAGACATAGAAGGGTGTCCAGACACACAGCATGGCACACATAGACAATGACAGCAGTCACACCCACCCTGCCTCCAAGACCCTCTTTCCTCCCATGGCTTCTGGGCGAAGGGTAACAGGCAGGTTGGAAGGATTCACTGCAGACACCAGCATCCTCGAAGTCCTGCTCCTCCTCCCCTGCCCCCAGTACCTAGGGAAGCTCTCGTGTCTATCCACATCCTCTCTGCCCACCCAGAATAACTCTCTCCTTTTCCCTTACTTTTCTCCCTTCTCCCCTCATCCCTCCCTCCCTCCCTCTCTTCCTTTCTTCCTTGTTTTTTTTTCTTTTTTAGACAAGAGTCCCTTTGTTGCCCGGCTAGAGTGCTGTGGCGTCAGCCTAGCTCACAGCAACCTCATACTCCTGGGCTCAAGCAATCCTACTGCCTCAGCCTCCCGAGTAGCTGGGACTACAGGCTCGACTCACTACCACACCCGGCTACTTTTTTCTATTTTTAGTAGAGAGGGGGTGTGTGTGGGGGTGTCTCGCTCTTGCTCAGGGTGATCTCAAACTCCTGACCTCAAGCGATCCTCCTGCTTTGGCCTCTAAGAGTGCCAGGATTACAGGCGTGAGCAGCCACACCCGACCTCTTTGTTTTTAGAGATGGGGTCTGCTGTGTTGCCCAGGCTGGACTGCAGTGGCTATTTACAGGTATGATCATTATACACTACAGCCTTGAACTCTTGGGCTCAAGCGACCTTCCTGCCTTAGCCTACTGAGTAGCTGGGATTATAGGCACGTGCCTGGGCCCCAGAACAGTCCTCTCTTGTCCCTTCTTCAGCAAGGTCAGAGGAAGGGGCAGAGGTCAGGGTTTGAGTTACCTGCCAGAGGAAGTAGATTGCCAGGATGATCTGCAGGGGTGCCGACCACACCAGGTTGAGGTAGGGGGCAAGGTCCATGAAGCGCTGGGCATCCACTGACATGAGGTTGACAATTTCCCCCACAGTAGATGCACGTTTGACCGAGCTGGTGATCACCAGAGCCTGCAGGTGGACAGCAGAGCAGGGGACTCAGCTGCAAGCCTCTCACGGGCTGCCCGGGGCTGGCCTGCCCCCATCCTTCCATGCCCAGCTGACCTTCCTGTAGATGACACCTATGATCCCCGTACGGAACCGTAAGCCCAGCACGAAGATGCACTGGTGATACTGATTTAAGACCAGCGTCTGCATCACGGAGCACACCAACATCAGCCCAGCCACCAGGAAGCCCCACCAGGTGGGGGCCGAGGGGTTTGAAATAAACCTGATCAGGACGCTGTGGGGAAGAGAGAGGCACGAGGTGAGCGAGGGTGTCCGATGTCCCAGCGTCTCCCTTCTCTGCGGCCTCTGCTTCCACACTCAGCCCCCCAGCAGCCCCTGCCTCTGCACCCTCTCAGGTGGGGGCTGCCAGCCCGTGCCCACACCCCACTCCCCATCCCACCCCAGGCCGGGAGGGTCAGCCCAGCTGCCTCAAGACCATGACCTCCATCCTTGCGCCAGGCTGCTGCCTTCACCTCCTTCCCTATCCCCCGTGGGCCCTGCTGCCCACTCTGTCTGTGGCTGTCACCACCAGCCTCACCTGCCAGCCTCTCTCACCTCCTGAACCACGCGGCAGGAAAGCGGGCTGCCGAGGGCCCCACAGACCGCCACAGGACCACAACAGCCTCTCGCCCCCAAATCCATCCTCCCAACTGCAGCGGCCTCCCGCGCTGCCCGGTGACCTTCTGCAGGTCCCTAACCCACCCCGCTCCAGGGCCTTCTTCACCCCTCTCTTCTTACCTTCTGGCCTGTCCCCATGCCCTGCCCCTCTCAGCAGCTGTCTCCCCACTCAGCCACCCACGAGGACTCCCTGCCACCCACACTCTGCCCTCCAAGCACCCGCCCTCTTCCTTTCCTCCTGCCTCGGAAGATGAGTGCCCTCCGACTGTCCTGCTGGCCCTGCCCCCCGGAACGCACTCCGTTCCTGCCCCTTTCCCTTGGTCCCCACCGTCTTCCCCTCTGCCAGCCGCTCTGCCCTTCACTCTTGACAGGTTGGGACCCTGGAACCCTCCGGCCAGGGTCACAGCCCGGCCTCCCTGTGGTTACAGGCTGATTCGTGTCTCTCTGAAAGGTAAGCTCAGGTCCCAAGCCCTGCTGCCTGTGCATGTGACCTCATTTGGAAATAGGGTCTTTGCGATGAGGTCATGTTGGAATAGTGTAGACTCTAATCTAGTGACTGGAGTCTTTATAAGAGAAAGAAGAGGGAGAACTGCAGACACACACACACACACACACACACACACACACACGAGAACGCCACGTGAAGACAGAGATCAGAGAGATGCACCTACTAGGCAGGAGTGCCGAGGGTTGTCAGACACTACCAGAAGCTAGGAGAGAGGCATGCGACAGATCCTCTTCCAGATCCTCTGCAAGGAACCAACCCTGCCGACACCTTGATTTGGGGCTTTTGCCTCCAGAACTGTGAGGGAATCAATTTCTGTTGTTTTAAGCCACCTAATCTGCAGTGATTTGCTACCGTAGCTCTAGGAAATGAATACCCCTTTCTTTTTTCTTTTTTTGA
The DNA here is from genome assembly GCF_040939455.1 of Microcebus murinus. Lineage (NCBI taxonomy): Eukaryota > Metazoa > Chordata > Mammalia > Primates > Cheirogaleidae > Microcebus > Microcebus murinus. The sequence continues at coordinate 38,075,914 of NC_134121.1, forward strand.
GATTGGGTCTCTGTCTGTCACCCCAGCTAGAGTGCAGTGGCATGATCATAGCTCACACCAACTTCAAACTCCTGGGTTCAAGCAGTCTCCTCTGTCTCAGCCCCCTTAGTAGCTGGGACTACAGGCATGCACCACCATGCCCGGCTAATTATTCTATTTTTAATAGAGACAGGGTCTCGCTTTTGCTCAGGCTGGTCTCAAACTCCTGAGCTCAAGTGATTCTCCAGCCTCGGCCTCCCAGGGTACCAGGATTATAGGCGTGAGCCACTGGCCAATACCCCTTTCTTTACAGCAAGTTTCTAGGCCTGCAGCCCCTGCTCTCAGGCCCTTCCGCTCTGTCCCAGCCTCTATTTTTGCAAAGTCAATTACCAACTCCATGGTGCCTCCCACAGGCTCTATTTTACTGGCCAGCTTTCTTCACTGGAGGTTACTCCCCTCATCCCCCCACCCCCGGAAGCACTTTCTGCACTTCACTTCTCATTCCAGGTTCTTTTCTTTTCTCAGCTCTGGCCCCTCCAGTCTGCCCTGTGCTCCTGTCACTCTGCGGAGGTGCTCCGCCATTGTCCCCTGCATGGGCTCTCTGGGAGTGCTGAGCCACACAGGTGGGACTGTGGGCTTCCAGTGCTGGCCCTGATAATGTGACCTCCAGCTAGCTGGGCACCCTCCCAATCCCAGATGGCCCATCAGCACCGCCCACCCAACACGGCCACCTCACTCCTGCTTGGGCCCAGCATCTCAGCAAGAGGTCCATCATCCTCCAGTCCCCCAGGCCAGAGCCCAGGTAGCCCCTGCCTTCCCCCTCTCCTTGGCCACACACCCAGCTCTGGAACAGCTCCCAGGGAGGCTTCTCTCATGCCTGGCCTGGATCTGACAGGTTGGCCCACTTCCATCCACCAGCCCTGCCCTGCCTCCCCGCCCTGCTGGCAGGAGAGCCTCTAAACTCAGAAACACCTGGAATCCCTGAGTCATGCTGTTTCAGGCCTTTGTGACTAGCTTAGGCTGAACTTTCCCCTCTATCTCCGCCTACTTGTTCCTCCAAACCTGTGACTTCCTGAGTTGGCATCCCCGCTTTGTCCCAGGCTGGCTTGCTTGGCCTCCCAGGCCTTTCCAGACACCCGAGTACAGCTCTGCCCCCACTTATTCCAACTGATGTACATGCTGGTTTCTCCTGCAGACCTCAAGACCATATCTTTTTTTTTTTTTTTTTTGAGACAGAGTCTTACTTTCTTGCCTGGGCTACAGTGAGTGCTATGGTGTCAGCCTAGCTCACAGCAACCTCAAACTCCTGGGCTCAAGGGATCCTCCTGCCTCAGCCTCCCAAGTAGCCTCCCAAGTAGGAACTATAGGAATGTGCCACCATGCCCGGCTAATTTTTTCTATGTATTTTTAGTTGGCCAATTAATTTCTTTCTATTTTTAGTAGAGACAGGGGTCTTGCTCTTGCTCAGGCTGGTCTTGAACTCCTGACCTCAAGCAATCCGCCCACCTCGGCCTTCCAGAGTGCTAGGATTACAGGTGTGAGCCTCTGTGCCTGGCCCTCAAGACCATATCTTGTTTATCTCTGTGTCCCTAGCGACTAGCACCATCGTGGTACCCTGGAGGCTCAACAAATGTTCATGGAACAAATGAATACACACCTGGAGGGGCTCCGGGCTCGGCTGCTAGGCAGCTCTCCCTCCCTGCCCCTCATCTGAGAGCTCCTTCCAGTCCGAGCCACTGCTGTGACAGATGGCAGAGCCCGATGGTGGTGAAAAGCGCACGGGAGCTGCGACACTTGCCAAGGGTCACACAGGAAGTGGAGATAGCCCCTCCCGATCCTGGGGTTCTCTTCACTGTGAGTCGTTCCCTCCTCGGGGCCCAGCCCCCCTCCCCCCCCCCCCCCCGCAGGCCCCTGCCAAGAGGGAGCGGACACCTGAGCAGCTGCGGGTTGATGAAGGACAGCAGATCCTGGACGAGCTTGAAGCAGGCACCAATGAGGAAGCTGGGGCCAAAGGTGGCCAGCATGGCCCACAGGAACGAGGGCCCCCCGGGCCTGGGCCGCGCCTGCAGCAGCGCCTCATCTTCACCGGAGCCGCTCTTCCCAGACGCCGCCGCAGCCTGGCGTCTGGTCCGGGAGGAAGGAGCAGTGGGTGGAATGGGCTCGGGGCCCCATGGAGCCAGGGGCCAGGCTGGGCTGGCTGGGAGCGAGGAGGGGGAGGAGGGAGCTGGATTTTGGCTCTCAGAACTGAGAGGGGACAGAGAACGTGAGTACTGTGTGGGTGCCTCTGTCTTCAGGTGCTAGAGGGCCCCAGCGGGGACAGATTGCGGCCTCACTCTTCCCAGCCCCTGGCCTCTCCCTAGCGCCCCAGGGCTGGCTCCAGAGCGGACGCTGGAGCGAAGGGGAGATGAGGGCAAGGAAGACTAGTGGCCCAGGCAGTGGGCAGCTGAGCAGCTAGTGGCAACCAGGAGCCTGGGCTGACTGAGCACTGAACTCTGAGGGCACGAGTGGGAGGAAAGAGGGTCAGTCCTGGGGGCAGAAGTGGCTGGGGAAGGATGACGCTGAGCCCAGCTCTCTTGGCCGGGCAGTTGGCCAGAGACAGAAACAGGAGGCCGGGCTGGGTTGGGGGTGTGCTAGCTCCTTCCCGTCCTGGAGGAAGTCTCTGGAATCTACCCTGTAAGTCAGGCAGTGTAGTGCAGTGGCGAGTGCTGGACTTCTGGGGCCAGAGAGCTGGGTGTGGAGTCCAGCTCTGCCACCGTCAACTAGGGGACCTTGGGCCTATTTGTCCCCATCTGTAACATGGGGACAACAGAACCCATGCTGTAGGGCTGCTGAGAGGTTAAATGAGTTAATCTCTTAGGACGGGGCCTGGCTAGCAGGTAGTGTAGGGAAGAGCCAGCCGTTCTCCTGCCTTGCTGGAGAGAACTAGCCCTGTCCAGGCATAAGCTTCCCACATAATGGCTGTGAGGCCACCAAAAAATCACCTGCACCTGCTCTGTCCGCCATCCCATGTGACCATCCCAGGCCCACTAGCGTCATCTGCAGGGGACCTGGGTATGTGAGGGGCTGGGGGGGGGGGCGCGGGGACACAGGGCGGGCCTCACCCTGGTGCCTGCTTTTCCTGCTTCCTCCACGCCTCCAGCAGCCGCTGCACCACCTTGTAGGATTTGTCCTCCTCATTGAGGGACCAGAGGTCCTGCTCCTCCAGGGGACGCCGGTAGCCGAGGATGGCCATCCTGGATGGGGGGTGAGGGTGGAGGAGGCAGGCAGCCCCACATAGGGTCAGAATTTGGCAGCCTCGAGCTGGGGGCCAGTGTCTCCAGGGCCCCAGGGTCTCCCTTGGGTGTGTGACCAAGGGAGGTGTCTCCATTCCCATGGTGAACAGGCTGGAGGTCTTTGCATCCCCCTCCCAAGGTCCTACCCCTAGCCTGCTCCTCGTCCTGCCCACATGCCCCATCTCCCCCAGGCCCTGGGGATGAAGTCCGAGCTGGCTTGGGCCCTGCGTGAGGACACGCTTGGTGGAGTCAGCCCTGGCCTCAGGTGCTTCCTCAGTGCGGCAGGTTAATGAGCTGTCACCCAGGTCACAGACACAATTATCCTGCCCAAGCCATTCTGAGGGACAGCCAAGAAGATGACAAGCTGCAGGTTTATCCCAGACGGAAGCGCTGGGAACTAATTACAGTCTCCTTCCAGCCCCCTGGGCTTGTCCCCGGGCCTGCCAGGTGCAGGGCTGGCCGGCAGCCTGGGAGCAGAGCTGGGCCAGGCCAGGCCTCTGCACCAAGCCACGCAGCCCAGACACTCTTCCCCACTGTCACCTGCCCCAGGGCCAGCCAGGACCCTGAACTTCTGACCTGCTCCCTTTCCCCAACCTCACCTCCAATCTCTCCCCCTCCCTCCCTCTGGCCCAGGCTGAGCAAAGAGCCAACTTACTTTGTGAACCACCAGAAAGACAGGCGGGAGAGAAAGCCAGCACTGGCCTCTGGACAGGGGTTCTAGAAGGTGCGAATGGGATGGTGGAATCAAGAAATGCCCACCACCCTCTCAAAGCAGGGGAGAGGAGGGGGGATCCCCTCTCTGCTTCCTGCTCCAAGCCCCAGCACACAGACTGTGGAGGTGACATCTCTCCCCCTTTGGGGGCTGCTTGCAAGGGCTGAGTTGTGAGCTGCGGCACCCCCACACCCTCTGCGGCAAACTCACAGGTTCGACATTCTTTTGGGAGAAAAGCGGTGGTTTCTCCCTGAAGCAGGACAGGATGAGCGCAGACAACACCAGGGCAAAATAGATGTAGAAGGTGGTGAAGCGAAAGGGGTCTGAGATCCTGCCCTGGGGGAGAGGGAGGGGGTGTCAGAAGCACCAGGGGAGCCTGGGCCTGCAGCCCTGCCCTGGGGAGAGCCGGGCGGCAGCCCTCTGGGGTGGGAGGTAGAACCTGCAGGATTCTGGGGAGAGGGAAGGACCACAGGGCTGGGGTTCAGTGAGGACTTGCCCCAGGCCAGACACTGTGCCAGCACTTGACCTTCGTCTAACCGGGACAACAGCCTACAGGCCGGAAATCTCAAGACTCCTATTGCAGGTGAGGGAATGAGTGAGGCCCCAAAGGGCTAAGGAACAGGCCTGAGATCACATAGGGAGTAAGTGGATCGTCCAGAGCCTGTGCTCCCGGCCACTCTCCTTGACTGCGTCCCAACGAGATGGAGAAACGGGAGGCACTAGAGGACTGCCAGGGTTCCATCCACCACCCAACACCACCTCCATCCAAGGTCAAGAGGAAGGCCAGGGACCAAGGAAGGTGGGAAGAGAGGGGCACAATGTGCTAATGGGACTTCTAGGTAAGACAGAACTTTACACATGTCTTCATTACCCAGACGCTGACTGACACCCACATCAGACATTGCACTTGGTGCTGCTGCGGGTGCAGGGGGTGGGGACGGGGGGGCGGGGGGGGGGAGGCGGACAGCCCTCTGCACTCCCACGACCATCAACAACGGCAGCATCTTTGCCCCATTCCCGTGTGTTACACCAGTGCCCCCTCCCCAGCCTGCTTCCAGGCAGAGATGCAGCGAGGGAACACGGATTGCACACAAGGTCCTGGGGACAGCAGGAAGGGGCCTGGGACCCATCAGTGACCTTGAGCTCTGAGGTCACCCTCCTAGACAGGGCTGGACCTGGCAGGTTCCCTCTCTCCCCACCCTCCCCCCTTACCTCTGCCTTGGCTGAAAGGATCTTGGAGCGGAAGGGAACGATGGCGCATAACACACACAGGAACCAGAAGATGATGAGGACCCCCGAGGACTGCACGCCCTGCAGCCGCTCATACTGGATCAGCAGAGTGGCCAACAGCTGTGCAGGGAGGGCAGGAGAGGCTCGGGCAGAGCACACACATCTGGACCTGCCTCCTTTCTCCCCGTCCACCCCCATCCTCTTCCCACTCCCGGCGTCCAGCCTTCTCCACAGAGCCCGGGGTTCTCCCATCACAACCCATAGCCCCACCCAGCATCCTGGGCCCCACACTGACCATGGTGACCCCCACAACCAGGGGGGTGACAAAGAAGATGGGGGCAGGGGCCCAGCCATGGATCAGGCCGTGGAAAGAGTAGAAAAGTTCCGCCCAGGAGACACACCACAGCAGGACGCCCAGGACCTATGAACAGGGAACAGGTTGGACCCCCATCCCCAGAGACAGAGACAGTCCTGCTGGGGTGGTGTCTTTGCACCTGAAGCCACCAGACCTGCTTGGGCCTGGCCCTGAGGGCTGGGAAGGGTGTTGGCCAGAAGCTTCTTGGGAGTGGGGAGAACATTGCTGAACTTGCTTGAACTTTCCCAAACCAGGAATATCTCAGCTGGCTGTAGACCCAGTTGGCTGGCTGCCATGCCCCAGGCTGCAGGCCAGGTGAGGCTGGGGAACAAAGTCCAGCCGAGGAGTGGATGGGTGGGAGAGGGGCTCATTAAAAGCAGAATCCTCTAGTCCCAGCCCAACCCATAGCAGAGCCCTGAGCCCCTGACCGTCTTGAGCCTGGACAGGTGGGAGAGGATGATGTAGCCATGATGGTGGTGCCGCAGGTAGTACAGGTAGCAGGGCAGAGCAACCCACAGGTAGATGCAGGGGATCCAGGCGAGCAGGGAGTTCTGGAAGCAGGGAGTGAGGTCCGGGTTGTCCGTGTGCACAGACAGGTTGGAATCCTGGGACAGAGAGGACAATTCAGTGGCAGCCTCTAGAATTGGGCTGTTCCTTGACAGCATCTCTCTGGGTGGGTCAGAGAAATGCTCCATCCAAGATAGGAGTGAGGGCCAGGCGCGGTGGCTCACGCCTGTAATCCTAGCACTCTGGGAGGCCTAGGCGGGTGGATTGCTCGAGGTCAGGAGTTCAAAACCAGCATGAGCAAGAGCGAGATCCTGTCTCTACTATAAATAGAAAGAAATTAATTGGCCAACTAATATATATAGAAAAAATTAGCCGGGCATGGTGGCGCATGCCTGTAGTCCCAGCTACTCGGGAGGCTGAGGCGGCAGGATTGCCTGAGCCCAGGAGTTTGAGGTTGCTGTGAGCTAGGCTGACACCATGGCACTCACTCTAGCCTGGGCAACAAAGCGAGACTCTGTCTCAAAAAAAAAAAAAGATAGGAGTGAGGTGGAAGGCAGGTGAGGAGGAGGGAGCCTAAGTATGCAAATGAGCAGGTGCTGTCCTGAGTGTGAGTTCTCCAAGGAGGCCATGGCTGCCTCCATTTCTTCACATTTTCTCTCTCTCAATGATGTATAATTTAAGAGCAATAAAACTGCACCCATTTAAAGCGTGCAATTCAATGAGTTTTGACAGTTTAAGACAGAGAAATATTGCCTCCTATGGTACATGAGCCAGATAGAGGAGGTATAATTCTGGATTAGTTAGTTTATATATCAAGGTCACGCCCCTGGCTGAGCCGTTTATTATCTCTGCAAATTGACTAGCCCCAGGAGAAGCAATGTCTCCCCAGCCAGAAAGCTTGAGTTGTTTGTTTTGTTTTTGTTTGTTAAAGATGTCAAAACATCATAATGCACAGAAAAATATGTATATAATGTAATAGTTATCTTTTTAGTTACATATTCACACATCAAGCTATTTTCATATATAATCTGAGAAAGATGTCTTGAAAGATCATTATGTATACAGGAGGCTGATTTGACAGTTGTATACACCTGCAAAGCCATTGCCACAATAAAGATATAGAAAGAAGATTTCCACCATTCTACAAGTCCCCTTGTCCTCCTTTGCACCTGTTCCTCCCAGGCTCATCTGCTCTCTATCATTCTACATTCCCACTCTTTTAAAAAAAGTTTTTTTTTGTTTTTTTTTTTAGACAGAGTCTCACTCTGTTGCCTGGGCTAGAGTGCCGTGGCAACAGCCTAGCTCACAGCCACCTCAGATTCCTGGGCCCAAGCAATCCTTCTGCCTCAGCCACCCGAGTAGCTGAGACTACAGGCACATGCCACCATGCCTGACTAATTTTTTCTATATATTTTTAGTTGGTAAATTAATTTCTTTCTATTTTTACTAGAGACGGGGTCTCACTCTTGGTCAGGCTGGTTTCAAACTCCTGACCTTGAGCGATCCGCCCACCTTGGCCTCCCAGAGTGCTAGGATTACAGGCGTGAGCCACTGCGCCCAGCCCTAAAAAAATGTTTTTTTAAATTTTTATCAAAGTAATATATTATGCACATAGTTTAAAAGCCCCCTTCCTCTTAAGGCCTCTCCTAAGGATAAGGGAGAAGGAGCTTCCCTGAGCCTTAGTGCCTCTCCTTTGAAATGGGAGTGGCCCACCTAACCCACTGGGTGGGTGTGAGACTCAGGGATAAGGCAATATGGGGAGATCTTAGCAAATTACACAGGCTAGGATGACCAACTATCCCCCGGTTTGGACAGGGCTGCTCTGGTTTTAGTACTGAAAGTCCAGTGTCATGGGAAACTGCTTAGTCTTGGACAAACCAGGATGCTTGGTTACTCTACTGGCATCTGACAGGACTGTCTCTTACCTTTGCCTATAATTATACCTAGAATTTTTTTTGGAAATAGATGGGGAATTAATTCATTAACAAACACATGTTTTACTGAGATTGTTTCCTCCAAGGCTACCAACATACTAATCTTATTTTATCCTTCTTGCAAAGCATTAAAAGTTGTTTTTTGTTTTTTTTTTTTACCAGAAAGCTCAGAAAATATAAACAATAAGAAAAACCACCCACAATCCCATTCCCCTAGAGACAACTGTTATCTGAGGTTATATTACCTACCTTCTAATTGCCAATCTGAAAGACTATTGCTTTTGGCCAGGTGAGGTGGCTCAGGCCTGTACTCCTAGCATTCTGGGAGGCCTAGGTAGGTGGATCAGCTGAGGTCAGGAATTTGAGACCAGCTTGAGCAAGAGCAAGACCTTTCTACCAAAAATCTACTAAAAATAGAAAAATTGGCCAGGCATTTTGGCACATGGCTGTAGTGCCAGCTACTCGGGAGGCTGAGGTAAGAGAATCACTTGAGCCCAGGAGTTTTAATCTGCAGTGAGCTATGATGACACCATTGCACTCTACCTGGAGCAACAGAGTGAGACTTTGTCTCAAAAAAAAAAAATTATCATTTTTACTTTTATCAAAGTTATGCATGCACACAAATATTCAGATTTTCCTTTTTTTGTTTCTCAAGTGGTTTTCTTTGGTTTCTGACTTTCAAATTGGAGGTACTAAATTGAATTGAATTTGGCCTGAACCTGCCTTCTTATGTAGCAAACTGTAACCTACAATGTAAACCAACTGCAACCTGACTTGAGAGTAGATTCTTGTATCAAGTAGACGAATCTCAGCCAATGATAACAGCTGAGCTTTCAACCAATCACTGGCTGAAAACTGCTCAGATATGTCCAAATAAGGCAAACACCAAGTTGTAATTAATCTGGCTATTTCTGTATATCAGTTTCTTTTTCTTTCTATAAATACTGCTTGCCCATATAACTGGGTAGAGCTCTCTGAACCTTTATCAGTTCAGGCTGCTGCTCAATTCATGAATCGTTTTTTTTTTTTGCTCAAATAAACTCTGTTAAATTTGGTGTCAGAAGTGAGATCTGAAGTAGAAATCCAGAAATCCTCAGAAGCATTGAGTAAGCAAGTGAAGGTACCTGCCAGATTGTGGATAAGTTTGCTCTTGCATTCCAAGCTACACAAATTTGTGTTTTGAGTTTTCTACATTTATTTGAGCAATTCTTGGACAGGATTTGGTCTAGGATTAAATCAGATTTACTAATTAACTGAAATGAATTCAATTAGGAGCCTCAGGAATTACCTTTTGAAAATGGGTTCCTCCAAATCTGAGGAGTCTGGGACTCTGGCTAACTGTGCACAAAAATTATGGGCCCAGAACCTGTGTATTTTTGGAAAAAAGGGTTAACCTTATTAAGGACAACTTAGAATGACAGTGGCCACAGTGGGGAAGTTCTGACCTAGATAAAATTGTTCACTTGTGAGGCACATTAGAAAAGAAAGAATCCAAAATGCCATAAAAGCAATGGGATGTATTCTTTAATTGGTACACAGAGGCATCTAAAAGAGTCAATGAATCAAAAGTTGCCTCTTTATAAGGTTCCTTTACAGAAAGCAAATAAAAAAACTGGAAAGTCTTTTTCGCAAATATTATTCAAAAGTTTTAGCCATCTGGTCAGGAAATCTTGTTTCATTAGCCAGAAAAACAATTTGAATCCATATATGCTTTAATAAATTGGTGAGTTTGGGGCCGAGCGTGGTGGCTCACGCCTGTAATCCTAGCACTCTGGGAGGCTGAGGCAGGTGGATTGCTCAAGGTCAGGAGTTCGAAACCAGCCTGAGCAAGAGTGAGACCCCATCTCTACTAAAATAGAAAGAAATTAATTGTCCAACTAATATATATAGAAAAAATTAGCCAGGCATGGTGGCACATGCCTGTGGTCCCAGCTACTCGGGAGGCTGAGGCAGGAGGATCGCTTGAGCCCAGGAGTTTGAGGTTGCTGTGAGCTAGGTTGACGCTACGGCACTCTAGCCTGGGCAAACAAACAAACAAAAAATTGGTGAGTTTTGTATCATTGTTCCTGGTACATGGCTAAAATTTGTAAATGAAAGCTATAAGGTCTATTTCTGTTTATATGTTGATACATGCCTGTATGTATGATATATATGTTTGATACTTTTCTATATCCTATGATATCACCAAATTAACTTGCAAAGGGCTCTATTTAATGGGCTTTAAGAAAAATAATTGCTTATATAAATGAAGTATTCTCTCAAAAAACAACCCAAATGCTTTTCAAGTTCATATGACTTGAGTGATCTTTGGCAAACAACATTGTTGGCTTGATTTAAACAGGCATGTCTTCAAAGTTGTCGGGATAAAACATAATACAAATGCATGACTTCCTACTTAAGTTTACTGGTAAAATAAGCTTATGTTATGTCTATATGACAAAATTTGTCAGCAAGAAAAACAACTTAAGATGATGGCTAGCTGTTTAATATCTTACCTTCATAACAAACCCACGCATAATTGTTAAAAATAAGTGAGTTAAATGGCTGTAAGGTAAAATTCCCATATAAAAGATGTCTTTCTTACACTGAAAGATTGTAACATTCTTATCAAGAATAGAAAGTTGAGGCTGAGGGTATCTATACAAACAATTTAATTCTCAGGCCTTGGCCAGGTGCAGTGGCTCACGCTTGTAATCTCAGCACTTTGGGAGGCTGAGGTAGGAGGATGGCTTGAGTCTAGGAGTTTGAGACCAGCCTGGGCAACATAGCAAGACTCTATCTCTACAAAAAATAATCCTCAAGCCTAGCAAAAACAAAACAAAACAAAAACCCGAGGATAGAAATAAAACTTTGCCTCCTCTACAGTTTATTTATTTATTTATTGAGACAGGGTCTCATTCTGTCACCTAGGCTGGAGTATAGTAGCATGATTATAGCTCACTACAGCCTCCAACTTCTGGGGTCAAGCAATCCTCCTGCCTCAGCCTCCTGAGTAGCTAGGACTACAAGTGCATGCCACTATGCCCAGCTAATTAAAAAAAAATGTTTTTTTTTTTTGTAGAGACAGGGTCTCACCATCTTGCCAGCTTGGGCTCAAACTCCTGGGTTCAAGCAATCTTCCTGCCTCAGCCTCCCAAAGTGCTGGGATTCTAGGCAGAAGCCTCCATGCCCAGCCCCTCCTCTGCAATTTCTTATTACAGGGAGACTAAAGCTATTTGGGGCCATAAATAAGTATGTTTTATGCCACACTGACACATTTTACTACAAGAAAGCATATAATTCTAGAAATTATCATTCACAGATTTGCCAATCTATAGATTGTTGCTGTGACAAACAGTTGACAATTGCTTGCAGTTTAGTGTCCACTAGAAATTAAGATTACTAAGGGTTAACAATTCTAATTAATGTGTGTAACTAAAATTATTAGAAACCATAAGGGAAAAACTCTATATGCAAATATACAAGGATGGTAAGATGTGCTTTTGGCAAGGAAAAGCTATAAGGTGTGAGGATATTTTGTTATGTTAAGGAAAAAAGAGAATAATTTTTATTTTAAAGTAGAATGACTAATTGTTACAAAATGATAAGAGGAAAAGTATAGGACAAAAAAATGAATGGACAAGAGAGCTGTAGAAAGTTTTTGGAAGAAGAATCTTGTGAAAGGCATGTTATGTGTTATCAAGTTGGCTATGATTAGAAGGGAATTATTTATAAGTTTTTTTTAATTGAGCATTAATATCAAAATTATACTGATACAAAACTAGAATTTAGTCCTCTCTGTTAAACAACAAGGTTTTCTTAGGTTATTGGTCTGGTCTTAATAGGAAATTGCAAAAGATTTTTCTTTATCTTTAGGTAATTGGCCTAAACATATAAAGATTTTGTGTTTTATCAAAAAAATTTCCTGTGCTTCATGTTGTCCTTATTAGGTTTTTGATTATTTAAGAAAGCTGAGTACTCTATTAAAAGGGCTAAGGTTTTTCTACAACTATGTATCTTCCTGTATTTGCCCCCAAAGTCTTTTAATTATCACTTCAGTTAAACGAATGACTGTTGTTCACAGGGAACTGTGATCCTATTTTGATCAGGTGTTTTAAGCTTTTGATATTTTTGGAGAACTTCCCCAAATCAAATTCTAAATTAAATCTTTTTTCTTGACCTTGAATTAACTTTAGAATTTTTCCACATGAGACCCTGGAACATCTCTAAAGGATAATTCTCTTTATAAAAAGAGAGATATTAAAGTAACTGGGCTTATTTGATATATTAAATTATGCAGAAAGCATTATCAGATAATAAATAATGCTAAACTTTCTTTGTGCGACATTTGTATGGATGTGTTATCAACATGTGTTTTAGAAATTACATAAAATTCAGAGAAATCTGATAGTCCTGGTATAATGCTATCAGTCATAATCCTAGTTATTATCTTAAAATGTTGTATGCAACAGAAATAGCCAAGCTCCTTGTCAATTATGTCACTATTATAGTGAACTCTCATCAGACCATGACCGTTTTAAGTGTTGTCATTCACAGACAATTATTTACTCTGGTAGTTTCCTAAATAACAAAAAGCCCAAAGCGTTTCATCTACAAGAAGATTCCTGGAAAGAACACTGGCAAGTACAGGTTTCTGATAACCTTAAAACATGCCATTAATTAGAGTAGGAATTTCCAGAACTCTAATGAAGAAACTGACTTGTTTAGAAAACTGCTAACCAACAACAAACAGAACAAGAATTAACTAAATACCAAGGCAATGATTTGGCAGATTTGATGCTAAGTCAGCCAGTACTGAATTATCAAGGTAAGCAATTTGAATGAACTCCAAAAGATTGATTCAAATTAAATAAACTAAGATAACCTATTTATTTAATAATAAACAGTGCTATGTACCCAAATTGGAACAAAATTGGTTTTATTGAGACGATGTAAATCCAATGTTAAGCATGAACTCATGGAGAGCCTGGATGGCTGCCTGGTTTTCTTCTCGAGTCCTTTAAGCTTCCAATATTAAAAGTTCTGCACTCCATGACTCATCATGTAAGAGATAAAATGATCCAAACTATGGAAAAATATTGGTGGGGCTACAGTTCTGAAATTGCTCAAATGGTTCATAACCAATGTTTGGTTTGTCAAACCCATAAGTCTGGTTAGACCATAAAAACCTCAGGTGATACATTTGCAGTGCCTGCTGGGTCATTTAAACCCTTACAGATCAATTTCATTCTATTGCCACCTTTAGTGCACATGTTCTAGTTGTATAGAAGCTTTCCCATGTAGGAAGGCTGATGCTATAACAGTAGTTATTAGAAACTGTGTTTCCCTTGTGGGGCGTTCCTAGAGAAATAGCCAGTGAGGTACTCGTTTTATTGGACAAGTTGTGAAGTAGTTAAAGAAGTATTACAAACACAGTGGTGTTAGCCAAAGCTAACTGAATCGTCTGGGTTGCCTTGGTCAAAGGTATCACCAGTGGATGGCCACCAGATTCATTCCCACTGGAAAACACAGTTTGACCCCTTATGAAATAGTTACTGGCAGGCCTATACCATACTAATAGAACATCACCTATCTCCCATCATTATAAGCTCTAACCAGGGGTCCTCAAACTTTTTAAACAGGGGGCCAGTTCACTGTCCCTCAGACCATTGGAGGGCCGTTGGAGAGTGCGGCGCACATTCCACACATGCGCACTGTGGGCCCAGGACGAGTCGGCTGCTAAGCAGGACAGGCAGCGGCGGCAACAACACCCAGCAGGCCGGATACATGTCCTCGGGGGGCACCTGTGGCCCTCGGGCTGTAGTTTGAGGACTCCTGCATAACCTGACTCTATAGTGCAAAGCTTTAATGCATTATGCTAAAGAATATCTTCACAAGGTAAAAGAAGTCCTTCATGACCCACCAACTGATGACAACCAGACCTTTCATGATCTGGTACCTGGTGATTTAATCTTTTGGAAATGACAGAAGAGAATGACAGTCCTTGAACTTCATTGGAAGGGACCATTCCAAGTTCCTCTCTGCAGCAAAACATCAGGGCCTCTTGGCTCTACAGCTTCCAACTCAAAAGGGTCCCTCCAGGCTCCTGGAACTGTACACTTGCTGGAGACCTTACGGTAAAGCTGACCAGGGAAGTTTTTTCCTAGAAGCAGACGGCCTCCTAGACATGGACAGCTTGGCCAAGATTACAGATCAAGACTTCTCTGCCCTCATGACAACCTTATCTTATTCCTTATTTTCTGCTGCCCTAATCCCATCCCTTCCTTTATAGAAAGACTTATGAGACCATAATCTGTGATGGCTTTAGCAAAAACCTACAGTTTAGCAAGAAATCACAGAGATTGTTATGTGGGCTAATGCCCCCAAATCAGGAAACAGTTTCACTAATGCCATTGCCTGTGTTCCCAATTAGAGTCACATTTTAACCCCAAAGGAGGAGTAGAAAGCTATCCTTGATATTCTACACACCACTGCTACTTGCTTTCCTACACTTGCTAGAAATAGTACCCTGACCTTTCCAATTAATAACCTCATAGCAACCAAATATAGAAAACTTATCTAAGTGATGCCTGCAAAAGGTATATTGTGCTTCCAGACATAGTGTACCCAAGACCTGGGGACTACCTACGTGGGTACGAGTAATTGCTTGTATGATGCCACTGGATTAAATCCAGTAAGGTCCCTTTCCACTTAATGTGGTTATACAGCCTTACAGTATGCTATAAAACAACCAGAAAAAAATAAGTTGACCACTGGACCATGTTCAGGACTATATAGACTTATGGATGAATAAATTTAGTTCTCCTCTGCTCCAATGCCCATTATGTGGCCCTCTTTTCCACCCCTCCCCACCCCCCAGGGCCTATCCTGGGAGAATTGCATACTCTGTTCTGCCTCCTTGCTGGTTTGGGTCTTGCTACTGGGCCTGGCTCACTCCTGCCATTTGAATAGCTTTTCCTGAACGTTCCCATAAAACATCCCATAACTAGAGGCCAAAGTGGGCCATAACCAAAATTAGTACAACCCTTGAAATACATGAAGATAAGTTAGTTTTCATTGAGAAAAGGTTTCAACGGGGTTCCTGGGGATTTATTCTTGGTGGAAGTGGGGTGCTGGTTGTGTGGAATTTGAAGCTGATCTGTAAATCGGGGAAAATCTTGGATTTTGGAGCCAATCGGACCTCCCAGGGGTTCAGACGGTAGAAGCCACCCCCTGAAAGGCAGATGAGAATGTTTGTGTTCAACAAAAACACTTAACGGAGCACCAAGCAGCTTCCGATCTCCTTTTTGCCCATCTCGGGGGCTTGTCTAGGGTGCCAAACAAAACTGAACGCTGCGCTTATTTTTCTCCTGATTTTACTACTACAGAAAGCTTAATTAAAAAGATGGCTGATACTGCTATTTCTCTAAACAATGCCAATGAATACACTAAAGTGATTTCTCAGGGGAAAGGAACACATGGTGTGCTTACAAGAGCAGCTAACAGCTGGTTTGCAGGCATCCTGCACGGTGGACGGCAAGCTTGGCCAGTCCAGGATTTTCTAATCTTTATGTTTCTTTTAGTGGGTCTCCAGGATACTATGACTTGTTACTAGGCTAACTATAAAAGCAGACACCTCTTTAAATCAGTCCATTTCATGGCAAACTGTGGTCCTTAATCACCGTCATGTCCCAAACAAAAACTGTGATGAACTATGTTGAACTGTCCTTATTGCCTGAACTTTGAATAGTTTGATTTTGATGAGTTTGGTTCATACACCCTGTTAAGGGGTGTACTTCAGGTTCTTGGTAGTATCCTACTGATAGCTATCATGACAGTCTCCCTGGTGTGTTGTATCCCCTTAAGAGTCCTAAATGCTTGTGTGTGGCCGTCCTTTGAACATGGACCGGTCTCATTACAGTTAGAATAACAAAAATATGAAGAAAGCATAAAGAATCATCCAACTAATTTGACATTGTGAATTTCATCATGAGACCAAACAAGTCCATTATGATGGTGATAGAAATGCTGCCAGATTGACCAAAAGGGGGGAATCATTAAGTTAAATTAAATCTGGCCTAAAGCTGCCTCCAGGCATAGAGAGCTGTAACCGAACTTGATATGTAAACAGGCAGCGACCTAATTTGAGTATATTCTTGCAACAGGTATCTGAGCCTCAGCCATACATAGCGGCTGAGCTTTCAGCCAACCACAAGCTGCCAGGCGATCAGAATCCGTTCCGTAAAGCACACGCCTCATCACGTGATGCCCAAATAAGGCAAATGCCGACCTGCAACCGATCAAGCTAGTGCTGTACGTCACTTCCTTTCTGTCTGTAAGTACTGTCCGCCCATGTCGCTGGGTGGAGCTCTCTGAACCTCTACTGGTTCAGGGTGCTGCCTGATTAATGAACTGCTCTTTGCTCAAATACATTCTGCTAAATTTAATTTGTCTAGAGCTTTTCTTTCAACAGAAGCTCTCCTCAGATGTGTGGTGGTGACTCTTGGGGCTTGGCTGTCTCAGTATTTTAGAGTGAGACGCTGAAGGTTGGATGCCCCGTGTGTTGGGGGTGAGTGGGGCTTGCTGGCTGTTGGGCTTCACTCTGGAGCGATCGGGTAGGAACCTGGTCCTTTAGGGAAGACCTCTGAGACAGATGTGGGGCTGAGGGCTGAGGGTTCCATCCTCCAGTATGCAGACTACCTCTGATTCAACGCCTCTCACACTAAGCTCCTCTACCCCCTGCCAGGACCAGCCCCTCCCTGGCCTTGCCTGCCTCTGCCAAGGGCACTACCCTTCTCCCAGCCACCCTGATAGCCACAAGGACAAAGGTCCTGTTGATTCTTGGTAGAGGTAGAGCAGCTGGAAAACTGGAGTTTGAGTCCTGGCTTCACCTCTTTTAAACTATGTGACCTTGGCAAAGTACTTGATCTCTCACCTCTCTGGGCCTTGTTTTCTTTCAGGGTAACATTGGGAGATAAGGCCATAGAATGATCTGCTTGTCTTCTGTGGGGGCGGCTGGGCTCTGCCTGGCTTTGAGAGGGGATGGGGAAGTAGCCTTTCCTTACACACTCTCCCAGTCAGCCCCTGCTCTCAGCCCTGCCCCTCCCCCTGCCTTCTGCAGCCCTCCAGCTCCTTGTCCAGACTCCAAATGGCCTTTGGTTTCAGCTGTCTTCCCTCTCCTGTGTCAGTGATTATTCCTCCACCTGTTTTCCACCTTCCAAAAATGTGTTGATATCTTGTCTGTTGTTGTCTCTTCTTCTGTTTGTCCTTGTAGGTTTGTGTCTTTTATTCCTTACTGTCATTTCAGTAGAAAATCAGGAAGTTGTGGGATAAAGTCTCATGCTCAGTCCACCCGATAGAACCATAATTCCCTTCATCTGCAAATTAAATGGGCCCCTTTCAGCCTTTATGCAGGACCTCCCTGCAACAGTTTCCTCATCCCTCAGAAACTACTCTTTCCTGGTCTTCCTGGTGTCTTGGCAAACATTCTTTGCTGTCTCCTTTCCTTCCTCCTAGTATCAGCCTGTGGACACAGGCCCTAGCCCCCAAGTTCTGACCTTGGGCCTTGGCTCTGTCTCTTATCGTTGCTCACAAATTGTGCTGAGGAGCACCAAATCCAGATCAGCAGCTCAAATCACCTCCTGAGCCTCAGCCCCCATTGCCTGCTGCCGCTCAGATGGCCTCCCATCTGTCCTCAACTACCTCAGATTCAACACCTCTCATACAAGCTCGTCTACCCCCTGCCAGGACCAGCCCCTCCCTGGCCTTGCCTGCCTCTGCCAAGGGCACTACCCTTCTCCCAGCCACCCTGACACCCATGAGGACGAAGATCCTGTTGATTCTTGGTAGAGGGCGAGCGGCTGGAAAACTGGCGTTTGAGTCCTGGCTTCACCTCTTTTAAGCTATGTGACTTTGGCAAGGTATTTAACCTCTCACCTCTCTGGGCCTTGGTTTCTTTCAGGGTAACATTGGGATGATAACATCTCCCACCTGATCCCTCCTGCCTGGCCCACAACCTGACAGCAACGTGGGCCCTCACCTCTTCATGAGCAACCAGCCACGGGACTCCAGTCTGATACAGTGTGGATACTTGATCCTTCCAAACTTCATGTAGAAATTTGATCCCCAGTGTTGGAGGTCAGACCTAGTGGGAGGTGTTTGGGTTAAGGGGGCAGATCCCTTATGGATGGCTTGGTGCTGTCTCTGTGACAATGAGCGAGCTCTCACTCTATTAGTTCCTGTGAGAGCTGATTGTTAAAAAGAGTCTGTCACCTCCTCCCTGTGCTTCCACTTTTTTGCCATGTGACTTCTGCACACCCCAGCTCCACTTCCCCTTCCACCATGAGTGGAAGCAGCCTGAACCCCTCACCAAAAGCAGAGGCTGGTGCCATGTTTCTTGTGCAGCCTGCAGAACTGTGGCCCAAAGAAACCTCTTTTGTTTATAAATTACCCAGCCTCACGTATTCCTTTAAAACAACACAAATGGGCTGGGCACATTGGCTCATGCCTGTAATCCTAGGACTCTGGGAGACCAAGACGGGTGGGTCATTTGAGCTCAGGAGTTCATGACCAGCCTGAGCAAGAGTGAGACTCCGTCTCTACTAAAAAAAATAGAAAGAAATGAGCTAGACAGCTAAAAATATATAGAAAAAATTAGCTGGGCATGGTGGCGCATGTCTGTAGTCCCAGCTACTCAGGAGGCTGAGGCAGAAGGATTGCTTCAGACCAGGAGTTTGAGGTTGCTGTGAGCTAGGCTGATGCCACGGCATTCTAGCCCGGGCAACAGAGTGAGACTCTGTCTCAAAAAAGAAAACCAAACAAAAAACAAAAAAAACCCCACAAATGGACTAAGACAGAAAGTTGGTACCAGGAGTGGGGTGTTGCTATAGAGATACTGAAAATGTGGAAATGCCTTTGTAACTGGGTAATGGGCAGAAGTTGGAGGAGTTTGGAAAGCGCAGACGAAGACAGGAAGATAAGGAAAAGTTTAGAACTTATGAGAGACTGGTTAAGTGGTTGTGACCAAATGCTGATAGAAATATGGACAGTAAAGATTAGGCCCAACAAGTCTCAGATGGAAATGAAGAACTTATTGGGAACTGGAGCAAAAATCACCATTGTTACACCTTAGCAAAGAACTTGGTTGCATTGTGTCCATGCCCTAGGACTTTGTGGAAGGCTAAACGTAGAGTAATAACCTAGGGTATCTGGTGGAGGAACTTTCTAAGCAGCAAAGCATTCAAGAAATGGAGCTGCTGCTTCTAAAAGCGTATGGTTAGATATGGGAGCAAAGCAATGACTGAAGTCGGAGCTTAAAAGGGAAGCAGAACATAAAAATTTGGAAAAGACACAGCTTGGTCACGCAGGAGAGAAGGAAAGGGCGTTTTCAGGTGAGAAGTCTTGCGGAACAACCATGTGACAGAGAGATTGGTACAGATCCAAGGGAGCCAGTGCTCATAGAACAATGGAGAAAAGGCCCCAAAGCATGTCAGAAATCTTAGAGGACTTTTTCCCAAAGGCTTGAGAAAAAAATTTTTTAATTAAAAAAAATCTTTAAGGCCATCCCCCCCCATCACAGGCCAAGAGACCTAGGAGGACAGAATGGTTTCAGGGGCCAGGACAGGGGTCCCACTGCCCTGTACCACCTTGGGATGTTGCTTCCCACATCCTTGCACCTCTGGCTGTAGCTCTGGCTCAAGTGGCCCCAGATGAGCCTTGGTGGTATGCAGAATTCAAGAGTGGTAGAGGCTTGGCAGCTCCCACATAGATTTTGGAAGATGTGTCAGAAAGCTGGATGTCCAAGCAGAAGCAGCCACAGGGGCAGAGAGACTCTACTAATGCAATGCCAAGTGGGAATGTGGGGCTGGAGCCTCTGCAGAAAGTCCCTATAGCGGCACTGCTTAGTGGAGCTGTGGAAGCAGGGCCACCGCTCTCCAGACCCCAGAGTCACAGAGTCACTGGCAGTACGCAGCCTCAGCCTGCAAAAGCCGCAGGCCTTGGGTTCCAGCCACGAGAGCAGCCACGTGGGCTTGTGCCACCATTGTGTCTTGGAAGGAAATAACTTGATTTTGATTTTAATGGCTCATAGCTGTAAGGAATTTGCCTTGAGTGTCAGATGAGACTTTGGGCTTTGGACTTTTGAGTTGATGCTGGAATAAGTTAAAACTTTTGTGTACTCTTGGGAAGAAATGATGATATTTTGCAATGCAAAAAGGACATGAGGTTTGGGGCAGAATGCTCTAGTTTGTGTATTTGTCCCCTCCAAACTCATGTTGAAATGTCATCCCCAGAGTTGGAGGCGGGGCCTAATGGGAGGTGTTTGTGTCATGGGGGCAGATGGATCCCTCACCAGGCTTGGAACTACCCTCTCCTAATGAGTGAGTGAGTGAGTTCTTACTCTGCTAATTCCCATGCGAGCTGACTGTTACGCAGAGTCTGACACCCCTCCTTCCCCCCCTCTCCTCTCCTCTGCTCTTTCCCCTTCCCCTGCCACTATGAGTCCTGAGCCAAATAAACCTCTCTTTTCTTTGTAAATTACTGAGGGGAAAATACAAGTTCCCCGTCACTGGCTTTTAGTGTTTTACAGGTGTCTTTTGAATTTAGAGATATAGATCAAAACAAAACAGCTAAAAGAAATATGGAGCACAAAGGGTATGCTTAAGTAGCTCCTTTTGCACAGAAGGTCTTCGTTGCCTCAGTCCCCATTAGTTAATTGTAATACTAAGGTCCCCGCCTAATGGGAAGTGCTGCACATGCTCAACCTGCGTTGTTGTTGTCGGTAAATATACAATGAATGGGGGGGGGGGGAGAGAGCTCTGCATCACGAGCCACTGAGAAAGCTAAGGCTGACAAACAGGCAGGCAGTGCGGATCTTCTTCTCCAAAGAACAACTGCTGCTGCTGCCGCCCAGGAGTGAGTGCCGGCAGGATTCCTGTCTCCACTAGGAATGAGAGCCCTGCGTGAGTAACCTCCGATAAACTCATCTAACTCACCAAGCTGGACTTGTCTGAGTCATTTCTTTGGTCTCTTGGCACCAGTTTGGAGGGCGGGTTTTCCACACCGGCCCGGGATTTTCCTGCAACAATCACCCAGCTTCAGGTACTCTTTTATAGCAACACACATGGACTAAGACACGGTCTCTTCCCTTCCAATGTCCTGGGCACCTGAACCCCTGACCACACCCTCCTGGTCTTCCTCTTCTCCCTGGTCATGTCATCTCAGTGTCTTTGCTGGTTCCCAGGGCCCCAGGGTTCAGTCCTCTCATCTTCTCTGCCTACGTTTCTGGTCTCTGTCTGCACTTACCCATTCTCATCTGAATGTACTGCTCACATGCCAATGGCTTCCAAGAATATCTCTCCAGCCCACTGCTCCGCAAATCCCCAACTCTATATCCAAATGCCAAACAACATCTCTACTCCACACACCCTACAATAGCCTACAGAACCTCACAGTGTCCCTTCTGCCAGACCTGTGACCTCTCTCACTGCCTCTCCTGCCTCACTCCAGCTACCAGCCTCCTTGCTGCTCCTGAACACACTTGCCATTCCTGCCTCAGGGCCTTTGCACCTGCTATTCTCTCTTTCTGGAACACTCCTCCCCTGGACATCCTTAAGTCTTTCTTTCTACCCTGGCCCCCCTGTTTAATTCTGCTACCTGCACCTCACCCCAGCATTCCCGATCCCCCACCCTTCTCTGCTTTTTATTTTTTCTATAGCACCTCTCACCTTCTAACATGCTGTATACTTTACTGGTTTATTATGTTTTCTCTTATCTCTTCCTTTACATGCTGACACGTAAGCTCCTTAAAGGAAAGAGCCTTTATTTCATTTATTGATATAGTCTACGTACTTGGAATGGTACCTAGCACATAGTAGGTACTCAGAAAAAATGTGCTTAAATACGCTAAATTAAATATTTTTAAATTTATTTTTTAAGTAACAAGTCTTTAAATTATTTATCGAACAAATGAATGAAAGAATAATAGTGTAACTTCCCTCAAAACCTTCAGTGCTTCCCTACTGCCTAGAAGACAAAGTCCAAGCATCTTACTATGGCACTCAAAGCCCCCAGCTGGCCTTGAACTATCTATCTAAGGGAACTGTTAAATTATCTATGTGCTTGAATTCTCCTGTCTTAGGAAAATATCTCCTAGAAGGGCAGCGGTCTGCATACCCTGCCTCTGATTGCTCAGCCTGCCTCCCCTCCCCAATCCCATCTGCGTCAGCCTCTGCCCTCCAGTGCGCCTGCCCACCACTATAAGATGACTCTTCCTGAAATGCAGCTCTGTGTCCCTCACTGGACAAACCCGTCCCTGCCTTACAGAGCATGCAGGCAGGGACGTGCTGCCCGGGGCACTGCACCCAAGCCTGGAGCAGGCAGAGGTTGTATAATGCCACGTACATCTTGTGTTCTAGAGCCCTATTTGGTATTTAGTAGTTGCTTAAACAATGCAAGCCAAGGGCCCACATATTCTTGCTGAGCCTCCAATGTGCCAGCCCAAGGCTGGGCACTTGGTCACAGAGCTGGGGACACCACTAGAGCTGGTCAAGTACCCCAGTTAGTTGCCATCCAGATAGTCTGTCCCAAGGCTGCCCCTAACTCAGGCCATCAGGTCTCTGGGCCTGGGGTGCACTTCCCACCTCTCCAAGCCCAGCCCGAGCCTCATCTCCTACAGGAAACCTGTCTGGAGCCACCTGGCCTCTGCCTCGCTTGCTTTATCCTGGTGGCCAGTTAAGTGGGGGTGATAAAAGCCCCTAGTGTTTCTCTGGCGTTTTATTACTGCACTTACACGGTCATTAGGTGGTTGTCATCTCAGAACAACTTCCAGAGGTATATAGGAGGTATATAGGGGCATCGTTAAGCCCAGTTTACAAAGGAGAAAGTAGGCTCCGCCTGCCTCGGCAACAGGTTCAAGGACACTCGGCGGGGTGGAGCTGGGACAGGCACCAGGCTTGGTGAGGCCACATTGCGTTTCTCCCCGCTGCATGCCGCCTGGACCTGTGTGGGTGAACACAGCCTCTCTCCTACAGCAGCCCGAGCTCCTGAGGGTGGACACCGTGCCCTCGCCCCATTCTCCTACCCTGCCCCGTGCCCTCCGACTCCCAGCACAGGGCCAGGTGCGCAGGAGCGGCCCAGAAACTGCACTGAGCGACGAGGGAGTGTGTGTGTGCAGAGGACGGGAGCCTGAGCGGGAGGGCTCGACGGGAATCGGCGTGTGGGTGTGCCAGGTGCTGGCACGGCTCTCCAAGGCAGGCAGGGAGTGGCCACAAGAACCCAAGGTGACGACGCAGAGGACTCAGCATGGCTCTGCCTCTCTTCAGCCAGGTAACTGTGGGCCAGCTCCTTCATGCCTCAACTCAGTCTCCACGTGTTCACGGGAGTAACAACAGTGTCCCAGCCACCTCCCTGCAGGGGACAACATGACCAGCAAAGCACCTTGCCTTAAACAGAACAACCCCTACCCCGTGGCAACAGCCAGGAGACCTTGCGGCTGAGAGAACTGGGTGGCTGCTCTGACCCTCAGGGCGGCCCAGCCTGGGCTCCTTTCCTTCGGAGGAGCATGTCTCCGACTGGGAAGAGCCCTCCCCAGGGGGCAGCAGGATCCTGCCCCCACCTGTGTCCCCATCCTGCATCCCAGAGCCCTTGCCAGGGCATCAGTGGGACATGTCACACACATGTCCAGAATTGGACTCCTCCCTATCTCCCGGCTCCAGCCTGCCCACCTCAGGGCATGGCAACTCCTCCCTCCCTCCCTCCTCCCCAGGCCAGAGTCCTTGGAGTCACCCTTGCTGCTTCTCTTCCCCATCCGATGCCTCAGCTGACGCTGCCACTCTACCTTCAGAGTGTTAGACTCAACAGCATGGCAACGCTGTGCCCCACTGTTCTTACCTGTAAGGGGGCAGCTTCATCTGCCCCCTGCCCCCCGTAGACCCAGAATCCACTGTGTCTCCCAGCACTTCTCTCTGCCTCTCTGTGTCCATCTCTTTCTCTCTCAGCCTCTCCCCTCCTCCCCAATGGCCCTCCGGCACTGCCTCAGCCCCTGTCTTTTCCAGCACAGCAGCAGAGACAGCCCTCTGTGGGACCTGGGCCCGACTGTGCCACCCACCGCATCCTTCTTCCGGGTCAAGCCACGGAGGGCGCCTCTTTCACTAAGAGTAAAAGCCGAAGCCCCCCGGCCCAAAGACTCTCTCCTGTTAACCCCCCACCTTATCTCCCCACTCCCCTCCCAGTCCCCACAACCCCCAGCTCCTGCCCCTGGCCAGCAGCGCTAGTCCTGGGTGTTCCCACCCTCAGGCCCCCATCACTGAGAGCTGGTTTTGCTCAGCTCTCACCTTCTCCTGGAGGCCCACCTTGACCTTCCTAATTACAACTTTAGCTCACTCCCAACCACCCCCACCCCCAACCCTGCACCTCATTCCTCTCAGCCTGTTCTATTCTTCCCACGGCCCTAACACCTTCTATCATACTGGAAAATTCGGTTATTTGTAATTGTTTTCCCACCTCTTGCCACTAGAATGTAGGCTCCCTGAGGACAGGTTTACGAGTCCTGTACTGTGTTCACGGTATTTCCCGCTGCCTAGAGCAGCGCCTGGCACGGAGAAGGCGCTCGCCGCGAGTATCTGTCAGACACGCGAACAAGCAAATGAATGACGGTGCCTCCCCGCCGCTGCAGCTGCCCGCAGGTGCCGCGGCCACAGCTCTGGGCACCCAAGGGGGTGCCAACTCGAACAAAGTTAAGTGTAAAATGAAGGTGAGGACAGGGTCAGTGGAGGTCATTTGCTGGACCCCGAGGCACTCCCTAAAGCCCATAGGGCAGGATGGACAATCCCTTCTCCCTCCTCCCCTTCCATTCCAAGGAGCACCAGCTGGGAGGCAGAGGCTGGGCCCAGAGCCCCTCCCCCACCATCACCCACACAGTTTCCACAGCAACAAGCGCTTCCTTAATAATGCGATTAAACAGCTGGATGGGGCTGATAAGGAGAAGGTCCAGCCCGCAGAATGGGCCACATGCAGACGCCCCGCATGCACACTGAGGCTGAAATCCCTGCTGACTCAAATAAGCGGCAGGTGGAGGTGAGGACCCTGGAGCCCTCTGCCCCGGCTCTGCCAGGGATTTCCCAGCTCCTGGGGCCCCAGGCCTCTTGCCAGAGTATTGTCAGGAGAAAACTCATTACTTCCTTAATCCCGGCAGGGGTGGGGGAAGGGGAAGCCACCAGTGCCCTGCAGCTCCTCAGGTCACACACTGGGAAGGATTGACTGAAGGATTGATTGATTTATCTTAGCAGAAATGGAGGTGCAGAAGGGGTAGGACAGGCTCTGGTCCCCACTGGTGGGCTGCCTTGGCCAAAACAGGAAGCCTTTGGAAGGTGTGGGAGTGCTGGACTAGTCTAAGGCTCAGGGGCCAACTGCCCAATCCACTTGTGCAAGGGACCTGCCGGCCCACAGCGACTTTCGTTCACGGAGCTCCTTGTGGACCAGGCTCTTATTCCCGTTCATGGCAGCTGAGCCCCATGCTGATGCCAGGAGTTGGACCCCGGAGTCTAGCTCCAGAGTCCCAGCTGCTAAACATGGGCTTACACCTCTGTGCTCTGTAGGGCCCCAGCATGACACCCCACCTATGGGATAGAACACGTGTGTCCAGATCACCTTTCAGCCATGCAGCCCACCCTCATATCATCTGCTTTTTGCACTTGGTCTCGCACAGGGGGAAAGGCTGCCAACGCCTGGGCAGTGGACAAGCTGGGGCTGTTGGAGGCCCAGCACTAGAAACCCGAATATCCAGTTAGAAGGAGAAATCCAATCCAAGGGTTAAGCAACTCCCATTCCCACCCACACCCAGCCCTCTGCCAGCCCCACCCCGGACCCAGCAGGTTGGGGAGGGCAGAGGCCCAGCTACCGCAACACTGGCACACCAGGTCTCACCCCTGCCCGCCCTGCCCCGCCTACTGCCCCTGGAACAGTCCTGCTGGGGAGCAGTGGACGCAGCCCAGGCTCTCAGGGCCCTGCTGCTACCCTAGCTGTAGTCCCTGCTAGGACCTCCCTCCCTGGAGGCCACCCGGTGCTGCAGGACCATTTCCCTGTCTGGGGGCCAGCAGGCAGACTTGGCAAAGCTCCCTCCTGGATGCCACTTCCCTGAATCACATCCTGCCCCAAGTCTCCAGCCCTCAGAGACCCAGGCCCAGCTGGGGAGAAGCCAGCCTGGGGCCATGAGGAAAGAAGTCCCCCAGCCAGAAGCCAGGAGCCAAGAGTTCAGAGGTCACAGCTGTCCCAGGCTGGCTTCACTGTCCCCACCTGCGATGGAGGAGGGGAACTTCGGGTTCTTGGGAGCAGAGGCAAGCTCTGGTGTCCAACAGGCTGAGCAGTGTCCACTTCCCACCCACCCCCCGCCCACCTCAGGGGTCCTGGCTCTGCCAGTCTCCCCACGGCTTTGCAGGCCACCGTCTTCATTTGAGAGTCAAAATGCATTGCCGTGGGAGCCTGATCTATCACTCATGTGTCCCGGTGGCTGCCTGACCCCCAGGCAGAGACCCTAATCCTGAGGAGCTCTGAAACTTGGAGGACCTTAATCAAGACCCCAAGCCCGAGGCTCATCCTCCCAGAATCATCACTAGGCAACTCTAGACCTGAGGGGGCCCCGGGGCCCACCTAGGCCTAGCTGGAGCCCATAGAAAGTGAATAATTTGTCCAAAGTCACAAAGCAAATAAGTGGCAGAATCAGGACTAGTCAGAACAGAGCAGGGGACACGGGGAGCTGAGCCTCCAAGGGCCCGGGGCTTTGCCTCCTCAGGGAGGGTAAACAGCTAAGGGAACATGGAACAGAGTAGCCCCCTCCTCCCAC
Source organism: Microcebus murinus (assembly GCF_040939455.1). Lineage (NCBI taxonomy): Eukaryota > Metazoa > Chordata > Mammalia > Primates > Cheirogaleidae > Microcebus > Microcebus murinus. The sequence continues at coordinate 38,102,720 of NC_134121.1, forward strand.
AGATATGAAACAGAAACATTGACAGTGGGGAACACATAACAGAGGAAATGGCCTGGAAAAAAAATGTTTGTTTGTTTGTTTGTTTGAGACAGAGTCTTGTTCTGGCATTGCCTGGGCTAGAGTGCCATGGCATCAGCCTAGCTCACAGCAACCTCAAACTCCTGGGCTCAAGCGATCCTCCTGCCTCAGCCTCGCGAGTAGCTGGGACTACAGGCATGCGCCACCATGCCCGGCTAATTTTTTTCTATTTTTAGTGGAGACGGGGGTGGGGGGGTGGGGGGGTGGGGGGGGAGGTCTTGCTCTTGCTTAGGGTGGTCTTGAACTCCGGACCTCCAGCGATCCTCCCGCCTTGGCCTTCCAGAGTGCTAGGATTATAGACATGAGTGACTGTGCCTGGCCCCCCACAAAATGTTCTATGTCTCTTTAAAACATCCTCCAACTCCTTTTGGAGAGCTAGGACCTGCGTCTCTGCCTTGGGCCAGCAGTAGGGGAGGGGCAGGGGAATGTCTAGCATTTTTTATGCTACAGGAGACGGCCTGCTATGGAGGTCCTGAGGATAGGTCACCAGATTGTCTCCAGGGGAGATGGGATGATTGGAACCATCAACTGTAGTTGAACAGCAGTTGCCTGAAGCTGAGAACACACCCTTTAAAAACTCTGTATTTCTGTTTATTGTTAGGACAGTGGCATTTTTAGACAACAGTCTCCATCCTCCTCATTTGCCGGCAAATTAATAAAACTCCTGTTTCCTTCTCCTCAAACCACTTGTCTTCATTCTTCTGATGCAGCCTCAGGCACAAGTGCTGAACTTTCAGTAACAAGGGCACCCTCCCTGAAGGCCTGACCAGAGGGAGGCTCATGGCCTCTCCCAGAAGGTGCTGCTAGTAAACTCCATGTCTAGAGCAGGGAAAGGGGAGTCTGGGAATCTCAGAGGAGGAGTCAGTGAACCCGCACTGACCACATCATCCCTCTTCCCAGTTGGTCACAGAATCTCAGCACGCCACCTCCTTGCTTGGCTTGAATCCTCCCTCCAGCGTCCCCACACGGTCACCAACCAGGTGCTTACACATCCCCAGTGACGGGGAGCTCACCCATTCTCGGTGCAGTCCTAAGCTCTCAAGGTTTAGCTGTCCCCTCAGCAACAAGCAGTCCTTGTGCCTGAGGCTTGGACACAGTGTCCTCTTGATTTTCTGTCTGAGCACTGACACCATGACCATGTCATGATTGCTGAAATAACGGAAAAATATCTAACCCGGTAATTTGCTAATAACAGCTAAAGATCAATCACGAGCTCTCTCCCTACCTGTCAGGCACCCTGAAGGGTTCCGTTGTCTGAAAAGAGCAGAAAGACAGAAGGGAAATGTAAATCTTTCTCTGGACAGCAGAGGAGCAAAACATCAGACCTCAAGTCCTGCCCAAAATCGTATTTTAAGGGCTAGATCACCCGCGTCTGTTGTCATCTGCCTGCCAAGAAGAAAGAGGAGTGGATACACTGTTCACAGTACCCTGTTAATTCAGCTACAGCCAGAAATCATCTTTACCCCCTTTTTACAATTCCTAAATAAAAAGCCTCACTACCTGATTCTCTCTCCCAACACACTCTTCTTCTTCCTCTCCTGTGTTTGGCCCTTTCCTCGCTTGGGAAAGTAAAACAAATTTCTTCTTTCTATCGTACGTAATCTTTGCCTGAAGAAGTGGTTCCAGGACTCCACCCTAACAATGATACCAGCCATGGCCAAGGGAGCAGTGAAAGGAACTGTACCCACGAGCCAAAGGCACAACCTCTGGACCCTGGTGACAGTCCCAGATGGCTAATAGGTGAAGTTCCTGTAGGGCTAGGAAGGAAGGGCAGTGTCAGAGAAGTTACACCATCTCAGGTTAACCTTTCTGTCATCCAGAGAAAAAGAGAGACCCCCTAAAGAGAATTCTTCACAGGTAGAGGCACTCCATGGCCCCGTTTCAAAAAATCCAGGAATACTTTCAGCCCATCCCAAACACAGCCCAAGAGCATGGTTCTGGACTTATGCACCTGTGCACACACGTGTACAGCGCACACACACACACGTGTACAACACACACACGTGTACAGCACACACACGTGTACAGCACACACCTACAGACAAGACCCTATGCACACATACATATACACATGCATAGCACATATGAAGAAATACTCAAAATGAGAAAAAGACTTTGAAATTGGGGTTCAGAGGCCCTGGACTTGAGACCAGCTTATGCTGGGCACCCTTGGATGACCACAGATAAGCCCCTGTCATCTGATCTCCATCTGTAAAACAAACACCACACTGCCCTGTGTTTGGACTGTATACACTCAATGCACCCCTGGGATCAGGAGGCTGTCTTAGAAAGAGATTTGGAGTGAGTCACAAATGGCCTGCTTTTTTATCCCAGAGCTGCCTTCATTGAACTGGATAACTTTGGGCAAGTCCCTTCCTCTCTCCGGGCCTTTTCTCCATCTGTAAAAGGAGAGCGTTGGACTAGAGCAGTCGGTACCCCCTGCACCTGTAAGGGCCTGTCTCCAGAGTGGGGCCGCCCTCCCTGCATCCCCCCTGGCCTGGGTGGTAAGGATGGCTTGATTGCTCTCAGACCTGCCACCTGGCGGCTCTTTCCCAAGGAAAGGCAGGTGGCAGGACTCCTTCCCAAGAAGGGTGAGGACATGCACATCCAGCCTCACAAAGTACCTGGTTGAGCTAGTGCTCTGGATGCCCTGGGGGTCCCAGAGCAGGGGAGGGGACTGGGCAATTCAGCCCTAGACGAGTAGCAACCTGGCTAATGGCGAAATGCTCCTTGTACATCAGACAGAGGGGCTGGGGCGAAGCAGCGAGTGGGGCACTTCCCCATTCCCGCGGGGCCATGCATTGTGCCTCACTATTCTGGGCTCTTCCGTGGGGCCAGGAAGGGTGGAGCAGGACACCGCGCAGGACCGGCTGGGAGGAAGGGGCGAGTGGCGCGGACAGAGCAGCCCCCACCCGCCCCGGCCCCGGCGTCCCATCGCCCTCTCCCCTGCGCCAGGCCACCTCAGGGGCAGGGCCACGCACGCCGTCCATCCCAGGACAGCGGCGCGCCTCCGCGGGAAGGCAGGCGCGGGGACCAGGCGAACCTGGCCGACCCCAGCCCCCGCCACCGTGACCACCGAGCCCCGCCCCTTACCCAGAACTTGGAGCTTAGTTCCCCGGAGCCGCACAGGGCGTCCATGGGGTCGAGGCGCCTTGGCGACAAAGGCGAGCGTGGTGCCACCAGCGCTGGCCACAACCGGTGCCCTGGCAGCCGCCTCCGCCCCCGCGCGCCCCGCCCCCGGCCCGCCCGCCCTCCGAGCCCTACCCCCATGCTCTTTGGGTCGGGCTCTAGCGTCCCCGACCGTCTCCGCGGGTTGCGTCAGCACCCCGCCTCCGCCTCCAAGAAACTTCAGCGCTGGGAGGGACTTTGGGGCAGAGGTGGGGTGCCGTTGACACAGGAACAGCCGCTTCCAGGGGCCCCTGGGCCATGTGAGAGAGATGCCCCTCTAGATACTGAGGCTGATAGGTCCAGAGCAGTGTTTCCAAGGGGGAGCTGGGGTGCACAGGTTCCCACACACCCCCAACAACCCATGGGGCACGACGAGTCAGGGAGACACGGAGAGAGATTTAGCAATCCTCTCTTAATAAAAAAGAAATCTTTGAGAAGGTCAGGGTCATCTCTGGACGTCTGTTTCTTTATCTGTAAAATGGGAAGAGCGTGTGTGCCCAATCGGGAAGGCTGCCTCTTCCCCATAAGTTGCAGAGACGACTGGCAGACGCCAACACACTGTGAACCCGTGTGGCTACTGCATGTGTGCCCGTGGAGCACGGGATGGGAGCAGGTCTCGGCATCATCCCGAGGGTGGCCTACTATAGTCCTCTTAAATTGCTGCCTTCTGAGGCTCTGTGGCTCCCTGATCTTGTCCTGTCACTCCAGCGCCTCTACTTTCACATCTGTGAAATAGGGATAATCATAGTAGAATCTTCCTCATAGGGTTCTCTGAGGGCTCACTGGGAAGGGCATGTAAAGCACATTGACTGGCACACTTAGTAGGCACCCAACATGGGCCAGTTTCCTCCACTTTAGCCTGATCAGGTGGGGATGGGCAGGGGAACCGAGGAAGAACCCCTCAGTAGCATCCTCCTCCTAAGGTTGGGATTCCACATTCCCCATCTGTAAAATGGGTTTGGAGTCAGTGGCCTTTTCCTGTTTGCCCCAGCGTGCCCATGCCAGGATCCTTCCATCTCTCACTCCCCCAGTCACCCTCTTTTCCCTAACAGAGTCCTAGAAACCAATTCACCATCCCTTTTTGGTACTGAAAAGTCATTCTCCCTGGACAGATCTTTGCCTGGCTCAGCTCTCCACACCCCTGCCTCAAGGTCTGCCTCGTGTCACCCTGGCCGTCCCTTTCCTGCCACTTGTTCTCGAGAGAAGGTGTTTCCTTCCTTGGCTTCTCAATGGCAGGCATGGGTGGGAGCCAGCAGGATAGCACTGAAGTGGTCAGCCACCTCCTGTCTCTCTAGGAAGGCAGGAAGTCACCAGAAGGGAAATCTCTTCAGCTGTGGGCTATCAGAACCGAGATCTGGGTGGGCACAGGATGGCGATGGGAATGGGGTGGACTAGGCTCCCCCATCTTCGGCTGTTGGACTGGGGGGCTCTCCTCCATGGGCCAGTCCTCTTAGCCTCCTCTTTGTCTGCCCCCTTCCCCTGCACACCCACCTCCTCTGTCCTCCCACCCCATCTCTGGGCAAAAGACTGCGCAGAGATTTCACACCTTGTCACAGTGTGCCTTGGGTTATATTTAGTTGTGAAGATTTTGTTTTCCTGACAGTTTGAAAGGTCCCCAAGGGCAGGGACCAACTGAGTCACCTCCAATCGCCCCCCACGCCTTCTGTACACTGTGTGACCTCAACAAGCTCCTTGATGTCTCTGAGACGTAGTTTCTTCAGCAACTTGGGTAAGTTGTCATCTGTGCTCTCTCCCAGCCCTGGTGGTCCAGGTTGCTATGGCCTGGGCAGCTGGGAATCTTCCTCTACCCCTCCCCAGCCCCGGCCGTGGCTTCGTGAGCTCCCCCAGGCCCTGGGGTGTTGCCTGGATCTACCCACCAGCATCCCTCTCTCCCCCTCCTCTCCCAGTTCTTCTCTAAGGCTTGTGGGGTCTTAGGCACCAGATACACCAGGAAGGCTGGCTCTGGGACTGGGGGGACTTGGGGGCTTTCCTTTAGGGGCCTTCAGGAATTAAGCTCCCCAATCAGTCCTCCTTCCTGAGATGGGGAGCCCAGAACCAGCCCAGACTTCCACCTGGGACCTTCCAGCCTCAAGGTTGGCCAGGCAGTCCACTGGTTAGAGCTCTCGCTCAGGGCCACATCCATTAGGTTCTGGCTCCAGTATTGGGGCTGAAGCACCATCCCTTTTGGCCCTGGCCTTTTCATCTTGCCATCGCCTTCCCAAGGCCACAGCACTGCGTGGGAGACTCGGAGAGCGTGGTGGGGGCCTTGGGGATCCGTGATTTTCCCGTCTCTCTTGAGACATTGGGGCTTCAGCCCTCCTGGCCACTCATGAAATACGGCCTCTTTCACACAGCCCTTGAATGATAACCACAGCACTTCTAGGATGTTGTTGTTTTGTTTGTTCTCACCAGAGCAAGAAATTCAAGGCCCTGAGCCATCCCATAGCTTGCCCAGGGCCACAGAGCTTATCCTGGCCCAGGTAGGACGTCTTCTGAATGCCAGGCTATTTCCAGGCAGTCTCCTTGAGCAGCATGCCCTTCCTGTGTCCTCAGCTGGTGCAGCATGCCTCCCAGCCCACCAACAAAGCTCACTCTCCTCCCCTCACCCTGCCTCCCTCTCTGCGTCTGGCAAACTCTACCTATCCTTCACGATTTTGCTTGAGTCCTCCTCCCCATCAAAGCCTTTCTTGGACCTCCCCCAACCCAGTCCTGGGCTAGGAACACTTCCCCTGCATGGCCCCCTTCCCCGTACTGTAATCACTCATTGGCTTGCTTACCTGCCCCAGAGGACTGTGGACACCTTGAGGATAAGGACTGAGTCTTGTTTATCAGTGTGTCCTCAGCACTCGGGACAGTGCCTGGCAAAACTGGCCCTCGGGGAGTGTTTGTTGACTGATAAAGCAAATGCCCTATTTCCTAAGAAGAGGTGATAACGTTGTACCTACTGCTACTGTGGCACTGGGTGTATTCCCGGCAGTGGGCACTGCCCATTCTGCTTTTGAGTTTTCAGAGCCAAGATGGTTTCTGCGGGAGGGTCCCTGGGAGAAGCAATAAAGGCTTTGTGGGTTGAGCTGCAGCAGAGAGATGGACTGAAACTCCCCCTGCCTAGTGGCCCAAGCCCCATCCTCCCTCCCCAACTGACTGCAGCTCCAGGCAGGATGGAAGGAGCATGTGCTGCCTCCCCCGCACAGCGGGCCTCCCAGGGGAACCCAGCATCAGGGATTTCCTGGCAAGGAGATGGAAAGATAAGATAATTGCAAGGTACAGCTCAGGGCAGGCGTGACAGCAGAGAGAAGAAAGCAGAACAAGGGGGGACAGGGAGACCCAGGCATAGGAAACACTAGGGTCAGAGACAGAGGGGCAGGGTGGAAGAGCAAAGCCTTTCCTCCCTCTTACTGCCTGAGTCTTTTAGCTCCTGGTGGCTCCCTGAAGGCCAGGAGCACCCCCAAACCAGGCTCCGGCTCCCACGCCCCAGCCTCCCCCTTGTCCCCTCCCAAGCAGTGGGCCTGTTTCCTCCAGACCCCAGCCTGGTGGCCCCTCCGCCCCCAGCCTGTGCTTGATCTGATTTGGCATGCAGGTGAGAGCTGGCTGCTGTGCCCGATTCTGGAGTTTTCAAAGCAAGAAGAATTAATTAGCTCTGCGGGCCACAGTTAGCAGCTCCCACACCTGGACCACAGCTAAGACTCGCAGAGTTTCAAAGTTCTTAGCAGCATTCCCTCCTGGGGGTTCGCTGGAGCAGCTGCCTCCTTGACCTGCCTTGCTCTGCCCCAGAGCAACGAAACCTGCTTTGAGAGTTAATTCCCCTCCTAGCAACCACTGTCCTGGATTAGTCCGGAGTCCGGAAGCTTCAGGCAAGGATCACTGAGCACTGTGGGCTCAGCACTCGGATGCCCGGGATCCTTGTCCGGGCTTCTCCACACACAAGGTCCTTCACTGGTCCCCGTGAGCCTGCTTCCTCCTTTGGGGGTCACATTGAGCACCTGTCCCTGGAAGGGACATGGGTGTGGGTGTCCCCTCCCTGGCTTGATCCCTCTGCAAGAGGGGGACAGGGTAGCACCAGGGGAGGTGCCGTCCTGTGCTGCCACCTGGTGTCTGCTGCCCTTGCTGCACCACTGTCGCCAGTCCAGGTGAGGGAAAAGGAGGCCAGGGAGCACCAGGCTGTGACGGGTGGGGACGAGGGTGAGGGTGGAGGCGAAGGCTGTTTGGAAAGCGGGTGAGGTCTGGGTGGGGCAGGGGCAGAGGACAGGAAGTGGGAAGGGAGCGGGATGGGGAGGAGAACAGTTGCCATGGGGTTCAAGGGCAACATTATACCAGGGAAGGGTGAGGCCTGGGAACCTGGAGTGATTGCAGAGCCAGCTTTGGCCAGCTCTTAGACACCTAGAGCCAGGGGACACCCTCTGCTGTGATGGAGCCCCTCTCCCCACTGTTCCCTGGGAGCCCACCAGGTGGGAGGCGACGGCCTCTCTGACCCTCTGAGTACACCAAGCTGGGAACATGTGCGTACATGTCTATGAACACGAATGTGATTGCGTTGGAAAAGGGCCCCCTAGCAAGTCATTTTGTAAGCAGGCCTCTTCCCATCATGCCCCATGCCCCCACACAATGAGAAGAGACCGGGGTAGTGTGGGTTGGAGGTTGGCCAGACCCAGGGTCAAGTCCCAACTGTGTCATTTCCTGGCTGTGTGACCTTGGACAAGTCACTTAACCTCTCTGAACCCCACTGCCTCATGGAAAATGCTAGCAATTGTCCTTCCCTTGCTGGGGTGTTTTGAGAAGTGAGACTGCAGATGAGCCTCAGAATTGTTTTTAGCACCAGCTCAGCTCGCCCCTCTTCCCAGTCCCCCACCCCCAGACAGACCTTTTCCTGGAGTCCTGGGGGTGGAGGAAGCAGAAGCAGCCAAGCCCGAGGGAGGGGGGCCGCAGCTGCTGACACAGTTTCCCCTGAACCCGCAAGGGGAAGGGCAAAAGCCACAGGGTAGATGCTCCCACCTCCGAAAGCCCCCACCCTCCTGAAGCCCCTGGCCAATTCCAGTCCTGCCCCTGGAGGCTCTGCTGTGAGGCCGCCACCTGCACCAGCCCCTCCCACCCAACCTCCTTCAGTCTTCTCCACCCCCGCCCCCACCCGCCATGCACCCCAGACAGAACAAATAACCACCAGACAGCAGCATGAGGTCAGCATCGCCATTATTATTACTGCCACTCGTAAGAGTTGGCGGAATCGCGATTTCCACTGCAAACCCTTTCAATGAGACAAAACAGCTTCCATCATTGATCAAGATTTTACATTATTGGGGAGAGGCCACAGTTCTCTCCCCCCAAATACCCACTTTGACTCTGCTGTTAGTATTTCCACATCTCTACCCAGATGCCCCCTCCAGGCGCTGTCTTCTTCCAGAGAACCCTGTCAGCCAGTCCACTGACGGGCCGGGAGGGAGCGGGGGCAGCCTTTTCCTTTCCACCAGGCTGACCGCTGCACATCGGAGCAACCCAAAAGTGTGGTCAGTGCACCCCAAATAAGCTTCCTAGGCTCCTACTGGGAGGAGGGGGTCCGGGGAAGGGGACCCCAAAAGGAACCAGGCAAGCTGAGTCAACCTCAGTAACGCTACAGCTGCAGCATCACCGTGCCGCCCCGCTGTCCGGTTTGGGGGTGTGTGCTGGAACGGAGGGGACGGGTAACAGTCCAGCTCTCTGGCTTCGCCTTGACCCAGAATCCTCCAACCACTAGAAGGAAAAAGGATGCCAGAGACTCCTCCCTATATCTTCCATCCTCATAGGAAATAGACAGCTATAGAATTCTACAAAAATATAAAAGCTTCATCTGCAGATCCAGGTGACAAACCTCTAGGAATTTTGTACAGCTTTGCTTTTAAAAAAAAAAAGGCAGCTCCTATAAGCACTTTTTCTCCCTATCGGAGGAGGCCAGGGGAAAAGAGTTTGGCATTATTGCACACCCTAAAAGGATAAAACTAGGTGTTTGCTTCAAGGAGTGGTATCGTTTCTGTCCAAAACAGCAATTAGAAAAGCTCTCGCCAGCTTAGAAAACACAAGGCCGGACAATGCCTCCAGGGCCACCCACCGGTAGCCTGGCACCCCCAGCTCCCAGCTCCCTGGTTCAGAGGATGGGCGCTGTGCATGAGGGCTGCTGCTGAGGTTTCCAGAATCAATCCAGTCCTGGGGTTTGAAGGCCCCAGGGCCAGGGGGTAGGGCTGTCAAGGGAGTGGGGTTGGGGCAGATGTTTAGGGGTAACACCTGGCAGGTGACAGGCTGACTGAGCCCGTGGTTACCACCTCTTGGCACCAGCATTTCAGACAAGAGAATATTGCTTGTGGTAGCACCAGAAAGGTGGCTTGGGGCCACGCTTCTTTCCCCTCCTCCTGCCTGCCTGTGCTGCCTTCACTACTCCCTCCTCTGCTGGTTCCCACTGGGCAGGCAGTGGACAAACCATGTAAACACCTTGATGGTGCTCGTTCATCACCCCCCGGGGGTTCAGCTCTCCACTCAGCAGCCAAATCCACCAGAAGGTCGCCTCTGGACACCCAGCCCTGGCACCTCATCCCTGGGACAGAGCAGCCCACTTCATTTGCACAGCTTAATTCCATTGCCAGCAGGTGGGCGGGGAGTGCCAGTCTGCTCCCCTGCCCGCCCCACAAAGGCAGGAGGCTGGAGCCCAGACCAATCAGGTCACGCATCCAGCCACAAGTGTGGCAAATCCAGGGCTGAAGCCCCAGGAAGGAAGACCTAGAAGCATTTGCCCCTTTTTCCTCCATCAACCCACAAATCCAGCTCTGCAGCGGCTGAGGCGTCCTCCCCCAGCCTCAGGCAGCCCATTAGCCAAAACAGCTTCATTATGCCAATTTCCAGCTTTCAGTGTGCGGCTGATAGCTGTCAGCAGAAATAAGAGTTAATCTGGAATTACTCACATTCACTGAGCTGCCGAGCTAAGGGGAAGCAATAATGCTTTGATAGCAGAAGGAGGAGACCCTGCCTCCCCAGCCTAGCACCAAGCAGAGGGGCTTCTCCTGTCCTTCCCGCCCCGCCCCGGGGAGGGCAGGCTGGAGGTTGCAGTCCTCCAGAGCAAGGCGTGTGGGTTCTCTGTCTGTCAGACACACACACACACTCACACTCATGCACTCACACACACACACCTTCCCTTCTTGCCGCCCACTCCCCAACTCCAGGAATCTCTCTCCAATGCCATCTGGACATGCCTGACTCTCCATGCCCTTGGCTTTTACTCTGGACCGTGATTTATTTTTTTATTTAGGAAAATTACTTTATTTTATATAGATATAGATATAGATATGTATGTATGTATATATAAAAAGGTTCCATTTCATTTGTAAAATCTCATTTTTCCCTTTTTTCGTTTTTCTTTTTTTTCCCCTACAGAAAATGATGACGAGGTTAAAGGAGAAAATAAGTTACATTACAGTTTCCAAAATGGTCCTCGCTCTCCGCTGAAGATGGGCCACCGTCGGGGCGGTAATGCACTCTCGGTCCCAGCTTGTGCTTTGCAAGAAGAGGGAATATAACTAGACTGGTTATTTTAGGTTAAAATAGCCAAGAGACAGACGCCTTCGCCTCAAAAATATTCTGAGACACATAAAAGTAGAAGGAAACAAGTCTCTTCAGTCACAAAATGTCGTACATCCCGCATATACTAGATTCAATTAATTTAATAAAATAGAATATACATAGAGATTCTGCACAAACGTATTGCTTTCTCCCAACAGCTCCTGGTGTCGGGAACCTCGGCTACACTGGGCCTCTCTCTCCGTCCGCCCGGAGCCAGAGGTGCCAGGGCTGCTGCTTCTCGCTCTCTTTGGAAGTTCTGCTCGCAGGTGCCCAGGGCAACCGAGGCAGGGAGGAGCGCCTCCTTGGTGTCTATACGGAACTCTTTTCAGGAAGATAGCCCAGGAGGAGGAGCTAGGATTTGGCACCCAGTGGAGAAAGGCGAGTGGGAGAGTGGGGCAGGACTCAGGGGTCCAGGTCTGCTAGGTCAGAGGACAAGCCGGAGAGACTCAGCACGTCTGTCTTTGGGGAGGGCGAGGCAGCCATGCTGTCGGGGGGGCCAGAGGCCAAGGGGTCCTTGGACTCGCTGGACGGAGCCCTCCTCCGGAGGCAGACGCCAGGGCTGGGTGGGGGCCGAGGGCCCTGGCTCTCGGGGGGGTCTATGGAAATACTGGGTGGGCTGAACTTTTTCTTGGGCCGGCTCCCAGGCCCCCCAAGAGGATGGTCCCCGAGGTTCGAGGGGTCTGGGCCCAGGCGGGGTTGGGAGCCGCTGTCCAGGCAGCTGACGGCGATGGAGTGTCTCCTCTGTTCGTCCAGCCAGGACACGGGCCGGCGCTGGCCGCTCTGGGCTTCCACGCTGTAGCACTTCTTCAGGTCCCGCGGGGATGGGGGCCCCTCCTGGCCGCCAGTGGGCAGGAGGTCTCCTGAAATCCAGCTCAGCTCTGTGTCCAACTCCAAGCTGCTTCCGGTCTCGGGAGGGCCCTTGCCCTGGTGGGGATCTGGGCCTGGGCAAGGGGCTGGCGGGGGCATGTGCTTCGAGATCTTGCTCTGGCTGCGGGAATGCTGCTGCACTTGGATGCGAGACTGGCCCCAGAAGGAGTAGGCCCGGGCCAGAGGTGGGGACGGCCCACTCACCTCCGACAGCAAGTCCTCCCGGCTGCCCAGGCCCTGGACGTCCAGGGAATCAGTCCTTATTGCTGCCTGTGTGGGGTGGGGGAGGGGTCAGCACAGGGGTTTCTTCTCCAACGTGGATTGTCCCTCCTGTCACTACCCTCATGCCCATGCGGCTGCAGAGGTACTGGCTCTTTTTGGAAGAGAGGGTCCGTATACAGCCTGCTGTCTGTGGTCTACCATGCCTCCCCCCACCCCAAATCCTGTCTTCCCTTCCCCGTGCCCTGGTGTCCCCCAAGCCTGCAGGAATGGCTCTCTGCAGCCCCCATCCCTTTGGCTTTGAATACCCTCCCCAGTTGGCAAGCACCTGTCAACTTTAAGGACTCAGGTTCTCTGTGATGTCGTGCTTGACACTCTCCACCCCCAAGCAAAACTGACCCTTTCCTCCTCTGTGCTCCCTGCCGCACCATAGACACGAGCATCTGGCAACTGTGACCTGTTGCTGCAATGATTTGATGCTGGGTAGTCTCTGCTATGGGACTTTGAGCTCCAGACGGCAGGAGCCGTGTCCCCAGTGCCTGGCACACAGAGGCCGTTTAGTGAATATTTGCAGAATAAATAAGGACCGAGCCTGCCGTCCCAGTGCATATGATTAGCGATTCTCACGCCCATGCAAAGGGCAGACACGGGGCATGGGCTGTGGCCTTGTCACAGGTGGGGCAAATATGCCTCACCTGGCTTCATGTGGCTCTGCTCAGTGCCCTGGGAGTGTGGGCTCCAGGAGGTGGGCTTGGGGCTTGGCCAAAGGTGAAGACACTTAAAACCTGCTTCATTCCCTCAGCTCAGTCCAAAGTGTGGAGAATAGGGAAGCTGCTCTGGGCCAGGTGAAAGGAAGTCCAGGGGCCTGGGTTCTATGTCCAGTCGATATGTATGGCCCTGGGCAGCCACTGCCCGCCCTGTCCCAGCCCCTGGGCCTTCTCAGTAAAACAAGAGAGTGGAGTGAACCTCTAGAAGGCACAGACCACCTCTGCGTTGCCCTATACTGTGTCCCTCATACCTAGAACTGATCTGGCACTCCCTTGGCACACAGTAAATGTCTGCTGGAAGCCCCTGGACCTATCCCCACCTGCTCACCTGGCGCCTGAGTGGCCTTTGAGCCAAAGGGGAGCGGCCCGGTGGGGGCAGTTTGGGGATGGTGCCCCACGTGGGGGCGCCGTGGGGCTGGAGCAGATGGGGCACGTCTTTGGGAAGCTGCGGGATGTAGCTGGTGTCTGCTGGTTGGGAGTGAACGGACAAGACGGAGCCTGCAGGGGGGAAGGGGAGCAGGGGAGGGGTGAGGAGGAGAGAGGTTGTCCTACCCGAGCCCCTCCCTTCCACACTCCCTCCGCCATCAGGGCCTCTGCCCTTATGCCCCACGGGCTGGGCGCTCCCCAGAGGTAGGAGAGCCCCCACCCAAGTCAAGACCGGCTTAGGGAAGGATGAGGTCTTCCTGTGTGAGCCGAGCCAGCCTGCCCCAGCCCTGGTACCTGACTGAGCTTTGGGGAACCCCCAGCCCCTGCGTCCCAGGGGCCCCTCGGCAGTGCTTCCGTCCCGACACATGTAGCTGTCATTGGGCAGAGAGTGCGTCCGGCTGACCCCAGACTTGCGCACAGTCAGTAAGTCTGGTCCCAGCATGACGGGCACCTCCTCGGGGCGGGGCTCCATCTGCAAAAGGAACAGGGGTGGGAAGCGGGGGGAAGAGAGGGTGTCTGGGTTTGGTAACTGAGGCAGAGCTGGGCAACAGAAACCAGACCCCCTCACCCCATCCCTCCCAGGACAAGGTAGAGATGGGCATGAGCGTGGCTGGGGAGGGGCAGACGTGGGGAGGAAGAGGGTGGGAGGAGGCCCTGCCCAGGCACCTAAGCACATCATCCCCTCCAAGCCTCCCGTGGGGTGTTGGAGGGGCAAGGAGGTGTCCAGAGAAGGGAGAGCAGCCCCCAGCCCCCAGCCCTGCAGCTGGTCCACGGGCTCATTCTAAGGCCCCATTTAGAGGCTCTGAAGGGAGCCCTGGTGCTACAGGGGATGGGCCTGGGCCCTGACCCAGAGCAGCACAGGAGAGGATTAAAAGCTAACAGCAGCCCCCTGCCCTTGCTGGAGCTGTGGGGGGAGAGGACACTCCCAGTGAGCACGGGACTGGGCAGCCCTTGAGAGCCTGCAGGGACGAGGCTGTTAATCTGGTCCCTGTGGCAGTCCCAGTCCCAGCATGGGGCCTGTGCTGGGTTCCTGTGGGTTGAATGACAGCTGAACACCAGGGAGATGCCACAGCTGGCCCCCACCTCCACTGCAACAACACAAGGACTCTGCGGGGACCTGGGTATGTGGACTCAGCTCCTCCCTTAGTGGACAGACTTGGGGTTTTTGCTGTTTCAAAGAAAGGAGGTAATCAGCCTCAGGCTGGCTGGAGGGAGCAAGGTTTGCTCCCAAGAGCTTTCTCTCTGACCCTTGTGACCCCACGTGAGGCTGCTGAGTTCCTGTCCCCCACGTGGGCCCAGCCAGCTGAACAGCCCGCAGCCCTGAGGGTGGCTGTGGGAGAGGCCAGTCTTCCTTCCTTGCTTTGCCTCTCAGCCCCAGGCTCCACTTCTGCCAGCCACCCAAGACTCCTAGGCCCCCCCGGCCGGTGGTCAAGCCTCTGCCCCAGCTGAGTAGCTGGGCCTGCTCTGAGGGCAGGAGGGGAAGGGCTGGGAGGAGGGGCTGCTCACAGCTGGATGAGGACAGGGAGCTGGGACGGCGTGGGGATGGCGGGGAGGGGACAGTTGTCAGGCACAAAGGAGCCCCCCCCCACCCCGCTGAGTTTGGCAAGGACACAGGGACACACAGGGACAGTAACAGAGGAGACAGGAACAGCGCCCCAGGTGAAGAAGGGCATGGTGGTAGTGGAAGAGATGTGGCTCTCGCCCACTGTGTGGTGGTGAATGTCTCATGTCGGGGCGGGGAAGGAGGGGTGCAGGGAAGGGGAGGGCTGGCTTGCACAGGGCTCCAAATACAGGGACTGGCTCTGATGCCACCTCTGTGCTGGGCTGTGTCATTCCTGGGTGTCTGGTTTAACTCTTTCATAATCACTGTCCCTACACCCTTCTGGGCAGGGCCCCAATTTAATCTCGTCTAATTTCTTTGTCCCCAGTGGGGGGCCTGCAGACCTCATGCCAGCAGAACCTGCCTGCTGGCTGAAGCCTCTGGATGGAGCCTGGTGGCAGAGTGAGAGGAGGTGCCCAGGGTCCTCCCTGGGCCACTCTGGAGCCCTGCAGCCAGCCCAGCCCTGGGGGTGGCCGGGGAGCCATGAGGGGCAGTGTATGTACATTGCTCTCCAGGGCACTAAGTAAGAGTGTGTGAATGTCATCAGGCAAAGAGTCATCCGTCAGAGCTAGAGAGCAGGACGGTTCAGACACAATCTCTGACGTCAGAGACAGAGCCTCCATCTCAGCTAGAGGGATCTAGACAGGGAGAGAGATGATCAGGCATGAGAAACCAGGACAGCGCACACGTGTGCACGCGCGCACACTCTGCACATTCTCTCTCGTCCCCACTTCCCCCTTTTGACAAAGCATGGGGAAGAAAGGCTCCCTTCTCTCCCCACCCCGTTCCCAAACAAGCCGACGCGCCTCCCCTCACCCACTTCAACCCCCTGCTCTGATCAGAGGCTGCAGCAGGCACCAAAGAGCCAGAGCAAACACTGACAAAGCCAGACACAGAAACACATTCTAAAGACACCCCAGGAACCTCACCGGCCCCTCCCACACTCCCACCGCCCAGAGAGGGAGCAGGGAGGAGGGAGGGCTTTCGACGTTCATAAAGATGATACCAAAAAGAAAAATGAAGAAAGGCCAGCAAAGCACCGTCTCTCCTCTGGGCACAGACAGAGCGGCACGGGGGGTGTTGGGGACAATGCCGCCAATCTGACGGCTGTTTTCTGCCTATTCTCTCCGCCTCCAAGAGCCTGGCAGGACTTGGCCTGCCCCCAGATTCCGGCTTCTCCCCTCACGGGCCCTCCTCCGCCTGCCTGCCGCCCGCCCTCTCCTCCCGACGCCCAGTGGGCGCACGCGGGTGGGCCGCCACGCCATCTGGCTGAGACTGCATCCCAAGAGGCAAGGTCCCTTCCCACGTGAGGATCACCCTCCGTGTTTGGGGATCAGGCTAAGGGCTTCCCGGGAACCTGCCTGCAGAGGGCAAGGCTTTTCTATCTCCAGCTGACTCCTGTCTCCACTGCAGGTCTGAGCCCCTGACCCAGGTGGAAAGGTGGCGGGGCCCTCTGCCAAATGGAAGGGGTCAAGGGTGGAAGAGGAGGGCAGGAGGAGCCCAGAAGGCAGAAGATCCGGGATTTGACGGGACTGGGGCGGAAAGGCAAGTGGCGCTGTGGGAAGGGGCTGGGCTTGGGGAGGAAGCCAAGTCCTATCCCACACCACGGTCTCAGAGCCCATGCCTGGAGGGAGCCTTCTGTCCCTCCCAGGACAGAAGTTAGTGGCTACTGAGCACTCACCATGCCCAAAGGGCTCCGTGGCTTAAAGAGCCACCAAATGGGACTGGGGTGGGTGCTGGACAAGAGGAGAAATGGACTGTGGCTCAAGACATGCCCCTCGGTGGGTTCCCTGGCCACCTGTGCTTTTCCTGGCACTTGCATCTGGCAGCTCACCCCCCCACCCCCAAGGTCCCACTGCCAACTTGTCTTCTGCCCCATCGCTCTCCTCTCTTTCAGATTCTTTCTTACAAATCACCTCCCCAAGCTTCTTCTCCCTCTACCCTGCCCCCTTGGAAGGGCAACCTCACTACCCTTCCCTTCCAATTCTGTTCCAGAGGTTGATCTCAGCCTGGCAGAACCCCTGACCACCTCCTGCCAAGCCTAACACTCAACTGAGGCCCTGAAGCTGCCCCTCCTACAGATACCCAGGCACCCAGCGACACCCCCAGCCTCCCCAGAAGCGCGGCACAGCATGGCACAGCCCGGCATGGTTAGGGGAGGGGCACAGCACGAAGGCACAGTAACCTGTGGGTCGGAGCCGCCCAGGCTGGGGGCAGAAGGGGAGGCAGAGGGCCGGCCCCCGGGGCCTGCCAGCTCGTCCATCAGCTTCAGCTCCCCCTCCAGGGAGCCCTGGAACAGCAGGGACATGGTGTCAAACAGCTGTCTGTCCTGGGGAGGACCAGCCCACAGGGGAGCCGGAGAGCCAGGGAGCACGGGGTGGAGGGGCAGTGACGGGAAGTGTCGTGGTAGAGAGTTGACAAGAGACACAGGGAGAAAGGGGCGGTGAGACCCACGTGACACACAGGCACACGCGAGCACGCGCACGCACACACACACACACAGAGCAACAAAGAGACGGGAAGAGGAGGGCGTGGGGAAGAGGGAAGGTGTGAGAGGAGGAAGGAGAGATGGGAGATGGAGATGAGAAGAGCCCATGGGTGGGAGGGAGAGGGAAAGAGAAGATAGAGAAAAGGATGGAGGGATGCAGGGTATCAGGAGGTTAGAGGGTGGGTAGGACGGAGGTTTGGCAATTGGGTAAGGGTAAGAAAGAAACAGGAAGGAAACAGAAAACTTAGCCTTGAACCTACAAGCCAGGGAAGGGAGGCCAGACCAGGCCATGGGAGCGGGGAGGCCCTGTGGGGTGAGTGTGGGCAGCCTGCTGGGGAGGGGCAGGGACGGCTCCCCAGCGTCCAGGTAGCGGAGTCAGAAGGATCCAGTAGCCTGGGGTCCGCTGTGCTGCCGTGGCCGGTGCCTCCCACGGTCCACCCCGCCGCCCTCCTCCTGCCCCAGGCCCCCTTGCGGCCGGGTGGGTGTTCGCTCACCAAGGGGTGCTCCAGGGAGAGGCGGGAGGCTGCTCTCGCATGGGCCTCGGTGCACAGGGCCCCGGGCTCAGGGCTGTCGGGGCTGTCAGGGCCCGCGACCCCAGGCCAGAGGAAGGGGCTGCCCAGCGGCGAGTGGGGCTGGGGACTGAGGGTCTTCATCTCCAGCTCCAGCTCGGCCTCCAGCTCGGCCTCCTCCTTGGCCTCCTTGTTGCTCTCCTCCAGGTGCTTCATCAGCACGGCGATCACCACGTTGACCAGCACGAACTGGGCCGTCAGCACGAAGGACACGAAGTAGATGGGCGAGATGACCGTGTTGTAGCAGGTGGACTCCTGGTCACAGTCCCGGAGGGTGTCCTGGGGCGGGCGGGAGAGAGGGTGAGGCCGGCAGGACAGCGGATGGGGCTGTCGTGGAAAATCAGGTCACTGGTGTCACAGAGCACAGGAAGGGGAGAAGGGAGCGTCCTGGGGGCAGAAGAGCATTAGATGTCGCCTGAGGAAGTGTGAGTCAGAGCACGTCCTGGGGAGAGGGAGTTCCAGAGCCTTCTGGCATGGGAGAGAGAAGGTCACATGCTTTTATTCATGGCCAATCCATCTTCCCAAGGAATGTTGGCCCAGGAAATAGGGCTGTCTCCCTGATGCCTGGGCCAGCCCTGGGAGGGACCCACTAGGGGTGGGCTCTCACCTTCATGATGCCGTTCCAGTTGTCACCTGTGGAGACTCGGAAGAGGGTCAAGAAGGCCATGCCAAAGTTCCGGAAGGTGGCATGCCGGCCCAGGCCCTCACAGGGGTGTGTCTCATCACACTCTGGGGAGGAGGGGGACAGGAGAGGCCTGGGTTAGTCCGGGAGCCCCTGGATCTCCAGCCCTGGCTCCTGCCCCCGCCCCCACCCCAACTCACCCAGGTCTCCAAAGAGCTCCACGCCCAGAGCTGCAAAGATGAAAAACAACAACATGAAGAGCAGTCCCAGGTTCCCCACCTGGAAAAGAGGAAAAGCAATGGAAAAGGTGCTGCTGGATCTCCCGGGCAGCTTCCCTGAGCCCCCAGCCCCTCTAGAGAGCACCTCCCCCTCCCCAGAGGCCCCCTCCAGCTACCTGGGGCAGGGCCTGCATCACCGTGTCCAGCAGCGCCCGCATGCCCACAGCCATCTTCAGCAGCTTCAGCACTGCAGGACAGGACAACATCATGAGCCAGCCCCTCTGGGTCCCGGGCCTCACAGCTGGCCCAGCCAGGTGCGCCCCCACTTTCAGCCCGGCCCTCAATCTTCCCCGGTGGCAGAGGCTGGGAGAAAGACCCATGGGAACCCACAGCCACCCAGTCCCTGCAAGCCACGAAGCTGACTCTTGCCATCTCTCCCTGGGCTGGTGCGCTGGCCACCAACCTCGGGCGATGCGCAGCACCCTCATGATGCGGATGATGGTGGGGTTGATGGGCAGCGAGGCGTTGACCTCAATCTCCTCCAGCGTGATGCCCATGATGGACAGCAGCACGATGGCCAGGTCCAGCTGGTTCCACCTGAAAGCCCAGGAAAGCCCAGCCCTGGTTCCACCTGAAAGCCCGCGGCCCCTGAGTGAAGGCCAGGGTCATGGAAGAGGGGCAGTTGTGGCACAGAAAGACAGGGCTGGGAAGGAGGGCAGAGGCCCGCTGGTCCAGCCTCCGCTCCGCAGAGGAGAGGCATGGCTTACCTAAGGCCACACGGCCAAGTGGTAGCACAGGTAGGGCTAGGACTTTAGCGGGAGGGCTGCTGCTTTTTATCTGTATTCATTTGCTTTTATACAGTGTTTACTACGTACCACTTTACAAATAGGAACTCATAAACGTACAGCTCTGTGATTTGGATACGATTATTGTCTCCTATTTTACAGATGAGGAAACTGAGGCACAGAGAGGCTAAGTAACTTACCCGAGGCAACCAGGATTCAAATCTGATCCAGACAGTCTGGCTCCAGGCTCTGTGCTTTTAAGCCCAAGGCTTGGCCACATTGATTTCCAGCTGCCAGTGCCCCCCAGGCCCTGTCTTGTCAAACTCCCTCCACGTCCTCCCATCTCCCAGGCCCTGGGTGCTCCCCCGCCCCTGCCCCAGCCACCAGTGGGGGCTGGACCTCAGCAGTTATGAAACGGCTTTAGGCACTAGGTCCTCCTGGGTATTTCCCCAAGAGACACACCCCTCTCTGCCTCGACACCAAACTCTCCCATCCCTTTCTCCTCTCCATTACCTGTCCTGGAAGAACCGACGGAAACCAAAGGCCACGAGTTTGAAAACTGACTCCAAGACGAAGATGACAGTGAAGATGTAGTTGCAGATCTTCAGAGCCTCATCCAGGATCTGGCAGGGACAGGGACAAGATGCAGGGTCTCCTGAGTCCCAGGGCAGAGGCCTGCTCCCCCCAACCCCACCATACCGCCTGGACCTGGGAGACAGGCTGAGTCTAAGGAGAGCTGTCTTCCCTGCTCCCGCAGGGAAGGCTGGCCGCCTGCCCCCGCCCCACGGTGGAGCAAGGTCCTCATTCACGAGAATGTGGGCCTCATGAGAATGTGATGGCAGGCACAGGGTGCTAGGACTGGAAGAGGCTTTGTGCATTACCAATTCAACCTCCGCATTGTATAGATGAGGAAACTGAGGGCTGGAGGGCAGCTAAGGGAGGCTGATTGGAAAAGTGGCAAGATCACAGGTAAGTTCTGGAATTCCAGGAGGGCAGGCACCAATGTGCCTGCTTTCCCCTCAAAGGTCCAGAGCCCAGCTCATGGTAGGCACTCAATAAATATATGCTAGGTAAAGAAACCAGATCCTCTACTTTCTAGCTGTGTGACCTTGGTCAAGTCAACTAACATCTCTGGGCCTCAGTGTCCTCATATATAAAACGGAAATGATACCCACCTCCAAGGGTCACCACAAAGAGCACAAGAGGAAACCATGTAAGGTGCCCAGCACTTGCCTGGCATAGAAGTGCCTTGGCTCAAGTGTGTGAGCCTTGCCCAGGGCTTCCATGGCTGGAGATGGGGGCCAGAGGCTGGACCCTTGCTCCTACCTGGGGCTGCTGGTAGTGCTCCATGGCCATGGTGACCACATTCAGCCCGATGACACCTGTGATGAAGAGATCCAGGTAGTGGCTGGTGCACAAGTGGTGGACGAGGAGCCGGAAGCGGGAGTAGTCCGAGTAGTAGGGTTTGGACTGGGCTTCTGGCAGGGCAGGGAGGAGAGCAGAGCAAGCGTCAGGCCCCTGCCCTCGGCACCCCTCCACCCCCAGTCCCTCACAGCTGCCAGCCTCTAACGCCAACATTCCGGTGTCATCAGCATCCTCACCCTCCCCACACCGCCCTTGGGAGGGGGCCACTCTCTCGGCACGTCCCCCTCCAAGCATCTGTTGTACTGGCTGCAGTTGGGGGCAGGTTGGGTCAGGACATGCAGAGCTCCCCACCTACATTAGACACCAGGTGAGCCCCCTCCCCAAGACAGCCTCTAAAATCCATCAGCCCCTCTTAAAGCCCTTGACTCAGTGTTCCGCAGCGAGGCCAGATCAATAAGATGAAAAACCACCGGTCTTATCGGGCTCAGAGGAGGCTCCATCAACAGAGCGGCAAAGGCTCTTGCTCATTCACCAAGCTCAGCCCCTGGGGGGGAGCAGAGGAGATTACACATAGCTGGGATTGGAAGATAAAACCGGAGATTGGAAATTGGACATCTTCTTGGCTGGCTGCACTGACCCACTCAGAGGGCCTCCAGGGGACAGAGCCTGGGCCTCCTGCACCCTCGGGTGGGGGAGGGCAGCGGGGAGCCCACAGGGCTCTGCTCCATCCCAGACTCGGGCTGGGAGGGTCCCACCTGTGGACTCACCCAGTTTCTAATGAGGCAATGCCTAGCCTGCTCCTGGGTGTTGGGGCAGCATTAGGCTGCGGGCTGGGCTGGAAACACTGTCTGAGATCTGTCAGAGGCACAATATTTCTCTTGTAATTAGTGAACCACTTAGATATAAAAATCGTGGTGCCAGAAGGTTGGCCTGCTAAGCAGGCAGAATAAATCTGGGGGCAGGAGATTGTAGGGGGCCCCTCCTCTAGGTGCTGAGGAAGGGCCGGGCCAAGTTGGGGCACATATTATCTGGAGGAGGTTGACAGATTGGTCTCCCAGGCAGCCACAGGGAGGGAGGAGGCTCCTCGCGGGAAGGCTTGGGGCAGCCTCAGGTCCCAGACAGCCCTTCCCCCTCTCAGGAGGTCTCGAGTGGAAGCCAGCCAGCAAGGGCTGCAGCCTCTGAGGCCCGTGCCAGGGGCTGGCTGGCTCAGGGGCGGCAGGAAGCTTTGGGCCTAGGCCAGCTCAGATGTAACTGTCCTTTCCCATGCAGAGGACCATTTAACAGAGAGGTAAACTAAGGCAGGGAGCGGCCTGGGGTGGGCCCCCACCAAAGGCCGAAGGAGGAAGAGCGCCCAGGAGCTGCACAGTTAGCCTCGTGGGCTGGCGCGCTCCAAGCCCCCTCGGCCACTCTCCAGCATCGCCCTGAGGTGTGGATAACCAGGGGGCAGTGTCCCCAAGGAGTTCTGGTGTGCCTTATGGGCACATGAAGCCATCATTTTGTTTTCAGAGAAGTGGCTTCCTTTGTTCAGGCTGCCCTCCTGTCCCCCAGGAGTGTGGGGTGGAGAGGCCTGGGGCAGGGGACGTGAGGCCCCGGTCATCCACACTGCGATGGTGGAGGGTGGACCGGGAGACCGGGCCTCTTCCTTCCTTCCGTCAGTACCACGAGAACCAGAGGGCGCTAGTCGCCCTGCGTTGCCTTAGCAGCCGGAACTCTTTCTCTGCATTAATCTCCATAAATGCCGAGAGCACCCGATCCCATTATGCTAAAATATGAATGGAGAATTAACTAAAATGTTTGAATACAATTAGGTTAGAAAAAGCGGCTCCTTATTAGTCCCATTATTAGCCGAGACAATGTAGAGGAGAGGCTGGAAGGGAGAGCTGCCCCCTCTCTGGGGTCACCCCAGCCTGACTCTGTAGGCAGCCCCAGGCCAAATGGGGCCCCTGCTACCACCAAGTCTGCCTTCCAGCCTTGCTCTTGGAGCCTGAGGGGTGGGTGGGCTAGGATTCAGCCGGGGACCCTCCTGCAAGCAGCCCAGAGGGAAGGTGGGGGCAGGAGGATGGAGGCAGGGCATGTGCTCACAGCGACAGGTCCCAGGCCCCTGAGGTCTATACAAATACCCCTCCACTCCTGCCCCTACCCCAGACCAGCAGGTACCTCCACCCCTGCCCCTTCCCTAGACCAGCAGGTGCCTCCACCCCTACCCCTACCCCAGACCAGCAGGTGCCAAGGCTGCCAGAAATCCCCCCCTACAGCACAGGTCCGAAGAGTACCAGGCCAATCTGATCAGCATCTCCCAGGACCCATTTGTTTTACAGAGGGAGAGAATGAGGCCCAGTAAAAGGTGATCCTTTCAGCACATTGTGAGGCATCACCCAGCAGGACCCGAACTTCCAGCTCGAGTCCCTCGCCCCACTGCCAGGCGGGTTTAGACACAGGCCTTGAGGCTCTGGCCCCGAAGATGCCCTTGGATGGCCTGTCCAGAGGGCTCTGGATGAAGCTACTCCCCCAGCCCCCGTTGCTGCTCCCTAGACCTTGGTTCTAAGGCAAGCACCGAGTCTGGAAGAGAAATGGAACCCCCTGCGAGGAGTCTTGGGCATGTCTGCTGCTCTGACAGCTCCGGCCATAGCCTAGGAGGGCTTGCACCCCTGGTCACTGGCAAGCTGGTAGCTGTGGCCCCACCTGCCTTCCTCCCACCAGTGTGAGCTGCCCTCCCAGAGTCAGACCTAGGACTGCCTGGACCCCCGGTCAGGGGCAAGGGCAGGGAAGGGGTGAGAGGCGCTGTGAGGCAACAGGCACGCTGAGTTAGTAGGGGACACTGGAAGCCCAAGGCATGGCCAGGGTGGAGGGTTGGCAGAGGAGAGTGGCAGTGAGTAGGTGGGAGGCAGGGGTCACTCCCAGGGACACAGGCCCCCACAGCAGAGGCCACACCTTCAGCTGCTGTGGCCAGGCCCGATCACTGGGCCCCGCCCAGTGGAAGGAGAGGGTGAGCTGAGTGGATGCCGCAGGTGGCTGAGGACAGTGGAGCTGGGGCTGGAGGCTGAGTAGTCACTTGGGGCTGGAAGGATCACCCAGCAGCCCGGGTCCCTCCCTCCACCAGGGATGCTGGGCTAGGCTGGACGCAGGTGTCTGGTCAGGCCCGTTCCCACATAATCAAAGGCTCTTCTCTTCTGCCCGCTCCCCCTAGGAGCGGCCCTGGGGAGAGTGGTACCAGCAGGGAGGTGTGGTGCAGTGTTTGATTCCCACAGCCCAGGCTAGAGGGTTTGACTTTGTCCCCAGTCTACCCTGGTGGGCAGACTGGTGTATCAGCACCACCAACACCTGGGAGCCGATTGGCAATGTAGACGCTCAGGTCCTGCCTAAACCACTCTAGGAGAACTCCTTTGGTAGGGCTGGGGCAGCTGTTTATGCTCTCCAGGAGGTGCTTATGAACACTGAAGTTTGAAAAGCTCTGGTCTGGGCCATGCAGAACTCCAGGTCCTGGGAAGAGGGATATGGGCTCATGTGAGCCCCTCTTCAGGGTCCCTGAGTCCTCATTAACAGCAAGGGAGGGTCATCCGTGTACCTGCCTGCATGTGCCAACGGGAGCAAGGCAGCATGTCCCCAGAATGGGGGTGCAGTGCGAGAGTAACCAGAGTGTTTGGCATCCAGTGGGTGTGTCATGTCTCTGGGCCGTGACAGTGTGCATGTGCTGATTGTCACGGGACAACCTCCAAGGCAGAGAAGTCTCTGGGGCCCGACTTGTGCGAGGGTGGAGTCTGGGGTGAGTGTGAATGTGTGTGCTTACTTCCATTTGCAGACTAGGTAGATCTGCAGGGGGAAAGCTGAAGGCCACTCCTCCTCTCACCCAGTCCCCTAGCACTTCAGGAATTTGCAAGACAATTTGCCGCAGGGTGGCGGGACCCTGGCAATCTGAATGCAAACCAACCCGAGACTCCTGAGCCCCCAGAGAGACGGTCTCTCAATGCCCAACACCGCAGCTCAGCACCATGGGACAGGGGACAGGGATCCATCCAGGGCCTCAGGGAGGACTTACTGAAGGGCAGCTCAGGGGTCCTCCCTTGGGTGGGTCCCTGAGCCCCCATAGACCAAGCTGCCCGACACCCTGGGACACCCCCAGGGCAGCGTCTGCCTGATTCTGGCTGGGGGTGGGGGGTGGGGAACAGTGGAGAAAGGTGCAGCCAGCGGCTCCCAGACGGAAGTCCCCTGCCCTCAGCAGCCACATGGGGTCCTTATGTTCTTTCTAATGCTTTTAAAAGCTTAAAAGAAATCCTACATTTGCCCACGTTAAGACCCCACAGACTAATTTAAGGATAAAATGGTCTTTCTTTGCCATCATTTAGTGTGTAACCTTCTGCAGCGCAGAAGCTCTGATTAGCAATTAGATGTGCCTCTGATTAGTAAAAACGGTGAAACAGTCATTACTGAAGTGCTCTTAACTTCAGAGACCGGCCTTTTAAAATGTGGGGTCTGTTGGATGGCATGATAAGGGGGGCCTTAGGGAAGAACAGCTGGGGAACCACCAGCTGGACACATGGCGTGGCCAGGCCCCACGGACTCTCTGAGCCTCTGAAGCTCCGTCTGGGGCCCGGCGGGGGCAGGGGACAGGCGGGAGACCGAGGGACCAGAGGAGGGCGGGCTGGACCAGGAGGGCCTTCCCGGGGACACAGCCTTCGAAGATAAGGACCCAACACACTCCCAAATCTCTGGCTTTTTTGGGAGAAGCTCGTGGCCAGCACAGGCCTTCAACTCCCAATTCCTGCTGTGTGTGGCGATGACGCGGCCACTGTGATTACTTGACTATTAATGAGTCTGTTCAATTATTCATCGTTACATTTTTAAAACAAATCCTTCCCCTCTCTGCTCCTCTCATCCTGCTCCCTTGGATCAAAGTCTTCCCCTCAGACAAAAGGAGACGGGAGAGATTTGCAGCTCTAATAATCGACCGGTGAGACGCAGGACGCAGGCACAGGGGGGCAGGGGGCCGCAGAAGCCTCCTCTGGGAAGGGGTCCTCCAGGAGGTGTCCGCGGAGGGGCGCCAGGCCCTCCCCGCCCGTCCAGCTCAGCACAGGCCTGCGGGTGACGCAGAGACCAGCGCCGCAGCCCCTGCCCTCTTGGGGGCCCCGGGGACCCTCACCCCGTCACCCCAAGAGGATAGAATCAATGAGCCATGGAGAGGGAGCAAAGAGCACGTCCCCACACGCATGAACCCACTCCCCAGACGCAGTACCTGACGCAGCGCTGGCTGAGCTGCCGGAAGCAATTACATCGTCCAGCATTAGATCTAAAAGAACGAAACACGACATTGGTCACTGGCCGGACCAGGTGGGCTGGGCAGGGCCCCTCAGCAGCTCGCATCCCCTCGGCTCCGACCCTCACTCTGCCTGCGAGTAAGGTGCACTGAGCACGGTGGCGTGCTCTGAACGTCCAGCCCCAAACTGGGGGCACAGGGCACTTGAGGAAGATAAATGATCCCTCCAGCTCGCCAGGGTCACGGGGCAGGGAGGCACCAGGAGGGCAGGCGGCCTGTCATCAGAACAGATGTCCGCTCCTACCTCGCGTGGCCTCAGCTGCACCTGAGACGGCTACGGACCCCAGAAGGGGAGCCAGCTGGTCAGGCAGGGGCCACAAGTGCCTCCTGCCAAAACAATTCCATCTGCCCGACTGCAAGGCGGGGGTGGGGCGCATGGAGCAGGGGCGGGAGCGTGGCCGCTGGGGACAGCACACCTGCTCAGCTTCAGACCTCCACGGGGAAGCCGAGGCCAGACTCCTACACAGAGCTGAGCAGGAGGCCTGGGGGGCTGACGCCGAGGGTGTGGGACAAGAAATGCACTGCCCACTGCTGCCCGGAGGCCAGCTTCTCCTCCACGTCCTCCCAGAGCAGCCTCCACCTGTCACCGGGAGCAGGCGCCCTGTCCCACCCCCACCCTCCTTTGCAACCCCCACAGTCTCCCCCCTTCTCCAGGTGCCTCGCCCAGGTGGCAGGAGATGGAGCCGAGGGCAGAGGGGAGGCGGGGGCACCGCAGCCCCTAACTCACTTGGTGGTACTCACATTTCAACACACCCAGGGGGAAACTCAGGGCACCGCACGCGTCTTATCGGCGGAAGGAAGACGGTTTGTGAAAGGGCTGAGAGAGCGTGGGAAACCCACACCCCCAAACAGGGACAGACACACAGACAGACAGACGAAGGCCTGGAGAAACCCACACGTGAAGACACCTAGAGAGACGTGGGCTGTGACTGAGAGAGGCTCGGGGATTCTGCTGTTCCAGATAGACGGGAGCCCTGAGGACAGGGACACAGGTGCAGACGCACCTGGAGACACACTACAAACAAAGGGACGGGGCGCCTGCCGCTTCCCTCACGTCCTTCCTGGCCTGTGTGTCTTCCCTCTGAGCCTTGGCCCGCCCCTGGCGTAAGAGCACAAGGAGGGCTGGGGTGGGAGCTTCGCCCACCCAACACCAAGAGATGCTGGAGAGCACGGGTGAGGCCCTTGACCCCGGACCTCCCCTGAGCCTGAGACATTTTTCTTCTTTAGTTTGCCCCCAGAAAAGATCAGGAAGCCAGGTAGTTTTGCTGGAGACAAGGAGGGAGGGTGGGCTTGGGTTCTCATGCTGTTGTCCATTTACAGGTTCTGCTGAGGCCTTGCTGGGCAGCTACAGGCAGTATTCGGGCACAGGGTCAAGAGGTTTGCCTGCCAGCCCTGGGGCGGGCAGGACTGGCACCTGGGCCAGTCCCTGGGCGGCTGGATGCCGGCACAGGGCAGCATCCCACGAGGCTCCTCCGAGAGTTGAGCGGGGGGAGGCCGTGTGTCCGCTCCCACCTGGCATCATCCGGGAAGGATAATGCTGAGACCCAGGGAGCCCCCAGGCTGGGGGCAGCTCCTGGAACCCCCAGGGCCGAAGTGGCCGGCTTCATGCGGGCTCTAAAGGCAGACATGCTGTTGGGGGGGAGGAGATGAGGAAGGGGGAGGGGAGCGTCTTCTCCCTGCCCCCAGCCCCAGCCCCCAGCCCCCTGCAGTCGCAAGGCCAAGGTCAAGCACGACCCAGAGAGATGTGGAAAGACTACCGACCAGCCATCTGCTTCTCCTTACTCCTTCTCTTTTTCTCCAGTCTCCGCAGACGCTTCTCCTCCCGCCGCCGGGCTTCCTCCTCCTCCTGGTGCTGCCGACACTTGTGGAAGTTCTCCACCACCACGCCCACAAACATGTTCAGGACAAAGAAGGCCACAATGAGCAGGAACGAGATGAAGTACAGCAGCATCCAGGGGTTGTGGTTCATGATGGGCTGGCGGGGAACAGGAAGGACGGGGAGCATCAGGCGCTGCCCACAGCCTGGGTTCCCGCAAGCCCAGATAGCTGCGGGGACCGGCAGGCGATGTGAACGCTGTGGGTTTGATGTCAGGCAGTAGGGAGAGGTGGAGACTATGGCAAAGGAGAGTATATTCTCCACCCCAAAGTGGCGACTTTGTACCAGCTGACTCCTCCCGCCCTGCAGAAACGCAGGCCCAGTGTGCTCAGACCCTCACACTCTTCCCGAGTAGACCCAAATCTGGATATTCATGTGAAATTCACCAGTTTTTAAATATTCACCACAAATTCAAAAACTTTTAAACATGTTGCAGGCCAATAAAACATGTCTGGATTTGGCCCACAGGCCACCAGCTACAGCTTCTGTTGTAAGATGTGACATCCCTTTGATGGCATTTTGCCAACCCGCCTTGCTCCTTCTGTCCTGGGCCTGCAGCAATGCCTGGCATCATCCCATACTGAGTGACCTGAGCCCAAAGATGGATCCTGCCCACCTCGGCCCTACCTGCTGGTCCACACCCACAGCATCCAGCCCATCGTACATGATGTCCACCCAACCGTCCTTGGAGGCCAGCACGAACAGGGACATCAGGGCCTAGGGGAGGGGGAGGAGATCATGTGAAATCTAGGATGTGTGGCTGAACCACCCACCACCTGCTCCCAAAGTGCTTCCAGGAAGCAGCTCGGGGTACCCTAGCCCCTGAGAAGTTGGGCTGGAGTCCCACTCTTGGCCCCAGGAGAGCTCCTTGTCCCAGGGCTCCATGGCCAGTCTGAAGGCAGAGGAGCTGTGAGAGAGGTTCACACTCTGACTTCAGGCAGGTAGGGCAAGGGGTCCCAAAGCCCTGGAAATCCAGAAACCAAAACCAGGGTGGGTCTGGGAAACAAACCAGCAAAATTGAGCAAGCTACTTCTTCTTCTGCATTTCTGTTTCTTCAAATTGGGAGCAAGAAAAGGAATGGGGAATATGCCTGCACTCTGCACACACCCTCTTATCGCATCCTTGCTATGACCTCCAGGGAGATGCTGTATGGCCCCATTCACAAGCTGATGAAACTGAAGCCATGGTAAGTCAGTTGCCCAAGGTCCCTGAGCTGACAATGATGGTGCAGGATTCGCACCCAGGGCTACCTGCTCCCACATCCAGCAACCTCATGTGTGCTTTCTGCTCTGCCATGCAGCTCTGTGGCCCTGGGTGAGCCCCTTACCCTCTCTGAGCCTCCGTTTCTTTATCTTTCAGGAAGGCTACAGACTGCTGTGGGCTCCCCTATTGGACTGCCACCAGAGACTGGGCTTTGTGACACCAGAGGGAAAGAAGGGCTGCTCTCTTTGTGGCTGCCCACCTCCAGTCAAGTCAGCATGTGTCACTGAGCATGGACTTGTGTCCCCTCCAGCCTCCTCACCACCATGCCACCTCCGAGCCTGAGCTCACCTGGCCGAGGTTGTCAAAGTTGTACTTGTGCCGGACCCACCGGTAACTGGCCTCAGCACAGTCAGACTTGTTGGTGATGTTCCTGGTGTCCTCGCCCTGGCATACAAAGAACTTCCCTTTGAAGAGCTGGACACACACCACCCCGGGGACAGAGAGAAGTCAGCTGTGAGCGTAGGAAGCCAGGACTCCTGAGCCACCCCCCACAGTAGCCCTGGGCCCTAAGAGCTCTGGGCACACCCCGAGTCAGCATGGGGTGCTCTACTCTGGGGTAAGTCAACTGGGGAAGCACTGCCAGGAATCTCCCCTGCAGGCACCCTTCCTCTTCCTAGGGAGGGAGGAATTGGGAGTGGGTACTGGGGCATGGCAGAGGGGTGGTAACAGTCACTCATCTTCTCCAAGGGCCAGGCAGTAGAACTCCAAGGGGGGTCCCCATCAACACCAACTGGGACCACATTAGAAAGCACATTCCAGCAGGGCTGGGGAGTGGGGAGGGGAAGGGCACCCTGTAGAGGGAGGCGTGCAGAGAGGCACCACAGGGCTTTGATAAATGCACCCCAGCTTAGTCCCCAGGGCTGAGAATTTCTAGGAAACTCTCTGCCTCTCCCCGGTGCAGAGGACATCCCAGGAAGCCAAAGGGAGGAGGGAGGGAAAGGGAGGGGACAGTCACTCAGGAGCTCCTGTGCTGCCCCAACAGCCAGCTGCCTACCCTGCAGCTGAAACAGCTGGAGCCAGGGGCCCTGGAAGACTGGGGTGGAGGGGCTCCCAGGCCCCCCGAGGTGTCTGCAATCCTGCAGGCAGCTCTGACTCTCTCTCCTCCAAACCCAAGTCTCCTCCCTGTGCTGGAGGCCAAGTTTCCCCAGCAGCCCCCACTTCCTGCCTGTCTGGGGTCTGCACCCGCCTGCCTGCCAGAGCGCTGCTAACCTGGCCCAGCTGTCTGGGCCCTGGATCCTCGGGCCTGGCCTGCAGCCCACCGTGCTCAAGCAGGGAAGGAAGGGAGGAGATCCCGGAGCAGACATGGGCCAGCGTCTGCACTCCAGGAGCTCATGGGCGGGGGCAGGAACAGCAGCCTGCGGCTCCCATGGCCAGAAACCTCTCTGCAGCCCGATCCTCTGTGGGACCCTCCTCTAAGCTCCCCATGTTCTACACAATGCCCAGGAGGCAAAGGGGCCGGAGGTCCTAGTCCTGGAGGGAAGTGTCCCTGCTGGGGCTCTTCTGGAGCGAAGGCAGCAGCAGCAGCTTGAGAGCCTCAGGACCCAGGGCTGAGAGAGGGCACTCCCCAGGCTTTCCCCGACAGCTGGCTCCACACACCTGCACCCCCAGGATGCCGAAAATGATGAAAAAGGCACAGCAGATGACCACAATGTTGCCGATGGGCTTCAGTGAGGACATCAGCGTCTCCACCACCAGCTTCAGCCCCTGTGCCCGGCTGATTACCCTGGAGAGGGGAGGGAGAGGCTGAGAGGGGCTCCTCCAGCCCAGGCACGCCCTTGTCCCTTGCCCAGCTGGGTCCCCACTCCTCACCCCAGCCTTGGCTCATGGGTCCCTTACTGGGTTCTGGTGGCAGAGCACAGTCTTCTTTTCATGGGACCCTGCCATCAGGAGCCCCACCGTGAGCCCTCAAAGCCGACTGTGGACATCCCTGGCCCCTACCTCTCCACCTCCCTTCCAGGATGTCCAGTGTATTACCTGTCCGGGCTGGGTGGGGGGACTCAACTCAAGGGGGTTCCCTAGGGATGCAGTGTGTTGAAGGTCCAACCATGACCCCTGAGGGTACCACCCAAGGGAGAGCTTCAGCTGAAGGCCATGAGGTACGGCCCTTGTCCCGTGCCCTGCACAGGGCTGCCAGCATGGAGCAAAGTGGCCCTGAGGAACAGGTCGTGCTGGAGGGAAGGAGAGGGATGGGCTGGGGGCAGGTGGGCACCTTGGACGGAAAGTGCTAGGGCCGTAATTGGAGTGAGTGTCATCTGGGCTGGGGTCGCAGACAGGGAGCAGGCGTGTGTGGGCCTGCGGGGTGGGGGTGGGGGCTGGCGGTGCGCCTGGGAGGGTTCACCTGAGCGGGCGCAGGGTCCGCAGCAGCCGCAGCACCCGCAACATGCCCAGGATCTTGGTGCCGCTGTCGGAGACCATGGACACCAGGATGTCGATGACGGAGATGAGCGCCAGCAGCCCGTCCAGCACGTTCCAGCTGCTGCGCAGGTACGCCTGCTCCCCAAAGCACCAGCCCAGGGCCACCACCTGGGGACCACCGCTGCGTCACCAGCCACTTGTGCTGCAGCCGACCCACCCACCCTCCTCCAAAATCCGCACGGCCCAACCCCGCGCCAACCCCCCTGTCACCTTCACTGTCATCTCAGCCAGGAAGACCGCAGTGAAGACGTAGTTGGAGAGGGTCAGGAAGATGCGTTCCTGCGGGAGAGAGGAGGCAGGGCTTGCCCACCGGGAAGCCCCCACCCTCAGGCCCCATCTCTGCATACAGAAGCCAAAACCTGCTTCTAACATGTGACTCCAAAAAAATGAGTCACCCCCTGATCTGGGCCCCCACAGAGCCAGGGCCAGCACCCTAACTCACGAGCAGCCCTGGGGACAGTCTTCCCTCTGCTCCGACCAGAATTCCCCGAAACGTGGCCTGGAGCGGGAAACGAGCACACCACAGTGCTGTCATGAGTCCCATATCCCAGGCTCTATTCCCTGAGTCCTTTCTTAAAACTGGGGCAGGATTTAACTTGATCTCTGACCCCCGCCTGCTATCCTGCCCTCCTCATTTGCTCTCCTGCTGTGCGCCCCAGAAATGGAGCACACAGACTGTGCACCCCCAGGCACGGGCTGGGACAGGGCGGGAAAGAAGGTGAAGCAGGCTCATCCCTGACTGGCCAGGAGAGGGTCGCAGAGCGCTGGAGGGTGCAGGCAGAGCGTGAGCACAGAGGGAGGGGAGCAGGCACAGTGACAGAGCTGGAGGTGGAGTGGCTGAGCGGGCAGACGGGGAGAGAGGCATGGAGACAGTGACACAGTGACTGAGAGCTCTGCGGCCAGCGCTCTTGCTCTGCCCCCGCAGCCCCAGGCGTGGAGTCTCCCATGCTGGTGCTCCCTCATCCTCCTGGTCCTGGGCCGACCCCTCCATCCCCACCCTGGCCTGGCTGCAGCCCACCCTAATCGAGAACAGAAGCCCCAGCGGCACTGAAGTCTAAACAATGGTGTGGGAGGTGGTGAGGAGGACACCCTGGCCACCTCCGAGCAAGTGGTGCAAGATGCCATGAGAGGAAATAGATCCATCTCCACCCCCCCTTCTAGGACCCGATCCCTGCTGGTGGGGAGGGGCTGTGATGCCAGGCTGGGAGAGGCAGCTCCCAGACCAGCTGGGCCCATCCTGAAGAGCTTAGCCCCAGGGCGGAGTGTCCAGCACCTGGGTCTCTGGCCCCTCCTCTCCTGCTGAGCAGGACTGACAGGTTCCCAGCCAAGCACAGGTGACCAATGTCCCCCCTAATACCCCTGAAACCTACTTGTTTGTGACCCAGCAGGACCCCAAGGAGCAGAGCCGGCTTCCCTAGCTCACTCCGCACGGCCTATGAGGCAGACTGGGTGAGCATCCCCCCATCTGCGCGCAGGGTTGCATCACCCCTGTCACTCACTGGACACACACACAGGCCTCACAAGCGTCTGGCTCACGAGACCATGTCATCTGTAAACAGTCTGGGGTGAGATGAAGCACCCAGCTGCTGGGCTGGTGTATCACAGAAGGGAAACTGAGGCAGGGGAGGATACAGGAGGCATCTTGGAGGGCCAGGAGCAAGGGTTGTAGTCTTGGCAACCTAAATGAGAATCCTGGCCCTCTGCCCGGCCACCAACATGTGACCCTGGGTGGGTCAGTGACTGTGTGTCCTCCTGGCCTCTCTTCTCACTCAGAGGGGCCTGGCCCAAACAGGACGCAAACTGCCGCGTTTATAGCCCTGGTGACTCACAGCGCTGTGGGGGTCGATTTTGGGGCGCTCCATGGCAATGGTGATGCAATTGAGGAAGATGATGACGAGGACCACATGGTCGAACATCTTGTGGGTGATGATCCGGTGACACAGGAGGCGGAACCTGCTCCGGGACAGAAGCAAAGGCTGGGGGGCAGGGCAGGGTGGCAGCGAGAGGCAGGGAGCCGTCGCCTGCAGCCTCTGCCCCGGTTTCCTCCCAGGCAAGGCCACGCTGTCCCGGGCCCTCACTCACACCTCCACGGCAGGGCACCACTTCTGGGGTCCCCAAAAGCACTGCGGGGAAATTTCCCGAGAGAAGGAGAGGCTGGGCCAGGTCAGAGCCTCCCCACATACCTGGACTGAGGAGGGAAGATGTAGGCGGACCACGAGTCGCGCTCGCGGCAGCAGGCAGGGAGCCGGGCTCGGATCCACGCTCGGACTCGCTCCACTTTGCTCTGGAACAAACACTGGGGCATGAGCAGGGCCGGCCTCCACGACAGCTCCACGACCCAGCCCCTGCCCACCCTCTCCCACCTTGGCCTCTCCTCCGCCACCCTAAAGCCACCTCCCCACCGGCCTGTCAACCCTCTGGGGGGCCCTTCCCTCCCCAGCCCCCGTTACCCTCCCTCTCCTGCCCGCACCCCCGCCCCGGCTCTCCACTCTCTTCCCATCCCTGCCTTCAGCCCAGCCCCTGCCTGCCCTCCCTCCTTCTCTCCCTGCTGGGCTTGGAAGCACATCAATTATCAAACGTTGTCCCGATCACAGCTGTCTGTTCAGAGACACACCTGGGCCAAGGAGACTCTGGCCTCTGTCTTCACGTGCTAGCCCTGAGGTCCCTGCTCCCATCCCAGGGGAAAGGTGTTGGGAGGGGTTGGGGGAGGGCGAATGGGTCAGGACTGGCGGGCAGTCAGGGCTCGTGCTGAGTGGAGATGAGAAAGGGGGATGGGGCCATCAGTTTGGGGAGATGAGTGATGGGTCTTTCTGAGTCACAGGGGGAGGGCCATGAAAGATTCATACACATCTGCCCGACACCATTCACATCATCGGCCACCGCAGAGCCGCAGCCCCAGGCACGGCTAGGAAGTGGGGCTCGGCAGGCAGGTGGCGGGAGGAAGCGGGCTGTTTGGAGCTCAGCCTCCGGGCCGGGCACGCTCGATATCCCTTGGGCTCGGAATGGTAGCTCCCTTGCCCCCTGCCAGGCCGGGCACAGCTCCCCTCTCCCAAGGGCAGGGGTGAGGGGTCACTGTGCCCACAGGGGCCTCACCAGGTTGCCCTCGTCATCGGCGTCATCCCCCTCCAGTGGGGGCTCATCGGGCCGCAGGGCCCGGGCCAGGCGCCCTGCAGCGGACTTGCCATTGCAGTCCTGGTGCTCAGAGGTGGCGCTGCGGCCGCTGGCTGTGCGGTGCAGCCCCGGCACCTGCAGGGTGTCCGGCAGGTCGAAGGAGCTCTTAGCCTCGCGCTCCAGGGAGCCCCTGTGGTGGCGGTCGCTGCCTGCCGGGCTGGCCCGCTCCTCTTCTGAGCTCTCGTCCTCATCCTGGCTCTCCCGGCCTTCACCCGACAGCAGGGACCGCCGCTCCCCACTCGGGCTCCTCCGCTTCAGGCTGGGGGCCCGGCCCAGGCTGTTCCTGCTGGAGCGCCTGCTGGTCCAGCTGCTGGCCGCGCTCCAGGGGCTGTGCGGGGAGCTGCGGGCGCTCGGCTGCAGGCGGGGAGAGCAGCGGTCTCAGCCAGGGCCCGCCAGCCCCGCACCCTCGACTGCACCCTGTCCCCGCTGAGGCACCACACCAGGTATAGGGGAGTGAGCAGGAGCTCTGAACTCTGATGCCTGATCTGTGTTCAGATCCTGGCTCATCCAACTGGTTGTGTGACTTGGGGCAAGTTATTAAACCTCTCTGTGCCTCCGTGTCCTCATCTGTAAAACAGATATGGCAACAGCACTTCACCCTCATTTAGTTGGTGAGAGAAGTGTTATCATCGGCTGAGTGGCAGTATAAAGCAATAGAGAGTAGGAACTCAAACAACTCAACAGCAAGAAAGAAGCCCAATTTAAAAAATGGAAGCCAGGCAAGTGCCTGTAGTCCCAGCTACTTGGGAGACTGATGTGGGAAGGTCGCTTGAGCCCAGGAGTTTGAGACTAGCCTGGGCAACATAGCAAGACCCTGTCTCTTAAAATAAAAAACAATGAAAGAGAAAAAAAAATGGGAGGAGGCATTTCTTAAAAGAAGACAAACAAATGGCCAACAGGTATATGAAAAAATGCTCAATGTCACTAACCATTGCATTTCTCTAAATGCAAATTAAAACCACAATAAGATATCACCTCACACCTGTTAGAATGGCCATTATCAAAAAGATGGAGGATAACAAGTGTTGGCAGGGATGTGGAGAAAAGGGAACCCTTTTGTACTGTTAGTAGAAATGTAAATTAGTATAGCCATTATGGCAAACAGTATGGAGGTTCCTCAAAAACCCAAAATTAGAGACACCATATGATCCTGCAATCCCACTACTGGGTATATATCCAAAGGATTTGAAATCAGTATGCAGTAGAGATGTCTGCACTCCCATGTTCATCGCAGCACTATTCACAATAGCCAAGAGACAGAATCGACCTATGTGTCCATCAATGAATAAACAAATAAAGAAAATGTGTCTATATATACAATGGAACACTATTCAGCCTTAAAAAAGAAGGAAATCCTGCCATTTGTGACAACATGAATAAACACTATGCTAAGTGAAGTAAGCCAGGCACAGAAAGACAAGTACTGCATAATCTCACTTATACATAGAATCTTAAAAAGCTGAACTCATAGAGGCAGAGAGTAGAATGCTGGTTACCAGAGGCTGCGGCTGAGGTAGCGTGTGTGAATGGGGAGCCCTTGATCAAGGCTTCAAAGTTTCAATTAGGTAGGAGGAGTATTTGAGATTTATTGCACAGCATAATGGCTATAGTTAATAATAAGGTCATGTATATTTCAAAATTGCTGAGAGTAGATTTTAAATGTTTGCAACACACACAAAAAAATGTGAAGTGCTGAATATGTTAATTAGCTTGATTTATATCAAAACATCACATATACTGCCGGGCAAGGTGGCTCAGTAGCCTGTAGTCCCAGCTACTCAGGAGGCTGAGGTGGGAGGATCACTTGAGCCCAGGAGTTTGAGGCTGCAGTGAGCTGTGATCACACCACTGCATTCTAGCCTGGGTGACAGAGCAAGACTCCATCTCTAAAAAATAAAGTAAGATAAAAATCACATTGTACCCCATAAATAAAATTGTTGTCAATTAAATGTGAAATTTTAAAAATTAAAAATAAATAAAACCACAGCAAGAGGATGGGCTCTAACGGCAGCCTCCTGGATTGAAACACTGGCTCTGCTGTCCATTTCAGCAACCTGAGACTCAAGTCCCCGTCTGGAGAACAGGGATAACACTGGCACCTACCTCGCAGAGCTGCTGTGAGGACTCGGTGCGTTTAGAATGGTTATGGGCAGTGTCTAGAACAGTGTCTGGCACAGAACCGGCAAGGAGACGAAGGTTTGCTATTATTATGGTTAGGTATTAAGAAGGAAAGGACACTCCTGCCCCCATTTTACAGAAGAGGCTCTGAGAGGTAGAGTCTTGCCCAAGGTCACTCGGCTAGGGGACAAAATAGGCAGGATTAGAACCCCACTCTTCTGCCTCCCAGGCTAGGGCTCCCTCACTTGCCTGCACACCCAGGCCCTGTCCCGCACACGGCCCAGGGCTGTCCCCTTGGACCTGCCTGCCTCCATCCTCTCTTCCTCCTGTCCTCCTCCCAACATCTTCCACCTTTGGGCACCCACATGCACCCCCTACCGGTGACTTCATCTCGTGGGCCACCCCCGGCTCGACCGATCCACTGCTGCTGGTCCGGCGGGAAGGGGGGCCCAGTGCCTCCCCCATGCCCGTGCTGGAGCTCTTGGGCAGCGACATGGGTGTGGCGGCCGTGTGGATGATGAGAGGTGGCAGCAGGCTCTTCCGCAGCTCTGGGTGCTCTCCCAGAGACACCACTGCAAAGGGATAGAGGGAGAGACCCTGAGTCCACTCAGGGCTGGCCTGGGGCTGGGGACAACAGCACCCCCCCCAGGATGGGCACTCACAGGCCAAGCGCTTCTTCCTGTCCCCATCGCCATCCAGACTGGGCGAGAAGAAATCGGGCTCTGACTCGGACTTGGTGGCATCTCCCTAGGACCAGGGAGCAGCAGGCCATTAGGGACCTGGTCAGGCAGGGGTTGCTGGGATGGACTGGGTCTCCCTCTCCTCATATACACACACCACACACAGGCCACAGGAACCAGCAACCACGGCACAAGGCATGCACCGGCACAGGCCAAACCACCCGGGCTCGGGGCCCGAGGCTTCCCAGGGCCCCCAACGCCTCTGCCCTCCACCAGCCACCCCTCAGAGAAGGCACATGGCACAGCCAGCCTGGCTGGATGGCACCAAGGCCGACTGGGGACAGGAGGGGTAGCTGGGCGGGCAGGTGGCACAGGCGGGAAGGGGCTGGGGACCCAAGTGAAGTGGTCACTAGAGCCTCAATTCCAAAAGTCCACTTGAGGCCCCTGCCTTCTCTTCATAGCTCCCCTGCCCCTAGCCTCAGACCTGAGGACCCTGGAAGGAAATTGAAAGACCCCAGACAGAGCAGCTCAGCCCAAGGACGCCACTGCAGCACCTCTGCTCCTTCCCTCCACCTTCCCCAGGCCCCAGCGCCCTTCCTGGCCCCATTTTTACCTCTCTCCCTGTCTCTGGGACAGTTTTTTCTTCCTTCTTAGCAGGTCAGTAGGTTTCCCAGTAATTACACACTTCTCCTTAAGAAGTTATTAAAAAATACTTGATTGCTACTTTTGATAAGGACATAAATATTGGGTAATTGGCATCTCAGGGGATCATTTTCATTAACTCAGTTTATATCCCTAACGAGGCCTTTAATTATCAAGTGGGATCTCCAGGGGGCTGCTCGGGATGCGCAGCGCCATGGGGTCCCGCAGGAATCCTGGCTTCGCCCCGAATTCTGGTGCCATGCCGGAACAGTGGAGCACGGGCTCGGCGTGGGGGCCAGAGGAGGCCCGTGCCCTGAGACAGCTGGCTGGACCTAACTGGGCGAGTGAGGGGCCGGACACTCAGAGGCGGATTTAAAATACGGGTACATTCCATCCTGGGCCACACCCCATCCCCACGTCCTCCAAGGCCGTGTCCTGAGCTGAGGCAGCTTGTGGGGTCTCCAACGAGGACCCAGGACAAAGGGTGAAGGGGTGAGAGGTGGGGGAGTGTCTGCGCCCACGGGGATGGACTCCACTGCGGCGGGACGTCTGGGACTCCTCGGGACCTCAGCACAGGCGCGCATACCCGGGGCGCCCCACACACGTGCACACAGAGGATTCTAAGTCCCTTCCTTCTCTGGCCTGTCCACTGGTCTGGCAGGGACGGGAACGGTGCCCTTTTTGGGTAGATGGGGGCAGAGGCAAGGAGGCTCCTCCCTTCCATGTCCTCAAGGGGGAAGGGACTTAAAATCAAAGCAAACCTCACAACACCAAGGACCACCACGGCTATCACAGGGTGCACAGCAGCGGAGCGTGGACACGAGCACAGAGACACGGAGGCGGAGTGGAGGGGCACAGGGCAGGAGGCGGGGGACATGCCAACTCATGATCGCGTACCTACCCCCTGGGAGTCGACAGGCAGCTGAATACAGCTTAACTGTCCACTCGCATCTTCCCGTTTGCTGATTTCCTACAGGGAAAGGGGGAGGCAGGGGAGGGCCGCTGGTCACAGGCACTCGGGCCTTCAAGTATCGGCAGGATGAAGGAAAGGAGGGGTGCAAACCCCACAGCAGGAGGGGAAATGAGAGACATGGGGGAGGCGAGGGACAGAATGCCCTTCCAGAATTCAACTGCAGGCCCTCGGCAGGCCGGAATGAATCTGGAGGGGGCGGGCAGAGGCCACAAAGATGGGAATGAGGGCAGGAAAGAATCGAGCCCCCCAGTGGTCCTAATAATAACAGCTGCGGTTCACGGAGGGCGTGCCCGGTCCACAAAGCAAACCGCTGGGAGAAGGCCAGCTCGCTTCCTTGCAAGGTAGGAAGCAGGCACCCCATCACCACCTTACACGGGAGACAGCTGGGGTTTGGGGAAGTGAAGAAAACTGCCCCGAATCAGAGTAGGAGGTGGATCTGGGCCTTGAAGCTGAGCATCCAGGTCACCTCTCCTGGCTCGGAGGCAGGGGCTCGGGATTGGACAGGATGGGGGAGGGAGGAGTGGATGAAAGTCGGAGGCGACAGGAGCAGACACGGGCCTCGTAGCGTCTCATGTTCTCGGCTCACGTCCCACCACATCAGAAAAGATGCAGCTGCTCCGTTTGGGATGGGATGTGACAAGTAGCACGGAGACGATGGCTATGATGTTGTTTAGTATCAATTAATGGCCTCACACAGGGCCTGCTGCCTGCTCATTTAATTAAGAGTGTGGATGATAAATATATAGGGATTCAGGGCACAGCCCCCCGCGAGTCAGGAAATCAGCAGCCCAGCAGTCTCCGGCCCCCGGACCACCTCCTCCTATCTCTCGGCAGGGTGGCAAAGCCAGCAGGGGGCCAGGCTTGAGGCCACCTGCCGGGGAAGCCCACCAAAACGGGGGCAGCCACTTCCTCTGCCGCCGAGGGGGGTTGTCTTATTTGGAAAAAAAATGCTGGGCCATCATCACGGCAAAACCAGCCTCCCCTGCCGTACCGTGGGGCCTCCTTAGATCTAAGTGCTCGGCCCCTTGAAGCCTACACAGGAGAGGACAGGTGCCTCTGGCGGTGTCCAGGCCATCGGAATTGAATGACATCCCCCAGCCCATGCCCGCCACATGCGGGGCAAGGAGCAGCCACTCCAGCCCCTCACGCGGGCATCCAGGGCTGCCTCGACTCTCACGGAGGGGCTTGATCTTGAAATCCATCCCACCCCAGACAGGAAGGATCGCAGCCCAAGACGCCACCTCCTGAGTGAGACCCTCCCCGCCAAGGCACGTATACTCTGAGGTTTCAGGATGGGAGTGGCCACTGGGCTCTTGCTGACCCTCACGCTGGGGCAGCTCACAGGCAGGGCCCAGCAGGGCCAGGGTGACCGGCTGGCCCAAGGGCCAGGCTGCTCTCGAGCCCACACTCAGACTTCTTCGCTGCCTAGCAACCAGCCCAGCTCAGCCGCACTCGATTTAGCAAGGTGTTTGCTGAAAGGGCCGAGTGGCGGGGCGGGGGCCGTCTGTGCTGGGCACCTCAAGACTGCCTTGGCGGCTGAGTGGCAGTGGCGGGAGGGGGACAGGCTCGAGGTGTTTTCCATTTCCCTCCACACTGTTCCACAGGAATTTTTCAGAGGCGCTGCCTTTGGAAGGAGCTAACGGGCCCCCTCCTCACTGAGCTCCCCCTCCCACAGGCCCCGCACGGTGGCCGAGCAAGTCCACAGGGACCCTGGGTCTCGTAGGAACACTGTGGTACCCTCAACTCCTCAGGGCCCAGGGAACCCCCAAATGAGTGTCCCACTCCAGGGAGCGTGCCGACGTCCCTCCTTCCCTGCAAGAGGCCCAGCCTTCAGCAAAGCTGCCCTCGCTGCCACCCAGCAGGGAGGAGACGCGGTAATGGATAACTACAGAATTAAGAGGGACTCGGGGAGAGAGGCTGGTGTGGGACAGACGCACCGCACCCCACCGACCCAGCTGGCCCACGGGGAATGGCCCTCCCTCGCAAGGCTGGGAAAGAGTCGGAAAATAGATTTTTGTTTTTCCACCGTGTGCCGGGTATTTATAGACCAGGCCGCAGCGGGAGTTTCCATCCGGGTCACCCGGAGAGAACTGGACCAAGAGCTTCTCCAGGCCCAACCTGGAGCATTTCTAGGTTGGGTCAAACCATCCCGTGTGAGGCACTAGGACGCTGGGGCGGGCCTGGGGGCTTGGGTGGGAAGAGAGGCCGAGCTGAGGCAGGGGAGGGGTGCAGCCCTTCGGGCAGAGACTGTGCCCTGGCACAGCAAGGGCAGGATCGATGTGAATCAATATTAATTGATGACGCTGCCTGTGACGGAGGTGACGGAGCCTGGGCTGGAAATAGGACACTCATTTCTGCCATGCCCGCAGCTAATTGGGCTCATTTCTCACCCTGGGCAGCTCAGCCCTGCCCCGGCCCTAGTGGCATCTTCATCAGCCTGGCCAGAGCTCAGATGACTTGCACACAAGCCTCCCGCACCCCATCGGCGGGATGGGTCCTCTTGGGATGTCCCACAGAGCACTGTGCTCAAGAGTCCAGCTGTGCCACGGACCCGGCACTTATCTGGGGAGAGGTCCAGCCGACTCTGAGGGGGAAGCCCACTCAGCAGCTGACCTTTGACCCAGGGACCCCAGACAACAACCGTGTGTGCCACGTGATGAGGGGCGTGGTCTGAAGGGCACTTCCTGCGGGATTTCCCAGGCCCCTGCCGTGGGCAGCGGAGGGAGAGGACACTCGAGCCAGGCAGCCGACTCCTCCCAGGTGTGGGCAGGGCAGGTGGGCAGGGCAGGGGGTTACCTCCGCCTGGAAGCCCTCCACCAGAATGGCGACGAGCAGGTTGAAGAGCACATAGTTGCCGAAGGTCATGAGGGCGATGAAGTAGAGGGCCGCCCAGGACGACGTGGAGGCCATGCCATTGTAGAGGACTTTGTTCCAGTCCTCCTGCGTCAGGATCTGCAGGCGGAGGCGGGAGTCAGGGCCTAACCAGGGGCACCCGACCGCCCTGCCCTCCCTGCCCTGTTCCCCTCGCACCTGAAAGACGGTGACGATGGCCCAGAGCAGGGAGTCAAAGTTCTTCCGGTCTGGCAGCGTGTCCCCATCCCGCTCGGATGCAAACTTGCAGCCGAAGAGATGCATGCCCAGGATGCTGAGGGCACAGGGAGCCAGAGACGGGGTCAGAGCCCGCCGCTCCCTGCCCCTCAGGCCCTTCTGCCCCAACCTGGCCCGTCTCCCGGCCGGCCCGGCGCTGCGCTGCCCTCACCTGAAGATGAAGATGAAGAGCATGAGCAGCATGCAGAAGGTGGCCACGTTGTCCATGGTCTTCATGAGCACCACGAGCTGCCGTTGCAGCGCCGGCAGGAAGCGCACCAGCTTCAGCACGCGCATCAGGCGGAAGGTCCGCAGCACCGACAGGCCGCCCCCCTGCTGGCCCACGATCTCCCACACGCTGCAGGGGGGCAGGCAGCCTGAGCCCACCGCACCTTCACCCACTCCTGCCCTCCCTTCACCCGAGGGCCTGGGCCGGCAGGCGCAGCAAAAGAAAATGGGGCACAGATGGGACCCTGGGCCGCCAAGCGGGAACCTCTGAGACAGTGAGGATCTGGGTCTGGGTGACAGCCCTGGCGCCCTCCACTCTCCCCTCCCGGCCAGAGATCACATCCTGGCAGCAGACAGCCCCCTCCCTAAATCCAGCCAGTACAACTGCATCAGGTTATGGAATATTTGCTTTGTTCTGTTCTAATGAAATCTAAAGCCAACTCCAAAAGCAATAAAGAGATTCTTCTGGCTCTAGGCCTGGGGGGACGGAGCACTTTCCCAAAGTCTTGGAAACCCTAAAGCAAGTTGCTGGAATCTGAGATGGTTTCCAAGCACTTTGCAAGCAGGGACAGCTGGCTGGACCTCATACCTCCACCGAATCCTCTCCAAAGACAATCCCCCACTCTCACCTACCCCAGGACTGGGTGGGGTCAAGGATAAGAGATGGGAGTGGGGAGAGGAGGCTAAAGAGGCACCAGGCAAGGAAGACGAGTGCCATAGCCCATGTGGGCAAGGTGGGGTGGAGGGAGAGAGAGAAAGCCATGGGGGCACACCGAGTCCCCCACCTAGAGGAGTGGGAGGTCCTGCAGGTCAGTGGGGCCTGACTCCAGACCCCTCCAGCCCAGAGGAACAGGTGGCATGGCCCCTGTCCCCAAGCCATCCCTGCTCACATTCTTCAAGCGAGAAGCAGTGGGGGGCAGCCATACCTGATGACCACAATGACACCATCGAAGATGTTGTAGGGATTCTTGATGTAGCCAAAGGGACCATACACGAGCAGCTTCAGCAGCATCTCCAGGGCAAAGAGGCTGGTGAAGACGATGTTGCTGATCTCCAGGGCGTTGGTAAGCTCCTCAGGCTGGAGGGCAGGGTGGGGCGTGAAGCAAGAGGCTTGTCTCTGAGCCCCAATTCCCAGTCCTCCCAGCGTGGGGTTCCAGGGAGAGGAGGAGCAGGAACAGCAAGCTGGGGGGATGGCATACTGGGTGCTCAGGCTCACGGGGAGGACCCTTCCTGAAAATGTCCGGGAACAGATGCACCTAGGGGCAGCCGCCCCCGGAAAGCACCGGGTGAAACCCACAGCCCTCAGCCGGCTCCCGGCCCTGGGTCTCAGATCGGGGGCCGCAGGCTGGCTGTGGAGCCTGTGCTGCGGGCTCCGCGCTGCCGCCTCCCGGAGCTGCGAGGCCCATCCCGGCCGGGCTGCCAGGCCAGCTTGACGTGCCCGGGCCGGCGGCAAGATGGTGCTGGCCAGCGTTAGAGGGCGGTCGCCAAGGCCTCGCATGCACGGCCCGTCACGCTGCCACACACAACGTCACACGTGTTCCACAGCTACTCTGTGGACTTGGCAGCCTTGTCTTGGACAACTGCTGGCTATGCTTGCTTCCTTCCAACACACACACACACACACACGCACACGCACACGCACACGCTCCCAGTCACACACGCTGCTGGGAAGAAGGAAGACTGCCCAAGAAGGGTTGTCATAGATGAAGAGACACCGGGAGCCTCGGCCTGAGACCAGGACACCTGGGTTACGTCTCGGCCTGTCCTATCCCTCAGCGAGTGACCTTCAGCAAGATTCTCAACCTCTCTGGCCAAACGTGATACATAAGAGGTAACTCCTTTTATGCTCCTACCCAGGGTCTGGGATTGGGACCAAGGATGCATCCTAGAGAGGTCCT
This sequence comes from Microcebus murinus, assembly GCF_040939455.1. Taxonomy (NCBI): domain Eukaryota; kingdom Metazoa; phylum Chordata; class Mammalia; order Primates; family Cheirogaleidae; genus Microcebus; species Microcebus murinus. The sequence continues at coordinate 38,147,129 of NC_134121.1, forward strand.
CGGAAGAACTAGTGACAAACCCTGTCTCACCTGCTCTTGCAGCTCACTAGTCACCTCGGTATGCAGTACTCCCTGTATGCCTAGCAATGCACAGGCACCGAGGAGCTGCAAAATCCCGCCAGCCACGCTCCTGCCTCCCAGGAGCTCAGCGTCTAGCTGGAAACAAGTTGTACACACAACACAGCTGGGCAACCACAAGAGGCCCTAGATGCTTCAGTGCCAAAATAAATTACCCAGGCAGTAAATCCAGGAGTTCGGGAGAGAGAAGGTGAGAGGTGGACACAGAGCAAAAGGATTAGTCGGGAGGCAGCAGCTGAAATGCACTCTGAAGGGGTTGTGGGGTCTCCCCAGGTGGGCGGGGACCACGAGCAACCTGAGCCTGGTTCTGGTTGTGGGAGAAGGCAGGGGTGCGGCCGGATACAGGGATGGGGACACAGGGAGAGATATGGGTGGCTCAGTGGAGCCCACGCCCATCTCACGGGTGTCTGGACAAACCAAAAGCCCAAAGTCCATAGTAGCTGCTGGAAAAGTTTGAGTTAAAGAAATAACCAGCTGGCACGATTGCTCACGCCTGTAGTTCCAGCTATTCAGGAGGCTGAGGCAGGAGGATTGCTTAAGCCTAGGAGTCTGAAGTTACAGTGAGCTATAAAGATGTCATTGCACTCTAGCCTGGGCAACATAGCAGGATCTTGTCTCAAAAAAAAAGAAAATAAGAAATAACCAAACGAGGCCCTTATTCCATCAGACACCTCCCCCTGTTTACCCAGCTGCCTCATCTGGCCAGCTGCCCAGGTAGGTCACCCAAGCATGGAGCCAGGCCCTGGGCGAGACCAAATGTTTGCTAATGGCCCCAATCTGTGTGGCCAACCTGGGTGGGAGGTGGGGGGGCTGGAGGGAAGGGGCTTCTGACTAGCAGGTGAGTGGCAACTGGGGTCCTCGGGGTCAAGGCTACTCAGAAGGAGATAAGCTCTGGGCCCAAGCACGGGTTAGAGGCAGGCCCGGGAGCAGACAGCCTGTGTCCGGAGGGAGAGTGGCTGTGGCGAGGGCCGGTGCGGCATGAGCCCGCCGCTCCAGCAGATCGCAAGCAAGTCTCTGTTCCACAGACTACAAGTGGGGGCAGGCCGGGACACTGCCACCTGACCCAACTGTCGGGTCACACAGCCACGGGACCTTTAGGACCCCCAGCGTGAGCATGGTACAGGAGGTGGGGAAGGAGCCACTGTCGGTGCCGATAAACCCTGGAACCCAGGCCCCTCCTGGCAGCTTTGATCCTCTACTCTGTGTTCCCAAGTCCAGTCTGCCGAGGATTGGTGGTCGGTGAGGCTGCCTCCCTGTCACTCCGCCTGCTGCCCTGTTTCCCAGCCTTGCACTGGACACAGGTGAGGAGCACGGCCCACACAGGTGTGAGGTTTCACGGGTTCCCTGGCTCACTGCGTACTCACCCCGTGCCATCCACACGACAGCCCCCCACGCCAGTCTTCCACATGAGCATGAGGCCAGGAGACGGTGGCTGATGGGTTCCAAGTCACAGGACAGGAAGAGCCGGGGCAGGCCAAGCCTATGTCCCTCTGACTCCAACAGTACTAGACAGTCAGGATTCGAACCCACGCCCCAGGGACAGCGAGGGGCCTGTGGATCCCAACTCACGATGGACTGAATACACGACACGCCTTCTAATGTATGTAAGATCGCATTTCAAATCGACAAGGATGTAGGGATAAACAACAAGCTGATGTGAAAGGATAATGGAGGGACACTCGAAACAGGTGAATTTTATGACATAGAGACGAGACCTAAAAAAGCCACTAAATATGAAAATTAATAAAACATTCTTTAAAAAGTAGCTGAAAATGTCATGTATTTACTCAATCAGTGAGTCCTGAAAGCACAAATACCACTGTGCATATTGGAGAGAGGTTGTTCTTATCACTCCCCGATGTCATCAAGGACGGCTCAGGGACAGGTACGCCTTGCTCACCTGCACACCACGAGGGCTCCCAAGAAGGATGGTGAGGGGCTCTCCACAAGGCCTGCATCACTCGTCCTCGTTTAGGGGGTGGCAGCAAAGCCTGGAGCCCCCGCCCGGCCCAGCCACCTGGCTCTGGGACTGGGGAAGCGGGGGGCCTGACACCGGTGGGAAGGGCCTGGCGCTGCCCCTTGGCCCTGCCTCTCCCTCTAGGCTCCCAGCACACGCTCAGGGCAACGTCTCTCCCTTTCCAGGGCCCTGGTGTCCCCTCCCAATGATCCATGGAAAAAAAGCCCTCCCCCCTCAGACAGCCAGGTTTACCCAAGTTACTAAATCGGAGGCTGGGAACAGTCTACAAATGCAGGATGAGGACACAGTTAGCAACAAGGTTGCCCCAGGGACCAGAGCAGTAATTACGGCTGCAAAGGGGGGGGTGTGGAGCCAACTTCTGCGGGTACCTGCAGGCCCGCACGCACACATGGGGCCAAGGACCTTCCACCCAGAGGGCCATTCCCTCCCTGCTCACCACCACAAGGGAGGGATGTGGGTCTCCTGAATAGCCCAGGGCCCTGAGGCTCTGAGAGGTGAGGTACCTTGATGGAGGTCACAAGGATCTTTTGGGCAGGCGGGGAGCCAGGCCCGTTGCGCTTTCCTCTACATCCGTGCCTTTGGGACCCTTTCCATGGTGCCACCCCCACCACACACCCCGACAGCCCATCAGGCAGGCACCCGCCTCCCCTCACCGACTGGCCTCAGCTGCAGAAGTCCTTCCCAGGTCTAGCCTGCATCTTTCCTGCTGTTCACAGATGTCCAGGCCCCGTGGCAGCTTCTGTGAGCCACAGCCAGACAGCCTGAGCCTCTCCCTCCCGGAGCCCCAGGTCTCTTGTCTGTGCTGCTGCAAACTGTAGATCTCCCGTCTCCTCCCATCTCCTAACCCTTCCCTGTCCTCAGGCTGTCACCTGGCAGCAACTATGGCCCCAGGCAAGCTGCCCAGTACTTCCTAGCACCAGGACTGCCCCAAACCCATGGCATCTCCATTGACAAGCCCTTCAAGTGCCCTCTGTGTGCAGAACACTGGTGATGAAAAGGTGGGATTAAACCCGAAAAGAGGATGGTGAGACTTTCTGAGACTTTCTTCCTGTGCGACCTTGAGCAAGTCCCTTAACCTCTCAGATCCCCAGTGGCCTCTTCTGTTCAACAGGGTAACACCAGCTCCAGGCAAGACTGCTCAGGCAGAACTAAGGAGGCAAAGCCTGTGAACACACCCAGCCCAGGGCCAAGCTCAGGTGGCCCTGGGGGCACGGGCAGGACAGAGTGTCTGCAAGACTGCAGCTACACACAATGGCGGGGGCAACACCCCGGAGCCGCAGGAGCTCAGTCCAGCTGAGGTCAGTGGGCCAGTGGGGAGGAGGATGCGGGAAGAGGATGCCCACAGAGGGTGTCCCCCGCTGCCACAGAGGGCAGCGCGAGCAAAGGTGTGGAGGAAGGGATGTGCAGGGCGTCCCGGGGGCCAAGAATGAAGGGGTCTGCTCAGGTCAGAGGGTGGAAGGGGCCAGTGGTGGACACGGCTGCAAGGTCAGCAGGGCCAGGGTGAACGGCTGCGCTTGTGCCCTGACTCAGGCTGGACCCGCCCCTGCCCACGACGCTGCCATGGAGGCCCTGGGGCGCTGGGGGGGGGATGTGCAAAGCAGGGTATTAAGAAGATTAATCTGGCTGCAGTGGTAGCAGCGTGTGGACGGCTTGGAGGGGAGAGACGGAGACCAATTAGGATACTGCAGCGGTCCAGGCAGGAGGCCGGAGAGCCGGCTCTGGCAGACAGTGATGTACCTCTCACAGGGAAGGCGTGAGGGGGTGGACAAGCAGGGTCAGAGCTGAGTACAAATCACCCCTGCGCTGCCCAAGCCCACCCCAGCCCCCATCTCCTCAGCTCCCACCGGCTCTGCTGACCCTGCAATCTCTCTATTGGGCTCCTCAGCTCCCCTCACCTCTGCTTCCAACAGTCCTGCCTGCTGCTCCCCCGACCCAGGAGGGGGGTCCCGGAAGGCTGCAGTGATGGTGTGAGGGCCACTGGGTCTGTGGGAGGCTTGGGAAGTCAGAGAACACCTGGGTGGCAGGAGGTTTCCCGGAAATCCCACACACCTCGTCATGTAGGTCACAGCTGTGCTATTCCCACCACCCCAGAAGCTCTCTGGCTCAGACCCTCACCTCTCTGGGCACACCCCCCTCCAGCACCATGCCATGCCCACTGGGCCAACCGTTAGGTGTCATTGTGACCCCAGCCTGGTCTCCTAACCAGGGTGATGCCAAGGAGCAGTGTTCTCCCCTTCCTGCGATCTCTCCAGCTCCTGGAAGGCCCCACAATGAAATACACAAGCCAACGAGGCAGGGAGCACCCGCGTGCTCACCCAGCTTCAAGACGGCCGACCCAGGGCCCCTGCTACTTAAAACTTGGGAGCTGCGCCCTGCCCCTCACCCACCCGGACAACCTCTGGCCCACGGTGGCCCGTGGGAAGGCTGCCCTCATGACCACACTGTCCCAGGCTCCCACCCTGCCCAGCCCAGCCCAGGTAAGTCCCCACGCCCTCCTCCTCTCCGCTGCGGCTCCGGAACTGCTGAGCCGCGCTAGAGAGGCACGAACCTATGCTGACTGGACAGGCGATTCCCTGCAGGGGCCCACGGAGGCTGGATGTTTTATCACAGTCCTCCCTCCGCCACCACCCCACCATTGGTCCTCCCTTGTCAGGTCTCCACCTCTCTGCCCCAGCCGCTGCCTCAAACCTTCCCCATTCCGCTGTCCCCAGCTGCACTCCCCACCTGGCCTCCTGCTGCACAGGGGCTCTGTGTCCCGTGTCTACTCCTGGAAGGGAGCCAGCCCCTCCTCCACCTGCACACCACATGCTCCCCACCTCCAGGCTCTCTGGGCCCCCCACCCATCAGCTATCCCGGTACCCATCACTTCTCCAATCCCTTCCCTTCCGCCTGAAAGCAGAAAGCTTCCTCGTGACTCCGGACCCATTCACCCCTGAACCCTGGGCCCCGGCACTCGGGCTCTCCAGGGCCCCTCTTCCCAGCCCTGCTCTCAGTGGATGCCTCGGCAGCATCTGAGCCCATGCTGGCCCCTCCCGCCTGGCGCCAGCCTCCCCTGGCTTCCCCACCCTGTGCCAGCCCCTCCTGTCCCTGGAGGCCACCTTCCCACTGCCTTCCCCCCTCAGGCCAGCATTCCTCAGAGTTCAGTCTGAGCCCACAGCCTCCACCAGCTCCCACAGTCCCACCTCTCCAGCTGTCATGGGAGTGTAGACGACACAAAACAATCTCCAAGCCCCTGGCTCCCCATCCAGGGAGCCAACGCCTGCCTGACAGCCCTCCCGGGATGGCCCACAGCCATCTCACACTCAGCACATCCAAAACAAACCCTCTCACCTCCTCCCAAACCTGCTCCTTCCCAGCCCCAGCATTCTCCACGCTCTGCCTCACAACCTTGGGGTTAGCTAGGAGCCGTGCCTGCCCTCCATCCCTCCGGACGCTAGGGGAACTGCTGTCCTACCCACCCCCTCATTCTCTCGGCAGCTTGGCCCCACTTGGGGCCTCATCGCCTCTGATCTGAACAACAGAAATAGCCTCCAGCCCCTCCCCCACCCAGCCCGCACCTACTGGAAGCTGCTTCCTTCAACACCGGGACTCACATCACTCCCTGCGCAAACACCTCCAGGCCAGGGTAGGGAAGAAAACTTGACTGTCCTTCAGAGCGACCCATGCCGTGCATTTCCCCTTAGACCTCTCCGCTTCTACAGCCCGCTCCCCTACACCTGCTATGAGTCCCACCCATCTTTCAAGGCCCCCCTCAAAAGCCACCCCCTCCACGGAGCCCTTCCAAATTCGTCACCTGGTGTGAGTATCTCTCTTTGTTCCCTGAAGTCTCTCTCTCTCTTTGTTTTAATGCATTTGGCATAATTGTCCATGAAACAGAACAGCTTTTCTACTAGAACCTATAGTTCCTGGGTGCTTCTGCCCCCGCCCTCAGCCCCCTGAAATTCTAGTGTTCCATACCAGTGTGCTATGCACAGGGTGTGCTCCTTGTGCTTGTGGAATTGGGGGAGCCAGGGGACAACTGAAAGAATGAGAATACCCCTTAGCAGACATCTCTAAAACAGCACCCCTCTCCTCCCACACCCAGAGATACTTTGAAAGTCTGGGGTCAGGTCAGCTGTAAAGGACCCTCCTTGGTCCCCAGCACCAGCTCCTCAGCCAGGACTCCTCCTGGAGGCCAGGGGACTGGCTTGGGTGGAAGGTATCCATAAACTTTTGCCCCCAAAGGCCACATTTGCAGTGTCTGTGCACGTGTGCAATTTCTGGGGGAAGGGTCACCAGCCTTCAGCAGAATTGAAAAGGAGGCTGTGACTCCCTTCCATAGTTAAGGCCTACCACATCTGGACACCCCCACCCCACCCCCAGCTTCCCTCTCCTTGAACAGCCGACCTCACTCACTTATAAATAGAAACTCTCTCTGGACATGGATCTGGAGTGACAGGATGGGCCCAGAGTGTGAGCGACCGGCAGAATCACCACCTGCCCTGTCCTCTCCCGGCTGGCCATCTACCCTGGACCCTCCCTCCCTCTCCCCTTCACTGGGCTGCGTGTCTCTCCCCTGACCCTGGATGCTGTTGTCTGTCTTCTAGAATATGAGGTTAGCACCTGCCTCCCTACTCCGTGACTTGGAGACCAGAAGGGGAGGATCAGGAAATTTCCGTGTCCCCAAGACCCCTTCCTGCCCCTCCCCTCCTCCTGGAGAGGCTGGGCCCCCGTGCAGACCCAGGGTGGACAGGGAAAAGAGGACAACCACTTTTCCGAGCTCTGGCAGCCTGCTGGATATGGCACCAGGATGGCCTGTCGGCACCTTGCATGCAATGTGTCCCTCCCCAGCCCAAATCTGCTCAAGCCTCAGTGCTCCCCTGCTAGGTAGAAGCCTGGGAGTGCTTCTTGCTGCTTCCTTTCCCCCAGCTTACAACTAGTGTTGAGTACTAAAGATTCAGCCACCTGTCAGCTCTCCCAGCCCTCTCCACGCCATCTCCAGGGACAGAGATGTAGTTTGAACTACCTGGATCACTGCAGTAGCCTCTGTACGTGCCCTACCCTCCACCCGTCACTGGCTATGTCCTACTCTTCCTTCAGACTCAGCTCAGAGGTCACCTGCTCCCAGGGCTCCTCCTCCACGCACCCCTCTCTGAGCACGTGCCACATCATGTAAATATGACTGTAAATTCGATGGCGACCTCCCTGAGAGGAAGGACGGTGCCTTAGGCCCAGTGTCGTGCTGCTCTGCACTGGCATCATGTTGGTAGCTTGAAATTGACTATGGTGGGAGCATTTACACCATGTAAATTGGCAAACGCCACAAATCAGGGCTTTTTTTTTTTTTAAGGGATGGTTGTTAAACATTTATCAGCACACCAACGCTTAGGCCCAACTCTGATGATGCCAAGGAAACGTGTGGAATGGATGGATAGATGGATAATTCACCGAAGTTCCGGGCTCCATGCACTGCCCTCTGGTGGCCGGGGCACACACATAGCCTGGCCCTAAATCAATCACATCATCCTTCCGGCCTCACTCAGGTCCATTTTCTTGCTCCTTCCCCAGGGTCCTGTGTCCTTGTCCTCCTCATCAGCTCTCTGGGCAAACAAATCCTGCCAATTCTCCACCAGCTGGTGGTCAAGGGTGGGGAAAGCAGGAGAGAGTGGACAGCAGGGGGCCAGTCTGGGGTGGGGGGGTGGCACAAGATGATCCCTATCTCCGTCAAGAGGATGGGGGGGAGGCAGGACCTGACAGTGGGAGAGGGTGGATGGGGCCCCCAAGGGCCATAGACACAATTGCTCATTAAGGGTGCTGCAAGGGTGGGCCACCAGCCTCTGTGACACTCTCCCTCCCCGTGGCTCCACCCCAAGCCTGCCCTGCCTCTGTCCTCATTTGCATCTGGGTCTGGTCTCTGTCTTCAGCTCCCTCTCTGTGTCTCTGTGGCTCCAGTTGTCTCTGCCTCCTTGCTATGTCTCCATCTCTCCCTCCATGTCTTTCTCTCCTGTCTCTGTGCCTCTGTCCACCCTCCTACCCATCCCCCACCCCCCTCCATCAGTCTCCTCCACTTTGTTCCCATCTCTCTCTCTCTCTCCCTCCCTGCCCCCATCGCCCCCATGTGTCTCTGTCTCCTCCTCTGTGCCCGCTCTGTGTCTCTGTCTCTCAGCCCCCCACATGTCCTCGCTGCCTTCCCTAGCAACCTCCCCCCACCCCCGCCCCCCAGCCTGCTCAGGCTCTGGGGCCCAGATGGCGGGACGTTCACGCCGCAGTGCCTGCAAGCACAGGGCCATGGCAGCTTCTGGGATGTCTCACCACCCCCCACCCCTGAGCCCGCTGGGCAGCAGTCAGTCATCTGCCCAGCCTGCTGGGACTCCCACTCACCCCTGTGGGCCCTCAGCAACCAGGTACTGGGGCAAACTGGAGCAGAAACTGCCGCCCCTGGGTGAGGCCTCCCTGCTGCTGAGGGCTTAGGGTGTGCCGTGGGCTGTGTCCCCCTTTCCTCAGGAACTTGGGCAAGGAGATGCTGCAGGCACCCCTGACTGATGGCTTTTACTTCCTCTCCAAAGGGGTGTCCTTCTTGATGTCTAACTGAAAGCCCTCTTGCTGCGGCTTCATCTGCCCTGGGTCTGTGTGACTCAGCTTCTTCCCAGTGCAATCAAAGCCTCCACCAGCAGCATCTGGCTAGGCAGGGACTGCTGATGTACCCCCCAGGGGGCAAGAGGAGGGCACTGAGAAGGTGCCCCCTGGGGGATGGGCATCCGACCACGGCTAGACCTGGGGTGAGGGCAAAGGAGTTGGGGTTCAGGTTCGGGGAGCCTGGGCAATGGGAGGTTAGGGACTACCACCACCTGGTCCCAGGAGCAGAAAATGCTGCCCCCTCCCCACCAGCCTGGCAGAGCGGAGCACCTCTCCCCGGGAGGCTGGCTGAGCGGGCATGTGCACACACACCCACACCCCACGCAGCCCAGACACAACATGCCCACTGTGGTGCCATGCACGCCCACCTGCTGGCACTGCAGCCGGTGTCCCACCCCCTCTCCACCCCATAGCTACCAGGTGGGGGGCCGCCAAGGCAAGATGAAGTGGCATCAGTGTGATGTGATGGTGGAGAGGGTACACCTGGCCAGACGGGGCAGTCTGGGGCAAGAGCCAAGTGCTCACAGTATTGCGGGAGCAGAGGTCAGCGGGGTGGGGGCAGGGGGCTTAGAATCCCCTGAAAAGTGAACATCTCACTGTCCACTCCAGGCCCAGCTTGGACCTATGTTCCCAGCCTTGACCCCCTCTGCCTGCCTGCATCCCCCTGCCGAGCCCGCCTGCCCGCAACCAGGCCCCACCTGGCTGAGACGCCCCTCCCACGGCGCGCTGTGCTGGGGCAGGCACCCGCCCCACACCTCTGGCCCCTTGTGCCTCTGCCCCTGACTCGGGGACACGGAGATATGCTGCTCAGTTCCAAAGCAGGAAAGGGTGGGTTCTGGTGGCCCCGTCCTCTTCCTGCTGCCTCTGGGAGGCAAGAACACCCAGGGGAGAGGAGCACAGACGGGCGCAAGCCACAGCGCCTGCCTCCTACTCCGAGCACTAGCCAAGGGGTGACTAGAAGGCTGAGCAGGGGGAGGATGCTGACTTCTGGAAGGAACCCTGTGGAGGAGGAAGCCAAACCCGGTGTGAGGCTCATGGCGCCTGCTCTGGCCCCCACCAAGGGTGCAGCCTGGTGTGTGGCGGGGAATCGGTGGGGTCCCCCAGGCCACCATTTCCACCTCTGTGCAGCTCTGGGAGCTAGAGCAGCCTCCTCCCCCTCAGCTCAGATCCCATTGCTCGCAGCCATTGGCCCCACAAAACAAGCCTGCTTCCACATGACAGCCCTTCAAATATTTGAAGACAGCTCGCCTGTCCCTGCTGAGCTCTCCTCCTGACTAAACCTCCTGGTTCTTAGAACGGTTCCTCAAACGCGATGGTTTCAAGTCCCCTCGCCACGCTGGCGCTCTCGGCCGCCCAGAGCCGCCCCGGATCACAGCACGACTCCCAGACCGCAGGCCGGGACAAGCCTGCTTCCCGCCCCAACCCCAGCAGGCCTTCGATCCACCAGGCGCGTGGTGGATCTCACCCCTCCACTCCTCACCCCTACCAACGCAGTCCCCTCCTGCCGCACCTTCTCCAAAGACCCAAACCTCCTCCAGTGACGCACCTCTCCCCTTGTCCACATCCTTCAAAGCCGCCGCCTCTGAGAAGCCTTCCCAGATAGAACACACCCTGCACCTGTCCTGGGCAACCTCTAAACTCAGAAACTTTGTGGCATTCACTGGTATTCACCCTCCGGAGAATCCCCATGCGTGGCGCCCGCGCCCTCGCCCCCCTGCCCCGCCATGCAGGCTTCGGCGTGGAGAGTAAAGAAGGAGCCGAGCAGAAGGGGAGACAGAGGGCCCCGGCGCCAGGGGAGAAGTGGCTGGCGGGGGCCCTGCCGTTGCCCACACCCCTACCTGTTCATGGTATTCGATGCCCATGCTGAGAGTATTGACCAAGATAGCGATCATGATGCCCCGGCCAAAGTACTTGCTATCCACAATCTTCCGGAAGGTGTCACAGATCAGTCTCCAGAAGGCCAGCACGGAGCTGGGCTCTGCGTCCTGGCTCAGGCTCCGCTGCCGCCGGCTGTGGGGGTCCCGGAGGTCGCTGTGCTGGGCGTCCTGTGTGAACTCGTAAACCGCCTCACTGTCTGAGTCAGGCATCTCGTGGTCAGCAAGCTCCATCTCCCCGGCCCCCGCCCGGGCACAATAGGGGCAGCTGTCTGGACCACAGGCTCCACTGTCTGCCCTCAAGCAAGGGCTGGAGATCTTGCAAGAGCTTTGGCAGGCACCTGGAACAGGAGAGCAGAGGTTAAAGGCTCCAGGGTCTTTTACCTGGGGCTCCCCTGCCCTGAGTGAGGGCACCTGGGTGTTACAATGAAGGGGGTGCTGGGCACCTAGTGGGCCCGGGGTGCTCACTGCCCTGCAATGTGGTCAGTCCTGAATAACAAATGTCCCAGTGTCAATAGCACCATATTGATAGTCACTGCTGAGTGTCTCAGGGCTCAGGCAGAGAGGCCTCAATATTCTCTGAGGTCCTGGACAGCTCCTAAGTCCTAAGGCCCTTCAGCAAGGAGCCTGGACCATCTCTCCTTCCCAGAAGCCAAGCCTACATCAACACTGCTCTGAGCAGCACTTTCCAAGGGATCCTTCAGACACACCCACACATGTGCACTTGCACACACACCCACACCAGACACACATATACGCACACATGCTCCAGACACATGTACACATATGTACTGTGTACACACTGCATGCTACCGTATATACACACATGCACATACCAAACACATGCTTGTACAAACATGTTCACACACAAGGCACATATGCTAGATACACACACCTGTGTGCGTGCACACACACCAGCAAAGAGCATCATACCCGTGTGCACCTGCACCTCCACATATCAGACATGTGTGCACAATGCACCGGACATGTGCATGCACAAATGCACATACACACACACCAGATCCCTTCGTGGACTCAAACATGCATATACACACCAGACTCACGCGTGTACACATGCACAGTGACCTATCGCAAGACAATATCCATTTAAATCCATCTTCAATCATAGAATATGCAAGCTGAAAGGAACCTTAGAGACACCCGGGGAAAGCATGTTTGTGGAGGCACCTGGCCCAGGGCCCAGCCCCTAGTAGGCACGCAGCGACATTTCCCCTACTGACTGCATCTGCACACAGGAGGGTGTCAGTAAGCCCCCACTGACAATAATGATGGGCCCAGCCCTGCCTTTTACACGTGGGTGTGTGCGACTGGCCCACGTCCCATGGCAGGGCAGCGGAAGAGCTGGCATAAGAACCTTTCGCTCTGGGCTCCGTGATAGCACCTTCTGGTCCCAGCCCACGTTCCCACGTAACACCCCCACGAATATCCCGCTGCTCCCCACGTGCCACATCCTTCCCAAAACAGTTCCTGGGCTGTGGCTACAGAGAACCTGTCTACCGGGGAGAGCCCAACACCCCACGTCTCACTGCCCCATGACACTGGGTGCTCCACTCATCAGACAAGCAGCTCCCCAAGGACTTGCGGCTCCTGGCCCCGGACTCCCTGCAGGGAGGGACTGAGACTCAGGCTTAGAGTGTGGGGCGTGATGCTGCGCATAGTCACATACCATCTCCCCTCTGAGCCTTGTGACAGGGAGTGTGGAGCGTGGGCCTCAGAGTCCACCCCTCACCCATGACACAGCCTTGGGCATGTCACACAACCCCCCAAGCCTCCTTTTTCTCACCCACACAATGGGGATACTAAGAGAGCTTATCACCTAATCAGCGGAGAGGATCCAATGAGACTTTGCTGCAAAGCATGTGACAGGCACACAGCCATTAGTCAAGAGCCACCAGATATTACTGCAAACAGCACAGAGCAGAATTCGTGGAAGGTGCCCATTACATGATAGCTATCGCTATTAAAATGCAGGAATTACGATTCCCATTTTAACAGATGAGAGAATTAGGGCTCAAGGGAGTGATGTGACTGCTTGACGATGTCAAGGCCATGAGAGGCAGAGTGGGAATCTGAGCCCTGGTCCCCTCTGGGACACCACCCAGCCCCCAGACAAGGGCACCAACAGGCCCCCACCCAGAGTTCTCACCCGTGCTCTGCGTCTCTAGCAGCTTGTGCATGGAGCTGTAGGGCCCGGGTGGGATGTTGAGGCTGGTGAGGGCGGGAGGCCCAGAGCTGGGGGCCACCTCTACGAGGGCCTTCTCTTTCAGCATCTCTGGTGGAGGGCTGGTGTGTACAGTGGGGTACACCTTCCCACTGCCCACGGTTCTGCCCGATGCTACAGATGGGGACCGGGGAGGGGGCGCCTGGCAGCGGACTGGCTCCAAGTGGCAGTCAGCATGGTAAAAGCTGTGCACAGACTCTGCACCACCTGGGGGGCCCCTGGAGAGGGCGGGTGTTGAGGGCGGTGGCAGCATGAGCCGGCGGGACCCATTGGCATCCCTGTCCTGGATCTCTGGGCTGGCCCGGGGGGCTCTGAGCGTCCCATTGCCCAGGTGGTAATGGTGGTGGTGGTGGTGGTGGTGGTGGTGTACCAGGTGGTGGATGGACAGGCGGCGGTGGGAGCGAGAGCAGCTGCCACTGGGTTGGGGCTCCTGGGCCCCGAGGGGTGCTGGGCTGCTCAGGAGCCCGGCCCGCACGCCTGCTGCCCGCGAGACCCGGGCCAGCCTGCGGGCTGCCTTCCTGAGGATATACACCAGGTACTTGAGCAGCTCCTCGTAGCAGCTGCCTGGCTCGGAGAAGCTCGCCAGGGTGCTGGCGTTGGACAGGAACCGCACGCGCTGTTCCCGCATCAGCTGGCTTTCCCGCTGCTTGGTCTCTGAGAACTGCGTGGCAATCACCACCAGGCACAGGTTGATCATGAAGAAGGAGCCCACCTGTAAGGGTGGGGACAGGAAAAGCAGATGTCCTGAAGAAAAGCGAATCACAATGCTGGCTGCCACGTACACAGGACTTCCCATAGGCCAGAAACCAGGCTCGACTATTTTCAAGCATTATCTCATTTTATTCTTATGACAGTCTTAGAAGGTGACATTTCCATCTGACAGATGGGGAAACTGAGGTCCAGAGAGGTAAGGCTTTTGCCCAAGATCAAGATCGCTTAGCCAATGCAGAGTAAGGCTGAGACTTGAACCAAGCTCTGTGAAATTCCAAGATGTTGCTATTGATAACAGTCTTTTCCTGCAAGGTTATCTTCCAAATTCCCTGCCCCTAAACATACCCACCCAAGGAGACTAAGCACCCCTCCCCAACTCCCAGCAGGAGTACAGAATGCTGTGGAAATGAGTGCACTAGGCACGTGGGGTTTTCCAGTTGGATTGAGTCTTCGAGATCTTGGCAAAAATGTTGTTCACAAGACTCCTGCCTCTAGCCCCCTTTCTAGCTGCGTGACCTTGGGAGACACCCTCATCCATAGAGCCTTGGTACCCTCATGTGAAAGCAGGGACCATGGGTCCCCCATACCCCTTTTCCCTGCACTCCCCTCCCCCAGCTGAGTGAGGGGCTGAACCCTGGACCCTACAGACTAGCCCCTCTGCCACTCTGACTTGCTCACACTCCCCTCGTCCCCATCTCCATGCCTCAGTTTCCCCAGACTCTGGGACGACCAACGCTTGGACAACAATCCCCAACAAAGGAAATGAATATTTATGGTGACAAAGCAGATTTTCTTTTCTAGATCGTGTCCTAGTAATTATGATAATTAGCTTCACTAGTGTGATTCCAGAGAGCTGTTTGAAAAGATTTTTCGGGGGGTGTGTGGGAGGGCGGAAACTAGGCCCCTTACCTCTCTGTCTGCTTCCTTCCCCCTCCCCCAAGCCTGGGGGCGAGGGGGGGCAGCACAGTGAGAGGACCCCGAGCCGCCTCAGCCCCTGAGGTGGGGGTCAGGGTAGGGAACAGGCCTCCCGCCAGGCTTCGCCCCAAGCCTGCCCACTCTTCCGCACCAGGGAAGCCAGGGAGGCAGGAGGGGCTGGCCTGGGGGACTTGTCCTTTCTCAGGGCCGGCCCTCGGCTGCTCACGCACCAGGAGCTGCCTCACTCTGCCTCTGCCTCCCTCTCGAGCTGGTCCTAGGACCTCAGTCGATCTTAATCTTCTCCTTTCTTTTTCTCTGTCCTCCACCCCACATCCACCCCCGCACCTTAATCTGTTTCTTCCTCTCTTTCTCTCAATATCCGATCCTGTGTCTGGCTCTGTCACTAGCCTCTTGGTGACATGGAATAGGGCCGATCTTGGGGTTGGTGGACTGGGGCTGAATTCCTAGCTCCAGGCTCTTACTTTTCCGTGTGACCTGGGGATCTGAGTTCTCATTTAGGAGATGGGGACCGCCCTCCCTGCACAGGCCACCTCACAGGGCACTACAAGGATTAAGCAGGCAGCAGATGTTATAACGCACATCAGCAGCGACGCCCCACCCACCCACCCAGCGACACTCATCTGCAGCACTGGCACGTGGCGGGGTCGGATAGACGAGGAAATGTCGCTTTCCTCCTCTGTGAAATGGAGACGACACAGGATGACTGCGAGGATTAAATGCGGCAGCACATAAAAAGGGCTTAGCACAGGGCTGGCACGTAGTAAGTGCTCAATAAATAAGCTGTGCGTGGCCGCAGTGAAGTTGTTAGCTATGAATGGTAGTGATTAAAACTATTAAATATTGCTGCTTCTGCCTCTGTCTCCTGCCTTCATAAAGTCTTGGAATTTCTGAGCTGGAAGAAACAAGAGATCACGCAGTGTTTCTCAACACCGACTGATGGGGACTTTGGGTGGAACAATGCTTTGTTTGCAGACATTTCAGGATGTTTAGCATCTCTCCCTTCCTGCCACAACAAAATGCCAATGGCACTCCCATCATCCTAGTAAAACACTGAACTCTGTGAACATACTAAACACCAGTGGACTGTACACTTCGAATGGGCGAATCGTATGATAGGTGAATGATATCTCAATAAAGCTGTTTTTTTAAAAAACAAAACAAGGCCAGAACCACCCTTTCCCATTTCCAAATGTCCCCTAGGGGAGATGGTATCACTCTGGCTTGAGGACCATCCACCTTACTGATGAAGGAACAGAGGCCCGGGGTGGGATGGGGGGCTTCAAGGAGAACGACTTGCCCAGGGTCATAACAGCAGTCAGTGGTAGAGTCTGGCCTTGACCTTGGATTTCCTCCTGGCTTCTCATCTGATGCCCTCCCTACGGGGACTTGTCCTGAGAGCTCAGAACTTCAGGCTGAGCAACATCTCCCCTCTCTGGACTGCCCCACCGGTGCCCCCAGGATCCCACCTCCCCACAGGGGCCTAAGGAGTCACTCACGATGATGAGGAGGATGAAGTAGATGAAGTTGTAGAAGGAATGAGCATCCATCACAAAGTACATGATGTCGACCCAGCCCTCCAGCGTGATGACCTGGGAGGGGCAGAGGGGCAGGCTGACTCTGGGCCCACAGGATCCCCCTCCCGTCTCCTCCGCAGGCCCTGACGCCCACCCCGACCCTGAGACTGACAGCGACCACTGCAACCCGGGACCGTGTCCCGGGCGGCATGCTGGGAAACCTCCCGGGCCCAGGCTGCCCCACCTGGAAGATGGCGATCCAGGCGTAGCCGATGTTGTCGAAGTTGATGGCGCCCTTGAAGGGGTTGTGCTCCCCCGCGGAGCAGTTGGTGTAGTACTGGTTCCAGTTGACGCAGGTGGTGTTGCTAGAGCTGTTGTAGGCCTCGTAGTCGAGGCCGCAGGGCGGGCCGCCGCCCCCCTCCCCGCGCAGCGTCGGCACGCTCCTGCAGGAGCGCATGCCGTTCTCGCGCGGCTGCGAGCAGATGAAGGGGCTCTCGTCCTCGTTCTCTGTCTGGTAGTAGCGCTCCAGGTCCACGCTCAGGGGGCTGCAGGGTGGGAAGCCGGGCAGGGGTGAGGCTGGGGAGGGGGCCCAGGAAGGGCGAGCTGGCGTGAGCATGGAGTGCGGGTGGGGAAGGGCCAGGGCAGGGCAGGGCAGGGCTTTGTGGGCACCAG
This sequence comes from Microcebus murinus, assembly GCF_040939455.1. Classification (NCBI taxonomy): domain Eukaryota; kingdom Metazoa; phylum Chordata; class Mammalia; order Primates; family Cheirogaleidae; genus Microcebus; species Microcebus murinus. The sequence continues at coordinate 38,163,749 of NC_134121.1, forward strand.
GAGAGCGAGGGCTGAGCAGGGCAACTCCAGGGTTGGGATGTCGGAAGGTCACATCCTAGAGTTGTGGTTATCAAACTTAGCTGCATGTGAGGAACACTGGAGGAGCTTTTAAAAATTCCGGCGTCCAAGCTGAACCCTGAGACCCGTGAAATCAGGACCTCTGGTGGTGCCCCCCACCCTGTACTGGTAATCCTGAAAACTCCCCAGGGGGTTCCAATGTGTAGCCAAGTCGCAGAACCAGACATGCCTCAGATCTGAGAACATGAGCCTGCAGCCACAGGAAGGAGGGGTCCTGGGACATGCCAGGCCCACGACTACTCCCAGGTCCTCCCCCAGCCCGCCCGCCACTCACAGGCTGAAATTCTCGGGTAGGAAGCATCGGTTGCGAAGCAGCCCTGCCCACAGCTGGACGCCGACGATGCCGAAGATGAAGAAGACGAAGAAGCAGAGCAGCAGCACGTTGCCCAGCATGGGCAGCGTGTCCAGCAGCAGCGTGACGAGGATACGCATGCCTGTGGGGGCAGAAGCCTCGCTGGGGACGCCAGGCTGGCAGCACTCCCAGGGGGGCCTTCTGGGGACGCTTATGGCCCAGCTCAAGAAGAAGGGGAGACCCACAGACACCTCCCGCTCCCCAGGCAGCCCCTGTACCCCTCGCCGCACCCACCACCCCTCGTGGCCACCCACACACCACCACCAAGGAGCCAGAGTAGTGTGGTTTCCAGAGCACCCTCACGCCACGTCCCACCCAACTCTCCCGACGCCTGCGCAGGGCGAACGCTGCCACCCCCGACTTACAGGTGAGAAGCCCAAAGCTCAGAGGAATGACCGACTAGCCCAGTATCACAGGGCTGCTAAAGTAGGCGCCAGGACTCAAACCCCGGCTTCGCGCTTCGGAAGCCCACCACTCCCAACACACACACGCTGCCCTCCCGCTTTGTCTCCGCAGACACAGTCACCTGACCTTTCTACGCTATCACCACTGGGGAAACTGAGGCAGAGAACACCAGGAAGGATGTTAGCAGGATGTCACTTGGAGAGGCAGCTCCGCAGCAGGGGCAGGACGCCCTGTGCTTCACCGTGGTTCTGCGCCCCCCAGCCCTGATTCTGTTCCCTGCTGGGTCCAGATCCCCAAATCAGGACCCGAAGAGACACCACCCTATCTTCTCAGAAGTCCATCAGTTAACAGCCCCCTCCATGGGGAAAGCCACTGAAACCCCCCTCCCAAATAGCCCTGTTAGGGATACTTCCCTCTCTCTCTCTACTCCAGGTCTAGAACCAGCCCAAATGGTCGGAACCAGTCCCCCGTCCCTGTCCATCAAGCCCTTGTCAAACACACAGATCTCTAATGCCTTCTTTAGACCCCCAGAGTGCCATCTATGGTCCCCTGCCCCCTCCAGGGCAAAAACTTCTAAGCAGCAGCTAATTAGCCCTCTTGGTGACTGCAGTAAGCGCCCAGCCTGCCCCTGCCAGCCCGGCCTCCCCCATCCCCCTTCGGCTCCTCTGTGCTCCAACTGAGATCAATTCCTCAGGGTTTGCATTAAGGGAATTACACCGGTGGTTAGACAGAGGCCTATAAATCTGCTAGCCATCACCTGGGGCGGGAGAGGAGGCAAGGCGCCCCTATTCCGGAGCTCCTGTTAACACCAACACACCCCAGCCCCCAGAGAACACACTCAGCAGCTCGGCCCTCCCAGAGGCAGCCCCGTCGCCCTCTCTCTCTCTCTCTCTCTCTCTCTCTCTCTCTCTCTCTCTCTCTTTCACACACACATACACACACACACAGAGGGAAGGGGGCTGCTGCTACAGGCACCACAATCAGACACAGACACCTAGAAATGCGTTCCCCCCTCCCCCCGGGGACCGCAGGGGGACCATCTGCAGCTTGTGTAGGTTGGGGAGTTGCAAAGGGGGCCTGAGCAAAGTGGGGGGGCAGGATGTAGGGGGAGCTAGAGCTGCCAAAGCTTCGCTGGCTCCAGAAACCAATGCGGTTTAATTTAGATAATGGTCCCGGCAGTCACTGCAACGGGTTGGAAGGGGCTGGGAGGGAGGAAGGGAACAGAACTGGGAGGGTGTGGCATGGAGTGGCCTTGTCTTGCGAGAAGTCATGTTCAGAGTGGACAGTGTGGTCTCACCAGTGAGAACCAGACCACATGAGCGCTGCTCTGGCTAGAACAGGCCATTCGCACCTTGCATCCAACCTGGCCTGCCAGCCTCTCCACCCCTACTGCCCTGGGGGGTCATCTAGCTGAAGGGAAAGGGTCATCTGAGATGTTTCTGAGACTCTGACCCAAAGCCAGGCTAAAATGGGGGGAGGGGCCGGGCGTGGTGGCTCACGCCTGTAATCCTAGCACTCTGGGAGGCTGAGGCGGGTGGATTGCTCAAGGTCAGGAGTTCAAAACCAGCCTGAGCAAGCAAGAGCAAGACCCTGTCTCTACTAAAAATAGAAAGAAATTAATTGGCCAACTAATATATATAGAAAAAATTAGCCGGGCATGGTGGTGCATGCCTGTAGTCCCAGCTACTCGGGAGGCTGAGGCAGGAGGATTGCTTGAGCCCAGGAGTCTGAGGTTGCTGTGAGCTAGGCTGATGCCACGGCACTCTAGCCTGGGCAACAAAGCGAGACTCTGTCTCAAAACAATATATCTAATAAAAATAAAAATAGAATAAAATAAAATAAAATGGGGGGTCTTCCCAGGTGACTCTCACAGTGCCACAGCCAGGGGCAGGGGCTCCCTTTGGTTCCAGTGACCCCAGCTCCCCACTGAGCCTGTGAGAGCTCAGGTGAAGACACGGGGTGGGGCTGAGATTTCCACATTCCTCTTGGGGCCCTCTGTCTACGGGCTGAGGGCCCAGGGGTCACTCACTGGGCACCCGATTAATGGCCCTGAGCGGTCGCAGCACACGGACTGTCCTGACAGCTGAGAAGCTGACGTTCTGCAGGTCCAGCGAATACTCCAGCATCCTGTGGGAGGGGCCCAAAGGGAAGCCCTTTGAGTCGGAGGCCACCATGGGGTCAAAAGAGGTCAAGGAGGACTCCTGCTGTGCAGGCCGAAGGATGACCTCTGGTTCCTCCTGCACCAAGAGACCCCGAGGATCTGGCTCTGTCTGGGGGTCAGGGCCAGCCCAAGCCAAGGACCGACTCCGCCTCAGAGAAGGAGGCAGAACTGGGGGAGGGAGTGGAAGTCAGAGAGGTCCAGGCAGGAGCGCTACTGGCAGGACAGCCTCAGACCCTTAGTGGGTGGCCAGGGAGAGGGCAGAGCTGTAACTGGCTGGGCGCAGGGGCAGGAGGCCTAGAACCCCGGCCCTGAGGAAGGGACTGATCTGATCCATGCTCTTCTGCCCCCAGCCCAGGCCCTCACCCAGCGATGACGATGAAAAAGTCAAGCCGGTTCCAAGTGTCTCCCAGGTAACACTTTTTCCCAAAGATGCCCAAGGCCACCATCTTCACAACCATCTCCACAGCGAAGAAGGCAAAGATGAAGTCATCGAAGGCCTGGTGTGGGGACAAGAGGCTGCTGAAACTAAGAAGGGGATCAGGGGACACCCTCCACCCCACCCCCCCCGTCATCCCCTGCCAGTTGGGTCAGGGCCTCTTGCAGAGAAGGAGTCAGGGGTGTTAGGATTAGAAGCTGCATGCCCCCAACATTCACAGCACACCCACCTGCAGGATCCGGCAGCGCTGGGAGTCACAGGCGATGTCCTCGCAGGGCCGGAACATGCCCAGGGTCACACAGTTGAGAAGGATGACCAACATGCTGATGCGCTCAAACCAGGTATTGGGCCGTCAAGGAAACAGCTGGCAGGGCTAGAGCTGGAGCCCCCACACCCGCCCTGCCACCGCCTGCTTGTTGGCCCCCACCCCATCCAAGACTAGCCAGGTGGCGGGAGGAGTGGGAGGGGAGGACTTGACCAAGGCTCACCTTGGTCACCTCACCTCTGTGGACCCAGTTTCCCTATCTGTAAAGGAGGAAAAGCCACAAATACCCTGACTATTTGCACAAGCCATTTGGGGAATAGAATCGATCGTGCCCGTGGAAATGCCAGACACCGTGAGTTTGCTGCTGAATGTGAATCCTATTCTTCCTACCGCACAGGGTAGATGTGAGAAGCAAATGAGATAATGTATGTGAATGTGTTACACAAACCTAAAGTCGGATTATGCTGCCTTACAGTTTACCAAGCACTTTCTCACAATGCCACAGCTGATGCTCACCGCAGCCCCGGGAAGCATCTAGGGGAGATCATTTTATTCCCCGGAACCCAAGGAAACTGAGGCCCAGAGAGCTGAAGTCAAGTGTTGAAGGTCACCCGACAAGCCAGGACGAGGCTGAGGTTTCCGAGCTCCTGATCTGTGATGCTCCCCTCTGCACACCGTAGCTGCTCAGGCAGGCAGAAAGGGGCTGTTGTGACCGCCCCAGCACGAGGACAGGCAGAGGTCCACAGTGGTGGTCCCCTTTGCTACATACAGCACTGGAGCCCGTGGCTCCCTCTCCCACAGCCAGCCTCCTGACCTCTCAGAGCCCTCAAACAGCGGCTGGACACACTCACGCACTCAAACACTGAGGATCTGCTACACGTTAGACACTGTGCCAGGCATAGCCCCCGGGCCGTGCAGGACAAGACCCTGCCCACACAAGCCATGCCGCCATCACACCTTCTTGTGACTTCCAGCCCAGACCAGCCAAAACAGCAAGGGGGAGGGGGCTCTTTCTAAACCCTGCGTCTTTCCACAGAGTGGATTCTACTAAGTGACTCACTCCCAGCCCATCAGCAGGACAATGTGCGAAATACCCTCTGGACCTTACAAGGTTCCAGGCACTAGACTCACAGACAAAGGAGGTGAACAAGTAGAGAGAGGGGACTGGGGAAGGGAGACCACCTAGGGAATGGCAGCCCCCGGCACGACCCACCAAGCCAGCCTCAGTGGGGCCCACAGCACGTGAAGTCTTCCTGTCTTAACCCAACTTCAGGAATGAGAAGGTCTTGGCCAGGCGTGAAGGAATGTCCCATGACTCCCCCAGTCCCCTCGCAGCTCTCCCCCCGCTCCCCACTATCCAGGCCCTTTTCCTTTGGACTCACACCCTGCCCGCCACCTGTCCCTGGCACCGTGGAAGTCCTAAAGCCCTGCGGTTTCCCTAATCTCCACCCCCTTACAAGAATAAGAGTTTTTTTAAAAGTTGTAGGTTTTGGGGGGTAAGTAGGTGGGAGAGAGGAAATAGAGAGTGCTCTGTTTCCATGGAACTGTTTTTCTGAGTGGAGCCAGAGCCCAGTGGATCTCTCCCCAGAATGAAGGTCAGCCAGGGGTCACCCTGGAAAAAGGGGGACAGGGAGGGAGTCATCATTTGAGAAGGGAATACAATTACCCTCGAGAACTGGTCTGCTTTCCCCTAGCTAGCCCTCTCCTCCCTTCTGCAGGGAAAGGGGGTCTGGGAGGGTGCCATGTGAGCAAATGTCTCTACATGAGGGAGGGTGGACAGTCCTTTGGGGAAGAGGGGCTCTGGGGACATCTGTTTGTACCCCTCTAATGGCACAATCCCACCATGTTGATCACCTAAGCACTAGTCTCATCTCCCTTACCGAGCTGTGGGCTCCCGACAGGCAGGGGCACTCTGATACACCTTTCTATACTGCCCAGAGCTTGCAGTAGTGCCTCGTATGTGGCAGGTGATCATGGGAAGAGTGAATGAAGGAACCAATCAATCAATCAATCTCCCTGCCTGGAAGCCAGATGTGTCTCCCCATTCATGCTTTCCCGCCTTGCTTCCCTTGATAGAGATGAACTGATTATAACCATGGTGGGAGGAGCAGAAGTGACCCCGTAGAGGAGCTGCCTTTCTTTCTGTCCCCACCTTACGCAAGTTCAGCCTGGAACCTCTTCTAGCCAGAGTCTGCCTCCAAATGACCCCATGCCCAGCTCTTAACCATGGCAGCCCTTTCGCATTTCAGCCTATTTCCAGTACGCCCTGCCTGACCGCCAGCTCTCGCTACAGGTGAGCACAGTGGACAGGGAAGAGACCAAGGCACAGGAAAATGTGGGACAATCTGAATAGAGGAATAATTAATGGGGGGGGGCTTTCACCCTTCTCAGGGTTGGGCTCGTTTCCTTGGGAACACGGCAGTATGTCACTGTGTGATGTTCTTCTGTTGCCATAACAACGGGAGGATGTGTCACCAGGTGGTGTGGATTTGTTGCCATGGTAATTAAAGAGACCCCCACACACACACACACACACAGGATCTCCCCTCACTCAGTCTGCTGTCTCATCCTCATGCAAGGAAGGGGGATCAGGGAGACCCACAGGTTATCAGGTTGGAGGAACCATGTGACAGACAGATCCCCATGGTAACCAAGGGAACGGGGGACACTGGTTGCCATAGCGATTATGAGACCTGTGTAGTCACATGCCTACTGTTGCTATGGTGACTGTCTGGGCTGGAGTGGATCCCAAAGGGGGGTAGGTGAGGGGAGGATCTTTCTTCTCCCCACAAACCACCATCAAAAGCAGAGAAAAAGGAAATGGCAGAGAGAGGAACCCCACTTCCATCCCTCCTCCTTTTTTTCTCCCTCCTGGGAGAGAGAACTAGAGCATGTTATCTCCACAAATGAGTCCTCTCAGTGGGGCTTTATCTAGATAGAGCCCTTGCCTAGCCTGGCAGCTGGAAGGGTGAGGGAGCGGGGAGAGGGGGCGGCCTGGGTACCTCTGGGTGCACAGGGGCTCTGGGCATGAACCGAGAAGGGAAGCAGGCCCTCTCGCTGCCCCATTCCCTCCCAGGAATCTGGAAATCTGAGACTGAGGAACGTTGAGGAGGAAATGGGCTGAGACCCAGGAGTCCTGGCCTTCTAGTGAGAGGTGGGGAGTTGGTGGGGAAGGCTCTTGCCTTGCCCATCCCACAGACAGGCCAGTGTCTGTCGGATCCAGGAATCCCACGGGGGCTCAGCCTCGTGGCTCACGTTGGGGTGGGGTGGGGGTGTGAAAGGGGACTCCCCGCGCTGAGCCCCTACTCCTATAAGCCTGTCTCTCTGTGGTCCCCCCGCCAAAACTCGAGCGTGTGGGTGTGTGGGGAGAGAGGTTTCCAGCTGAACTGAAAACTGAAGCCCACAGAAAGGCAGCGGGCCCCACCCAGAGACAGAGACATGAGACACAGAGACACAGAGAGACGGCCCACTGGAATCTTTGAGAGGGGAAATAGGCCAGAAATCTGATTCAAACGTCTGTGACTCTGTGTGTGTGTGCGCACGCGCATGCCTGCGCGTGTGAGCAGTTGTGTCTGTCGCCATCCTGGCTGAGGCAGGCAGGGCGGGGTGAGAGCTGGGCGGGAGCAGGCAAGGGGTGCGGGGGGGCTGTGTGGTGGGGGTAATCCCAGGAATGCCTCCAACTGGCACCATGGGTGACGAGGAGTCCCCAGCAGAGCGGTGGAGGGCAGCGGGCGGGAAGGAGAGTGTGTGTGACACAGAAGGGAGGTGGGCCTGGGGCAGAAAGGCTGCCAAGGGGTGAGCTGCCCCCAGTCCCATCCAATTCCCAGCCCCAGCCCTTCACCCCGGAATCCCAGGGTTCGGAAATGGGAGGAGGGAATTGACGAGGAGACAGGAAGAGCATCCACCCCCCATTTCCTCTGAGGACAGCCATGGAGAATGCTCCCTAGGTAGGAGAAGCAGGCAGACTTGTGGCAATGGGACAGTGGCAAAGAAGGCTCCAGAAGTCCCTGGTGCCCCCTCCACTCCAGAGGCGCACACTCAGACACACAGAGTGACGAACAGTCACACACTCACACTCGCTTCTGGAAGCCATTAGGGCTCCTGCCGGTCAGGCCTCCCCCTTCTCCCCCACTCCTGGCAGGCTCCCCTCTCCCCTCTGGCCCCCCTCCCACTCCCCCCCTCTCGGCATCCCAAATGCCAGCCTGTGATTTCCAAATGAGAAAAAGCTGTGCTGGGCTCTGAGCTTGGAGAAACTCCTACACAAACTTCCAGATGTGACACAACAGCCAGAGAGGGGATGCTCAGGATCTCCTTCCGGGAGGGAAGCTCATGCCCTCGCCCTGGAGAAGCTCACACTGGTGAGGGGGCACATGCCCTACAACCTGGTGAGGGGGCCTTCGGGCTCTGGCTTGACTGTCTGCCAATACCCTGCTCTCCCCAACACCAACACATGCACTTGTGCACCCCTCTGCCTTTTGCTGCCCTCCCTCCCTCCCTCCAACACACACACACACACACACACACATACACACACATACACACACACACACACCATTTCCTACCTGGGTCTAGATTGCCTCTCTAGGAAACCTGGTCTCTTAAAGAGACAGAGAGGAGGGGCCAAGAAGAAGAATGTGCCAAGAAAAGCCAAACTAGCTTCAGTTAGTGGGAGCAGGGGGAAAGTGTCCTTATGTCCCATATCCCTCAGGCTCAGAGGTGCACAAGGACCCTTGTGGAGCAAAGGCAGGTTTCACATATACCGCAAAGAGAGAAAAGGAAATAGGAAGGCCCTCTGGCAACAAAAATACAGGTTTCCCGTGGCCCTTGGGTAGGATGGAAGTGGTGGGGGGGCACAGCTCAGGCAGCCCCCTTGCCAAGAAATTGTTCTCATCCCATCCCCAGGCAAGCCAGGCTCAGCTGCTTCTCCAGACCTAGCTAGCGAAGCGGATGTCCCCCGTCCCCAACTCCCACTCCCCGAGATAAGCCTACTCCCACTCCCAGGATGAGCACCAGGCTCTCACCTCTCTTCCATCAACCCAACCCTCACCACCTGTCTTCTTCCAGACCCTCAAGGAAGGAGTCTGCCTCCAAACCCTCCACTAGCACCTGGAGATACGGCAGGTGGGAAGAGATGCGAGCCAAGAAGCCTGTTTCTGGGGACAGGGCAGGGAGGGAGCTCTCTCTATGTCCCCCCACCCGGACCACAGAGGACAGAGAGGCTGGTGCTTTTCACCCATTATGGAGGGGGTGGGTAGTTAGGGGCAGAGATGCTCAGAGCCCATCCTTCTCCATATATTTGCCATGGAGAAAGGGGCCTGGGGGTGGGGGATCACAGCTCAAGATTGTGCCTATTCAGAGGACCACAGACCTCAGAAGCCCCCACCTCTCTTTCTGTGGCTCAGAGAGAAAGGAAGAAGGGGCAGGGGATGGGGAGAGGGTGTGATGAGGGGAGCTTCCCAAAGACCCAGGGGGGGGGACCTAAGCTCATCCCTGCTATGCGCACTAGAGGCAGCAGAGCTGCAGAGTAAGGGCCGCACCAAGCTTCCGCATCCCCCTTCCCCAAGGCAGAGTCCAGGCTGGGCTCTCAGAGGCTGTAAGGGAGACCTGGGGCTTCCCACCCTAAATCCCAAAGAACCTCTGAGCTGGAAGGAAGGAATCAGGAGAAGATGTCAAGACCTGGGACAGCAGTGCAATCTCACCCCACCTTTCCTTCCCTTGGTGGCAGGATCCACCCCAAGCCTGGAGCCAGGCATTAGTCAAGCAGCACTTTGTGCTTGGGGTTTCACAGGCTGGGGTCTCTTCTACCACTCCAGACTGGGCAGAGTGTAGGGGGCAGTGCTAAATCCATCTCCCTAGAACGTGGGGCTTGCATTCCCCAAACCCATCTGCAGAGTAGACACTGGGGTGGTGGACGCAAGTCTTCCTTAGTGAACACACTCACAGTCTCACTGTTCCCCCAGTACTTTCGAAGGGCTGCAGTCCCCCATACCTGCCTTGCTAGCAGCGGGAGCACTCTATTTGTGAAAGGGGAGGAGTAACCTGGACCAGCTAAATCCCATCCCCCACTTGCTAAAGCTCTTGCCACAGTCTTTCCCTCCACAAGAAAAAATCCAGTACAAAACTCCCCAACCCAACCTCAAGCACCCTGCATGGAAGAAAGAACTGGGGTGGAGGGAGGCGCTCCCGGCACTGGGCTCCGGCTGAAAGGGGCTCCACTCCAGCTCCGGGGCAGACGGCCCCCCTCCACCACATCTTGTTCTCATTCTGCGCCCCTGACATCCGCCGGAATCTCCTTGTTGTGCCTCCAACCCGCGAGGTTGGGGGTGGCGGGAATAGGACCTGGTCCCCGCCCCCCAAATCTCCCTCTGGGTCAGTAAAAACCTCAGCCTTAAGGACCAGGTGGGGGGACTGAACCCTAGAATCCGCCGCAAACTTTGGGGCGGGGGCAGGAGGGAAACCCAGGAGATTGCGGTTCCCACTCTTCCGTCCCCGCAGCTTCCTCCCCTCCCCAACCCCCAAACTCGGAAACCAAACCCAGCTCGCTAACCGGCGGCGGGCGGAGTAGAGCTCCCAGGCTCCTGAAGCTTCCCACATCTGGAGGACGACCCTCCCCTGCCCACATCTGGAGAGCATCCAGCTGCGGACCATCGGGGTACACCTCCTCTCTTTTCCTGGCCAGGACCCCAACCCCCCAAGGAGGACTGAGGTGTGTGTACGGAGGTGGGGTTCGCCCCGGGTACTCGACCTGCTTGCGTCCCCGCTCCCGCTCTGACGCCCCCTCCCTTCCTTAGCAGACCCCTCCCGTCTGCCCACCCTCCAGGCTCACTTCTCTGACTCACCTGGCTTTCGGTCCCCTCGGGCGGCGCGGCCCGCCCCGCTTCCGACCCAAGCCTGGCCGTCGTGCCCCGAAGGATATGGGTTACAGACCGTGCGGAGACACCAGCTCCGCGGGCGGCTGTCCTGGCTCAAGTAGAAAAAAACCACTGGGGCCAGCGCCGGGTACGGCAGCCCTTCCGCCTCGGAGTCCGCACTGCCCGGGTCCTTTTCTGCAGACCCTGGCCCCGGCCGGCCCCCGGCCCCCGACAGGTCGTTGAGCCGCAGGAAGCTCCGGGGCTGTCCCGACTCCTCGGCGCCCGCTCCATCCTCCTCCTCGTCCATCCTCTGGCCAGCCGGGGCCCCGGGCGGTCCGGAGAGGGGCGAGCGGCGCCCCTCAGAGGAGGTGTCCTCACGCAACCGGGGGGCCCCGGCGGGGGCGCATCTGGGGGGCTCTAGGGCGCAAGCTGAGCCCCCGGGAGGGCCAGTTCAGCCCAGCTCCCCCTGCCCGCAGGGGCATGCTGCCCGCGGGGCGCCGGGTCGCAGGGAAGCCCCGCCCGGCGCGAGTCCCGCTTCCCCAGGGCCCCCGGGGCTCCCCGGGCCAGCCGGCCGGCTCCCCGTCACTTTGGTCCGGCTTCTTCGCTTCGCGCCCAGGCTCCGGTTGCCCGATTCGGCGCTACCTTCGGCCAAGCGGCCCCGAGATGGGGAGAGACAAGGGGAGCACCCGTGGAGGGCGGGGGGTCAGGCGAGGGCGCCCCCACTTCCCGCGGCGCAGCTGGAGCAGGATCTAAGGGGTCAGCATCGTCCCGGCTCCGCGCCAGCGGCGGCGGGGGGAGGGGAGGAGGGATCTCTTTGGGGGTGGGTTTGAAGGGGGTGGGGGGCGGCTCCTTCCTCCGCCCGGCGGCGGGCTCACGGTCAGGGAGGGGCGGGGAGACGGTGGGGGGCCGTCCTGGGCGGGGGTGGAGGCGGAGATGCCGCCGCCGCAGCCGCCGCGGTGACTGCCGCTGCCGTAGCTGTCGCCGGCGCCACTGCCTCCTCCTCCGGCCGAGACGCGGAGCGAGCAAGCGAAAGCGGCGGCGAGGAGCCCGGCGCACACCACAGCTGGATCCCTCACTCCAACTTCAAGCCTCGGCCCCGCCTCTCCCCTGCCAGCCTCGCAGCCAATCGCCGCGCGCCGTCGGCCCCGAGCCGCGCGCCCATTGGCCAGCCGCCGTGGCAGTGCGGGCGGGAGCGCCGGGAGAGAACCACAGCTGGAATCCGGTTCCCACCCCGAAGCCCAGGACCGCCCCTCTCCCCTCCCCTTGCCCCTGGGTCCGCTCGCGAAGGCTGGAGCCAATGAGACGGCTGCCCAGACCGAACCCACTTTCCTATTGGCCTCTGGGGTCTTTGGGACTCCCCTGGAGTGAGCCCCAGAGAATCAGTATTCGGCTCGGAGGTCTTGGGGTTGCACTGCAGGCCCCGGGGATCCTTTGTCCACGACCCCTGAATTGGACAGCAGCCGGAGGGCGGAGCTCCTCTCTGGGCGGGCCTGGAGAAGGGAGCAGGCGGCACAGGGGTGAGGGTGTGACCAGGGTCCCAGAGTGAGAGCCTGGGTCTCCACACCTGGTTAATCGTCCACCCTGGAGCTTAGCCTGGGAGCGGGACTGGGGAAGGGGAGGAGCAGAGCTGGGGTCCTAGGGGTGGGGCTTCGAGCTGGAGGGGGCCGGTCTTGGGGAAGCAGGCAGAGCCAGGGAAAGGCAGGGGAAGGCATGGTCGGGGTGGCTCCCACCGACCTCTTGGGCTTATTGGTCCTGCTCCAAAGTACTCTTCTGAGGCTTTGCTCCTGACCTGCTAACCCTGACTTGCTGGACCTGACCTCACGTTGGCGCTCCTGAGCTTCATTCCCTGCCCCCAGGGGTCCTTAGAAGGGCGTGGACTCCACGAGGGGGCTTCGAGCTTGGGCCCAGACAGATAGCTCCGGACCGCGAGCTCGGACCCCCAGGAGCAGAGCGAGGACTCCTGCAAAGGGACCTGCAGGGCCTCGAGTGTGTGGGAGGGGGCGGGAGCACAAACCTGGCCTTTACCAACTCTTAACCTTCAAAGTCCCCACCAAACCCCCCACTCCGCGCCTCAGTTTCTCCCTCTGGAGTTCCAGTATGGCTTAGGGGGAGGCCGCCGGTGGGACAGGAGCTCCGCCGGGCTGCTCCCCTCGCTCCCCTCCACCCCACCGGCAGCGGGTCCTCGTGAGTCTGTGCTTTCCTCGCGCGCACACGCACGCGCAGACCCCGGCCCTCGCCCCGCCCACCTCGCGGAGTTCTGGGGCTCGGTGAGCTCTAGCTCCCTCCCGCCGCCGGCGCCACTGCTAGAAGATGAGGCTACCCGGGAGCGCCGGGCAGCTGGAGTGCCGGGCGCGGGTGGGGGGACATCGAGGATTAGACACTGGTAAGCACTTCCCCACCGTCTGCGAGAGGTAGACACGGCGGAAACGAGCAGGTCAGTCCGCTCTCTGGAGACTCGGGGCGCTTACGCCACTGCAGAGAGGCCGAGGGATAGACCGGATGACCTTCGGTACCCCCTCCCCCGACTCCCGGGCCTTCTTCGCTCTCCTAGGACTGCGCCACCCACGCAGCCCCCGCGCTCCGCCGCGGCGGGGGTTGGGGAGGGCGTCTCAGCTCCGGCCACGGAAGGTTACGGGGTGGGATGGGGAGGGCAGAGTGGCTGCTGCGCTGTCGCCTCCCTGGTTGCCCTTTCGCCGAATCCACGCACCAAGCTGTGCGAATGAGGCCGGGCTCATTTGCATTTCATGCTAATGAGCAGATCCCATAAGTGCCTTTTTTTCCTGGCGGGAGTCTCTGCTCTCATTCCGAGTGTAAGGCTCCAGAGTCCTGAACTCGGGCCGTCTTCTGGGAGCGGGGGTGCATTTATGGTTGCACCGCGTGTCTGACACCTTCTTCCCTCCTGCGAGTCCGCAGTCTGCTGGGTCGGCCTGCCCTTCCCTTCAGGGTAGACGCCCCAGGGCTGGCACAGAGAGAGGTAGGGACTCTCATCACTCAGTCTTTGCAGAGGGGGAAAATGAGGCCAGAGAGGCTTGCCCACCTCGATGGTCAGGTTCCGTGGTGGTCAGCAGGCCCCACACCCTCATCCATCATCCAGGCCACCCCTGGTCTCTGGCTGAACCCTGTTCTAGAACATACCCAGAAAGGAGGGCAGGCACAAAAGCCTCTGGAGAAATTGAGATCCACATCTGCTTCCCTGGGTTTGGGGCCTGGGGGAAACTTGCCACCCAAGACATCCTCATCCCTGTACTAGGGCACCAGGGGACTGTGATGTCCAGTCAGAGACGCTCCCCCTTAGCCTGGTGGGGGAGGGGCGGGGAGGCAGACCCACAGGGAAGGCCGGAGCTGAAACCGTCTTTAACTCCAGCCCGCCAAGCCTCCGCTCTGACGTCACCGCCTGAGAGCGGCCTTCTTTCCAGCAAGTGTTTCAATGCCTCTCAAGTGCCAAGGTGCTGAGGACACACTACCGAGCCAGACAAAAGTCTGGAACCTTGTAGCACTTAGCCCAGGCTGGGATGACAGATGTATGCTTGTGGTGATGAAATGACTGTCTCCTCCTCCAGGCTCTGTGTCCCTGGAGGGTCCGAGTCCATTCTGCGCACTAGGACCTAGTCTAGGGTTTGGCACATGGTTGTTAGGTGAATAAATAACCTCAGGTGGTGAGAGGGAAGGGGAGGGAAAAGAAATTCCTTTTTTTGGGCTTCCGTTTCCCAACAAAGTAGTTAAGCAGAAATGTCCAAGACCTCTTCTACCACCCCCCACCCCCCATACACCCTGCTCAGGGCTCCTGCAGTGACCCCTCCCCCACAGCCCATCTGGCTCCCCCAGGAGCAGAGACAGTCCTGCCATGTGAGCCTCTTTGCTCAGGATGATACACACATTACCCCATTTGGTCACCCCAGCAGCCCTGAGAGCTGAGTGGGTGGGCCCCCATTTTTCAGATAAGGAAGCTGAGGCTTAGAGAGACGAAGTGACTTAAGTGACTGCCCACACCTCATAGCCTGTCTCCACTGCCCCCGCCCCCAGCTCTGCTGCTGGGAGAGGAGGGAGCACACACCCAAGAGGGACAGGCACCAAAGGGGAAGGGAGGCTGCAGGGACTTTTAAAATCCCACATCTGAGCAAAATTTATGTTCAGCCCTGCCCTCTTTAGAAATTCATGGCCTCCTGGGAAAACCAACCCTTCAAGGCAGTAACTCCTTCTTCTGAACCCATTTACAGAATCCCATTGTCATGTGCGTGCCCAGCCGCAGAGCAGACTGGACGGAAGGAAGACACCAAGTGCACCCACCTTCACAGCTGTGCCCGGGCATCCTGGGGAAGGGGAAACCTTGGGGGTCATTACTGTACCCTGAAGGCCCCAGAGGGAACCAGAAGTGCTGAGGAGTCACAAGGCAGTCTCTTACCCTCTCTGGGCCTCCAATTTCATCTACCAGTACGAGGATGAAAGTACCTGCCGCCTCGCCAGCTCATTCATGAGGGTCAACGGGATGACAGTGGCAAGAGGGCTTGGTAAATTGCCCAGACTATTCCAAAGCCAGGACTGGGGCTGCCAAAAAGGCCACCTGTGCTTCACCACACTCCATCCTCCCTCCCTGCCGCCTCCCAGGCCCGGCTCCACTTGCCCAGCCCTCTGGCTTCCTGGGGAGGCTGAGTGGGCTCCAGCTAGAATGGGGCCAGCTGACCTCGTTGGCCGGAGTTCTAATCCCCTCCAGATGGGCTGGTGGCTTGCACCAAGGGTCTGGCTGCCCAGCTGACTCTGGTCCTGGTGCTCATGTGTGGCTGCAGGTGACCACGTGCAGGGAGTGACTCCATCCAGTCCCCTGCTCCTTCCTGCTGCACTCCTCCCCATTGCTGACATTCCCCCAGGCAGTGGCCCCATCTGGCTGCTCCTTGTCTCCAGCAGCCTCTATTGGCTGTGCTGCTTGGTTGGGGGGCTATGAGGATGCCCGGGGCTCAGCATACCCCTCAAGGCCCCAGGGGGCAGCTACCCTCCCATCAGCCTCAACACTCCATACCAGCCCTTCTGAAAACATGCTTCCCAACCACACACAGCCCTGTGGAAGCTAGATGGGGTTTCTGGAGCCGGCGAAGATGTATGTGCCAAGGATGGGACTCAAGAGCATCTCCCAACATGAGCAGGCAGGAGGAGGTCACAGGAAGGCCCTGGCTTTCTCTGCAGCAAGAAGGACTCAGATAGATTTGGGGAAGGACTTGTAACCCAACAGATGCTCCAAATGAAAGAGAACTCTTTCCCCAGACCAGCTTGTATGGCAGCAGAGGGATAGACAATGTGACCTCCTGCAGGGAGGCCATGCTTCCATCTTGGTGTGGAGGGGGCTACATGGATATCCCCAAAGAAATGTCTTAGTCCTGATGACAGCACTTCCTGCAGTGCACCAGGGCATGTGCAAATATCACCATTCTGTGAAATATAAAGTATCTCCTACCCCTTCCCTGGCTCAAGACAAGGAGACAATGGAGAGGGGCGGCAGGTCCCCTTCTTAGCATCTCCTGGGGGTGAGGACTGGGCTTTCCCCGCCCAGGCCAGTCCACACCCCCAAGCCCACCTTTGGTCATTTGTGCTTCATTTTAGTCCCCTGACCATAGTTTCACCCAGGCTGCAAAGGCCATAGATGGGGACAGGGTCAGCCTGGTGACCTCTGGAGGTGAAGGAGGAAACAGAGGGGTCAGCTGGGGACTCCCAGACGGGGGCTGGGCTGCTGGCTCCCTCCCTCACAAGTGAGGCTGAGCTCCTGAGGTTACCGCGGGACGCTGTTTGATTTATTTGAGGTTGAGCGGGTGCCCACGGGGAGGCAGTGAGGATGGCCGGGATCACCTGGTGGCAGAGTGCCCAGGGATGGCCACAGGTTCTGCAGAGTCCTTGAGGGCCTAAAGTCACTGGTTGTTTGGGAAACTCTACCTTCTGCCCCAACCCAAGGGGGCTTCACTGATGTAGTAGTTTGCGTAACTCGCAGGGCTCAGTGACGGGCAGGGAGCAGGCTTGATTCTCACACACATAGGCAGTGGCCCGGTCTTCTAGCCGTCGAAGGGTACTCAGGAAGGGCAGCTGGCGGGACATAAAGCTCGAGGGGTCCCCATCAGCCAGAATCAGCACCTAGGGCAGCAGCAGAGCATAAAGGATCACCTGGGGGCTCAAGGTTCACTGGAAGGTTACCTCCCCCCAAGCCTTCAGTGGGGACAGATGTTGGGGCACCAAGGAAGGGAGAGGGCAGCTTGGGGGAGTTGGGGTGGGGCCCACAGGGACAGGCACCTTGTTCGGGATGTACATAGAATGGACGCACTGCACCAGAGCTTTGGTGTCCTTGGCCTGGCGGTCTCCACAGATGACGATCTGGCCGGAATAGAAAGGTCACTCCGGTGTCAGATGATGGAGGGTCTGAGCCTCAGACTTGCCAGGGCTTCCCCATCCTCCTCCCTCCTCCCTCGGCCACCCGTATCCCTAAGAAGGAATGGGGACTCATCTCAACTGCCAGGGGGCCGCATCAGATTTAATGCTAGGCAAGTGGGAAAACACACACACACGAGGATAAACAAAGAGGCAAAGTCATGCGTAGTGGCAGAAACAGACACAGGAAGACACACGCAGAAGACCCACAACACATAGATCCAGAGACACACACAGTAGTCACAAATGCACACAGCAGATGCCCACGGGGAGGCAGATACCACACAAGCCCCTCCAGACACGCACACGCACACACACACACGTGGGCAGACACAGAGGCACACATGCAAAGGCAAGCAGGCAGCCCTGCAGACAGGCAAACACTCACACCAGCACGCCCCCCACAGCAGGTACACAGACACACACCTCCAGGGGCACACAAACCAATAGCACAATAGGGACAGAAACGATTACACTGGTACACAGAGACACACAGAGAAAGACTCCACCAGCCACCAGGGACCCATATTTAGCTCATCTCCTGCCCCCCACCCCCCGTACTACTCCGACAGCCCCAGCGACAGACACTCACAGGTCTGTCTCCTTAGACCCACAGTCACCCCGCCGCAGATAGCAGAGACCTGCCTCACACGCCCCTGAGCTCCGGGGCAGCCCGCACTGTAGCCCCAGCTGCCCTCCTAGCCGGGGGCCCAGCCCCAGTGCCCGCACCCCTCACCTGCTTGAGGGTCTGCTGATGGGCTGAGAGGGTGCGGACCATCTCGGGCAGTGCCACCGGGACACGACGCATGCGCTCTGAGAAGGCGGTCAACAGGCACACGCACTTGTCCATCCAATCCTTGTGGCCCGTGAAGCCGTGCAGCCGAAGCAGGTTGTGGGCCGACACGGAATTGCCGCTGGGCTCTGCGCCATCCTGGTCTGCAGGGGGTGGAGGGAAGGGAAGGTCACTGGGTCTCAGGATCCAGCCCCAGCTTTGTGTCCAGGGCCCCTGGGGGAGGGGCACAGAGAAGAGGCCCTGCCCATACTGCTCCATCCTGCCCCGGGGTCTAAGAGTTGAAGACCAGCCCCTGCAGCTACTGATGCTTCGCCCTCTCACCCACGTCCCCAACTCCATGTGTGCCAGGCCCACTCCTGGGCCCCGGGTTCCACCTCACTGAGAACTTTGTCCAACCAGCCAGCTGCTCGAGCCAGAGTGGTTTCACCCTCACCCCCTTCCTCTCCCTCTTCCTCCACTTCTAATCCATCCATGATTCCTGCTGGGACTATGGCCAGAACAGGTCCCAATCCCACCACCTCTCCCCATCTCGTCCCTCTAGCATCATCGGAGCTCCGCCCATGCCTGCCTGGGCTGAACACCACTGGTGGCCTCCTAAGGGTCTGCCTGCTGCCCTGCCCCATCCCTTTTCCGCCATTGGTCAGAGCAGGTCACAAGCTGCTTAAAATCTCCTTGCCCCACCCACCTCGACAGTACCCCCCCCCCCCCGCCTGCACTCTGCCCCCCTCCCACCTCTCGTGCTGCCCCCCTGCCTGAACTCCCTCCCCACCTGTCTGCGACCACATGGCCCCTCTTGCCCTCCAGATCTTGGTTAAATGGCACCTGTCACAGGTACAATCCGATCTCTCCCAGGCCAAGGTGGGCCCCTCTGTACTTCTTTCCCAAGGCCCTTTCATTCACTCAGCTAACATTTATCGAGCACCTGCTATGTGCCAGGACAGACCTCGGGGACAGAGCAGAGACAGAAAGTCCTGCTCTTTGAAGAGCTAAAATGAGTGGGGGGAGAGAGACCATTAACCACAGACAAGGCACAGGGGTGATCGGGGGACAGGTACATGGTAGAAGCTCCTACTTGTCCAGGGCACATAGCACAATTTTAACTACATGCTGGTGCATGCATTTTTGCATTATTGCTGTCTATGACATAGTTGTCTCCCAGATTGTACTGTAAGCTTCCTGAGGGCAGGGACCAAGTCAGCCTTGCTTAATGTCTGAATCCACAGTGCCAGTCACTGTGCCAAGTGTGTTCACAGAACGGCTAAATGAGTCTTCACACCAATCCTGTAATGTAGTGCCAACGTTAGCTCCATTTTGCCTATTAAGAAACCAAAACTCAGGCCGGGCGCGGTGGCTCACGCCTGTAATCCTAGCTCTCTGGGAGGCCGAGGCGGGCGGATTGCTCGAGGTCAGGAGTTCGAAACCAGCCTGAGCAAGAGCGAGACCCCGTCTCTACTATAAATAGAAAGAAATTAATTGGCCAACTAATATATATAAAAAATTAGCCGGGCATGGTGGCGAATGCCTGTAGTCCCAGCTACTTGGGAGGCTGAGGCAGGAGGATTGCTTGAGCCAGGAGTTTGAGGTTGCTGTGAGCTAGGCTGACGCCATGGCACTCACTCTAGCCTGGGCAACATAGCGAGACTCTGTCTCAAAAAAAAAAAAAAAAAAAAGAAACCAAAACTCAGAAATGCAAGACCAGCCCAAGTCACATGGTTAATAAGTAGCAGAGACATGCAGCCAGAGGCTCCTGCCCACGCCAGCTCTTCCCGCCACACTGCACTTACACCTCCCTAAGGGAAAGCCAAGCCCTGGCTAGGGCCAGGACTCTGGGCCAGCCCCACACCCCCACTGACCATCCTTCAGACGCAGGGGCAGGCCAGCCCCGAGCTCAGCTTCACTGCAGAAGTAGCCGCCACCCTTGGCGTCCCAGAAGAGCCTGTCCTGCGTGTCCTGCAGCCGCAGCGCCCACTCGAGCCACGAGCTCTCCTGTGAGGCCTCGTACAGGTCCAGCAGGCCCCGCACCACGAAAGCGTAGTCCTCCAGGAAGCCCCAGCAGGGTGGATTGCTGGGGACAGGCAACAAGGGAGGGGCTGAGGACAGGCACAGCAGCGAGGGCCTTTCACAGAGGGGGCCCTTTTCATGCATTTGTTCATTTACCCTCCAAATGGCCCCTCGTGGGTAGGTGCCTTCATTTTCCAGATGAGTAAATGGGGCCAGGGAGGATGCGAGCTCACAGCAGGCACCCGCAGAGCCAGCACTGGAGCCCACTGGAGGGGAGGTCAGGTAGGGACATGCAGGGAGACTAGCCACCCCCACCCCACAGTCTGCCCAGCTCCCCACCTGTGCTCCACAGTCCCCCCTGAGCCGCTGTAGCAGGTCCGCATGAGGCGGCCACTGGCCACATCAAACATGTGCCGCTTCAGGAACTTGGCACCATTGGTGGCACAGTTGACCAGCTTGTCTAGGCCCAGGACAGCCCCGGTCACAGCATAGCCGGACACCATCAGGCCTGGAGACAAAAGAGACCAGTGGTGGTAAGAAGCTGGCCAGGGCCCTCCAGGCATGGCCACCCCGACACCTCAGGCCCCGGACACCTCTCCGGAGCAGTGGGGTGGTGCACAGACAGCTTGGGCCCCAGAGCCAGGCAGGTCAGCGTTCCTGGCCCTTGGGTGTGACCTTGGGCAGATCACTAAAGCTCTCTAAGCCTGTCTGCTCCTTTGCAGATTTGAGGATAATAAACCTACGAAAGGAAGCATTAGCATTTGGCAGGTGCCTAACAGACAAAAAGGGCCTCAGCCGGGCCGTCCCACCGTTCCAGGCGGCCAGCATCTTGTTGTCTAGGTGGGGCTTGGGCCGGTGTTTCCGGGCCTGGGAGAGCTTCTCCAGCCCCGCGTTGAGCAGGGTCCGCACGGCCTCCACGTCCAAGCCGAAGCGGGCAGCGGTCAGCTCCAGCGAGTACCGGACAGTCAGCACGTTCTGGCCCTGCAGCTCCCCCTTGGAGTCCTGCGGAAAACAGCCTTTGTCGGGGCGCCCACAGGCTGGGCGGGCTCTGGCCCCTCTCGTGTCCCCAGAAGCCCTCACCTGAGTGGAGCCGATGTTGCCGGCCTCCGTGAGCCCGTAGTGCTTCATGAGGAGCTGGCCGGAGGTCAGAGGCTCGGTGGCCCCCGGCACAGGGTCAGGCAGGAGCTGCTGGATCTCCTTGACCGTCCACACATAGAAGGCACCCTCTCTGGGACGCATGTTCCGCTCTGGGGGCGAGTCTGCGTCCTCCGCACAGTAGAAGCCTCCAGACTGTGGGGAGGGAGAGTTGCTGGCCCCAGCCTAAAGGGCAGGGGCGGCCCCAACCCACTCCCCCTGCTGCCAGGCCCGCCTGCCTCAGTGGACACACACCCGGTGGGTCAGGTTCCGAGACACGTACTGCAGGATGCCTTTGGCAACATCAGAGTAGAATTCATCACCAGAGATCTGAGGAGGGGAACAGAGGAGGCTGTAAATGGAGGTCACTGGGGCGGCCTAGGGACGTGGGGGTGGGGTGACATTCTCCCAGGACGATGGCGAGGGAAGACTGGGTATAAGCAAGGGAATGAGGGGTTTAGACTAAGTGGGATCCCCAGGCACCTGGAAGGCCTGCGAATAGGCCACCGCGAGCTGTGCCTGGTCATAGAGCATCTTCTCAAAGTGTGGGATGTGCCACTGGCGGTCCGTGGAGTAGCGGTGAAAGCCCTGTGCCAGGTGGGACGTGGGGCTGGAGGCTGATCCCAGCCTCTGCCTCACCCACCACCTCCCACCGCCCCTCCAGGGAACACCCGCCGCCCCCTCACCTGCCCCACATGGTCTCGGATACCCCCGTTGGCCATCATTTTCAGGGTGTGCAAGGCCATCTGCTGGGCCCGAGAGCCGTCCGGGGTCACTCGATGGCTGAGCCAGTAGGAGAACAGGAAGTTCAGGATCACTGTGGGGACCAAGAACACACGGGTGAGAGAACAGGGTGCACAACCTGGTGGTCAGGATGCCTCTGGCCAGGTCGGGGCTAGGAGTTCACCCAACAGCCAGTCTCTGCACAGGCTGGGAGTTGGGAGGTCAACGGTCAACCCAGAAGACAGAACGTCACTGCCCAAGCCAGAGGTCAGAATATCATTGGCTCACACACAGAGGACCAGAAAGCTGCTGACCAGACCAGAGCCCAGAAAGTCATTAGCCAAACCAGGGTCACAAGAACGAAGTCAATGACCAAGAGTCAGAAGGACATTATCTAGGTCAAGGTCACAGGGTCACAGCAAAGACCAGAAGTTAGGTTGTTACTGACTGGCTAGGGATAAGGAGGTCACTGGTCAGGAGGACAGGAGGCTCAGGACCAAGACAGGGGTCAGAAGATCATTGACCAGGACAAGAATCAGAAGGTCAGGCTCGGGGTAAGGTGGGCAAGGGGACACTGACCTGGTGTCGGAAACTTGGGGGCCTCTGCAAAGCCACCATACTCCTCGTCATAGCCCTCATCCAACTGCTGGAAGCAGCGGCTGTTCATGGTGGCCGCAGAGGGCGGCAGCTGGCGGTCACCCGTGCTGATCTCCGACCGGGCCAGCAGGGTGGTTGTGACACGCTGGCTGTTTTCTAGCAGCGTGTTCTTGTTCTGTTTCCACTTTGGGAGGTGGGGGCACAGCTGGGGGTCAGCTTGGGGTGGGGGCCCTGGTCCCCTCGTCCCTCGCCCAGGTCCCCAACTCCCTCCCTTGCACACCCACCTGGTCCCGTATTCTCAGCAACACTGTGTGGAAGCCTACTCGGGTCAAGCCATCCTCGGGAGGGAAGTAGGTGCCCCCGACAAAGGGCTGGAGGTTGGGGGTCAGCCACACGTTCATGGGCCAGCCCCCACCACTGCTGGTGGCCTGGGGGAGAGAGGGCAGGCGTGACGGGAGCCGCGCCCCGAGCGCGAGCAGCACACACACCCGAGAGGGAAGACCGCTCACCTGCACGAACGTCATGTACACCTTGTCCACGTCGGGCCGCTCCTCGCGGTCGACCTTCACACAGACAAAGTCCTCGCTGAGCAGGCGGCCGATCTCCTCGTTCTGGAAGGACTCCTCCTCCATCATGTGGCACCAGTGGCAGGTGGAGTACCCCACTGGAAGGGGGCCGGGGGGAGGTCGGGGGCCAGTGATGGGCTGGGGGCCAGCCGAGGGGCCCCAACTACCCGGGACAGGTCCCGACCTTCAGTCTCCTGGGAGCCCCCGGGGCCCAGAGGACCCTCCCCCAGCCCAGGGAATGCGAGTGCATTACCTGAAAGGAAAATTGGTTTGTTTTCTTTCCTGGCCTTGTCGAAGGCTTCCTGTCCCCAGGGGTACCTAGACATGGCAAGTGGGGCATCACTCAGCAGACCTGGGGGTCGAGGGCGAGCCCGGGACCCCAGCTGCTTTGGGAGGGCACTGGGAGAGCACGTACCAGTCCACGGGATTGTAGGCATGTTGTAGGAGGTACGGTGACTTCTCATTAATCAGGCGGTTGGGGGTCTTCTGGGGCGCGGACGGGGGACAGCTGGGCCGGCTTCCCTTTCCTCCCGCAGGCATGGGCCCTGAACTACTGACCGACGCACTCCGGTCCTTGTCCCGGGAGGAGCTACCCCTGGTGAGGCCGGTGGGTCACATGGGTCCAAGGCCTCCCCCAACCTCTGCCAGGACCCTGGTTCCCACCACACCCCACCCAGCCCCCAGCCCCCCTTAGAACCCACCTTTCTGAGCCACGGGGGAGACTGTGGCCTTTGTGCTCCCCCTTGTGTTTTGGGGGGGGTGAGGAGAGGTGGCTCATTTGGGGGCTCCCTGCCAGATAAGTCTCCCCCAACCTCTCGGCCCCCCGGCCTTGGGAAGAATGACTGTGAAGTGGGGGCGGGTCACAATAGGCAGAATGGTCCTGGGGGCTCCATTCTTTCCCCCTAACTGGGCCCCTCCCTGGGTGGGGGGTGGGGCTGCATGGAGGCGTTTCTATGGCAGGCCTGGGAGGGAGACCTGGCAGGGAGGGAGACCTGGCAGGAAGGCTGCCCACTGCTGGTGGCTGCACAGGTTAAGAATAGTAGGGTCTGGGACTGAACCAGGTGGGGGACAACCAGAGGAAGACAGACATAGAGTTTCCCTCACTCAACGGCCACCTGCTGGGCACTTCTGCAGGGCCAGGTCCTGTGCTAGACACCAGGACACCTAGGGAACCCAAAACAGGCCCTGACCTCAGGGAGTTCGGCCTGGGAGAGTGGCTGGGAGGCTGGCGCTGCCGGGCAGACCTAAATAATGACAGGCCCGTGCAGCAATGAAGGACAGTGACGGGACACAGGGTGCTGTTGGAGAATGGCCCTGGGGCCAGCATTGGGTGTAAGGAAGGCTTCCCGGAGGCAGTGTCAGAACAGTCCTTGGGAAGCCAGCCTTGCAGCGGCATGGATGGGGGGAGGAGGACCTTCCTGCAGGGGTCAGGCCGCGGGAGTAGACCGGAGGCGGGGTGGGGCGAGGACCAAGCATGCAGGGGTGGTCCAGGCAGGCACCGAGACCACTCTGGGAAGACCAGCCACGGGGCCCCGCAGGCGCAGGGCGCGCCCCCGCGGCCCGCTCGCCCGCCCGTACCTGCGGCTCGCGGCGAGGCCCGGCCCAGCTCCGCCCAGCAGAAGGCCGCGGCTCAGCCAGACCCGCGCGCCCAGCATGGCTGCTGCGGGCGGTGGGCCGGGACGCCGCGGACAGGAAGGGAGGGCAGGAGGCTGCGAAGGGCGGGCCGGGCCCCGACAGAGCCGCGGGCGGGTCGTCGCCACGGATCGGGGCTGAGTGGCTGGTCTCCGAGCGCCGCCCGGTGGCAGAGTGCGAAATTGCAGACCAGACAGCCCGCGCTTGCGAGTGTGCGCGTGAAACTCGGCTGGGTTCAACCGGATTAAACCCCTGCCTTCGGGAGGACATCCCTCCTGATGGGAATAGGAAAGGCTGCGGGATGCTAGGGACAGGCAGTGCCAGAGCCCTAGCTCATTTTGTCCAATCCTTGTCCATTTTACAAAGGAGAAACGAGGCTGGAGCCAAAGGCATGCCTTGTGCAGGTGGACGAGCTAGCAGGCTTTGGCTTGCACAGCCCTATCTCAAGGCCCTGCTCAAATCCCACCCACCCCGGAAGCCATCCCTGAATAACAACTGCGAGCCAGTTTTATGTCCTAAGTACACTTTGCACACTTGCCTCATTTGCTACATTCAGCCAATATTTATTGTCGGCTGCCAACCACTCTGCAAGGCCCTGGGGTGTACAGTGGTGAGCAGAGAGAGACAAGGTTCCTGCACCCATGTGACCCGCAGTCTGTTGAGAGTGGCAGAAGCTAACCCAACACCATACAAATGAATATACAGCCACCCACTGTGACAAGTGCCATGGGTGGGTATAACATAACAATGGACATGATCTGCTGGAAGGGCCAAGGGATGACAGCCTCCCTGAGGAAATCACATTTGTGTAGTAGCTACAGAGAATGATAGGAGGGGAGTTGGAACATGGGAATGGGTGGGGAAGGAGTCAGAAGGAAGAGTATGTGCAAAGGCCCTGTGGAATGTCAGTGAATCAGGGCTGAGGAACTGCAGGAAGGAAGACAGGCAGTAGATGAGGTTAGGAGGTTGAGGAGGAAGGCAGGGGCCAGGTCTCGGAAGGACTTGTGAGCTGTCAGAGGGGATTTTTAAACTAGAGAGCTGTGGTCTCCCCGCATTGCCCAGGCAGGTCTGGAACTCCTGGCCTCAACTGATCCTCCCACCTCGGCCTCTCGAAGTGCAGGGGTTATAGGCATGAGCCACCTCACCCAGTTAGAAGGGGATTTTTGATGAGAGCAGAAGGAAGTTGCTGAAGGGCTTTAGTCAGGAGAGTGACCTGGTTGGGTCTGCATTTTGGAAAGATCCCACTGGAGCTCAATGGAGAAAGGGGCAAGCGTGGAGCAGGGGCAGGTAGGAGGTCATAGCAGCACCCAGGGCAGATGGCGGGCAGAGATACACAGAAGGCGGTGGGCTGGAGGTCAGGAGGAGGAAGCATGGTCAGGACTGGCAGTGAGGAAGAGGGGGGTGTCCAGGCTGATTGCAGGTGGGGCCATTCCCTGAAGAGAGGGGGGCTTCATGAGGTTCACGTTGGTTTGAGGCGCCTTCTAGTATGTGCACAGGGAGGCAGAGATGACAAGGCATGGAGCGCAGAGGACAGGCTGTCAGGAGAGAGGGATTTGGATGGGGGTGCGGAGAGTTCACTGGGGAGAGTGCAGCGAGCAGAGAAGAGGACTCAGGTCTGGGCTTGAGTGAGCCTGAGAAAGACACAGGCGGGGACCAGCCAGCGTACAGAGGGGAAACCCAGACAGGGTGGCACCCCAGAGGCAAGGGGACTGAGGGGTGCAAGAAGCATGGAGTTACTGTTCACTGGACCTAGCTAAAAAAATAAATAAAAAAAAAAAAAAAGAAGAAGAAGAAGAAGCATGGAGTGTCAACACTATCAGACTCCTGAGAAGCCAACCAGGGTGGGACAGGAAAAGGTCCCTGTCCCCACAGGTGGGCTTGGCGGGCGTTGTCCCAGCGACAACAAGCAGAGGGCTTTAAGCCAACCGGAGTGGGTTGAGGAGGGAGGGGAAAGGAAGGGCAAATGGAGACTGGATGGGCGCTTGCTGTGAGGGGAAGGACGGAAACACACTTTCAAGATGGAGGAAGCTGCGACACGCATCGACGGGAAGGGTTTGGTTGAGAGACAGTGACTGAAGCTGCCGAGGAGAGAAGAGACGGCTGACCCCGCGCGGTTCTGAGAGTGTGGGGCGGCAGGTGTCGGAAGGGTTGGCAGGCAGGGGGGTTCTAGTGGGTGCTCCAGAGAATGAGCTCCGGCTGGAAGGGATGGTACTAAGCTCAGAGAAACTGGAAGCTGCCTTGAATGTAGAGGAATCTGGGGTGATGACGGGCCCCAAAGTGTGACCGTGGGTGAGGGGAGCCGAGAGGTTGAGGGGCAGAGAGGTCATCTCCTGGGATAATGGAGTCACCTGAAACTGAGGTAGAAAAGGAGTGAGGTAAGAGCTGGGTGAGAAGACCATGCGCCAAGGCCAAAGCATCCCAAGAATGAGGTGGAGTGACAGCCCCAGGCAGGGTGGAGGCGGGACAACCCAGTGGCACCAGCCTCCAAGGAGGAAGCATCTTAAGAGGAGGAAGATGGTCTGGAAGTACCTATGGGAAGCAAGACTCCCAACCTCTTCGTGGGAGACGAAATAGCTCCCTGGGAGTGCTCAGGGGAGAGCTGGTTTAGAAGAGGGCCTGGGTAGGGGAGGCACAAAGGATGGATCAGGGACCAAGAAGGTGGAAGCTTCCAGGTGTGGGTGTGGCAGAAGCAGACGGGGGCTGGACTCCGGCTACTGCCTGGCAAAATTCAGAGTGAGGGCCATGTGGGTTCATTCCTCCTGGCCAGTCTCGGCAGAGGTGGGCCCTGGGCTGACCGGACACTAGCCCGGAGTGTCCACACAGCAGACTCATAAGGGAGGAGCTCTCCGTCCCATTTGGCAAGTAAGGAAACAGGCACAGACATAGGGAGGTTAGGTAATTTACTCAAGGCCAGAGATCATAACCACTTATTACTAAGTGATTATTGTTATGAAATTCAACCCTTGGAGCAGAGTTTTGAACCCTGTCAGTCTGCCTCCTGAGCAGGTGCTCCTGTCCATTCCATTTGTCATAGCCACTGTGGGACTCCCTTCCCCCACCCCCACCTCGGGAAGAATAGCCTTGTGTCTCCCCCACCCCACACGGAATTTGGCATTTCTGGCGCGTGGAAGGCCCTTTACCCCAGGCACCCTGAAAGGGGCTTGGGAAGGGCCGCAGGCTGCCTGTAGAGCCAGACCCTTAGCACTGAGGACACTTCAGTGTCCAGTGGCCCAGTGATCGGGGGCACTGGGTAGAAAAGGAGTGGGGGTCCCCCTGGATGATGTACCTGGCCCTGCCCCCATCCTTGGTTTCCCAGACCCCACAAAAACCCCCAGGAGGATCAGACTCCTCTGCATGGTTAAGGTGAAGTTTCTTGCCAGCCCTGGTGAAGTGGGCAGAGGGTAGAGCCAGATTTAAGGTGACTCAGTAAGACAAAGCTCCTGTACCCGCCTGGTGCCGCAGCCATCACGTGCCCCTGGCTCGCCTGCCCTGCCAGGCCCTGAGCTCCTGGAGGTTGTAGGCTTAGCAACTCCTGGACCCTCCCAGGTTAGCCCAGCACGTTGTTTGCAGCAGTCGCTCAGTATTTGCTTAGTTAAGTCTGGAGCCCAGCCTGGGAGCTCCCCGTCTGACTCTGAGTTCTAGCCCCACTCTGCTAGCGCTTTGTGACTTTGAGCCGCCACTTAACCCCGCTGAGCCTGGGCTCCCTTGCCTGTGAAATGGGAGCAGTGCCAGCTGCAAGAGTGACAGACCTGTGCCACCGCACTTCGGAGAGCTTTGTGCTTGGTTTCATGCTCTGTTGTCCCCGTTTTGAAATTCTTAACCCAATTTTGAACAAGGAGCCCGCATTTTCATTTTGTACTGGGCCTCACAAAGTATGCAGGTAACGATATTTATCTACCTCAGAGAGATGTTGCAAGATTAAATGAATTGATCCGTCTATAGTGCTTAGCACATAATGAGTGTGCAATAAATGCGAACAAATGCCCATTGTCCCTTGCTTCAGAACATCCCAGTGCCTGTGTATGATAAATGAGTGAAATGACGGAATGAGTGAGAGCTCAGGAGCATCTGGAAGCGACCCTGTCAAGGTGACAGGGAATGGGGGAGAGGGGGAGGGAAGTCGAAAGGAGCCGTACGGGAAGTGGGAGCAGTTTTGCACCCCAAGTTGAGAAGCAGTAGTTTCCTCGGCAGCTGGAGATCACATTGTGGTCCAGACCCGGCCGCCACACCCGGCAAAGAGTCCGCTTGGTGAGAGCTGAAGGCTGGGCTTGCGGTCTTTATTACGGAGGCGTTCAGTCTCTAGCTCCCGGACGTTTCTAGCTTCAGGAGCTGCCGCAGGGCTAGGTCGCCAAGGCCTGGAGCAGTGTTCAACCCCCGCGCCGCTCCGCCAGGACGGGAGTAGGGGTGCGCACGGGCCAGCAGGCCCCAGGCAGGACGGCGAGCGGCGCTCAGAGGAAGGGGTTGGTGCCCGGCTGCGGGGGCCCGGCCGACCCCGACGTGGGCAGCAGCGGCTGCGGGAGGCCGGCGGGCGGCGGCGCGAAGGCTCCGGCCTGCGGGAAGACGCTGACGGAGACCGGGAGGCTCACGCCCGCGGGCACGCTGCTGAGCGGGAGGGGCAGGGAGGCGCTGTAGGTCATGGAGCCCAGGGGCGCCCCGACAGGCCCGCCGGCCGCCAGGCCCAGCGCCGGCGACCCGGTGCGCATCTGGTTCAGTGTGGGCCGGCCCGGCTCGCCAGCGCCAAACGGGTTGGTGGGGGACGGAGCGCTGGGACCTGGAATGACAGTGGGTGGGCTTGGTGCAGGCCGAGGACAGAGCCTGAAGCAGGGAGGGTCAAGAGGAAGATTCTAGGGCACAGAGAGCAGAGCCCCAGCATTGAGGGACGAGGGGGTGTCCTACCTGTCAGGAAGGGGTTCCGGGTCTGTGCCGCCTGGGGCACCTTGACCAAGGAGTCAAGGTTGACCAAGGAAGAGGCTGAGGGGCCCAGGAAGGACTCAGGTGTGCGGCACCCTCGGGCCTCCTTGCCGGGCTGGGTTAGCGCCTCCCCTAGTACGCCCAGGTCAAAGGCGTCTGGCTCCTTCGTGCCATTTTGCTTAGCACTGGGGCTAGGCTCTCCAAACAGGTCCAGCTCTGGAAGAGAAATGCTAGAGCTCACTGGTGGGGAGAGGGATGGGTCCCCCACATGGGAGGAGGAGGGCAGAGCCCCTCTGGGTGGGACCCTGTTCCCCGAACCGAACCTCGAGGTCCCCTTGCCTCCTGCTCACCCACAGGGCTGCCGAGCTTCCCGGAGGACAGGGTCCGGGAGCACTCCAGCCCCTCCTTGGTCTCCGTGGATTCTGGGGGTTTGGCAAATGGGTCAAAGGTCGAGGTACCACCTAGAGCTAGATGAGAAGAGGGAGAGGAGATGTGTTGGCAAAGAGAATAGGCACTGGTCTGACCCCTTTTCGGGGAAATGCCCCTCTTAGCACAGACAAGATCTGCTGCCCCCTTGGCACTGGAAGGAAGGGGACCCTGAAGCCCCCCAGACCCTCACCGACACCCTCAGGCCCTGTACTTACCAGGTGTGTCAGAGGTGTCCAGGGAGGTCCCCCAAGGGTCAGCCCCAGCGCTGGGAAGTTTGTGGTGGGGGGAGCTCAGTGCCCAGGGGTCTGTGGTCGGGGGTCCAGCAGGCAGCACTGGGGTCCTGCCCCAGGGCTCAGAGGAGGAGAGCGTAGGAGGCAAGTCCCAGGGCTGGCTTCGGGACAGGACATTTCCTGAGGGCACTGGAGACCAGGGGTCTGCAGAAGGCCCCCAGGAGGAGCCACTGGCCTCTGTGTTTGGCCTAAGACCTGAAATGGGAACAGCATAGGCATGATCCCAGACCCACCCAAACCCTCATCCAGGCCCTTCCCAGTTACCCTGCCCTAGTGGGAGGCGTGGGATCCACGTCATAGATGGGCCACCGACTCGGGACCACCCAGCAAGCTGGAGCCTGGATTCAGCAAGTTAGCCCAGGAGCCTGGTGCCCCCGGCAGGGGCGACTCAGGCCACCTACTCAGGCCGAGATGGGCTAAGCGAGTGAGGCAGCGAGAGAACACATGCTGCATTTCTCATGAGCTGGCCTTCCTAGACGTGCTCCCCTGGCCCTCACTCCGAGAGCCGTGTCCCAAAGACAGCAGAGGGTCAGGGCAATGAGTGACTTGCCCAGGGACCTGCAGTTAGTTACTGGAGGGAGGTGCTTTGCCAGCAAGTGGCTGGGAAGGAAGGAGCTCCCTGGGACCAGCCTGGGAGCCTCTTGCAGCCCTCCGTGCCCACCTGGGATGTCCCATGGGTCAGCAGAGCAGTGTGTGGAGGACGGGGCCGGGGCAGGTACGAAGATGTCAGCCAAGTCCAGGATGGAGGACTGTGGAGGGGAGAGGCAGCCATGGCTCAGGAGTGGGCGGGGCCCAGAGGGAGGGCAGGCCCTGACCTGTCAGCCTGACGGCAGCTCGTGCTCCCCTTTATTCATTCCACAGATATCTGCTCATGACCCCTCACCTCTGTACACTGCTTGAGAGTTTATGTTTCCTTATCCATGAAGTGCCTGATTTTCATAACAAACCTGTGAGGTAGGTAGGGCAGGTGATGTACCCATTTTACAGATTAACCAGCTGAGTCCCAGAGAGGGGAAAGGGTTTGCCAGAAGTCGTACAGCCAGGGAAAGACAACGCTTTGATAGAATCCAGGCCAGCAGAAGGGGGCAACAAGGGCCAAGTCAGATTTTTTTGCAATGAGCTTAACTCCCTAGATCAGAGTCCAAGAGAAATTGAACATGGGCAGGAAGGAGACAGGCTGCCCAGGGGCAGCACGGACAGCTGGGGTGGGTGGCCTTGCTCAGCGGTTACCCACTCCCCCCTCCTGGAAAGGAGATATACAAGCCCAGGGTGTCTTCAACACCGTTTGCCCGAGCCCACGCTTGTCCTGACTGGCAGTATCCCGTAATCTAGAATGTCAGCGCTGGAACTGTCCAGAAAGCCCATGTGCAGAAGAGGAAACAGGCCAAGACAGTGATGTGCCCCAAGCCACACAGTAAGTGCCCGAAAGTCCAGGGCTCTCAGATCAGGATTCTTTTGCATCCTACTTCACTGTCAACTCAGTCACCAGCCCATGCATCATGGGATGAGGGGCTGCTACACCCCACAGCCCCCATTTTCATGTAATAAGCACTTAGGTGGTGCTTACCATATACCAAGCACTGTTCTGCACTTTGCAAATACTAACTCATCTCACCTCCCAGGCTCCGTCCAGCCCACACCCACCGGCCCACTCCCTACCTGGCTGGTTTTCAGCTTCTCCTCCTCCTTTTTCTCTTCTCTCCTGGGCTCTCTGTCCTGCCGGTGGCGGCCAGTGGCCCCTGCACCATTGGCTATGGGGGAGTCATCTCCCCTCCAGGACCTCACCTCCTGCAGAAGGCACAGAGGAGTGAGGCACATGAGCAGCTGGGGCTGGGCTTGGGGGAGCCTGAGCAGCTGAGGCTGGAGTCAAGGAGAGAGTGCAGGGTGGGGGCAGCTGAGAGGTTAGGAGCAGCGGGACCACCAGGTGCAGGGGGAGCCTGTTAGTGCCTGTAGCACCTCCACCAGCGCCTCCACCAGCACCAGCAGCAGCACCGGCCACCCGGGCGGGCGCGGCCCCCTACCCACTACCTTCTCGTGCTCCTGCCGGCTCAGGCGCAGAGCCAGCTGCAGCTGCAGGTCCTCATCCCTGTGGGAGGCTGGGGGAACTGGCTGTGAGGGAGGAAGACAGGGTGAACTTGGCCCAGTGCTGCCACCCTGGAGCCAGAAGGACAGAACACCCTGCCATGGAACGGGGATGGAGAGAGAGAAATACTGCCCACCAGACGACAGTGCGGGTGTGGCCTTGTCCCTGCTGGGATCCGAGATGCAGTTGTAAAGGTCAGCAAGATTGATCTTGCTCCTCTGGCTGCCCTGAGAGCTCCCCAAGCCCAGCTACTTGCTGCCTGGCCTTCCCGGATCCACAGAGGTGATGGCAGAGAAGATGATATCGGGAGACCATCCTGTTCCCCCAAAAGGACACCTGATGGGGGCAGTAAATCCCAGTGCGTCTTGAGGATGTCTGTCAGCACACTCACCGCCTCCACCACACGGCAGTAGCAGGCCCCCGCGACACGCGGTGCACCCCAGCTGCACACGCACTGCCCTTTCCAGCTGGGGAGGCTGAGGCGGGAGCCAGTCCCTGCCTGCGACCAAGCCAAGGACACAGACAGGCCCTGCGCTGTCCTTGGGGGCGGGAGTCGGGCTTTGGGGCCCAGGGTAGCAGAGCTGAGTCAAGGCTCAGGGGCACAAGGCCCCTCTCCCTCCTCCTGGGTCCCATTCCTACCACACCTGCAGCCGCTCACCTTCTCAGCCTCCTCGCGGCTCATGGCCAAGGCCAACTGCAGCTGCAGCTCCTCTTCTCCTGAGGTCTGAGGCCGGGCCTGCTCCAGGTCAGAGGCGTAGCGGGGGGATGAGGAGGAGGCTGCAACAACCATCGTGGCTCTGTGACCACACCAGTACCCACCGGTACCCGAACCCTCTGCCCGCCGGGAAGCTGAAGCTCGGAGAGGGGAGCTGAGGGGGAGGGGAACAACTGGCAGCCAGGGGCTCTTCTGGGCCAGGCAGTGTGCTGGGCACTGTAAGTTCACTGGTCCACCCAGCAGTGCAGACTCCATTCCCCCCTTAGCCTACAGAGACCGCTCAGAGGGGCCCTGGCCAGGGTCCTGAAGCAGGACTTGCACCAGGTCCCATGACCCCAGCGCTCGGACTCTTCCTTGGGGCAAAGGGGAGCAGGAGGGCAGGAGGTTCCAGGCAGATAAGGTCACAGCCTCAAAGCCCTGGGCAAGCTGTCAAGGGCTATATGAAAAAAGGGCCATTCTGAATATTCCTCAGATCAGGGACGCCCCGCTACTAGGGACAGAGAGTCAGGCACTGCCCAGCAGCTGCCCTTATTTTCAAAGGCAGTGCCCGAAGCGGAGGGATGAGGGGAATGCCACATGTCTGGGCACAGGGCGAAGGGCATTTCTGGACATGGTCTCATTTAATTCTCAGATCGCACAACGGAGGTAGGTGAGCTTATGCCCATTGTACAGGCGAGGAAACTGAGGTTCGGGGAGCTAACTGCCCAGGTCGCGCAGCTTGGAAGGGGCGGTATAAAGAGGGCCGTCTGACTCCAGAGCCTATGCTTCTGCCACCACGCCGTCCTGTCAGCAAACTGACAGCAGTAACAAACGTGTGACAGCGCTATCCTTTCAGCTAACTTGCCTAGCACCACCGCGTGCCAGGTGTTGCGCCTCGCGTGCCACATGCCTAATCTTGGAATCCTCCTGACATCCCTCTGAGGTCGGTACTCTTAACCGAGGCCCGGGGCTGCAGAGGCAGGGCCGGAACTCAGGCCACCCCGTCCCGGCCCCTGCAGGGCTCACTCACAGTTGTAGGAGGAGGGGGAGCCTCCCGGGCGGCCGCAGTCCTCACCGTGGCGGCGGCTGAAGCCCAGCTGCCCGCTGCCGATGCTGGCGCCCTCCAGCGCCATGCGCTCCTTGGTCTTGAGGGCATGGGTCCGCTCCTGCCGCAGGCGCTCCTCGTCCTTGAGCAGGGTCATCACCTGCTTGACCTTCTCGCGCACGTTGACGCCCTGGTCCTTGCCGTCTCGGTCGATGTACTGGAAGTCCTTGAGCGTCTGGATGGTGTAGAGGTTCTCGCGGCACTGGTGGGCCACGCGCTCGGAGCCCGTCTTGAGCAGGTAGTCCAGCAGCGTCAGCGCCTTGTACACGTGCCGCCAGTTCTTGCCGCTGTCGTTGAGCCGCCGCCACAGCATGCCCATGACCTCGGCGAAGGCCACCGTGTTGAAGGTCAGGTCGGCGATCTCCGACATGAGAGAGCTGGGCGGGCCCCAGGGGTCATTGCTGGTGGCCTCGCGCACCTTGACCTCTGCCTCCGAGTAGTTGTGCACGATGTTCTTCACCTGGCGCCGCAGTGCGGAGGTCGTCATGGCTGGGGACTTGCAGGTGGGCAGCCCCCGCCCCCGCCGGAGGTGGAGGGCCGAGGGCCACCGTCTCGAGGTCACGGTCTCGAAGGATGGGCCGCCGTGCTCTCAGCAGGGCGGCTGCGTCCTTGGGTTCCACATGGGGCTGAAGAAAAGAGGGTCTGGGACTCAGG
Source organism: Microcebus murinus (assembly GCF_040939455.1). NCBI lineage: Eukaryota > Metazoa > Chordata > Mammalia > Primates > Cheirogaleidae > Microcebus > Microcebus murinus. The sequence continues at coordinate 38,198,314 of NC_134121.1, forward strand.
GGCAGTGGCCCTCAATGCACTGGGCACTCAGCCACCGACCAACGAAATAAGGGCCGGCCAGAGTGTTCCTGCTGCCAGGAACAGCCTTCAGCGGGCACTTACTCTCATTTCTTATCTCCCTTATTCAGCAGGCAAGTCTAACTTTGCACACTCATCTATGTCCACAATCACACCGCAAAGATGCCATCATCTCCAACCACAGGTAGGGAAAGTGAGGCTCAGAGAAGTATGAAACAACCTGTCTAAGGTCACAGAGCTGCTACGTGGGCGGCCAGGATGACCCCAGGCAGCCCCCCAGAGAGTGCACGGCCCCGGGGAGGACCTAACAGCAGCCCCAGGAATGCCCACTGGCCGTGCTTCTGCTCAGCTACCTCCTCCGTTCCTGCCAGGCTCTAGCTCGAGACCTGTCCTTTCCAGCTCCTCCCTTCACTTTCCTCTTTTCTCATATTGTTAATTTTTGTAGTTTGATTCACTCAACACCTATTTCCTAGAGACCTTTTTGGAGCCAGGCACTATGTCCAGAAAACCGCAGTCCAGTGTGGGAGTGCAGAGAAGCACAGGGAGACCCAAGCAAGGGAAATCAGGGGAGACTTCCTAGAGGAGGTGGTGGCTGAGCTGAAATCTGAGACCCCAAAGGGAAGGGTGCGGAGTGACCCAGCAAGGTGAGGAAGGGCAGCTCAGAGCCAGTGCTGTGAGCTGGGCCAGGAGGCCGGAGAGGGAGGAGCGTTTGGGGAAGGCTGCCTCGCAGAGTTGTGGCCAATACCACCCCTGCCACCCCCACGTACACGTGAGAGCACTGAAGCCAGAGAAGGGATGTGACCTGTCCACGTCACACGGCGTGTAGGTGGCAGGGCTGGGACTGACACCTAGGTCTCCGTAAGACTAATCCAATACTTACTGCCATGTCACCCGGTTTGGTAATTAATTCATCTGATTGTTTTTCTGTCTCAGTCCACCTTCTCAGCCAGAGCGGAAGCCCCCTGAGGGCAGGGACAGGCTGGGCTCTCCAAACCCCCAAGGCCCTGGGCAGATGGTAGCCCTCTGGTACCCCAGCAGAAGGAAGGTTAGGACCAGCCACTTCCCTCCCCAGCCCTCAGGTCCAGGCTTTCTGCTGAACGCTAACCTGGGCCCAAGACAGAGGAAGGTCCTCCCAAGGCCCTATCAGACACCAAACGCAGAAGCCCCTGGCCACCGCCATTGCTCCAGCACCAGCACAGGTGTGCTCGGCCACACACCTACACACAGACACACACACACTGGGCCTGCAGAGCCCCCGGCTTCACCTGTGAACCCCTCCCCACCCCCTACCCCCACCCCCCCCAACGCCCAGGGAGATGGCACTTCTCAGCTCCACCCTCTGTGCCCAGCCTGGCTGTGCCCCAGCTGGTCCCCAGGCTGCCAGAAGGCAGGACTCAGGAGGCTGTCCCGCTCCCCCGCCAGAATCCACGCTCCTTCCACCCCAGCCCTGCCAACGCTGGGCTCCGTTCAATGCAGCCCCACAGGCCTTGGCAGGTTTCACCAGGGCCCAGGTGCCTGGGAGAGCCTGGGCTCAGAGCATGGGGTCCCGTGGGAGCGGGCCAGGTGGAGCGTGCCTGGCCCAGAGCACTGCCTACCTTCTGTCTGCTGTCTGTCTTTCCGTCCAGCCCAGCCGGTCGTGGGCTTTCTGTGAGGATGCCACGGCCACAACTTGTTTAACTCCAGCCCTCCCCCTCGCTAGTGACTCAGACCTGCCTGCGCCTCCCCAGCGGTGGAGTCAAGATGGGAAATAACACGCACCAAAGCCCGCCCCAGCGTAGGCCCCTCCCTGCTGGCCGCTGGAACTAGCAGAACCAGTTGGGCACAGTGACTCCACCAGAGCCCTACCTGGGCCTGGCGGCCCTGGCCCTCCTGCCTGCCCAGTGGGGGAACCGGCCTTAGTGGGAGGGGGCCTTGGGGTAGGCCCAGCGGCCCTGCCTGGACTTTTCTCCTAGAAGGTGGGCATTCGCCCATACCTCTGCAGGAGGTGCCTTGACCTCCCTCCCCTGGAATTTGAGGGGACAAGGCTGGGAAGAAGAGGGGGCAGGGTGAGGCCACTGGAGCACAGAGATGGGGGAGGAGAGGAAGGGACGCGGGAGGGAGCGGCTGGGAGTGCTGCCAGCGGTGTTACAAGCAAAGGGTTTTATCGAACACAATATGCCCAGAAATAAAAGGGAGTGAAACAGAAACCCAGCAGCTGATAAGGCGGAGGTGGCAGCGGCGGCGTGGTGGCAGCCCGGGCAGCTGAGTATGGAATTACTGCAGTGACCTTGAGCCAGACCCTGCCAGGTGGAGGGAAGGGCACTGAGGAGGCAGGGCCTCGGAGGCCAGTTCAGAGGGGGGCAGAGGGCAGGTGAGGCAGGAGGGCACAGGGCAAAGGAGGGGGTGGGCTGGGGGCCACAGGGCATCAGCTCTCTCCTACATAGGGGGTCCCAAGAAGGACTGCATGGGGGGCTGGGGCTGCTCCTCTCGGGGCCTCCAGGACTGGGCAACCTGGAGAGATTCCCAGAAGTCAGGACCAAAAAAAGCAAATGGTGCATCCCCAGAATGGGGTTCAGAGAGACGGGAGGAACCCAGATCTGTCTAATCACAAGTGTGTGAGTTTGTCCAGAGTCTGTATGTGCTCCCACCAGCCCACACCCCCTCCGGCCAGTGGCTAAGGCGGGCTCCAGCCCCCAGGTCCCCAGTCAGGTCCAGCACTAGCAGTTTCTGATCCCTCCCTTCCTCCAGCCCTCTAGATGCTGAAGGGACAGAGGAGTGAGCTCCAGCTCTAAGCTGCTGTCAACTTCATCAGCCCTGGGGTGGCTAAGTGGGGGAGGGGGGCCGTGGGAGTGTGTGGGGGGGCTGCCCTGGGCTAGAGGTGCAGCAGGGGCTGAGGAACAGGGAATAGCAGAGATGCCCAGGCGTCCGTGGGGAATGCCACCAAAGATGCTAAGTCCCAGGGTGAAGTAGGGAGCGGGGACCCTGAGTCCCTTCCTGGGGCTGCAGGGAGGGAGGGGCAGCAGGCAAGAGCCTGCAGGTCCTCTGCAGCCCAGCTCTCAGTCTCCCCTCCCTGCCCCTGGGAAAGAGACTAAGCCCCAGGTCCACTCTTTGCCCCTGTTTTCCACACAGGGCACTGCCAGGGAGGGAGCGCGGGCGGGGGGAGCTTACCTCTGGCGCAGGCTCCCTCAGCCCCAGCCCTGGCCCCAGGAGCCTCTGCAGTGACCCTCCGACCTGGACCTGCGACCTGCACGGCAGGGGGATGGCACAGCCTCGGGAGCGTCTCGAGAGCCATCCACCATGGACCCTCGTCCCAGAGACCCACCCACTCCCAGGAAGCGCAGACCCCTCAGAAGGGCAGCAGCAGGGTCCCTGGAATGGGGAGCAGCGCTGCCTCTCTCTGGTTTGCCTCCTAGACTCCGGCCAGCCAGCCAGCGGCACTGGGGAGGGAAGTTGCTCAGCTGGCCAGGCAGGTCTTCCTCAGCTGTAACAGGACACAGGAGGAAGCGCAGAGCGGGTTAACCCCTTCCTGCTGGCCAGGCAGGTGGCCTGCAGAGGTGGGAGGCCAACCTTCCTGCACTAAGCAGGTGCAGATCTGGAGCCAGGCGGACCCCCCTGCAGCGAGTTAACCCTTTCCCTGCCTGCCTCTTCCACGGGAGGGGGAGCTCCAACACCCCCGCCACACCCCTCCCCTCCCTCCTCTGGGCCAGGAGGACATTAAAGCAGAGGCTAGGGCCATTCCCTGAGGCTGGCTTTGGTGGAGCTGCTGCACCCTGTGGGCTCCCAGCTGACCTCAGCACTCCAGGCCCAGCCTCCTCCTGTGTCTCAACTGGAAGATGCCTGAGCCGCAGGAGGTCATTATCAGACACAGCCATGAGGCTTTGAGCCTGGGGCCGCCCCCCCCCAGCCTCCCACCCACACCTTTTCTTCACACTTAAAGACAGTAAGCCCACACCGCCCACCATTAGCAAAGATGTTCTTCAAACTCTGGGATCCTGGGCTGCTCCCCGCATGGGAAGTCTGACCCAAAATGGTTATGACTGGCCAAAGAGAACTAAGGTACTGAGTGAGTGACAGCACCTCTCTTTGTAAGAGAGCCATCCCTTGCCGGCTGCACGTTCCCCAGAGCAAGGCAGTAGCATGAAGCCTAGAGGCTGTTTTTTAAGGCATAAAAATGGCTCAAGGCCAGATGATTTGACTTGAGGAGGGGAGAAGACAGATTAGAACCCAAAGTAACAAAGGGGCGTGGCCTCCAGAGTTTAGGAGGCATGGTGAGGGTGGTCTTAAGGGACTGGGATGGGGCCCTGGGACCCAGTTGAAGTGGGAGGCCCTCAGGGAGCCAGGGTTCATGGCGTCTAGTTCTCCTTCTACCACTTTGTCATACTTGGTCATGCACTTTGAGAAGACCTGGCTCCAGGAAGCATAACCCTAAAAGTGTGGGCCAGGGACGCCAGAGGCGGGGACCACAAGGGGTGATGCACGCTGCCTGTCACCCGACTCATTCCTCATCCTGCCACCAACTTGCTCTTCTGCTGGTCACCCCACGTGTCATGTCTGCCTCTCCTCCTGCTGAGGACAGGTGGGACAGGGGAGAGAAGGTGCGACAGGGAGGGCCTGGGCTACGAGCTGACCTCACCAAGATCCAACATCCAAGACACAGAATCATGGCGGAAGTGGTAGAAATCTCAAGGTTCTTTATTGATTTGTTTGTTATCTGGTTTCCCAGAAGGTTGCTTGGGCCTGAGAGTCAGCTGCAAAGATGAAGAGTCTCCTCAGTATCCTTTACGGGCTGAGCTCATCAGCCAGCACCACCAGCTCGGTCACGAGGGTGTTCAGCAACCCGTAGACCTGGAAGAAAGGGACGGGCATCACAAGCCAAGGTTTGCTCTGGGCAAGCACCTACACATCAACTGCATCAGAAGAGAACAGCCAGAGAGGGGGAAAAAACAAAGTTGTGAGACTTTCTATAGAACTTTAGCTTTTGCAAACAGCTTTATTTTTAAACCAGTCTGGGGAGGTCATCCTGCACTGGCGCCTGTGACATATACAGGCACTGGAGCCTAGAGAGGATAAAGGGGCAGCTCCAGGGAGCCCAGGGAACCCAGGGAGCAGTGCCCATCTAGTCCCCTGGGTGGGCCTGGGCTCTGCCCCAATTCTGCTCCCCGCTCTCCTTCCTGTAAGCCCACAGCTTCACACACTGAAGGGCCTCCAACACTGAGTCCCCCAGGGGGCTAGCCCACAGGAGCCTGGGCAAGCTGATTCTTAATTTCAAAGAGCCACAAAAGAGGCTACCCCCAGGGGTCCTCAGAGCACATTAATTACTTTCTAGACCCCACTGACCATCAGAAATCTCAGTGATGTCAGCAGCAGCAAATGGAACTTCTGAACAAATGGGATCCGGAGCATGACCAGGAGTGACGCAATCCCAGCCCCCCAGCTGCCCACACCAGAGGAAGACAGAGCGTTGCCATTAGACACGCTGCTAACATACCCAACGTGGTTTTGTAGACCTCTCCTCCAACACAAACAACAACACAACAACAGTGGCGAAAAACAAACACAACAACACTTTTACATGAATCTCTAAGAACCTGCTGCTTAAGAACAGCTCAGGATGCAGGCTCTCCAGTGTTTCAAAACCCTTACAAGTTGGCCGGGCAGGCGCGGTGGCTCACGCCTGTAATCCTAGCACTCTGGGAGGCCGAGGCGGGCGGATCATTTGAGCTCAGGAGTTCGAAACCAGCCTGAGCAAGAGTGAGACCCCGTCTCTACTATAAATAGAAAGAAATTAATTGGCCAACTAATATATATAGAAAAAAATTAGCCGGGCATGGTGGCGCGTGCCTGTAGTCCCAGCTACTCAGGAGGCTGAGGCAGGAGGATCGCTTGAGCCCAGGAGTTTGAGGTTGCTGTGAGCTAGGCTGACGCCATGGCACTCACTCTAGCCCGGGCAACAAAGCGAGACTCTGTCTCAAAAAAAAAATAAAATAAACAAAAAACCCTTACAATTGATGGAAATGCACCCTATGCCGTGTTCTCCCAAGGAATGTGGCCACCAGGATGCACCTAACACAGGGAGGAAGCGGAAGCAGCCGGAAGAGAGGGCTTCCTTCCTTTCTGTTCTCCTGGGGTCTGTTCTCTAAACGACAGCTAGAGCCATCTCTTCTAAAGCCTAAGTCAGACCATATCACTTTTTTATTCAAAACCCTGCACAACTTCTCATTATGCTCTGAGGAAAATCCCAAGTGCTCACAAGGGTCTGCAAAGGATCCCCCTCCTGTGATCTGTGCCCTCCCTGTGGCCCCGTCCCCTCCACCTGGGCGTTCTTCACCTCCCTCCAAGTTTCTGCAGGATGTCACCTTCTCACCAGGGCCCACCCCACTGCACCCCTGTCCTGGTCTATCTTCTCTTTCCCACGGTGGCTGCCACCTAACACACCCAGGCATGCTCCTTATTCACGGGGTCCGTCTTGCACTCTAAAGTGCCCTTCCCGGGGCGGCTCTGCTTCCGTGTTGGGTGGAGCGGGCCCTTCTTTGTGCAATAAAGGGAATGAATGGGGCGGGCGGGCGCTCCCCTTCACCTCAATGTGCAGCCTCTGGGTGTACTTGTCCATGACCAGGGGATCGATGGGCTCCTGGGAAGGGGTGACGCTGTCCGGCACAGGATCCTCCGAGAAAAACCCTTCCTGGCTTGCAGGTTTCATTACTTTCTTGTCATCCTTTGCCTTTTGCTTCCTGCTGTTCAGTCGTTCCTGCTGGAGGAGGCGGGAGCACATGGACAGCCCTCAGTAGCTCCCGGGATGGGTCCAGGCAGCCTCCTCGTGCCCTCCCCAGCCCCACCCAGGGCCCAGCTTGCCTCTTTCCCGGGCAACTTGGCTCCTTTCTTGTCCTCTTTGTCTCTGATTCCCAGTTGCTTCTTTTCCTGGGCTGCCCCTTTCCGCTCCTCCTTCCCGGCCCTCCCAGTAGGCATCTTCGCTTCCATGATGGGAGGCAATTTTTGATCTAAGAGAGGGGAGTTGAGGACAACGTGGCAGGCTCCTGTGTCCTAGGTGACGCCATGGGCATGTGACGAGGCTGGAGATGAGATAGGAGAGCAAAGGGGACCGGCCTGGGCCCCGTCGGTGCCCTCGAAGCTTTGAGAACTACAGCCTGGGAGCAGAGGAGGGCCCTGAGCAGGATGTCCCTTTCCTGAGCCTGTCATTCAGACACATGACCCTGTGGGACAGGACTGGGGCTGGGGTGGGGGTGGGATGGGGAGACCTGGGTTCTCTTCCCAGCTCCACTGCTCCCCACGTATGCCCACAGACAAGTCATTGAACTCCTCCGGGACTACTGAACTAAGGTGGTCACCGAGGCAGCTTCTGGGTCCAAATGCTGGCAGCAGGGCCCCCACCAGAGGGGAACGACTGGAGGAGGCACCACCATTTGGGCAGAGGGACAGGGAAGCCCACGCAGAGGTGTGGCTGCACCATGTCTGACCTTGCTCATGTGGCACATCCAAATAGACGGTCTCCTTCTCAGGAAGGCCCAGCAGAGCCCTCAGCCACAGGGAGTGGCTCACCAGGCTGTCAATCACATCACGCCACAGCTGCAAACTAGAGGGTAAGACGTATTGGAGAAAAGCCATCACTCCTCATTTGTCATTGAATCTGCGGAGGCTTGGGTCCCTCCCTTCAAAGACCCTGGTATCAGAAACTACCATGGAAATCTGTACCTGCCCTGCAAGTGCTTGGATGGGGTTCTAGCTTCTCCTGGGTGGTAGCCAAGAAAAATAGCCCAGGACTAGGGTTAGGAGGCCTGATGAACTCAGTCCTAACTTTAGAGTCTACACTCCAACTTGAAGCCTGGACTTGGGTCCAGCCCCACTGGAGGGGTTGAACCTTGCACAAGATTTCAGCAGGAGGCTCCTGGGGCTGTGTCCAGAGGGCCTTGCAAAAAGCCCCCCCCCCAAGCCTATCCCAGCAAGTTCTAAACAGGCAATGGGAAAGCGGACAGCAGGGAAGTAAAGCTTTTAAAGCAATCTGCCTTTCTCACTGGCCCCTGGTTTCAACTTTTTTCATTCCTCTGCTCCTTGAGAAGGAACAGGAAAGAAGAGGAAGAAACAGAGACGAGGGGTTTGCCCTGCGATGACCGCTCCCCGGAGAGCAGGAGGCACTGCAGGGTTCCAGGGCATGGAACGCTTGCAGCATCTTTTAGCAACCCGAGCTCCAGACCCCTGGAGTCCTGCCCAGGACCCCTGGCCAGATGCCACAAGGGAAGGAGGTGGAGCAGCTCTCCCGGCGGGGCCCCTACCACGTCTGGTGCAGGAGGTCGGACTGCAACGGCTTCTGCTCCTGGCACAGCTCCAGGGCTGCTCTGTTGAGTGTGATTAGCGCATTCTCCCTCTGGGTCTCCTTAGGAAGCACCTTCACTGCCTGGCAGAGACAAGGACCATGGGCAACTGTTGTCCACGGACACCAAGAGCCCCTGCACCCACTAGTTACAGACATGGTGATGTCGGGCAGGTGGCAGAGGACCAGGAGCCAGGAGGGGACACAGCCATGGAGCCTAATCTGGGGTGCCATCTGTGGGAGCCTGGGGCCTCCCTCAGAAACTGTATCCAGGGGCCCCTTTTCCAAGGGTTGCCGGGGTCAGAGAGGGAGCCCCTCCTGCCCAGTAGTGGTCCAGACAAAAAGTGATGACCCAAGAGAGCAATCTCGATGGCTCACCAGCAGGAGCACTGGCAGCCAGCTGTGCCAGGGCCTGTCCCCACCAACCCCTTCCAGGGTCTCAGAAGCACCTTTCTGAAGTCATCCAAACAGAGGTTCCACTCGGGTGTGGGAAGGTCATCTGGCTCCCAAGGGGTGTTGATGCCCGGCACATCTGAGCTCTGCTCCGCCACGATCTCTAGTGCGACATCCTTTTTCTGGGGACTCTTGGTCTCCGCGCCAGTCTTCTGGGACCCCAAGGCATCTCTGAAGTCCCTGAGGGCCTCATTCTCCTGCCGGGGCACTTGAGGTTCTGAGACCACACTCCTAGGGCGCGGTGAGAGTTCAGTGCCCAGCAAGGTCTTCTCTGCCGGGGCCGACTGGACCGTGAGGCCGGGGTGCTCTATCCCGCTCAGCTTGGCCTCCAAGGCCGTGGTGGGCATGACCATGTACTGGCGCCACAGTCTGTGCAGGTTTTGCACCACTTGGTGCTGGTAGTGCAGCTGCGGCAGAGGCGAGGGGAGACTCGTGAGGGGGAAGCTAGGGTGCGGGGCCCCCAGCTGGCTCTGGCTCCCCCTGTCCCCACCAGAGCACGGGCGGGGAGGCAGCGAGGAAGCCAGCAGAAGTGGCTGTGGCCAGAGGGGCTCCCTACTTCCCCGTCAACCCAAGCATCTCCAAGGTAAGGCTTTCTTTGCATTTGGGCTTCCAAGTGAGATTGGGATTGAATGAAGGAGTTTACGAAGCTCTGTTCTCACCAGGGAACCACTTATTAGCTATCTTGGGCAAATTACTTAACCTCTCTGGGCCTCAGTTTCCTCAGTGTAAAATGAGGATATAAGTGGCACCCATATCACGGGACTGCTGTGAGGGGGGGGGTGAGTTACTCTTGGAAGATGCTCAGAAGAGGTCCTGGCGCACAGAGCATTTGCTATTACTGTCACCCAGGGCACACACAAGGGGGCAGGGGCTGGCGCTGGGCCTGTACCCGAGGATTCTTAAGGTGGAACAAGTCCTCTTCAGTGAGATAGGCATCCGCAGGTGACGCCACGCGATCTGGGGTCAAGACCCCCATCAGCAGCTCCTGCAGTACGTTCTGCACGATGGTGACCGCCTCGTAGGCAGCCAGTTTGGTCTGGGAAAGGGAAGGTGGCACAGGCTGGCAGCCAGGCTCTCAAAACCCACACCTCGCCGAGGGGAGCCAGAGCCCTGGGGACTTTGTGCCTTCCTAGGGTCTTGGTTCCTGCCATGGTCTGTCTGTCTGTCTGTCTGTCTGTCTGTCTGTCTGTCTCTCTCTCTCTCTCTCTCTCTCACACACACACACACACACAGGTGAGTGCACACACTTTTCCCAAGACTCAAAAACCTCTGGGTCTCTCCAAACCTCTTTGTTCCCTAAAAGAGGAGGAAAAGGACCCAGAGGAGGCCAGTCCCGGGGGAGAGCTGCCCCTGCGTGGGAGCTGGCGGTCACACAGTCGGCATGTCCTCCACGTTAGGAAGAAGGGTCAGGGTGCACAGGCTGGGCATTCCTGAGACTGGTGGCTAACTCTCATCTGGCCTGGCCACACGGTCAGTGTCACAGAAACCCAGGGGAGGGGCACCTCGTGGGAGACATCGGTCCCACAGTCAGTGAGTAAAGCAAATGTGACATTTGTCAATGTTACCCTTGATCACCGCTGGTTGAGCTCAGCTGAAGTAGCTGGTTGTGTTTGGGAGCCGCAGTGAATAGAAAAGCGCAACTTTCCACAGAACGGGGTCCCCTGGGAGCTGGATGACCCCATGAAGCCGGGCACACGATGGCCACAGAGAAGCTGATAGGGCAGCGGACTCCCAGCTCCCCACTCGCCCTCACTCAGGGTGAAGGCTCACTGAGCGGGAATGGGGGCAGACTCACCCCTGCTATTTAAATTGTTTTCTCTGGTTTTGCAGTCTCATCAGTTAAATGCAACCCCACTGTGTAGTGCCAGACAGTAAGTGAACAAAATGCAGGTCTGGTGCAAAAGGCCACAAGAGTAAGTCCTCACACAGGTGGCGTCTTAAGGTCCAGTCCTAATTCTTTCTAACTCAGTGGGGGCCGCAAGCTGCCCCTCCAGCTAGCCTGCCCACCCATCTTTTACATCACAAAGCCCTGGGAAGTGTTTGTTGAGCAAGAGTAGTTACCTATTTGCAAAAATTCAATTCATTCCTTAGGCTGGGAGAAATGAGATCCCTGCAGGCACAGCCAGGAAGAATACCAAGGTAACCTACCTGGTGTCCACAGGGGCCATGGAACTGGGTCCCTTACCTCCAGTGACTTTCTCTCCTCCCTAAAAATGTCCTGGGCCAGGGACACTGCATGGAGATTGACCTGCAGGACTGCACCTCCTAACAGGGTGGGATGGGTTCCAAACTCCCACGATTCCCTGAAGATCCCCGCATACAAAGACTTGAAGAAGAAGGTAAAGTGTTTAGTTTCTCCAGGCAGAATCACACCTGAGAGAGACAGAGACAGAGGGTTTTGACAAGTAGGAGCTAGCTGAGCCCGGAGCCTGCGGGTATAAAGCTAATGGAGCCCCAGGGCAGGTGACCAAGCATCCCAGTTTGTCCAGGACTGAGAGGTTCCCAGGAGTGTGGGACTTCGAGTGCAAAAACTGGGAACATCCCAGGCACACAGGGACAGGTGGGCATCCCAGCCCCAGGCCTGTGCACATAGGCAGCTGAGCCCCTAGAATGTTTCTGCTCCCTGGGGGCACGCCTCCCTGCGTTCTGAGGAGTTCCGTCATTCTCTCAACAGGCACGAATAGTCAGATCCCGTACTTCCCAGAAGAAACGGGAGGGACGAGGCAGGGAAGAGGGGATCAAACTTGCAAGAGCTGAGCCCTAACTCGATTTAGCATCTCACAGACCTGAGCACAAAACCAGCCCCAGGCAGGAGCTGCTGAATAGGGCGGCTTCTCCTAAGTACCTTCTCGATTGTTAAAGTAAAACCGCTGCATCTTGCTTCGCTTCAGGTCCTCGAAAGCGTCTGGCTGATGCTGCCGTCGCCAGTCGTACCAGATGGCCACTGTGCCATTATTCGCCACGGTCAGTTTTGAAGACGTTTTCTCCCCTTCTATGGTTTCGAAGGTCAAGCAAGCAGCAATTCCGACTTGCTTCTGGGGGAGGAGGGATGAGAAATGTCTGCTGAAGGCCCTGGCCTAGGGTGACCAACTCATCCCGGTTTGCCCAGGACTTTTCTGGGTTTAGCACGGAAAGTGCTGAGTCCCAGGCCTCCAGGGCTCGGCCACTCCCAAGCAGAGTGCCGTCATACTCCAACAGGGGCTGCCTCTGAGGTTGCCATTGATAGTAAGAGGAGAAGAGAAGACATAACTTATACCCCACGAACGTTTCTGCTCCTTAGCATCTGAAGAATATTTCAGAACTTCTTAGAGCCATACCTGTTTGAGAGGGTTTGCTTATTCACATGCTTGGGGACTAGCTACAAACTGGGTGGCTTGTGACACTCTCTTTTCCGCCTTGTGATTTTTTTCTTGCTTACAATACAGATTCCCGATGCTCCTTCTGGGGAATTCATTGCTGCACCCACTTTTCTGTTTTCTCGTAGCCTTTACCTGCCCCCAGGAAGGTGGGGTGGTTGGTGCAGGTCCTGCTCTGACATACCAGAACAGAACATGGCACTTTGGCTAGTCCAAAAGTTAGTGTCACTGTTACCATTTTCAGACATGCTGAAAGCATGACCAGGTGAAAATGCAAACAGGAGACCGTGCAGGCTCCTGTGACTGCCATAGTCACCTGCGGGCTGCACCGCGAGGGAGGCCCTCCCAGCAGGCGAGTGAGGGTAGGGGCGGCTTTACCTTGTCGTGTGGGTTACTGCCTCTGATCCAGCAAGCTGGCTTCCCACAGAACAGCAGAGAAGGGCCAAGAATAGGCATGGAGGACACATCAGGGTAAGTGGTCAATAATTCTCTGTAAGATAAACCAGTGACTTGTTTTCCCTGAGGCTGTCACGGTCGTGGCATGAAAATGGTTGCCTAGAAGTCTAGAAACATGGCCAGCTCTGCCCTGCCATGAACTCTAATCTGCTGCACTCTGGCTCAGCTTCCTCCTGATCCACTCCTCTAGGTGGGAGGCTCTCAGTCACACAACAGACTCTTTTAAGCCCTCTGCCAGGGTGGCTCAGAGTGCACAGGAATACACAGGCTCTCCAAGCCAGCGCCATTCCCTGTGCACGGCAGCGGGAACGGCTGCAGGGCCCCATCCAACCAGCAAAGGAACATCTCGGAAATCCCCATTAGGAGTCGGTTGTTGGGAAGGAACAGGTGGCAGTAGAAAAGCCAGCGTGGGTGCTGGAATGGCTAGAGGAGGGGGTGGCAGCCACTAGAGACAAGCTGGGGTGGAGGCACCTTGATGTCAGGGAGGGAAGCTTGCCCTTTAACACAGTGGGTGCTGGAGGACTCTTCAAGCTCTCTCCCTAGGGTGCAGGCTCCACTCACAAGCACGTGTCTTCAGAGGAGCTTTCCTGGGCCCTTGCAAACACTGTATAGTCTTCCACCGTAACCGCCGAGAAGGGCTGCCCTCTGCCCACCACCTCCAGGCCATCAATGTCCTCAGAGAGACCGAGAAAGGGAAAGTGAGCTGACTGAAGACAGGTACCACCATGAGGGGCTTCAGACTGGGGTGCGGAGGCATCACCAACCTGCTGGCTAAAGTCCAGCTCTGCCAGGATGCTCTGCAGCTCCTTGCGTCGGTAGATCAGAAACAGACTCCGGTCCCAGGTGTGGCGGTACCAGGCATCCCTCTGGGCTGGTAATCCTAGAGTGGGGTCCAGGGACCCTCAGCACAGGCTGCTGCCATGTCTCCTTCCCCACCTACTTCTCAAGGGCTCTGAGAGCACCCATCCCAGCACCTTTGCTAAGGATAATGAAACATGTAGCTTCTCCGTGGCAGCTAGACTGCAGTTCTCCTGCCCCATACCTCCTCTGCAGCCCCACATGGACTCCTGCCAAATCAGCTTCCAAGCAGCCAAATCTTTGGATTGTAATAAAAATAAAAGCAGCTACTTTTTACTGAGTGCTTACCAATGGGCCAGAACCTCTTAATACCTTGTATGTCTCATTTAACTTTCTCAAGACCCCATGAGTATTTTACAGATGGGGAAAAAAAGGGCCACAGGGGTTCACAAACCCAACACAGCTGGGACCCCAACCCAGGCAGTCTGGCAGGCTCTAAAGCAGTGCTGCCCGGTAGAAATATACTGCAAGCCACAATACAAGCCACGTTGAAAAAGGTAAGAAGAAATAGGTGGGATTCATTTTAGTAATATAGTTTATTTAACTCAATATATCAGAAACATCATTTCTACATGTAATCAATATAAAATTATTAATACAACATATATTTTTCATACTGATCTTTGAAATTCAGTGTGTAGCTGACACCGACAGCACATCTCCACGAAGACCAGCCACATCCCGGGTGCTTGGGAGCAGCATGTGGCCAAAGGCTGCCACACTGGACAGCACAGCTCTGGTGCCCGTGATCCAACGTTCTTACCATTTCTAGAACCATTTTACTGAAGAGGGAACTAGCCCTCAGGAAGGTTCTGGGATTTGCCTGATGCCACACTGGACCAGGATTTGGTCCCAGCTCTGTCTCACAGCAGAGTCCTGCTGGTCACCACCACACTGCCCCACCCCCTAGGCCAGGCTCGAGATGCCAGCTGGTTTGCAGCCCTGTGCCTCACCTGTCTCCTCCTTGATGGAGCGAGGCTTCCTGATGTGAATGATTGGCTCCAAAAGGCCACGCTCAGTTTTTGTCTTGGTCATGACCAGACCTGTCATCTCATCTCCCAAGTATTCCAGTTGACTCCAGAAGCCACTGGTCTCCGGGACCTGGCAAGGAAGGACAGGTGAGTCAGATACCTGGATACCTCGGCTAGATACCAGGGGACATGGGAAGACAAGAGCAATACAGATTCCCGATGCTCCTTCTGGGGAATTCATTGCTGCACCCACTTTTCTGTTTTCTCGTAGCCTTTACCTGCCCCCAGGAAGGTGGGGTGGTTGGTGCAGGTCCTGCTGACATACCAGAACAGAACATGGCACTTTGGCTAGTCCAAAAGCGGAGTCTGAGCTACGTAGGGGACAATGCCAAGACTTTTCTAAAAACTCAGCACCTGTGATATCCTTCTTCTCAAACTGACCACCAGCAGCCACCACAGGCCGAATTACTTAACTAACCAGTCCCTGAGCTCCCAATAACAGGACTGATAACATAATTTAGTAAAGGCCTCAAGGCTTTAACAAGGCTTTGCAATGGACAGATTTTCTCTCCCCAACCGTGCAACCGGAGACAAGCCGTCTCGGTGTCAAGACCCCCCGAGTCACAGGGCACTCAGGGACAGCTGTCCTCACTTTCCTGTCCCGCTGTGCTGGCAGTGTGCGGTCAAGAAGCTGGCGCTCCTCCTGGATGTGCCGGTAGGTCTCCCCGCTGTGCATCAGCAGCTCGCCGACCGGCTTCTTCAGGTGCTCTAGAGAGAGACGACGCGAGGATGCCGCCACTCCGCCAGATCACCACAAACGGCCTCCGGCACCCTGCACTGGGCAGCCCCGCTCTCGGGGCTGATTTTAGGACCCACTGTGGCTTAAGAGCAAGAAGCCCTGGGGAGCGGATGGCACAAACGTGGTCAGTCCCAGGCCAGGCTCTGGGCAGGTGGGAGGCAGAGCCCTGTCGCCAGATGGAGGCCCCAGGCGGGAGCCCAGCCCCACTGCTCACTGCTGAGGGCTTTTTGCTGCTTCTTCCGCAGAGCCATGTTCCGCTGCCAGTTCTTCAGAAAGTTGTGCTGAAGAGGCGGAGCCCAGGGAGGTCTCTTCTCTTCCTCTGGGGCTTTGGGCCTCTGCTCTTCTCTAGCTGAGATGAGGGTCAGCAGACAGGGCGAGGTGGGTATCAGCTCGGCCAGCTGCAAAGTCCAACACAGGCATGTGCGGGCCGGTGAGGAGGCCCCGAGCGGGGCCGGGCGGAGATTTCAGAGCCCTAAAGCCCTGCCGCTGTCCCATTCCACCGAGAATCCCTCCCCTTCAGGATCTCAGGGTGGCCAGTGACAGAAAGCAAATCACAGAACCAGGGGGCCGTGAAAACTGCTGTCAGTCTGCTCTCCCCAGAGAGAAAACTTTTGTTCTAAGATCATGGTCAACATCTTTCAGTGTGTCTGTCCTTCTCAACACACACTAACATCACAACTGGTGTTAATCAGCACCTTCACCCACTTTCACCCAGAGTGACTCAGCCTTTTTTTTTGGAGACTGGGTCTCGCTCTGTTGCCCAGGGTAGGGTGCAGAGGTGCCGTCATAGCTCACTGCAGCCTCAAACTCCTGCGATCAAGCGATCCTCCTGCCTCAGCATCTGGAGTAGCTAGAACTACAGGCACCTGACACCACACCCAGCTAATTTTTAAATTGTTTTTGTAGAGACAGGGGCTTGCTATGCTTCCAAAGCTGGTCTTGAACTCCCAGCCTCAAGCAATCCTCCCGCCTCAGCCTCCCAAAGTGCTGGGATTATAGGTGTGAGCCATTGTGCCCAACCTGACTGAGCCATTTGTACATGACCCCAGGCATCAGCACCTGACTCCTCAGACAGTTTGCCTAGAACAGGGGAACTGAGGGATGGAAGAGACAGAAGCACTGCCTGATGGGAGCTTGGAAAGACAGACTCTTCATGTAGCCCAGGGAGCAGTGGGAAGCCACCTTCTTCCACCACGTGGAGTGGGGTGCTCAGCCCAGTCCCAGAGAAGGGGAAATGAAGCCAGTGCACAGAGCAGCAGAGGGAAATGAGGAGTGGGGCCTGAGTCCTGACCCCTTTCCAGGTGCAATCTACCCAGACCCAGCGACACTTGCCTTTGGGTTCCATGAGCAACCTCTATATCCTTATAGTAAATCCCCGACTTTGGCTGAAGCCAGCTTACGTTGACTTCTGTGATTTGCAACTGCAGTGTCTAACTATTTCAGAGGAGGGTTGCTTATCGCAGACTAGAGGCCCAGAGACCGGACTGTCTCTTTAATCCCAGCCCTGCTTGACTCTGCCAGGTGGGAGACTGAAATGACTTCAGGGACTTCACTCATCCAGGCAGCTCTGTGCAAACAAACCTGGGTGTTCCCACGAGCAACTGCAATTCTCTTAAAGTCATGGAGATTCCCCAAAATGTGGTGGGGCAGGATTTGGTCACTGCCTTCAAAGCTGTCGCCTGGACCTGGTGGGGAAAAAGAAGGAAGGAGAAAGATAGGATGTAGGTAGCTTATGTAAATTATTCAAGTGGGTGCCTTTTTGATGGAGAGCCGGCTTTCTCTAAGGCTGACCCATGAATTCAGAGACCAGCAAGGCCAGGGCCAGGACTGGGCGTACCAGAGTAGTCCAGGGGCTTTGTGGCTGCATCTGGATTAGCAGGATGTGCTACTAAGTGGCAGACTTTCCTCCTGGGATCCGTGGGTCTGAGTTTGCGGATGATAAATTTCTGGGTAATGACAGGTTTATCTCCCGTGTCAGTAAGATGAGGGATGTGTTGCTAAAAAAGAAACAAAACAGAGGAGAATTCCACCTGAGACGGGGAGGAGGAAGAGCACCGCCCACCTCTCTGTCCTAGTTCTTGGTGGAATTCCTGAAGGGTGACACATCTGTTTCTTCAGCTCTGTCTATATGTTCTGTCGAGGAAACGCCTGTGTAACAGGCACATGACTTAGTGATGTCCTGGAGGGGGAGAAACAGAACATCTTATGCCTCCAGATGGTTCAGACAAGAAGTGACTTACTCTCCCAGGTAAAGCACGGGGTTGGGTGTAGCAGCTTTATCCACATATGTAACTTTGCTGCTTAAGCTCATTTTCCCCTCTGTGAAATAGGGATGATGGCATGGCACCTGCCCCTGTGGGAAGCCACAAACCTCATCATCTCATTTCCCCTGTGGTTCTAGATGAATCTCAGAAATGTTAAGAACAAACAACACAGTAAATTACTTGACATGCTAAAGTGAAAAACACTGGTGTTCAATGGACTTTTCCATGGAATTAGACACTCCCTGTGGGCAGGGAGCCGGTGAAGCGACCGTGGACATTAGCCCACACAGGCTGGCGGGGCGCCTTCTGCAGTCAGGGAACTCGGCCTTCATCCTTACCTTCTTCAAGTCTTCCCTCTTAATGGCTAAGGCAAGAATGTCATCTCCTTGCAGGACATTGCTAATAGGCTCAGGCTCATCCTGAACTGGGGGTGTGGGCTGTTCAGAGACTTTTGCTCGCCTCTTTTCTGAAGAGAAGAAGTAGAAAATTGTAAGTGCTTGAAGAACTCTTTCTGTGTATATATACATATAAAAATTTTTTTAAAAAATGTAAGTATATATTAAACTCCATGGTGTGGGGGCAAAGTTGGCCACCTAGACAGACAGCAGAAGCTGCCAAGGTGGCCTGGGCAGCTCTACTCTGCTGGGGCAATGGGCATTCTCTCCCTCTCTCGCTTTTGTTTTTTTTAAAGACAGTGTCTTGCTATGTTGCCCAGGTTGGTCATGAACTCCTGGCCTCAAGCAATCCTCCTGCCTCAGCCTCCCAAGTAGCTGGGACTACAGGCACAAGCCACCTTGTCTAGCTGAGAGTTCTGTCTTGAGGGTCCCCCACCCGCTCCCCCTGGTCCACTGCAGTGCCTGAGACTGTGTAGCCAGAATAGAGATCAGAAGATGTTCCATTTCAGGCTGTGCTAGTTATAAGCCAGAGACCCTTGGATATACATCATCACTGAACTTCTCTAGACCTCATTCTTCCCATAAAAAGAGGTAGTTAGACTAAATCAGTGGACCACAAATATTAGTCTAATGTCTGCCTCAGGATCTCCTGGGGAGTTTCATAAATACAGCTTCCTGGCTACTGCATGGAGCCAGGGCCTAGGCCCTGTCATTTTTTTCAGCTCCCTGGCCCCGATGCACAATGGTTTGGGACAACTGGGCTGGATGTTTTGTCAGCCTCCTACAGTGCTGGAGCACTGATCTGGGTGAAGGCATCAGGTTTTGTAAGACACTGGTTAAAATACAGAACCTCTGGGTGGAAGTGGAACACTCGCCGCTGGCCATTTACTGCACACTATTTCATTGAATAAAGACCATTTAAGCAGCTTCTATGTGCCAGGCACTGTGTGTGCTAGGTTCTGAGCCTCAGTCTTCCAAGACTGCCAGACTGACTGAGCCAGGGTTGCGATGGGAGCGTCGGGGGTGGGGGATGGCCCAGACTGGGGCTGGTCAGGGAGGGCTTCCTAAGGAGGTGATGTTTAAACAGAGCTGGAGCAGGAAGAGAAGTTAGACAAGGGAAAGGGAGCTGGGAAAACAGGCATTCCAAAGGGAATAGCGTGACGAGGCCTAGGGGCAAGAGGGAATGGAGTGTTCCCTGGAACTCAAAGCATGTGTTTTCACGCAGCTGGAGTGTGGCGAGGTGGGAGAGAGGAAGCGGCACCCGGAGAGGGAGGTAGGAGCCGTTTCACCAAGAGCTCAGCGAGGCGTTTAAAGGGCAGCAGTCTCCACCCTCTGGCAAGGGATGGATGGGGGTGCGAGAGCCAGGACGAGCTTATTTAGAAGTCGATCGCAGTCGTGAAGTGACCAATGATGACACTGGCTCATGAGACTGGAGAAAAGTGGAGAGATCTGGGCCTTTATCCCTCACAGGGCAACCAGAGCAGGGCATTGACAACACATGTGGCAGAAGGCGGTTACTCCCCAAAAGGGGCACACTCCCTGCCTTCCTTCCACAGACGTGGCTTCACAGTCAAATACATCTCGTCCCCCTGGCTGGTCATCCCCTGTCTTCTTCCCTCTGGTTCACAATGATTTGATGTAAAGCCCTACACAAAAGAATCAAAAGAGAAACCTAAGTCTTGCCTTCAGGGAGTTTAAAACAAAATTTGGCTTCATCCACTGCTTCTCATAGTGACCTAATGTTTTTTTCGTTTTGTGTGTGTGTGTGTGTGAGACAGAGTCTCACTCTGTTGCCTGGGCTAGAGTGCCGTGGCCTCAGCCTAGCTCACAGCAACCTCAAACTCCTGGGCTCAAGCAGTCCTTCTGCCTCAGCCTCCCAAGTAGCTGGGACTACAGGCATGTGCCATCATGCCTGGCTAATTTTTTCTATATATTTTTAGTTATCCAAGTAATTTCTTTCTATTTTTGGTAGAGACGGGGTCTCGCTCTTGCTTAGGCTGGTCTCGAACTCCTAAGCTCAAACGATCCGCCCGCCTTAGCCTCCCAGAGTGCTAGGATTACAGGCGTGAGCCACCGCGCCGCGCCTACGCCCTAATCTTTAAGAGGCAATATGACTACAACATCAAAGGCAGGTGTTTTGGTTAACAAAATCAAACTGTTTTTTAGGAAATGTCCACATAGTTGGTGGCAAAAAGAACCACACCAGAATCATTCTAAACATAGCTCTAAATTCAGCCTGCTGGTCACAGTCCATCTCCCCGGCAGAAGCTCAGGAGTATCTGTCTGTTAAACACATGGCTCTGCTCCCGAGCACACGCACACACACATGCAGGGAGGGCTGAGCGGCTGGGCTCCAAGTTCTGGTCTGATCTGCCACCATGCGTGGAGAAGCAGCCTGCGGTTCTACTACCCTTCCCCTTCTGCACAAACTCACCAAAGTTGGTGGCAGCCCACGAAAAATTGATACGGGTTGAAGGTCTGCTTTTATAAATATTTTGGTATTATTATTTATATTTTCTAGGACATTTGTTTTCTCTGTTCATCATTTTGGCTGGGTCTACATCTTCCCAAGTGATTAAATATCTCCAGATGTATTTTTTATTGGTGGGTGTATATTTATCGCGTGTAAATAGAAAGCTTTAACATTGCTGAAGATTTCTGAGGGCCAAAGCTCCCATCCCTACAGTGATAGAGAAGCTAATCTTCTATGTTTGGTTGAGATTGAAATAGTGAAACTCTAGTCTGAGGTTTTTCTGAGAAAGTCACCTTGCATGTATTACAATAAACGCCCTGTTACTGCGTACATTCAGGGAATGGTATGTTCTAGCTAATGAAATAGTCATTAAAATGATATATACAACTTAAAGTTGAATACATCCTAGAGAATA
Organism: Microcebus murinus; assembly: GCF_040939455.1. Taxonomy (NCBI): domain Eukaryota; kingdom Metazoa; phylum Chordata; class Mammalia; order Primates; family Cheirogaleidae; genus Microcebus; species Microcebus murinus. Next base: position 38,219,077 of record NC_134121.1, read on the forward strand.
TTTACCAAGCACCTTCTCTGTGCCATGAACTACAGTGAAGATGGTATAAAAGATAAGATGTGGTTCCTTTTCTTGAGGAACTAAAAAATGCAACAGATACTAACATACCAATCACAACGATGTAAGTGCCTATGTTAGTGGCACAGGCAATAGGTTAGGTTGGACTTCAAAAAGGGACAGAGCAATGTGGATCCCACAGTGCAGGGTTCAGAAAGATTCAGAGGAACAGCTGCGGAGACGGCCACAGGCTAAGCCAGGCCTTGAAGCAGAGGAAGGCTTAGCACTGGCAGAGCAGCAAAGGGAGATGTTCCAGGTGAGGTCACAGTCCGGGCAAAGCTGGAGGCGGGGCTGAGCATGGCATGTTTGTGACACGGTGACACAGAACACTTGTTGGGGAGGTGGGCGGGGTGATGCTGGAGATGAGAGGGAAACCAGGGCATGGAGGCTCTGTGAGTACGGCTTGGCCATCTTATCTCTGGTCCAGGGCAGAGAGGTTCGCCCGCTGAGGGTGAGCCAAACAGACTAGAGGGGCACAGGCAGGCTGGGGAGGCCTGGGAAGAAGGATGTGCTCCCCAGGGTCATTTCACGACCTGTAGGAGGACTTCACAGGGTTGGGGTGTGTCTTGCCACTGAACCTGTAGAGGTCCAGCTCTTTCTTGTTCTTTGCTCTGGAAACCCAACCTGAGTGGGTTCCTAGTGAGCCTCAGAGCTGACATTTCTTCCCTGATCCCGACAGCTGGGGGGTCAAAGAGACCAGCGTCCTTGCACAGGGCAGTTAGGTGACACCTCCCCTGGAGCCAGACCAGGCAACTGGAAGCAAGGAGCTCATGAGCGGTGGGGAGGGGAGGGAGAACCTATGGAGGGAGAAAAAACCTGGATCCTCTATTTCTGCTTCTTGTTTTATCTAAATGTTATTCTTTTTTTTTTTTTAAGTGTTGATTAAAATCTTTAGGAAATCCTGACCTCAGGCTTAAGCTGGGGGAACTGAGGAAGGGGCTGTTCTTACCAGGCAGAGCTTTAGTTGGTGGAGGAGGGGGGGATCTGATATTACTGGGAGGCTTCTGGTTTCTCAGCAACAAGACCAGGGAGAAACATGGGGCTCTCGGGTCCCTAAACAGGTTTAAGTCACTATATTTGCTTGCCTTTTTGCTTATGATTCAGAGATTATGGAGAAATAGCACAAGATTACATGATTACATGTGTTGATTAGCTGCCCTATGGGGGGAGGAGTTTAGTACTGGCCTACTACATTAGAGGGTTCCCTGAGACATTTAAGGAAACAAGGGATCTTGCATGCTGAACACTGTTTCCCTCCTCACTCTTGTGCATGTTAACTCAGGGGCTATTTAACAATCTAAATTTTCCCCATATTAAAAATAAATATGGAGTGAAAAATCTTTCCTTGATATGTTAACAGCAGAAAGTTCAAATCTGATAAGCTCTCCCAGAAACTAAGTGAGCAGGAGGCAGTAGCTAGAAAAGCCCTTGACTGCCCTTGGGAAAGAGGACTAGATATCTTTTCTCTGCCCCTCCCAACCATTAAAAAGTATGTCATGAAAACAGCACTGGACTTTTATATCTTTAAGAGATGGGGCCTTGCTATGTTGCCCAGGTTGGAGTGCAGTGGCTATTCACAGGTGCACCACAGCCAGGAACTCCTGGGTTCCAGCGATCCTCTGACCTCAACCTCCTGAATAGCTGGGACTATAGGCATGTGCCATTGCACCTGGCTCAACACCAGACTGTTATACTATGAAGAAGCACAAAAGAAAGCCATACTGAAATGTTACTAAGCTCTTGCTAGTTTTCTGAGCTTCCCAAGGGACCCTACAGACTCTGGGCCTGCCCCTCTCCTAACACTGAGCTTTCACCCACTCTGAAGCTGGGTCTCCCCAGGGCCTGCAGGAGCACACCCAAACTTTCTGACTCCTCCAAAGTCTAGCCCCTGCCCACCTGTGCAGCCCCCGCTGGCTCCCATATTCATAGTTCCATAAACTCATGCTGCTCTCTACACCTGGAGAAGCAAACCCCTCTTTTTTTGGTCTGCCATAAATGTCAGACCAAACCTTCAGAAAACCTCCCCCCATAACTCTACTGTCCAAGGCTTGGGTCAGTTGCTCTAAGACCCCTTAACCCTGATGGGCACCTATGTCACAGCTTTCCCCATTTGTCTGGTGACTCCTCTGGGTCTTGACTAGACTGAGTTTCTTGAGGGCTGGGGCGACAGAGTCAATACTGATAACCTTGTAGCCCCCCACACAGTGCCCACACATAACACGCCCAGCAAAAACAGATCAGAAAGGGTGTGGGTTGCAAATGAGAACATGTCCATGGGGGTCAATCTGCTGTCCGACACCCTGAGGCTCTCCCACCTGCAGCCAGAGGGTAGCCGCAGAAGCCAGGAGGCGGTCATGCCTAGTGACTCTTTTGGAAGGGATATGTGGTAGGAAAAGGCAGTCAGAAACAAATAGCCAAGTAAGGCATTTATTCTGTTTTTTTCCAGCAGCACTCTTAAGTGGCACCCCCACCACCCAAAGAACTCCATCGAAGTGGCTGGTTTCACCACCTCAACATGTTTCTTGCATTCCTTCCTGAATTCCTCTTCCCAAGGACCCCAATTCCTGGCCCTTCAAGCCCTAGACTCTTTCTGGCTCTCCTGCACCTCCCCCAGTCCCGGGATCCCGCCTCCTGCATGCTGCCCTAAGACTCGGTTGGAGGTAGAGGTCTCCTGTGCCTTCCTGCACAAGGCCATCTCCCCGACCGATGGCCCCTGAAGCCTGTCAGTCCCCCACTTCCTACGTGCCCATCCGCAGTGCACTGTGCCCCCTTCCCTTCGGGGGCCTCCGCCTTGTCCATCATCCCTGAGGTTCCTGTGTCCAGTACCCCATTTCCCAGTGATCTTCACCTCCATCCTGGCGTCACCCCATGCTCCAGGCCCCGTGTCCTGAACCGCATCCCAAGAACCCTTGCCCCTGCCGGGCTCTCCTGAGCTCCCGGGGCGGCCGGCGCCAACCTTTGATGGTCTCTGCGGCCTCCTGAAATCTGCTTGTAGGTACTCGGAGGCGGGATTCCTTCTTTACGGACTTCATGGTACCGCCCGGGCCGTGAGCGCGGCCCTGCGCCGCCGCCGGGCCCCGGGACACCTAGGCTGCGCGGCACCCCCCGCGACCCCGCGCGCGCGCGCCCGCCAGCGGCCGCCGCTGCGTCCATGGCAACCTGCGCCCCGCGGGGGCGCGCACCCACCGTTCAGCCTGATTGGAGACGTCTTGGCCACCAACTTCTTCATCAGGCCGCGCACGCGCCCGCCGCACCTGCGGCTCCTCCCGCGCGCCGACCCTGACAACGCCCCGGGCCGGCCCGTGACGTCACAGGGCGCCGCGTGACGTCACCAGCCCGTCGTGGGCCCCCGGGAGCTGCGGGAGCGGCTGCGGCGTCGGCGGGGTGCGGCCTGTCCCAGCCGTCCTACTGCTGGGCGACGTGGGGCTGGGGCGCGTCGCGGTGCCGCCGGACTTCCCCGGGCTCCGGCCGCGGCCGCGCAGCCTCCCTCCCGGCCGGTCCTCCGCGCTCCGCACAGCCTGCAAAGGGTCCTCATTTTCAGGTCGAACCGAAGACGCCCGACGGCTTGCGGAGGATTGTAGGTGCCCCTGCCGGCGCCCCCGACCCCTGCGCGCTCCTGGTGGCCACGGTTGCTGCAGCCCCTGTCGCCTTCCACCATTTCCCAAACCAGCCAAGCTTTACCCCAGCTCGGGCACCTCACGCTGCCAGTCTCAGTCCTTGGAGATGCCGCCCTGACTCCCTAATTTAAAGTAGCCACCCCCACCCCCCGTTATCCCAGGTTTATAAATGCACCCGCTTTATTATCTTTTTCTAGAGCCCTAACGCATTCTGGAATTATTTTGTTTGTGAGGTTGCCTGTTGTCAGAACTGCTGTCAGAATGGAAGCTCTATGACATGCTGTCTCCTCCAACGCCAAGTTTAGTCCATTGTAGTCACTCAGTACCTGTACTTTAAATAACGAAGGGGCTTCTATCTCTGCCTACTTGCTAGCTGTGTGTTCTTGGGCCAATCCCTTGACCTCTCTGAGCCACAGTTTCCTGAGTTATATATTGACAGTCATAATGCCACCCTCACAGGGTCACTGTAAGGGTTAAATGATTGATTATGCATTTAAACTACCCAACACGGTGCCCTCTATAAACTGTCTTCTCAGTCAATTCTCAAAATCATGGTGGGGTTGGAGGGAGGGGGATACACTCTGTACCCGTTTTACAGATGAAGGAATGGAACTCCATAGAGGAGAAGGGTCTAAAGTTACCTGACTAGCAAGAAGCACAATTTGAACCTGGCTTTTGCAAGTCCAAGGCCAGGGCTTTTTGGACCGTCTCCTGGGCCATTTCTGAGATTTGCCATCGTTTGCCCCAGACAGAGAAGGAGCTAGGGAGGGTGCCAGCAGGGCCAGTCAATCCCTGGGTTCCCTCTGTGTTCCCCACTGCTGGGCTCCTCCTCGGGGCCCCTTTTCCATGCCCCTCTACACTACACTCCTCGTAGGAGTGAGACGTCCTCCATTGGCAACCCCTCCTCTTCTGCTCTCTGAGGCCCAGTACCAGACTTCCTCCACCCCCCAGAGAATCCTCAGTTCATTTCTCTCCAGGACGTTAACTGAGCACTTATGATAAACCAGGCTGGGTGCTTTGTCACCTGGGTCCTCCAGGAAGCAAGCCCTGAGATGGACACAGGAGCACAAGAGGTTTATCAGGGGGAAGGGATGTAGGGGTAAGGTGCAGGAAGGGGGAGGAAGCAGGGCTGGGGGGGAGAGCCTCAGACTGTGTTGCAGATCTAACACAGTCTTGGCCAACCTCGTGTGCCCTCTGAGCAAAAAAATGATCATTAGGATCTGTCAGCTAACTCCCCCACCCCCACCCCCTTGCAGGTGAACAACAAGTTCTTTCTTGAAGGGAGACAGCTCACCTCCATGGCTGCCCTGGGAGCTCTGTGACAGAGGGAGAAAAATAATAAACATTTCCTCTTGCCCTCTAGGAGTTCAGAGTCCACTTAGACCAGAAGACAAACACTCATGAAACTCTCATTTGTATGTCCAGCTTCCAGAAGGCCTATTAACTTTGGGGAGTCACTCAGCTTGTGGCTAGCTTGGCTGGAAGCAGGACGGAGGCTTGGGGGCCATGCAGGGAAGGTTCAGTGGAGATCAAAGGACAAGGGAAGAAGGGAGCAAGGGGTGTATGATCAGGCAGGTGTGCAGCCTGGCTGGCTCTGCCACCAACCCCTGAGTGACCTTGGACAGATCTCATCCCCTCTCTGTGTCTCAGTATGGCCATCTGCATCATGAAGGGGTCCCGACCAGATCAGAGCTGCTTGACCTTTTAAGAATCTGATCAAACCTTGGAGTCTTCTCCCCAAAAATGTGCATTTGACTTTTTTTTGTGGTAAAATACATATAAAATACCATTTTAATGTATACAATTTAGTGACATTTAATACATACAAAATGTTGTACAACCATCACCACTATCTAGATCCAGAATGTTTTTATCACTCTGAAAGAAAACCCTATATGCATTAAGCAGTCACTCCCCAGCCCCCAGCAACCACTAAGCTCCTTCCTGTCTTTATTGATTTGCCTGTTCTGCATATTTCATATAAATGGAATGATACAATACTTGGCCTTTTGTGTCTGGTGTCTTTCATTTAACATAACATGTATCAGTAGTACTTCATTCCTTTTTATGGCTGGATAATATTTCATTTTATGGGGATATCACATTTTGTTTATCCATTCATCAGCACATTTGATTTTGCACATGATTTTGCATTCAATTCCAGGGATTCCCTGATGCTCACTCATGTGCCCTTGGGGTGGGGGTGGAACAAGGTCAGAGTACTTTGGACAGACAGTTCAGTCATCTGAAAGTATGTGTGTGTTTGGGGGTTAGTGATTAATTACAATTTGGGAACTGCAGACTGGATATGAAGGGAGCCTTGTTAGAGGAGGTGGCATTTGAGGTGGGCCACTGGATAAGAGCTCTGTGGGCAGGTCAGTGGCAGGCACTGCAGGTGAGGGCAAAGCAGCAGGTACAAAGGCCAGGAAGAGGTGAAGCACAGCTCAAGGCACAGCATCACTCAGCCAGCGTGGCTCTAGCAGTCTCCTCCCAGTGCAGCAGCTCTGAGCAACTTCCTCAAGCCCAGGGAGGAGGTGGCGGCTGGGTTGACAGAAGACATGACATAAATTATGGCTTCACGCCTCTGTTTATTTCTACCCAGCCAGGTGCCAGGCATGTCGTCAGTTACTCCTTCCAGAGGCTGAACAGCCTCCCCAAATAGAAAGCATGTCTCCTCCACAGACTGCATCATCCATGTCCCAGGGACAGCCACCTTCCCAAAGCCCGAGGCTGGGAGGTGTCCCTTCTCCAGCCTTTCACATCTGGCCCCCCTCCCAGTTCTGCTTGCCACTCTGTCTCACTTCTGCGTACACACCTGACCCACTCCCCCATTGTTTCTGTTGCCCCTCCCACACCTGGCTGCTGTCCCCTGAAACGATGCATCCCACCCCTCCCCTCCTGACTGTGACCTTGCCAGGCTCACGCTCAGCGGGACTCGCACATGGACCAACTTCAGCCTCAGGGATGATGTATAGATGCTGAGACCCTTCTTGAGAAGGACACAGGGCAGACTTACGAAGCCACATACAGCAGGGGCCCAGAGCAAGGGGAGTTTTGGGGTAAAACGTGTTTGCTTCCCAACTTTTCCCCTGCCTGGCTGTCCTCTTCAGAGTGGGGACAATGCCCATCTCACAGCATTGCTGTCACCCGCTATGGTTTCATTCTGTTTCTTATCCACAGAATCCTTGTCACATGCACTTCTGTGGGGTCTGTCTGTGCTTGGCTAAAGCACAAGCTCCAGGGCAGCAGAAGCCTTGCCCGTCAGATTCACAGCTGTGTCCTCAGTTCCTGGGTGGCAGCGGCGGCCACAGTAGGCTGTCCTAATGGATGGGGTGGGGGAAGCCTGCAGCAGCGTCAGTGGGCTCATGGTAGCTGCCTTCCAGGACCTGTGGGGCGGGGAGACAGCTGGTTTCTCCCATGTGATAGCACCCAGGAGGGCAAAACTGCAAATCCCAGTGACATGTTCCTGGGAGGATTCCTATAAGAAGATTTTTCTAAGAACCAGAGCTCCCTCCTGAGCATGCGGGAGTCCCCGCACTGGTCCAGTCGGCCTGGGCTGCTGGGGAGGATGCGCCCAAGAAGGATGGACACTGATGCTGACCTCCCCTAAAAGGAAGCTTCTCTGCCTGCACCGCTCCCTCCTCGCCCTGGTCAGCAGGCCGCTTGCTGGGGGCAGATTCGGGCCTGAGGGAGCTGGCTCACCTTGGCAGCTGGTCCCAGATTGTGGGGGTAGCTGCGGAGTTGCCCTGACCCACCATCCAGAATACACTGGAGCATGGCCAGGACCTCAGGGGGGTGGGGGGAGGTGCTGAATTAAAACACGAGGGCCTGAGCCTCTTTCTAGCTGTGTCACCCAGCACGCCACCTCCCCTCTGAGTTTTATCTACCCCCCTTTCGAGGGACTTACTACTGCCTTTATCTACTTGCCAAGATCAATGCAAGGAGAGAAAAAAATGATGTGTGTAGAAGTACTCTGAAACTGTATAGATGAAAGGGATTGTAGTAGTTAAGGCCCAGGACACTCAAGTCCACTGGATGTTTCTCCCTGAGTGTGGTGAGCAGAGTAATGGCTTCCCCAGAGATGCCCACAACCTGATCGCTGGAAGCTGTACATATGTTACCCTACAAGGTGAAAAGGACTTTGCAGATGTGATTAAGGATTTGGAGATTTGGAGATTATCCTGGATCATCCGGTGAGCCCCATGTAATCACAAGGGTCACCAAAAGAGGAAGGCAGAAGGGTCAGAATCAGAGAGGGAGACGGGGTGACGGAGCAGAGGTCACGGTGCTGTGGCCCTGAGCCGAGAAACGCCGCAGCCTTTAGAAGCCGGAAAAAGCAAGGACTGGATTCCTTCCTAAAGCCTCCGGAGGAACTCGGCTCTGCTGACATCTGCGTTTTAGCCATTTCACACTTTTGACCCCCAGAGTTGTAAGATAATAAATTTGTGTTGTTTTAAACTGCCACATTTGTAGTCATTTGTTACGGAAGCAAGAGGAAGCTAATATAGACAGGGTCATAGAAACATTGTTTCCAAGCTGATACTCTAGCTCTTTTTCAGTATACCTTCTCAGTCAGTGAAAGCTTCAGTTCTTACCAAGTCAGCTCCCAGCTCCCAGCGCCCGTGCTGTCATTAAGTAGGTCACTGCGCGTCTGTCTTGAGCTCCATTTTAGCAGAGCATGCTACAATCAACACACCGAGCTGGGTTCCAATCCCAGCTCGGTAATTTTCTAGTGGAATGACCTTGGGCTAAGTCACTGTCCCTCTCTGAGTCAGTCCCTCCCATGGCAAAAATGGGGGGGGGGGGACAGCATATGAGAATTAAATATGAGTTCCTCAAAAACTTTGCTTTCACAGAAATTGAATCACTGTCTAGGGTTACCAGATAAAATGCACGATGCCCAGTTAAATTTTAATTTCAGATAAAACAAATAACTTTTAGTGTAAGCATGTCCCATGCAATATTTGAGACATACTTTAAAAACACATTCATTGTTTACCTGAAATTCAAACACAACTGGTGTCTCTATTTTTATTTGCTAAATCTTGCAACTTTAGTCTCATCCCGGGTCACGTGGCTTGTAAGCAACAGGGTTAAGCCTCAGTCTCAGGCCTTTCAACCCCAAGGTCCGTGACTATCCTACTCTGTCACAGGCCCCACCTTGAGTAGAGTCTCTGAGCCACATGGCAGCCCTGGACTCAATCCAGTTGAGATTTCAAAAACAAATGCAATTTAAACCTTGAAAATTCATTTCATATGTCGAAAATATCCAAAGTGATCATAAAAATAAAATTTAAAAACACATGAATGCTTATATATATTATATATGTATACATGATACATATGTATATAAAATCAAGACTGAATATGAAAATAAATGAAAGAAGAAACTACATGCAAATAAATGCTTTAACATATAGTAAGCATGTGAATTCAGTCTCTAACAGTGATGTTCCTTTTAGGATTATTTTTTCCTTTTTCCTAATCTGGCCCAACCCACAAATCCAATTAGAATTTATGAAATACATGGCAACTAACTGGCTGAGGACCTATCATGGCCTGAGTAGCCTTCTAAGCACCTTATGTTACCAACTCCTTTTTAAATTTATTTTTATTTTTATTTCTTTTTTAGAGACAGATACCTGTTGTTTTGTTTGTTTTGTTTAAGAGATGAGGTCTCACTCTGTTACCCAGGCTGGATGGAGTACAGTGGCTGGATCATAGCTCACTACAGCCTCAAACTCCTAGGCTCAAGGGAACCTCCTGCTTCAGCCTTCAGAGTAACTAGGACTATAGGTGCTCAACACCAGGCCTAATTTTTTTATTTTTTGTAGTAACAGGGTCTCACTATGTTGCCCAGGCTGGTCTTGAACTCCTGGGTTCAAGCGATCCTCCTGCCTCAGCCACCCGAGTAGCTAGGACTACAGGCGTGCACCACCACGCCCAGCTAGGTTTTTCAAATTTTTTGTTTGTAGAGATGGGGTCTTGCTGTATTATCCAGGCTGGTCTCAAACTCCTGGCCTCAAGCGATCCTCCCACTTTACAGATGAGGCAACTGAGGCATAGAAAAGCTAAGGGCCTTGCCCAGGATTAAGCAGCTAACAGGTGGCAGAGCTGGGATCTGAGCACAGCACTCATACTCCAGGTCACTAGTGGGAACCATTCACAGCTCCCACACTCAAACTGGGGTGCACAAATAGGAGCTTTAATTTCTCCTGGGACCTTCAAACCTTGCTCAACATTAAGATTGCCAGCTTGATGACTTTCATACCTCATTTTTTTACTGTTCATGGATTAATCTGACAGGTCCATGCTTCATGGGTCTGGGAAGATGGACATTTCCACAGCCACTTTCTCAGTGATCCAAGGCAGCCTCGCTGAGCTGAGGCCCTGCCCTCTTTGCCCCCTCCCCAGCACTGCCAAGGCCCTCAGAAAGGGGTTCCGGGCTCTCGCTGGGGTCTTTATAACAATAAGAAAGCTCAGCCAACCACGTGACATCTATATAAGCTGGTCAGGTCCAAGGCAGGGGAAGCCCCAGGGTGAGTCAGGGACAGCAAGGACAGAGATAAGGAGGGCCTAGGTCCAGGGAGGGGTGTAGGGGAGACTTAACCCAGAATGAGGGCTAAGGGAAGGCACACTGTGGTGTGTCCCAGGTAGCAGGGTCTGGGAGACAGGTGGGGGTGGTCACTGCCTGGATTGATTGGTCACCGAAGGAATGGGGCTGTTCCTGCCTGACCTGTTGCGGGAAGGCAAGGAGTCACATCGTATGGGTGCCCGCTGCCCAGAGGCTGCCAGTCAGCCCCATGGTACACACCCTCCCAGCCACCTAGGAGGTGACAACTTCTACACTCAGCCAAGGGAAAATTTTCCAGGAGCCCAAGACTCCCTCCTGACAAGTTCTGGCATCACAGGGAAATGACAGGTCCCTCTCAGTTTTGTCAGGCACAAGGAATTCCTGGTTGTGACCCGACTTCCTTAGAGCCAGCATGCCCAGGGCATTGTGAAGGAGTTAAGAACATGCCACCCTCAAATCTGCCACTCTGGCATATTGACTATTTTGAGTTAAAAACACTTGAAAAATAGCAGGTGTGAGAAGATCACATGGATCTTCCTTCTGCTTCTTAAACATAGTAGATGAAATTCCCGTGTGAAAGATGATCTCCCTACACCAGAGGAAAGTATCATTCTTAACATCAAGAACAGGAAGTTAGGCCAGGTATGATGGCTCAAGCCTGTAATCCTAGCACTTTGGGGGGGGCAAGGTGGGAGGATCCCTTGAGGCCAAGAGTTCAAGACCAACCTGAACAAGAATGAGAACCCGTCCAGACAAAAAATAGAAAACTTAGCTGGGCGTGGTGGTGCATGCCTGTAGTCCCAGCTAATAGGAGGCTGAGGCAGGAGGATCGCTTGAGCCCAGGAGTTTGAGGTTGCTATGAGATATGATGATGCCACTGTACTCTAGCCCAGGCAACAGAATGAGACTGTGTCTCAAAAAAATAAATAAAATAAAACAAAAAGATAGCTGGGCATGGAGAATCACTTGTGCCCAGGAATTTGAGGTGTAGTGAGCCATGACTGCACCTGTGAATACCCATTGCACTCTAGCTTGGGCAACAGAGTGAGACCCTGTCTCTATTTAAAAAAAAAAAAAAAAAAATATATATATATATATATATATATATACACACACATATATATATATACACACACACACATAATATATATTAATATAAATATATGTATAATATATATGTATATATGGAGTCAAAATTTCCAGAAAATTCACTTCCAAAAATGTAAAAAATCTATGAAAGGCTGGGCATGGTGGCTCATGCCTGTAATCCTAGCACTCTGGGAGGCCGAGGCGGGCAGATTGCTCGAGATCAGGTGTTCAAAACCAGCCTGAGCAAGAGTGAGACCTCGTCTCTACTATAAATAGAAAGAAATTAATTGGCCAACTAATATATATAAAAAAAATTGGCTGGGCATGGTGGCACATGCCTGTAGTCCCAGCTACTCAGGAGGCTGAGGCAGAAGGATCACTTGAGCCCAGGAGATTGAGGTTGCTGTGAGCTAGGCTGACGCCACAGCACTCACTCTAGCCTGGGCAACAAAGTGAGACTCTGTCTCAAAAAACAAACAAACAAACAAACAAAAAAAACAAACAGGTAAATATGAAAAACAAAAAGAAGGTTGGAGGTTTTATAAAAAGGAGAAATGTGGCCGGGCGCGGTGGCTCACGCCTGTAATCCTAGCACTCTGGAAGGCCAAGGTGGAAGATTGCTTGAGCTTAGGAGTTTGAGATCAGCTTGAGCAAGAGCAAGACCCTGTCTCTACTAAAAATAGAAAAATTGGCCAGACGTTATTATCTCTGTAAAGAAACAACAGAAATAATGAGTTAAAAACAAACAAACAAGGCCAGGCGTGGTGGCTCACGCCTGTAATCCTAGCACTTTGGGAGGCCGAGGCAGGCGGATTGCTCAAGATCAGGAGTTCGAAACCAGCCTGAGCGAGACCCCGTCTCTACCAAAAATAGAAATAAATTAATTGACCAACTAAAAATATATATACAAAAAATTAGCCGGGCATGGTGGCGCATGCCTGTAGTCCCAGCTACTCGGGAGGCTGAGGCAGAAGGATTGCTTGAGCCCCGGAGATTGAGGTTGCTGTGAGCCAGGCTAATGCCACGGCACTCACTCTAGCCTGGGCAACAAAGTGAGACTCTGTCTCAAAAAAAAAAACAAAAAAAAAACAACAAACAAACAAAAACTATACTGCCCAACCTCCCTTGCGAGAAAGAGTGGCCAACTAGAAGCTGATATTATGGGGCAGGAGGACTTTGGGGAAAGCTCTTTAGAGGGAGCTGATATACCTGGGAAAAAACACACTGTTGCCCCTCCAGCCTTTCTCCTTCTTATTGCCTGGAATGCAGGCATGATGACTGGAGCTCCAGGGACCGTATTAATCCACAGGGAGACCTTAGAACTGAGAATGCAGAGCATAAAGTTAGAAGCCTGGGTTCTTCATGACCAATGAGCATGAATGAGTCCACCATGCTAGCCCTGAAATACTATGTCCAGACCTCTTCTATGTAAAGAAAAACAAATGTCTGTCTTGCTTAAGCCTATGTTATTTTGGTTTTCTGTTATATGCAATTGAACCTAAACTTAACTGATATACACACCAAACCTGTATGGAAAGGAAAAGGGGACTTTCACACTTTAGTTTCTATGCAATGGTATTGCTCGCATTTATCATTTTTATCTTTTAAAATAAGAATGCATTCATGTATTTCTTGTATAAGCATCTCCTTGGGAGCCCCAGAGAACTTGGCTTGAGCACCAGCCCCACTACTCCCTAGCTATGCGACCTTGTGCAGTCAATTAATATCTCTGAGCCTGTTTCCTCATTTGGAAAATGGGCATGATGATAATAGAACTTATCTCATTTGGGTTCTCATGGAGCTTAAATAAGCTAATGCAGATAAAATTCTTGGCACAGTACCCAGCTTACAGCTATTACTGTACTACATTATGCTACTATCTAGGCACTGGTGGTGGCAGAACCAATTAGAAAAACCTGGGCCATGTTGTTGAGTAAAAAAACAGGTTGCAAAACTGGCTCGTGAGTATGATCCCTTTTGTGAAAAATTATTTTAATGTCTATATCTATATGCATATCTATGCTCAAGAGATGTCTGGTAGGATGGTTGTCCAAATGTTAGTAGTGGTAATTTCTGGGTAGTAGGATCTTTGCTTTCTTCTGTATGGTTGAAAAAGAGCATGTATTCTTTTTTGAGCAGGAAGATAAAAAACAAGAAAACATTTTGGAAAACAATGCAACAATTCATGCCAAGAATCATCAAAGCATTCATACCCTCTGACCTAGCTGTCTCACTTTTGGGAATTGAACTGAGGAAATAATTTAAATAAAGGAAGAAGCTATATCCATAAAAAACATGCACTACAGCATTATTATTTATAATAGGGGAAATCAAGTAACCACATAAGTGGCTTACATTAGGATAATGATTATTAAATTATTCACTCATTGGAACACTGTACAATAATTAAAATAAGATGATGACCATGTAGCAATGTGGAAAACTGCTTATGACAATGAGAAGAGAAAATGGCAAAATGGCAGAATGCAAAATTAGATCTGTGCCAGGGTCACAACCGGGCAAAGGGAATGCAGGCAAATGAAAACAACTTAATTTGTTGGGGCCACTGATTGCAGGAGATTTTTTTTTTCCACTGAGAATTCTGCCTAATGTTTCTATTATATTGTTTATTTAATAACAATAATTGGCTTTAAAAATTTCCTCAGGGAACATAAGGGGCAGCTGGGAGAAGAGAGAAGGGAAATCTGGGACTCTCCTAGGAGAGAGGTCTGGGTAAGAGAAATTCAGGGGTAATTGACAAGCCAGGGAGAAACAGCTCCAGCTCAGTCTTCCACCTGGGTGGTCCCACAGGTTGCATCCCCTCTGCTCTCTGGCTTGGCAGTGATCAGATGACCAAAAGATTTTCCAAAGTTAGAGAGGCAGTATGTTAGCTGATGAAAAAGCTAGGGTCAAGAATGCTTTTCAGATTGGAATCATCTGGAAAAATTGATCGTGCTTGTTATTGATGAGATTGTAGAGAAATGAGCACCAGCAAGCTGGCAAGAGGGTGAACTGGGCAGGCTTCCTGGAGGGTAGCTTGGCACTGTGAATCCAAACAGAGGATGTGTATATCCTCAGAGTCAGCAATTCCATCTCTTGAGATTTATCCTAAACCCCAGGAAATGATCAAACCAGTGCATAAAAATATTTACATAAGATATTCATCACAGAGTTTAATAATAACCCAAAATTAAACCCTTAGTTTCATTAAAAAAATTGGAAAATGAAATTTTTTGGCATAATCATGTAGTGAGATACACTATGGAGGCCACACTAAAAAGTAGGATATAGATGTAAATTTGATGCCCATCACATATTAAACAAGAAGGCTCTTTGGAACAAGACATATATTATCCCATCTTTGTAAGACTGTGTAGCCAAATATATGCATTGCATATCATAATTGCTGCTAAAATATACACCGGAATCTAAACAATGGTGAATCTTTGAATTGTAGAATTTGTAGAAATTGTAGAATTTGTAGAATTACAAACTGAAATCAGTCACTTTAGTCTCAATTATGGTGCAGTAACAACCTGAAAATCTGGTTGACAAGTGCAAATGTTAATTTCTCTCTACTGCTCACATATATTGTTTCTGACTGCTTCCTATGCCCAACTCCTTCACTCTGGAACCCAGGCATACAAAACAGACCCCATGTGAGTGCTGCAGGTCACCATGACAGAGGGACAAACTGGTGGATCACCCACTGGCTCTTACAACCAGTGCTGGGCAAGTCTCATGGCCCTTCCCAGGCTCAACAAGGCAGGGATACACAGGCCCTCAGGGAGGGGTAGCAAACATTTTGAGCAATAATACAATCTGCCACACAAGTTATTTCATCCTATTATTCAAAGTTCTTTTCTTTGCAGAATGGGGTGGGAGGAGTATGCAGTTCTAGCCCAGGAAAGGGATGGTCTCCCAGAGATGGGGCCTGGGTGACACAGGTTCTCATTCTCAAGTTCTCATTCTCAAGGAAAGATAGAGACGGAGTCCAAGCTACCCAGCACCCACCAGCTTCAAGCCTGAAGCAGAGAGGCCAGAAAGAGATCAGGATTTTGCCTAATGTAAGAGGCAGGCCAATTGACTCGGAGCCACAGTAAGTAAAAAACAACAATGAAGGCTGGGCATGGTGGCTCATGCCTGTAATCCTAGTACTCTGGGAGGCCAAGGTGGGAGGACTGCTTGAGGCCAGGAGTTTAAGACCAGCTTGAGCAAGAGTGAGACCTCATCTCTACCAAAAATAGAAAAAATAAGCCAGGTGTGTTGGTGCGCACCTGTAGTCTCAGCTACTCAGGAGGCTGAGGCAGGGGCATCACTTGAGCCCATGAGTTTGAGTTTGCCATGAGTTTGAGCTATGATGATGCCACTGCATTCTACCTGGGGTGACCGAGCGAGACTCTGTCTCAAAAAGTTCTAGATGTCCAGAAGTGTTATAGCAGGTCTGCTACTTACTACTTATAGCTGTGGTCCCCAAGCCCTGGGCCATAGACCAGTACCGACCGGTATGGTCCATGGCCTCTTAGGAACTGGGCGGCACAGCAGGAGGTGAATGGTGGGTGAGTGAGGGAAGATTCATCTGTATTTACAGCCACTCCCATCGCCCGCATCACTGCATAAGCTCCGCCTCCTGTCAGCTCAGCAGGGCATTAGGTTCTCATAGGAGCCGGAACCCTGCTGTAAACTGTGCAAGCCAGGCATCTAGGTTGTGTGCTCCTTATGAGAATCTAACGCCTGATCATCTGAGGTGGAGCTGAGGCAGTGGGGAGTGCCTGCAAATACAGATTATCATTAGCAGAGAGGTTTGACTGCACAAGAAATGTAATGTGCCTGAATCATCCTGAAACCATCCCTCCCCCTCACTCCCAGTCTATGGAAAAATTGCCTTCCATGAAACCAGTCCCTGGTGCCAAAAAGGTTGGGGACCACTGACTTACAGGACTTGAGTCAAGTTAGAGAAACTATGTGACTGTCCCCACCTGTAAAATGGAAATTAAAATAGCTGCCCTAGGCCAGGGGTGGTAGTACATGCCTATAGTCCCAGCTACTCAGGAGGCTGAGGCAGGAAGATTCCCTTGAGGTCAGGAATTCAAGACCAACCTGGGCAACATATTAAGACATTGTTTCTAAAAAATTAAAAACATTTAAAGATGGCTGGGTGCGGTGGCTCACGCCTGTAATCCTAGCTCTCTGGGAGGCCGAGGCGGGCGGATTGCTCAAGGTCAGGAGTTCAAAACCAGCCTGAGCAAGAGCGAGACCCCGTCTCTACTATAAACAGAAAGAAATTAATTGGCCAACTAATATATATAGAAAAAATTAGCCGGGCATGGTGGTGCATGCCTGTAGTCCCAGCTACTCGGGAGGCTGAGGCAGCAGAATCGCTTGAGCCCAGGAGTTTGAGGTTGCTGTGAGCTAGGCTGACGCCATGGCACTCACTCTAGCCTGGGTAACAAAGTGAGACTCTGTCTCAAAAAAAAAAAACAAAAAACAAAAAACATTTAAAGAATAGCTGTCCTGCCTACTTCGAACTAGTTCAGGGGTGGGGTTCAATTGTAGGGTTTTAAAATGATCGGTGTTTCCAGCATATGGAAAGTTTGGTCCCTCAAGCTGTAATCACAGAGTCACGTGTACTACTTGTCCCCAACTTTGCTCACCACCTCATCACTAAAGTGGGTTGCTCATCCTTTTTACTTGCTATGCAAGACAGGAGAAAGATGACAGGCAAAGTCCCAAAGAGGAGAAAGAGAAACTCCTTGGTGGAAGAGCCATGGAAGGGCTGGGAGGTGGAGGGAAGGACCCCATACCCACTTTGTTGTGTCTGGAAGTAGCCAGGTCCCCCCTTTCCTCCCGTCCCCAGCCTCTCAGGATGGAAGAAGGGAGATGATAGTAATCAGGGGTCCCAAATGAGACTGAGCCATGCAGGAAGCACTGAAAAACCAGATTCCTGGGTTCCACCTCCCGGACATTCTGATTCACTGGGTGAGGGTGGGACCAGGCTAAGTCACGGAAGGTGATCTGTGCCACCCCCACTTGGCCCTGGCTCCCACCCAGCTCCTTTGCACAAGCCTTGTGAGGTGGCCCGGCAGGGTGGCCCAGGACATCTCAGGTGGCACGAGCCCTGGCAGCCAGGAGAAACCTGAGTGGGCCCAGGTTATCTGATGGCGCACCCGCCTCAGCCCTGTGCTCACTTCTTCAATGTCAAGACCAGGGAAGGCTCAGGAAGAGGCTTCCCTAAACAGCACAGGTCACCCAGCAAGCTGCCCCAGGGCCAGGATTTCCAGGTCACCAGGGCCAAAGGAGGTGATAAGAAAATTGTATTCCCCAGTCTAGCTCCTAACCCCTCCGAACTGAAAGTGCTCCAGGCTCCCACGGCCTGCCTGCGCCTGCACGCCTTGACTGACATGCCTGGAATTGATCTTGGTACACATCTATCGACACAGCAGAGAGTTCCTCGAGGGCTGGGACAGGTCTTGTTCCTGTGTGCCTGGCGCGGTGCCTGGCACATCATTCGTGCTTGCTGAATATTTCATGAATAAAGGAGAGGTGGTAAAACTTACCATGTTACCACAGGGTCAAAGAAGGACTGATATTCACACCCACTGGGCACACGGGAAATGCACGTGCT
Source organism: Microcebus murinus (assembly GCF_040939455.1). Taxonomy (NCBI): domain Eukaryota; kingdom Metazoa; phylum Chordata; class Mammalia; order Primates; family Cheirogaleidae; genus Microcebus; species Microcebus murinus. Next base: position 38,237,039 of record NC_134121.1, read on the forward strand.
CACCTCTGAGAAGCAGGGGGTGGGGGGAACCCCACCCTTGTCACCCAGCCAGAGGCTGAGCCTAGCATGCCTCGATCTGCAGCAGTACTAGATTACTTTGGCATCATGGCACCCAGCGACATAAGGTATGAAAGTTATCGAGCCTCTTTCCAGGAAAATGCCCTCCTCTTTCTCTTACTCTCTTTCTCTCACACACACTTTCCAGGTTAAGAGTATCAGGCCTTCAAAAAACAGGAATAAACAGATAAATGTCAGGTAATGAATGTAGAAGGAATGATAGAGTCAGAAATTAACATTTTTGCAACGTTAATTGCAAAATTAACTCCCACTCCCCTACCCCTCATTTAAGAATTGATTTGGGCAAGGATCATCAATGGATGCCAACACCACTGGGCAAATGACTGTCAGGGAATAAGGCATTTTCCTGGTCTCAAGGCATCACGCCAGATGATAATCTGCTTAATTTCAAGTAAAAAAATATCCCTGTACAATGGAGAGACTGGGCACCCATCACCTTAATCAAGTGATCAAAATTAGCCATTATTGATAGTGGGATGAGCTGGCTTTACATTCCTTGTGGTATAGAACATCCACATAGTGTTCTTGCAAAAAATATTTAATCTGATCCAATCATTGGGAAACAATCAGACACACCCAAAATGTCCAGACAAGTGGCCTTGATGCTGAAAAATTCAGTGCCATTGTTTCAAAACAAACAGAAAGGAAGGGGGCTGTTTTAAAAGAGACTAAAGAGACATAATAGCCAAAAATAAAGCATAAAACTTTATTGGAAGTCCCCCTCCCTCCCAATGAGTCAAAGAGCTTTAAGATGTTTTGAAGATATTTGGGGAAATTTTAAAACGACCTGCATATTATTGCATTATATTAACTTTCTTAGGCTGCAAACAGTATTGCGGCTATAAAGAGTGTACTTTTTTCTAGGAGATGCTTAATATCTAAAATTTTCATATGATTCAGGAAAAAAAAATGTAGACACATCTATCTCTCTAATCTATCTAAAGATGAAGTAATTGTGGCCAAAATGAACAAATGATGAATCTATAGGATGACCATAAAGTCTGGGAACATGGCTATCTTATTCTTTTATAGCCGGAAGATGTCCTTGACGACATTATGAATATCTGCCTATTTCCAGGCTTTCCAGGAACACTGCAGAGGAAGGCTATATGGTTTACATCGAACTGTTCTTTCATCTTTTTCTATAGGTTTGAAATCTTTCAAAATAAAATATAGGGAGTGGGGGAAGAAATCTCAGCCCTAGTCCCCAAATCAGAATCTCATACACGGGGAAGGAGCTGGGACAAAGGAGGGGCCGGAGCCAAGGCAGGCTTCAGATGGGGTTATTAGGCTATTTGAATAGAACCATGGAGACATTTCTGCAGGTAAAAGACAAAAGAGAATCACAAATGCTCTGGGTCCTCCCACCTTCACTCTCTTGACAGAAAGGCTACAGGGAGGGAGGGAGGTGGAGGAGTAGACTCAGGAGAGACTGTGGCTTTTGCCACCTGAAACGTACCTTGGCTGGCAGAGGGGAAGGGGCAAGCCTTGCTCTGACCTTTCTCACTGTTCTCAGAGTCCAGCAAGCCACCACGCTGGACACACACATGAGACCACTAGCATACAACAGCCGTTCTATGCTCTTTCTTGTATTGCAGGGGCTGGAAACCTGAGAAATATATTCCTCAGAATCTCCTGCCAGCCAGGATTTGCTTTGGAGTCCACTAATGAGAGGCACTTGTGGAAACCATTACTCCTTCTCCAGCAGTGGCAGACAGTAAGCATGAGGTTTTGTAGCGTCTTCTGGGCATTTTCCTATAAATCACCTGCTTTTATGCTGCTGGCCGCTGAGACCATCAGCAGGAGTTTCCTGTGCCTCCTACAGTGTTCTGATTTCCTGACAGTGGATGGTGGCTTTCTCCAATTGTCATTTCTCCACACCTTTCAATGGTTTTGTAAATACTTCATTCCTATATTAAATCCCTTCCTGCTTAAAATACCTAGAAGGGATATGGTTTTCCTAACTCACGTAGCTTTCTCAGGACCTCACTCCAGAGTGAGGAAGGCTTCTCTTCTGGAGGTAATTCTCTGTAGGGAGATTTCCAAACACTGTTTGCTATTTGGTACCAAGAAGGCAAAAGAAGCTGATGTGGCTGATGAATAATTCCCAGCCATGGAACACGTGCTGGTCTGTGAGTCCTGAGATGCTGAATGGGATGCCAGTTCTCAGACCAGGAATGTCCTCCCATCCACCTCACTGTAGCCACTCCATGGACGCCAGGGCCGGGCAGTGACCACACAGAGCAGAGACGGCACTGGACAGCAGAGATGTCTGCAGTACCGGCTCAGCCTGAGCCCACCTGGTACTTTGGGATTCAGGAGCATCTGATCATCCTCCCGGCACAAGGGAAGGGGTTCTCTGCTGCCAGGCCTCTTGGAGTTGAGGCAGAAGGGTCAGCAACAGAGAGTCCAGCACAGGCAGACCCTCCCAGGAACACCGAAGACCTCTGGAAAACCAAGAGGCCTGGATGTGACCTTACCGATTTCATGCGCATCCCCCACCAGTGCTCCTCACGTCTCCCGGGTCTGTGGATCTGTACTTGGGGCTCTGTGGGACACCTAAGCCTCTGCCCACTGTCCCCAACACACCTGTGATCCAGCAGCAGCAGGCCCCGCTCCAGCAGCTCCTTCACCTCCTTGCTTGTTCCAAACACATCCCACAGGGTCAGCTGGGGACCAAATCGCTGCCAGTGCTGGGGAAACCAGAAGGTCAGAGGTGGGGGCTGCCCGGCTTACTCTGAGAAACGTGGCTAGGGTGCAGTGAGGAGTCAGGAGGGTCCAGTCCAGCACTGGGATCTCAGCAGCTGAGGCTCATGAACAGCAGAACCAGGCCAAAGGGCCAGCAGGAAGGCGGGCACCTTCACTCCCATCCCACATTCAAGCTGAAGCCCAGCTCCCAGCTAAGCCAGGCCTTCCTACTCCCCCTGCCCCCCTTCCCCAAGGCCAGCCTGAGCCAGGGCTTTATGGCCCTGATTTCATCCAGAGCAGCTCTGAGTTTGATCGATCATTATGTCTTATGTTTTCTATGTGAGGTTTCAACGCTGCTTAAAACACCTGGAAACCCTTTATCTAGTCTACTCCTTCACACACAGCTGAGAACACTGAGGTTCAGAGAGGCAAAGGATCTGTGCCCAAGGTTGCAGTAGGACCGGGACTAGAACCTGCGTCTCTGCAGCCCTAGGCTAGGGTTCTTACCTATGTACCACATTGCCCACTGGTTCTGCCCAGCAGGCCTCAGCTGGACCTAGGCCCCAGTTCCAGCTGCCAACTTCAGAGGAATCAGAGGGTGTGTGTATGTGTGTGTGTGTGTGTGCGTGCGTGTGAGAGAGAACAAGAGAGAGATTGATTCTGCAAGACTTAGGAGGGAACAGTGTGCAAGAAACCCTGACCCCTTACCTGGTGAGTGATCCCCACATCAGTGCGCAGCCCCATGGCCAAAACTTCCTCCAGCCTGAAAGAAAAATCCCCAAGGGATCTTGGAGAGGAGACCTGTGCCTCTCCTGCTCTTCAGGCCCTAGGCTGGGACGTGTTCACGAGGGGTAATGGGGCTCATGCAGTATGTGGCAGGGCGAGGGGTGGGGCAAGGTGGGAAATAAAGATGTGCACATGGTGGAAGTGGTTCTGGGGCTCTGAGGGACCCTGGGTGAAGAGCCCCGTGCCCATGGATACTCACATCTCCAGCCTGCCCAGGGGGGTGCGCTTCCGGGTACCATGACCAAACAGCATCACCTCCTTCATCCAGTTGTCAGGCTCCAGGGTCTGGATTCGAGCCTCCCGGGTGTTGCTCCCGGCCCCCTGGGGTACAAATCGTCCATGGGCTCCTAACAGCATCAACAACCAGCCCCGCATTAATAGCAGCTAACGCTGTGTGCTTACCAGATTTAAACCGGTGGTTCTCAAAGTGCAGTCCCTGGACCAACTGCATCGAACATGCTAGAAACGTAAATCTTTGGGCCTTACTCCAGCCCCTCCGATCAAAAATTCTGGAGGTGGGGCACAGCACTTTGGATTTTAAGAAGCCTTCCAAGGGATTGATACATGCTAAAGTTTGAGAACTGCAGTGCCTGGCACTGTGTCAAGCACCTTAAAATACAGGCTCAACAGTTCTACAAGATTGGTATTTTGTGCAGCATTCTGCATATGAGGAAACAGAGGCTTGGAGAGGTCCAATAAGTGGCCCAAGTTCGCACAGCCCTGACATTCCTCTCCTGAATCATGCCTTCCTCTGGGTACTCACCAGGCCCGACGCCGAGGTACTGACCGCACTGCCAGTATGTCCAATTGTGGGTGCTGAGCGCCCCCTGTGGGGAGGGAGGAAAGGCTGCAGACTGAAGGCGGTGGGCCCATTTCCGCTCAGGTGAAGGGCACCTGGTTAGAGCGTCCCACCAACTCCGGCCTGAGGGCACCCAGCAGGGAGCCTTCTCTTCGGAGGGCCACCATTCCCTGGCCACACCTCAGTCCACCCATTCTCCATGTCCAGCCATCAGCCGCAGGACTCACGTTCCGGGCGAAGTTGGAGACCTCATACTGGCGGAAGCCAGCCTCGCGAAGGGCTTCCCGGCCCGCCTGGTACATCTCAGCGGCGAGCTCGGGGTCGGGGGCAGGAAGGGCGCCTTGCTGCACCTGCGCGAAGAGTGCGGTGCCCCGCTCCAGGGACAGCTGGTAGAGGGAGACGTGGTCGTCACAGCGGCGCAGCAGTTCCTGCAGCTGCCCAAGCCACGGCCCCACGTGCTGTGCCGGCAGCCCCAGCATCAAGTCCACCGACACGCGCCCGGGAAAGAGGCGCCGGGCCGCTGCCAGCGTCCGCAGAGCGTCGCCGGCCGAGTGTGTCCGCCCCAGCAGCCGGAGCTCTGCGTCGTCTAGGGACTGGGGAGACAGGGTCAGCGTGAGCACACTGGCCGGCTCAGAGCCAGATGGGAACGCTCCACTTCACTGGAGTAGGCGCAGATACAGGGTACACAGCGCATGGCCGGCAGCTGGGAGGTGGAAGGGCGACAGACAAGCCAGTACCAACAGCTGCTATTCACTGAAGGGTCACCACATGCCAAGCGCTTTTACACCGTGTCTGACTGAATCCTTATAACTCTCCAATATGAGCTCCATCTTACAGATGAGAAAACTGAGGTTCAGAGGAGTTAAGTAACTTGCCCCAGGGCATACAGTTGCAAAGTTAGACCTGGAATTTAGGACTGACTCCAAACTTCAAAGCCAACAGTCTTTTTTTACTTTACTTTTTATTTTGAAATAATTTAAACCTAAAGAAAGGTCGAAGGAAAAGCACAATAAACACCTTCATCTAGATTCACCAACATTTGCCCACATTCACTTTGTCTCTCTAAATATTAATGTTGTAATGTTAAATTATTTCAGAGTAAGTTATAGACCAGAACTGCCCAAAAGAATTTTCTGCGATGAGGGAAATGTTCTATATCTGTGCTGTCCAGTACGGTAGGTACTAGCCACATGTGGCTATTTAAATTCAACTTAAACCACATTTCAAGTGCTCACTAGCATGTGGCTAGTAGCTATGTATTGAACGGCAGTTATAGATATTATACTTTTCAACCCCTAAATACTTAAGTGTGTATTTCTTAAGAACAAGACATTCTCTTACATAACCACAATCCAATTATAGAGTTCAGGAAATTTAACATTGATACCATTACCTAATACAGAGTCATATTCAAATTTGGCCAACTGGCCTGATAATTTCTACTGTAGCAATTTCCTCCTTCTACCCCATCAGGGCCCACACATGGCCTTCACCTGTCTCTTTTAATCTACTTTAGATTCCAGCCTTTCATGTCATTGACATTTTTGAAGAATACAGGTCAGTTGTTTTTTTATTTTTTTATTTTATTTTATTTTTATATCACACCTGGGAATGTTTTTTTTAAAAGAATAAGTTCTAGAGATTGGCTGTGTAACACTGCTTATAGTTAACAATACTGTACATCTAAAAATTTAAGAGGGTAGATCTCATGCTCTCTGTTCTTATCACAAAAAAATTTTTTGAAAAAGTCTCTTAACATAGGCTTTCCTGATGTTTCCTCACAATCAGATTCAAGATATGCATTTTGGGCAAGAATATCTTAGAAATGATGTGTCCCTGTCAGTATTTCCCATCAGGACAAAGCCCACGGCCCTAAAACCCAAAGGAAGTATCAGAGGTCAACCTGAGAGGAGTAGGTTTCTCCCTCCTTAAAAACCTTCAATGGCTGCCCTATCGCTACTAGGGAAAAAGCCAAACTCCTTAGTAGAAACTGGAGGTTTTGGGCCCTACCTTGCTGCCTTGTTTCCATCCTCTCCAGTCACAAGGAATGACTCACAGCTCTCCCAAAACATGCAAGGTTCTTCCATATCCTGTGTCTTTTCCTCCCACACCCTCTCTCCTGGTAAACTCATCCTACTCATTCAAACATCACCTCCTCCAGGAAGGTTTCTGTGATTTCATCCAACTGAGCTGCCCTTCAGGCTATGCTCTGAAAGAGTTTTGCAGAGACACCCTTTGTAGGAAGCATTTACCGTGCTGCAAAGATCTGACTATGTCACTGCCTCCCCATCTTCAACTGTGTAGCAAATCTTTTTTGAGCACCTACTATGTTGCCAGGCATATGGCAGGTGCTTGGAATACACAAAGTCATGCCTGATCACTTCCTCATGGAGCTCATGGTCTAGGACAGCAGCAGACAATTAAGTAGTTACAAAAGTGTCACCACAGGGCCTACTGTGTACTGGGCCCTGGCACCCAGAAGGAGCTCAATAAATATTTGCCCAATGGATGAACACGACTAAAAGGGGACAGCACTGAAAGTCTGGGCACACTGGATGGGGAGGGTGAGATGGGTTACCTGGAGGCCAATGGACAATCTGTTGACCCCTGCTGCCCCGAATGCTGCCAGCCTGGAGCCAGGGGCTGAAGTGGGATTAGCCTCCAATGTGACTTCGGAGTCTGCAGGCAGGTAGGTTGCCTGTGCCACAGCCTCCAGGACAGCAGCCACGGTGTGGGGACTGGCCAGACTGGGCGTCCCCCCACCAAAGAACACAGATTCCACCCTGGAGAAAGAGGATGGAGAAGACGAGACCTTGGAGGAGCCCTCTGGGATGCCTGCCCCTGTCCTGTTCACTCCCCCAAATAATTCCCAAGACCCTGCCTATAGCCCCCAGTACAGACCGTCGCACCCCGCTGAGCCGCAGCAGCGTCTGAGCCTCAGTCACCAGACACTTCCGCATGGCAGCCTCCTCCACGCCGCGGGGGATGTACTTGTTGAAGTTGCAGTAACTGCAGCGCTTCTCGCAGTAGGGCCACTGGGGGCGGGGGTGTATGTGCGCGGTGAGGGGTGACTCCGGCCGTCCTGGCCACTTCCAGGGCTCAGGCACACACATCCCCATCCCCATCCCGAGGTCCATCAACAGTGGCTACGGCATCTAAGCCACACAATTCCCCACAGTAGGTCGCACTGGGATTATTATGCCCACTTCAATGTGAGAAAACAGGCTCCTAAGGGAAATCACTTGGTCAAGGTCACGGTACCAGAGACGGGGTTTCTGGACCAAGCCATTTCCCTGCCAGGGCACCGGTCGCCTGGCGATGGGAAAAGACGGCAGGTGGGTTCCAGCGTGACAAACCGCCACTTGGATTTTGGACGCCACGGCTGCACCCCGCGGGCCCGCCCCACTCACGTGCACGTAAAGCGCGGCGCGCCGGCTCGCGGGCTCGGGACGCGCGGGTCCTCCCGTGCGCTCCTCGCGGCGGCGCCGCTGGGCCGCCCTGGCCGCCGCCGCCCAGCCGCGGGCCCGGGCCCCGGGGACAGCCATGGCGCCCAACGCGGCGCGGGGCAGGGGTCCGAGCCGGAGGCGCGCCCAGGACGCGCCGCCGTGTGCAGTGCGGGCCCAGCGGAAGGAAGCGGGGCTGCGTGACCGCGCGCGGCGCCCGGCGACGCGCAGAGAGGGCCCGTCCGCGACCGCGGGCCTGTGGCGCCACCTGCCGGGCACCGACCGCCGCCTGTCGGTCCTTTCCCGGGGACGTGCGGCGGGTGCCGGCCTTTTGGCTGTGCCAAAGCGAGTTCCGTGACCCATCCAGGAGCTCTTCGTTCGTTCAGTCAGTTCCTTCACATTTCATGTGCCTGGCTCAGAGCTGGGCGCTGGGGACATGTAGGTGCCTAAGACCAGGCTGCAGTCTGACCGGAGAGAGCAAACTAACCCGCCAGGACAGGCAACACTGTTACTAATAATTCAGTGCCTGCGGGACACCAGGCCGGCGTGCTCAGAGCCGGAGTCTGTGATGAGAGTGTGGGAGTCGGTGCCGGGGAAGAGGGCACTTGGGCTGGATCTTGAAGGAGCAGAAAATCCCAGGGGAAATTGGCTTGGCCACGATAGTGGCCAACCCCCTACCTGGGGGGAGAGCACATGCTGGGGGGAGAGTCAGAGATGGTGTATGGAGGAGAGACAGGGTGCCCATGAAGGGCTGGAAAAGAAGGCTCCCGAAGAAGTGTCCCACGAAGTGGAAAGATCATGGACAATACAGGACTTATCCCAGTGGCCTGGGACCAACCCAGTTCTCAACCTCCTGCCATCTCCGCTTCCAGCTTGTAGCTCTCAAGAATAACTATAGAGGCTGGGCGTGGTGGCTCACGCCTATAATCCTAGCACTTTGGGAGGCCAAGGCGGGCGGATTGCTCAAGGTCAGGAGTTGGAAACCAGCCTGAGCGAGACCCCGTCTCTACCAAAAATAGAAAGAAATTAATTGACCAACTAAAAATATATATACGAAAAAAAAAAAAATCAGCCGGGCATGGTGGCGCATGCCTGTAGTCCCAGCTACTCGGGAGGCTGAGGCAGTAGGATCGCTGAGCCCCGGAGTCTGAGGTTGCTGTGAGCTAGGCTGACGCCACGGCACTCACTCTAGCCTGGGCAACAAAGTGAGACTCTCTCTGTCTCAAAAAAAAAAAAAAAAAAAAAAAAAAAAGAATAACTATAGAAAGTGTTGGGAATGCATCATCCTGACATGGGAACCGACCGGCCGGAACAGCGTGGCTCTCTGGTCCAGTTCCCTCTAGAAAGAGGATGAACTTCAATGCTTTAGCCCAACATGTTATGTGGCCCCAGGGTATAAAACCCAGGATGGGCTGATTTCTGGGGTCCCTCAGCTGCAGTGCAAGTGGGGCATACGCAGATGAGACTTCACTGGCCTCAGTAGCTTTCCTGAGCCTGGGGCGGGGGGTGGGGGGTGGGGTGGGTGGCTATCTGTAAGCAATTAACCTGCTGGATGTCCCTTGTGTGTGGGTGGTCTGCCTCACCAGACTCAGACAAGTTGGTAACCAGTGCACAGTGAAACTGCTTCAGAGACAGCTGGGTTCTAATCTCAGCTGTGTGACCTTGAGCATGACACTGAACCTCCCTGAGTTTCAGTTTCATCATTTGTGAAGTGGAGCCAGTGCTTACCTGACAGGGTTGGTGGGAAGATTTGGGGAGATAATGTACGTGAAAGCACCTAGCAGAGTGCCTGGCCCTTAGAGTACCTAAACTTACGTTCGTTTCTTTAAAACTAAAGAGGCAGTGGCCGCTGCAGTGGGCAGGCATGCTGGAAGGTAAGGGTGCAGGCAGGAAGAAATTTTCCATACCTGCAAACTGGGGACCTGTGTGCCGTTTGGAACCCAGCTGTTTTTACTTCTTGGGTTACAACCTGCTTCTCCTGGCCCTGCCCATCCCGGAAGCCCCCGGTTCGTTGGTCCAAAAAATAAATAAATAATAAAAATTGGGCTGGTGGAGGAGCACTAGGGAACAGGGGGATGAGTGGTGATAGTTAAAGGGCATGGAGTTTCTTTTTTGGGGTGATGATAATGTTTAAAATTGACTGTGGTGGTCGTCACACCTATCTGTGAATATACTAAAAACCACTGAATTGGCCAGGCGTGGTGGCTTACGCCTGTAATCCTAGCATTCTGGGAGGCCAAGGTGGGAAGAGCCCTCAAAATCAGAAGTTCAAGACCAGCCTCAGCAAGAGTAAGACCCCTCTCTCCCCTATCTCTACTAAAAATAGAAAGAAATTAGCTGGACAACTAAAAATATATAGAAAAAATTAGCCAGGCATGGTAGCACATGCCTGTAGTCCCAGCTACTTGGGAGGCTGAAGCAAAAGGATTATTTAAGCCCAGGAGTTTGAGGTTGCTATGAACTAGGCTGATGCCACAGCACTCTAGCCCAGGCAACAGAGCAAGACTCTGTCCCAAAAACAAACAAATAAAAAAACCCACTGAATTGTCCACTTTAAATGGGCTAGGATGGTATTTGAATTATATCTCAATCAAGCTGTTAGAAAAAAAGAATACTTCTTGCTGGGCTACCCTGGCAACAATGTGAAAAAGAATTAAATTAGTATAGCCTAAAAATTTTAAATTGGATTGTTATCTCAAAGGGATACCAAGGGTAGGGGTTAAATTAAGTAGATAACCCATATCAAAGTGCTATGCATCACCACTGACAAGGAACAGGAGGTCTGAAAGTGCTAGTTTCCCTTCGTTCTCTTCCCTTCTCCATCCCATAGTAGCTGCCAAGACAGCACACCAGCTAGAGACCAAAGAAAACAGAGAAGCTCTTTATGCCAAATCACAAAGACAGACAAGGGGATCTGGGGAGGGGCAGGAGGAGGGCCTGGGAGGACCCCTTTGCCCCCTTTATTCACAGATTTAAATGTCGTTCCATCTGCTCTCGAAGTTTGAATTTCTGGATCTAGAGGAAAGACAAAGGTATGAGAGTCAGGCTTGGGGCCTCTGCTAGGGTGACAGCTGTCTTCGTTTGCCTGGGACTGAGAAGTTTCCCAGGCTGTTAGTGCTAAAACCAAGAAAGTCTGGGGAAGACCGGGATGAGGTGACTCGGTCTCCCTACTGCCAGCCTCTCCACGGACTCTCTTGCCCATTGCTGAGGGAGGTGTAGGTGGGGCCACCTGGCCTTTTCTGCATCTGGTCCCCACACCCAGGCCTGCCCTGCCCCTCCTAGTCCCCACCTTACATACCTTTCCTGAGATGGTGAGGGGGTAGTTTGTGACAAACACGACGTATCGGGGAATCTTGAAGTGGGCGATCTGCAGAGCAAAGGGAGGTAAGGTGTGAGGCTGAGGGCAAGGTCATGGGGTCGGGGGTAGAGGACCAAGGGCTGGCCTGGCCAGGGAATCAGGTTTATCAAGGGCAGAGCACCCCCCACCGTGGGCAGGCTGGCAGGGGGAGGTGGGTGAAGAACCGAGCAGCGTCAGTTGGGGTGGGCTGAGGCTCCTACCTTCCCTTTGCAGAAAGCTTTGATCTCCTCGGCCGTGGTCTGCTCCCCGTTCTTCAGCCGAATGCATGCACAAATTTCCTCCCCCATCCGGCTGTCCTTCACTCCCACCACCTTCCAGGGACAGAGACAAATATCAGACTTCACCATCTTCACGCATGTTTCCTGCTCCTGGGGTCTCACCTGGGCTGGGCGCCTCACCTGCACTTCCTGCACCTGCGGGTGTGTGTGAAAGAAATCCTCCAGCTCTGCGGGGTAGATGTTCTCACCACCCCGGATGATCATATCCTTGGAGCGGCCCACGATCTTGCAGAAGCCCTGCTCGTCCATCATGGCGATGTCTCTGTAAGGGAAGCCCAGGAATGGCCTCTCATCTCTGCCCCATCTGCTCACTCACTCCTTTGCTCACTCACCAAGCATTTATCAAGCACCTACTATGTGTCTTCCACTGCTCTAGACGCTGGGAGACACGGCAGGAACAAGACACAGTCCCTGGAACTTACAGTCTAGTGGGCAAGGCAGACAAAAAGAAACCAACACCTGTAACATTCTCTCTCTCTCAACGTATCTGCACATATGCTTCTCATGGCTGGCTTAGTTTTTGTCATTTGGGTCTCGGCTCAAATGTTTCCAGAAGCCTTCTCTGACCACCCCTCCCCACTACAGCTACGCTGTCTCCTATAACCTGATTTTATTTTCTTTGTGGTGCTTATTGATGTTGGAAATTATCTGTCCTCCTTCACCAGACGTGTGGGAAGTAGAAGCTCTCCAGGCCCCACCAGTGTGGAGAGCAGTGCTGGCACACAGTGGGTGCACAGCAAGACTCTGCTGAGCTGACAAGTGAGTGACTGAGGCCGGGCGCGGTGGCTCACGCCTGTAATCCTAGCACTCTGGGAGGCCGAGGCGGGCGGATTGCTCGAGGTCAGGATTTCGAGACCAGCCCCAGCAAGAGCAAGACCCCCATCTCTACTATAAATAGAAAGAAATTAGCCAAACAACTAAAAATAGAACAAATTAGCCGGGCATGGTGGCGCATGCCTGTAGTCCCAGCTGCTCGGGAGGCTGAGGCAGCAGGATTGCTTGAGCCCAGGAGTTTGAGGTTGCTGTGAGCTAGGCTGATGCCAGGGCAACAGAGTGAGACTCTGCCTCAAAACACAAAAACAAAAACAAAAAACAAATGAGTGATTGAGTCTGGGCTCAGACTGTGAACGCTAGTGTGGTGCACTGTCCTTGTCGCTTTCTTCCATACTGTGTAGGATTATCCCCATTGTACACATTTTGGAAATTAAGTCTCCAGGATGTGAGCGGCCATTTGGACACCCATGTCCTCCCCGTGCTAGTTTAACGTCCCTAGCTCAAGCTCAGGAGCCCCAGCCTCCCCTCTGCCCCGTCCTGCCCTCTCACCCTGTCCGGTACCACTTGTCCTGACCAACCACTTCCTCCGTCTTCTGAGGCTCGCCCCAGTAGCCCAGCATGACGCAGTACCCTCGGATGCACAGCTCCCCGGGAGTGTTCAGCGCCGCCAGCGTCCCCGCCTCCATGCTCAAGATCTGGGCCTGAGACAAGCCAGCTTCAGTGTGGGGCCTCCTACACCCTTGCTTCCGGACAGGTGGCCCTTGGGAAAGGGGGAGAGCTTTGCCTTCCCTCCCCCCAATACTGAGGCCCCTGGCTCTGCCTATCCCAGCCCAGGGGTGAGAGAAAAAGGCTAGGGTAGACCCGTCACCAGTCAGAGAACAGTTGAGGCCCAGGCCAGGGGTGCCGAGGAAACGGAGTGGGCAGGGAGCTGCCGTAGAGAAAGGCATCTGTGGAGGGCAAGGCCGGCTAAAGAATTGTAAACTAGGCCAGGTGTAGTGGCTCACGCCTGTAATCCTAGCACTATGGGAAGCTGAGGCGGGAGGATCGCTCAAAGTCAGGAGTTCGAGACCAGCCCGAGCAAGAGCGAGACCCAATCTCTACTAAAAGTAGAAAGAAATTAATTGGCCAACTAAAAATATATAGAAAGAATTAGCTGGGCATGGGGGCACATGCCTGTAGTCCCAGCTACTCGGGAGGCTGAGGCAGGAGGATCGCTTGAGCCCAGGAGTTTGAGGTTGCTGTGAGCTAGGCTGACGCCATGGCACTCTAGCCCGGGCAACAGACTGAGACACTATCTCAAAAAAAAAAAAAAAAAAAAAAAAAAAAGAACTGTAAACTGTGCAGAAGAGAAGGGAGTGTCCTCTTACTTCCCATTAAGCAGCAAATAAAGAAGCCAAAGAAGGCAGTGTGGCAGCATCATGTGAACGGGACAGGCAGTATCTGAAAGCCTAGTAGGGAAATGACCTGTAGCCACTGTGCCAAGGAAAGCTGAGCCTCTGTGTGCCTCAGTGTCTGCATCTGTGAAATGGGTGGAACTATGCCTGGCCCTGTTCACCTTCCGGGGGGGCATCCCAGTGAAAGTGCCAATGAGCCTGTTGGACACCTTGAAGGGGGCTCACATCCGTGCTCACTCACTCTGTGCAGGACTGCTCCAGGGGGGAGGGCACGGGAGATCCCCACCAGGATAGAGGTCAGCCCCAGAGGAAGCAGCTACTTGGGCACATGGGCAGTGAACCCACAGGGGCAAGGGGGCAGGGGAAACCAGGTGCTGGCTGGCATAAACCACCAGCGTTGGAGCAGGAAAGGGGTGATGGCTGGGAATTTGAGATTGGGATGTGCTCTGGGACAGCCTCTGAGGGGCAAGGGACCACTCCCCCAAAGGGACAGACTGCTTGGAAAACGAAGTGTTTACGCCTAGCAAAAAGAGGAACTCTGCCAAAGTGAGAGGCACAGGGGCGTCTGAGGGAAGAAGAGTTGTGTAGGAAAAATCTCTGTGCTCTGGCTCCTCTTTGAGGCAACTGTGGCTGCCCGAAACAGACAGTGGGCTTGGCAAAAACACACCTCAGACAGGAAGGGAGGCTGTGGAGAAGTTCAGCTGGCAGCTGCTCATGGCCACCGTTTCAGCTCTTCCCCTTTCCTGCTGCAGCCCACAGAGAAAGCGGGGCGGCCCCTGCTGCTGGGAGGCTCTCGGCACCCTGCTTGTCGGTCTCTAACCGGAAGCGGCAGATGTCCCAGGCGGGTGTGCCCAGTTGAGTGCTGGGAGGTGGGACGGGGTCTCGGTCGGGGCTCACCTCCGTGTGAGGCATAATTCTGCCCACACTTTCTGACTTCTGCTCCACAGTGTCGTCAGGGAAGTTCATGAAGGTCACAGGACTGTTCTCTGTGGTTCCGTAAGCAACCTGGAGGGTCCGGAAGGGGAGTTAGGTGGGAGCTGGGTGACTGCAGAGGGAAGGGGTGAGCTACGCTGGGGGCATGGGAAGGAACCCATAAGAGATAGGGGAAAGTGGAGGGCAGCTGGATGGCAGGGTCTCTGCAGGGGCGCCAGATCTGAAATAAAATTGAGAGCAGGGGAGCCATTCTCTGCTAGCTCGGCTCTCTCAATCCTGTCTCCCTGGAGCAGCCACATGTCTGGCCTGTGGCTCCCGGCATTAGCAACACCCCAGACTTCTGTCCCATATCCCCAGGCTGCCTTAGCCCCACCTTCCTGATTTCAAGCCACAACATCCCCCCGGCCCCGCTGCCAAGCCAAAGTCCCCATAAACTTGATGAGAAAGCCAGCCTGCCTTGGCCCAGCTGGGAGTGGCACAGACTACCCCCCCCCCAAACCCGGGACAAGTGCCTGGCCTTGGGGTAGGTGCCCCTCAAGCTCTGGAGAATTTCCTTTGAATTTATTTCCATCAAAATAAAAATACAGCCAAAGCAGGGGTTTCAAAAGCCAGTAGCATGCCACCCCTCCTTGCACGTCCAGTGGTTGGAACATCCTGCACAACAGAAAAACCAGAACCAGCCTTGGAGGAGCCTAAAGAGCAGCAGGGAATGTTCTAGGCCAAGTATGAACCCTACTCTAGAGGCAAGAGGCAACAGGGATTTGGAAGAGGGGCGAGCCCTGGAGACCAGGCCCCCACACCTGGGTACTGGGTCAGGGGAGAGGGGCTAGCTACCCTGCATTCCAGTCCCCTCCAGCCAGCAAAGACACTGGACCTTTCTCCATCCCCCTGCCCCCGCGGAACTGCCCCTGACACCGCAGAGCTGGCATGGCTCTGGCACAGGTGGGGTTTGGTTCAACCTGGGGTCTGGTCCCCCCTACACACACACGGACAATACCCTGTGCCAGACAGCCTGCAGCTCACCCTGGGGCCTGAGCTGTGACCCTGCCTGCTCACCAGCCCCTTTCCACAGGAATCCGGACATCGTGGCTGGCGAACGGGCACACAGAAATCTGGCTGCTGGGGCGGGGCTGCCCACAAAACCTAGAGTCTGGCAGCCTGCGCTGTCCAGGCCTTGTCCCTCGACCTCACCCCCTAGTTCTGGCCCCCCTCACCCGTCCTCACAGTCCTGGGGTGACTGCCCAAGTGTGGCCTTTGCCAAGTACACCTTGGCGCCACTCAGCCGCCACCCTGAGACCCCTCAGGGGTGGGTCCTGACCACTGGGGTTGGGGATGAGGGGATGGGAATATTTGGGGGAGATTCGGGAGGGGGTCATGGTGCGACTGTGCTTGTTCAGTGGCCTGCGGCCTCCAGGTGCGTTTGCCGTTCCTGTGGACCACTGCCCACCCATCTCCCACTTTCCTGCTTAGCCTTCAGCCGTGGAAAAAGGGGATGGGGCGCAGGGGACAGAAACGCAAGGGGATGGGGCGCAGGGGACAGAAACGCAAGCACAGGCTGGGGAGAGCGGCGAGGGGTTGAGCCCAGGCGTGGGGACGGAGGCTTGGCTTGGGAGTGTCCAGTCAGAAGGGGGAGCCCGACGCCACAGCGGCTCGCACGCTCGGCCGGCGCAGCACAAGAGCCCCATTAAAGCGCCGCCAGCTGGCGGGCCGCGGCGAGACACGCCTCCGGCCGTCCAGCCCCGCTTCCTCCCGCCGCGCGCCCAGGGCACCTGGCCGAGGGGGGGCGAGATGCGTGGAGGCTCAAACTTGAGCAAACAAATAAGTTCAGGGAACGCCTCCCTCTCTCCCTCTCCCGTGTATACGCGGGGCTCCAGACACACCCATTGCCACCCCCGCCCCCTAAGGAAAGCCTGGGGAAGGGCGGTGGGCCGAGAAGCCGCATCTGAGAGCAGAGAGCAAAGGGCGCGGGCGGGGGGCCACGGTCCCAGGCCCCCACGCACGGTCGCCGGATGGGGGAAAGCCTCCCGCCCCCTGCCCCGTCGAGGGCGGGAGCGCATCTCTGGACACGAGGGAGTTAAGCCCGGTGGCCTCGATGCTCCACGTAGGAGCTGGCTCAGGCCGCCGGCTGTGGTCAGGGCCACCGTATAAATAGGGCAGGAGACCCGAGCTCCCAGGACTTGCCGCTGCCCGCGTCCCGCTGCCGTCGCTGCCCCCAGCCCCGGCCCCGGGCGTCCCGGCCATGGCCCGCCCAATGCTCTTGCTCAGCCTCGGCCTCCTGGCCGGCCTGCTGCCGGCGCTGGCCGCCTGCCCCCAGAACTGCCACTGCCACGGCGACCTGCAGCACGTCATCTGCGACAAGGTGGGGCTGCAGAAGATCCCCAAGGTGTCAGAGAAGACCAAGCTGCTCAACTTACAGCGCAACAACTTCCCGGTGCTGGCCGCCAACTCGTTTCGGGCCATGCCGAACCTCGTGTCACTGCACCTGCAGCACTGCCAGATCCGTGAAGTGGCCGCCGGCGCCTTCCGCGGCCTCAAGCAGCTCATCTACCTGTACCTGTCCCACAACGACATCCGCGTGCTGCGCCCCGGTGCCTTCGACGACCTTACCGAACTCACCTACCTCTACCTGGACCACAACAAGGTGACCGAGCTGCCCCGGGGGCTGCTCTCCCCCCTGGTCAACCTCTTCATCTTGCAGCTCAACAACAACAAGATCCGTGAGCTGCGCTCAGGGGCCTTCCAGGGCGCCAAGGACCTGCGCTGGCTCTACCTGTCCGAAAATGCCCTCAGTTCCCTGCAGCCCGGGGCCCTGGATGATGTGGAGAACCTGGCCAAATTCCACGTGGACAGGAACCAGCTGTCCAGCTACCCCTCTGCTGCTCTGAACAAGCTGCGGGTGGTGGAGGAGCTGAAGCTGTCCCACAACCCCCTGAAAAGCATCCCTGACAATGCCTTCCAGTCCTTTGGCAGATACCTGGAGACCCTCTGGCTGGACAACACCAACTTGGAGAAGGTGAGCTCCTGGGTGGTAGCTCTGCCCTGGCTCCACCTTCCCTCCCTGGAGGCCCTGGGAGCCAGGGCCACAGCCTGCACCATCCCCTAGCCCCAGATTCCCTGTCCCTCTGGCTATCTGCAAGGCAAGGAGCTCTGCCACCTCTGTTCCTCACCTTGTCACATCCCCACCCTAATCTCTGCTAATCTCAGCCACTGCCCTTTTAGGATGCCTACTTGTAATAGGAGTGTGTGCCCTGGCCCCACAAATAGCCCCCTAGGAGGCATCTCCGGTGCTCCCAAACCCCCTGCTGTGAGCAGCAGCCACCTCCTCCTGTTGGGCCTTCCGCCCCTCCTCTGCTGTTTTTCCGTCTCCAGTAAATCTACCACCCCATAAAGGAAGGTTTGTTTATTGAGGAGCCTTCCAGAGGCGCTGAGCAAATCAGGCCCACAAAGAGACCCTGTTCGTGGTGGGGGCTGTGCGTGTATGCGCAGGTAGAGTGGGGAGGCTGGGGAGCGAGGGGGAGCAAATATCTGAGGAAGACCTCCTCCATGCCCCATAGGTGGATGGCCCCCCTGGTCCACACACACACAAGCCACTGCATCCTCAGGTCCATTTTAACTGAATAGGGAGGTGAAGGCATGGGGTCCAAGGGCTCCCCCAGGCTGCAGGCATGGTGCCCATGGGCTCCAGGGGGGGCAAAGACAGGAGCAACAAGGCCCCAGTTGTCTCCCCACAGGGAGGACTGGCTGTGCCTCAATGTCCCCCACACTGCTGACTTCCCTTTGTCCTCCTTAGTCACCAGACCCCTCTCTTGTGTGCATCCTCACTCAGTCCTTCCTCCCCTGGGATGCTGGTGTCTGGCCAGCTAGGGCTATTTGGATCGGAGTGGAATCCCTTCCATGGGACTGGAAAATCACTCTGGTGATTATCCTCTTGGGGCTTCAGCCAAGAGGTTTGGGTGGGACCAGGGTTACAGGGACTTCAGCCAGGAGGTCTGGGTAGAGGACAGTCTGGTTACTAGAGAACTTCACACCCCAACCTGGGCCACAGGAGAGGGCACAGACATGGAGATGTGGGTAGAATCCTACCTGGGCAACAGCCGACCTTTGTCTGAGTGGATGGAGCCTGGCCCCTCCCCAGCTGAATCGGATCTCCCTGTAGCCCACCAATGCCAGAGTGGTCTTCCAGTGGGCAGCAGAGCAGCGAATCAGGGGCTGATTTGGGGTAGGGGGGGCCAGACAGGAACTGTGGCGCCTGGGCCAAGATGTGGGCACCAATAGAACATTTCCTCTGGAGCCGTCCAACCTGGCCAAAGTCTCCACCAAGATGGCTTCACAAATAGCATCTGGCAGGCAGTACGGGAGCAATGAGGACAGAGCTGGGGGAAGTCCCAGGACCCTGAGGTTGTGGGGAGCCCGGGCCCACTGCCCACTCCACCAAACACCGACTGGGTTCACTGTGTACCAGTTGGCTGCTGAGGCCAAACTCGGGCTGCCTCAGCAGCCCCAGTGTTTGTGCAGGGAGTGTGGGGCCAGTGATGCCAGCGGCTGAGGGCCTGGGTGTGGTCCTGCGGCTACTGTCTATGTGCTAGTATGACCCTGGGCAAAGGACTGAACTTTTTCCACTTTCCCATCTACATACTGGAAATAACACCACCTATCTCAAAAGGGATTATGTGGATTAGATCGTCTGAGACCACTTGGTCATACTGCTTTGAAAACTGGGAAACTCCTCAAGATGCCATTGCTCATATCTAGGGAAGGACCTGCACCTCCAAGGTGATTGAGCCTGGACACTAGGGCTAGGGTGCTCACTTATGCCACCTTGCTCCCCAGTTTTCAGATGGTGCCTTCCTGGGTGTGACCACGCTGAAACATGTCCATCTGGAGAACAACCGTTTGAACCAGTTGCCCTCCAACTTCCCCTTTGACAACCTGGAGACCCTCACCCTCACCAACAACCCCTGGAAGTGTACCTGCCAGCTGCGGGGCCTTCGGCGGTAAGAACACCCCCACGTCACCCCCAGAGCCCGCCCTCACATGATGGAGCGGAGACACACTGGCCCTGCACTAAGACATCCTGGGCATATATCCTAGATCTGCTACCTAATAGGCATGGGACCCCAGGAGCCTCAGTTTCCCCATTTGTAAAATGAAGATGACAGCTCCAGACTATCCTGGGGCCAAATCACTTCTGACCTCATAGCTCACTGTTCCTTGCCCCAGCACTCTCACATCTTTCCCCCAACCCCAGCAACTCTCTGTCTCTTTAGGTGGCTGGAAGCCAAGGCCTCCCGCCCAGATGCCACCTGTGCCTCCCCTGCCAAGTTCAAGGGTCAGCACATCCGTGATACAGACGCCTTCCGCAGCTGCAAGTTCCCCACCAAGAGATCCAAGAAAGCCGGCCGCCATTAAACAGGTGGGGGCCAGGTGGACAGGTCCCCCATTCCCTCTCTGGAGATTCCAGCAAGTGAGCTGGTGTCTCCCGGGATGCCCACTTCTCCTGGAGGGACAGGCAGGACTGGGCCCCCTCTAAGGGAGGAAAGGATACTCCACTGTCTCTCCAACCATCATCTGGATTGTTGGGGTCCTGACATCGACCCTTGCCTCATTGCAGGTCCTGACCCAGCCAGTCCTGGTGACTGGCCTCTGCCTTCTGCCAGAGAGACTACTGACCTTCCCGCCTCCACGGCCCCCGTCTCCCCACAGCCTCTGCTGATGCACAGAGCTGCCTGCACCTAGACACGTCCTGGCAGGGGGCTGCGGGCACTCCCCCACCAACCAGCTCCACCCGACAGTGTCCTGGGGAGGACACAGAGCCCCTCCCCAGCCATCATGCCTCCCCGGCTCCTCTCAGAGAAGCTGTTGCTGAGACCCCCAAGTCCATTGGAATCAGAACAGAGTGGTCATCAGGATGGCCACCCTTCTAGAATCGTCCTTCCGCTGCTCCTCTTTCCCTGTCATGTGAAAACAAACACCAGATCCTTGCCCAGCCCTTGCTTCCAGAAAGGGTTGTAAGCCCATACCCCAATTTTGCCACCCCCGCCTGCCAGGACGTTCTAGCAGGACACCGGTGCTTTGCTGCCCATCCCCCCGTGCTGCATTTCTTCCCCAAATTTCTATAAATATAAATTTATGTATGTATGATATTTACTGCACTGCCACCTATGTCCCTGACTCGCCAGGTGCTGATGAGGTCAGACTGTCTTGTCTCACATCTGCTCCTGGAAGGAGGGCTGGCTGAGAGGGTCTCCCTTGGAGATGGGGCCTGGGCTAGTCCCTGTGCCTGTCAGTCTGTCCGCACCCCAGGCCAGGCCTGCCCTCTGCCCAGCCCGGCCACCACTCACCACCAGCTCCTTCATATTCATCTCGTTGATGATGGCTCGGACCAGCTCTGGGGGTGCAGGGGATCCAGCGATCACGCCTGAATCAGAGAAAGGGCTGACACAGCTCTCCAGCCCCAGTGGAGCCCCTCTACCTACAGCTCATTCAGGGGAAGGGCATTCATCTCCCCTGGACTCTGAGCCTTTCCTACACCCGGCAGCTGGCCTTGGGCTGGTGTCCGGGGACACTGGGGATTTGCCTCCCTCCCACCCATGTTCCTATAGTGCCCTTGCTGCCCCCTAATAAAAGTCTGGGTGCCTGTCTGGCTCACCCAGCTTCCTTGGGGGGACGCAGCCCCACCCCACCTCCACACATGGACGAGATGTCATAACTGGAGAAGTCTGGCTGGTTCAGAATGTCCACGAACATGGTGGGGGTGCCGTACAGGATGGTGCCTCTGTAGGGGGGTGGTTCTCAAAATTAGGCTGGGAAGTAGAAAGGAACTCCCTCTTCTCACCCACCCTGCCAGGAACCTGCAGCAAGGGCCACGGCTGAAGCTGTGGGGGGCAGGCAGGAGAAGCCCTTGAGGCAGGACTGGCCCCCACTACCCACATGCCCCAGTCTGCTGGCTGGGGGGAGGAGACACCTTGGCAAGGCGTCAGCACAGGAGTGAGGAATAGGAGGGTGTCACGAGCCCGAGGGCAGCCTGTCCACCGATGCCCACCTCTCTCTGCTGACGGCCTCCAGCGCTTTCTTGCCATTGAAGATCGGAGAGGACAAGATGAGGGTGGCACCGTGCATAATACACACCATTGTTCCCCCCACGGAACCCAGGCAGTGGTACAGGGGGCTGGGCAGGATCACTCGCAACTCCTCTGGCTTCTGGAGATGGAGACAGGAGGCTGGGTCTGCCATGGAGTCAGAAGCCCCAGACACTAGTTCCTCTAGCTGCGACAGGGTCCCAGCAAGGCCCCCACTCCTGCACGAGCCTCCCCCTCCCTGCAGCCTTGCCCTGAGCCCAGCACCGCCTCACCTTCTGATGCAGTTTCAGGCGCTCCCCTATCATGTTGGAGTTGTTGACAATGTTGTAGTGGGAGAGGGTGGCCCCCTTGGGGCTGCCTGTTGTCCCCTGACAAGACAAGCAGGTGACAGCTTGGTCTCTCTTCTCCCCATGTCCTTCCCACCCTGAGCCACTGTCTGGAAGAGCACTGGACTTGGAGTCAGCAGACCAGGACTATTGTCCCGGATCCACCTGTCCATTCTGTATATAGGCAAAAGGCCCAACACGGTGCCAGGTGTCAGGGTCCAGAAATGCAGAAGATAAAGTGTCTGTCCTTGTGCCCATCACAACATGGCTCAGAGGACTCTGCTGCCCTCAAGCTGTGTGGGCTTGGAAAAATTCCCTCTCTGGGCCTTGGATTCCCCACTGGCTAAATGAGAGGCAGGCTCCACCTGCTTGGACCCGTGGTGGCTCAGAGAATCTGCCACTGTCCTGGGAGTGAGAGGGCTGGGGTGAGAAGCATGTAACAAGGACACCAGTTGCTGATGTTTCCTAGGGCAGAGAGGACAGCTATTGGCCGGTCTCGGGAGAGTGCCTGTTCTCCTGACCTCCTTTGCTGTCTCTCATTCCTGTGGACGGGGCACAGGGGCAGGGGTCATGTGTCAGCCTGGGCTTGGTGCCTGGAGACCTCTGACCTACCGAGGTGAACTGGATGTTGATGGGGTCATGGCAGGACAGGAACTGCTGGTTGTACCGGAGCCGGTCCAGATGCTGCTCTGTGCTGCCTGCCGCCACCACTTCATCCAGGAGCAGGGTGCCCGGCAAAGGGACATCCGCTGAGATGACTGTGGTCAGATCTGGAAGCCTGGGGATAGGAGAATGGTGAGAGGCAGGGGCTAAGGAAGGGTGCAGGGAGACGCCAGCCCTGTCCCTGGGGGTGGGTAGGGGGTGAGGGAGTCAGGAGCGCAACACACTGCGCCCCTAACCCGGGACACACCGCTGACTCTTCAAGGCCCCCGGCTGGGCATTCTCCAGCTCTGGACAGATCTGCTTCAGGATGTTGTAGTACTGCTGCGTCTTGAATTGCTTGGGGAACACGAGGGCTTTGCAGCCCACCTGTGAAAGGGGAGTCCCCCACCTGCAGTCAGCAGGAAGCCCCAGACCGGGGCTGCGGGGCAGTCCTTGCTGATCAATTATGTTCTTTCACATGCATGCACCGTTACCCTGACGCACGCCTGCACCACGCTCTTACACACACGCACCTCCCACACACAGGCACCTACACACACCAGCCCCAAGCATGCGTGCACCACACCATGAGACACATACGTCACATACCAAGACACAAACATACTCACACTCACACACACACACATTACTGCCCTGACTCACACGTGCCACCCCAATACTCACGCTGGCTTTGTGTCTGACCAACCACTCTCTTAGTGGAGTTGAGACCTCCTTCCAACCACATACAGCCCAAGGAAGGACACTCTGCATGTCACCCACTGTGCATGCTTTCCCTCACCCCCGTCAGCCTCTGTGACAACTGGAAGCCCCTTGTGTCAGGCCCCAGCTGGGCCCCTCCCCCAGGAACCGGTCCTACCTTCTTGAGGACATACTCCAGTTCCATAGCCTGGTAGGCTGGGTTCACAGACACCTGGTGCAAACAGTAAGGGTATGTATGATGAGTACGACACCTGCTCTGAGCCATGGTGGCTCAGTGAACCTGCTGCTGTCCCTCCTGCAGCCCGTCTCCCCTCAGGAGGCAGAGGGGTAGCACTCTACATCCCCCTACCCCTAAAGGCCTCCTCGGTTGACCTCAGGAGAAAGTTCTACCTGGTCTAAAACTAGCCAGGCACTGGTTTGGCTCTGGGGCCAAGGGGCAGAGGGGCTGAGGGGCTTCCTGGAATGATGTCCCCCCAGCCGTGCCCAGCAGGCCCCTCCTTACCAGGATGATGCCCGCTTGGGCGGTGGCCAACTGCATGAGCACCCATGCGTAGGAGTTGGGGCCCCACATGCCCAGCCGGTCGCCCTTGCAGAGGCCAATGCTCAGGAGGCCAGAAGCAGCTTTGTCCACCTGGTGGAGACAGATGGCCACAAGGGGTGAGATTGGGGCACACAGGACAGGGCCATGATGCCCACCCTCCGTGTGAAGCTCAGGGGTTCACATCAGAATCACTGAGAGCAAAGGGACAGGCAGAGTCCCAGGGCTCCGTGGGTATGCAGAGCCTGGAGTACACATGGGTAGTAAGTGTCCCAGGAGCTGCTGATGCAGGAGGCATCCAGGCCACCTCTGCCTCAGCCTGGTCCCCTCGTCCTGCCACTCCCTTGGGGTGCTCAGGCAGCCCCAGCACACTGCCCCTTAGCCAGCTCCTGGCTCTGCCCAGCTAAAGCAGCCTGGGGACTCATACCTGCCCACTTTGAGGGTTCAAGGTTAGGACCTACCTCCTCCTTGAGCTGGGCAAAGGTCAACCTGATGTTTTCATGGAGGACCACCAAGGCCTCTTGGTCTGGGATCCTCTGTGCTGTGGCATCCAGGCACCGGCCCACAGTCTTGCTGACAAGACGAATTCTGGTGCGGCCCTGAATATAGCTGAGGCCACCAATGGGCAGTGGGGAGGTGCGATCCGCCTCTCTGGAACTGCAGGGAGAGGAGCTATGGGCTGCGCTGTACCAGATGGGCCTCCCTGGAACAGGGTACACCCAGCTGCGCCTAGAATGCTAACAACATTTTGAAGACTGCTAGGTTTCCCCAGATCCTCGTGCTAACCTAGACTCCCCCCTCCCCTCCCGACCTCAAGCCTAACCCCAAGGCAATAGGACAGGGCAAGCTTACCCCAAGCCGGGGGCAAGGGGCCCTCCCTCACCCTCTACCCCTGCCTGTTAGAGAATTAAGAGGTCATTGGGGTCCTTCCTGAGGAACCAATAAAGCCATGCCTGGACCCAGAGTCAAGGCCTTAGGTTTCTGGGCTCCTTGGTGGGCCAGCGTCTCTCCTCCAGGCTTGAAGGTCAAAGACAGAATAGGAAAGGGATTTGAGAGGGCACATGGAGGCACTAGGAGAGGCAGCTGGGAGGCTCCTGTTCTTCCACAGGCTGCCAGGTGCCAGGTGCCAGGTATCTTGGGAATGGTGAAGTGCTCTCTGGTCCACAGGCATTTAACCATCTGTCCGTGCATGTGTTGACCATTCATTCATTCATTCATTTGAAACGCTCATTGAGCACTCCTATGTGCCAAGTACTGTGCTAGGACCAGAGATAGAATCAGCCACAGTCCCTCTCCTAAGAAGCTCACCATCCCTGGGGGTGGGGGGTTAGATATATCAGTTCCCCGTTGGCGGGGACAGCCAGGTAAATCAGGAAATGGCAGCCAACAGGCAGACGGTAGAGTGAAGCCTGCCCCCCACCCTGTTGCATCTGAGGCAGAGGCTCAGGCTCTCAGGATCTGCCTGTCGTCTGTCCCATCTGAGCTGGGTTAGGGCAGTCTCTCTTAGACCTGGGCCCCGGGGCCACTCACACTACGGCCTCCTCAGCTCTGAAGAGTAAAATTCATTCCTCCAACAAGTATTTAGGAAACACCCGTCACACATTAGGCCCAGTGCTAAAAAATGAACAAAGCCAAATATAGTCCCCATTCTTGCAGAGCTAAGAGACTGGTAAGAAAGAGGGAGAGTGCAATCAAGCTTAGTAATAATGAATGCATGTTTATAAAACTGAAATATGGAACGGCCCGTGGACCTAGAAGCACCTGTAAAAGGGAATCTGGGGTTCAAGGACCAGCTCTCTTAAGGAAGATTTTGCCTAAGCTGAGAGCTGAAGGTTGAGGAAGTGTTAACTAGCAGAGAAGGTGGTGGGGAGCATTTCCAGAAGAGGAGAGCTTGTGCAAAGGCCCTGTGGCTAGCACAGAGAGAAAGAGGGACTGCTGTGAGAGGTGGGCAGGGCCAGACCACACAGGCCTTTGCCATAGAAGGGACTGACCTGCTGATGGACTGGGGGGGGCGGGCGGCGAGGGGTGACTGGAACATGAAGGCAGCTGAAACCACAGCGTCCAGATCAGGGAACGCAGAGCCCAGCAGAATGAGGTGGGCCCAGAAACTCTAGGTCCTGGGTTAAAGACTTTCTCTACCCACCAGCCCAAGTGGACCCACATCATTTACAATTTGAAGACGGATGGATGGATGTTAATACCAGGGTCTGTGTTTATGGACTGATCTCTCCCACCTCCCTCCATCCTCCAGGGGCATCAGAGGGAACTTTCTCAACCAGTGTCACTCTCTCCCCATTCCAGGTGACAGCTTTTTAAGATATGGTCCATGGGCAGCTGCATCAGAATCATCTCAGAAGCTTATAAAGAATACAAATTCCTGGGCCCCTCCAGTGCCTGCTCTTTCAGAACTTCTGGGGATTAGACCAGGGCAACCTGCATTGTTAAGACTCCCACGTGATCCTGATGTGGGAGTGGGGGAGGATTCATGGACCACACTTTAACAACAACCCTCCTGGCAATCCAAGCCACCCCAACCTGCCTTTGACTCATTTAATCAAGCAAGCGTTAGTG